>NC_091978.1:207228736-207872833 GCF_044704955.1 Pristiophorus japonicus
GATGGAGGAGGGGTGAGAAGGAGGAGGAGGTGGGGGAGGAAGAAGAGGAGGACGAGGGGGGAAGAGGAGGGGCATAGGATGGGTGAAGAGGAGGGGAAGAGGATGAGGGGAGGATGAGGCGAGGAGGAGGATGAGGGAAGAGGAGGAGGAGGGGAGAAAGAGGAGATGGAAGACAAGGAGAGGAGGAGGAGGAAGGGGAGAAGAAGTAGGGGGAAGACGAGGGGGTGAGGAGGAGGAGGAGGGGGGGAAGACGAGGAGGGGAGAAGGAGGAGAGGGAAGGTGAGGAGGGGAGGAGGAGGAGTGGGAGAAGAGGAGGAGGAGGAGGGGGAAGCAGAGGAGTGGATTGGGAAGAGGGGGAGGAGGAAGTGGAGGAGGAGGAGTAAGCGGAGGAGGAGCAGGAGGAATTGGAAGATGAGGAGGGGAAGGGGAAGGGGGAAGAGGAGGAGGAGGAGGAGGAGAAGAAGGAGGGGGAAGAGGAGGAGGGGGAGGGGGAAGAGGAGGAGGGGGAGGGGGAAGAGGAGGAGGGGGAGGGGGAAGAGGAGGTGGGGGAGGGGGAAGAGGAGGAGGAGGAGGAGGAGAAGAGAAGCCATGGGCCAAGCTGGAGGTGGACTCATCAGCCTCCTTCTCAAGCTTGGCACTGCGAGGTCCTCATGTCACTCCTCTACCTTGACTACTCATTAGATTTTTTGCAGCAGTGAAGCAATGTCCTGGGGTAAGTGCTCCTGGCTGTGATCTCCTTGGTAATCACCCACCACATCCACCACATTAGTTGTCTCTGTGAACTCATTCCTCCTGCAGATACAGGACATCCCTCCTCCACTGCACCTTCTCCAGCAGGACCTCCAGTGCAGCCTCTGAGAAATTGTGAGCCTTCTCTGTTGGTCCCTGAGCCATCCTGATATCTGCCATTGTCTGTCAACCAACGCACACCTGTCTGGAGGGAATGATACACACCTGTCTGGAGGAATGATAGACACCTGTCTGGAGGAATGATAGACACCTATCTGGGGGAATGATGCACACCTGTCTGGGAGAATGACAGACACCGGTCTGGAGGGAATGATACACACCCATCTGGAGGAATGATAAACACCTGTCTGTGGGAATGATACATACCTCTCTGGAGGGAATGGTACTCACCTGTCTGGGGGAATGATAGACACCAGTCTGGGGGAATGACACACACCTGTCTGGAGGAATGATAGACACCTGTCTGGGGGAAATGATACACACCTGTTTGGGGGAATGATACTTACCTGTCTGGAAGGAATGATACAGACCTGTCTTTGGGAATGATACACACCTGTCTGGAGGAAAGATACACACTTGTCTGGAGGGAATGCTAGACACAAGGCTAGAGGGAATGATACACACCTGTCTGGAGGAAATGATGCTCACCTGTCTGGGGAATAAAACACACCTGTCTGGAGGGAATGTAACACACCTGTCTGGGGGAATGATACACACCTGTCTGGAGGGAATGATTCACACCTGTCTGGGGTATGATACACACCTGTCAGTGGGAATGATCCAAACCTGTCTGGAGGAATGATACACACCTATCTGGAGGGAATGAAACACACCTGTCTTTGGGTCTTAATGCAAGGCGTATTCGCAATAAGGTGGATGAATTAACTGTGCAAAGAGATGTTAACAGATATGATGTGATTGGGATTACAGAGACGTGGCTCCAGGATGATCAGGGCTGGGAACTCAACATCCAGGGGTATTCAACATTCAGGAAGGATAGAATAAAAGGGAAAGGAGGTGGGGTAGCATTGCTGGTTAAAGAGGAGATGATTGCAATAGTTAGGAAGGACATTAGCTTGGATGATGTGGAATCTATATGGGTAGAGCTGCAGAACACCAAAGGGCAAAAAACGTTAGTGGGAGTTGTGTACAGACCTCCAAACGATAGTAGTGATGTTGGGGAGGGCATCAAACACGAAATTAGGGATGCATGCAATAAAGGTGCAGCAGTTATCATGGATGACTTTAATATGCATATAGATTGGGCTAACCAAACTGGTAACAGCACGGTGGAGGAGGATTTCCTGGAGTGCATAAGGGATGGTTTTCTAGACCAATATGTCGAGGAACCAACTAGGGGGGAGGCCATCTTAGACTGGGTGTTGTGTAATGAGAGAGGATTAATTAGCAATCTCGTGTGCGAGGCCCCTCAGGGGAAGAGTGACCATAATATGTGGAATTCTACATTAGGATGAAGAATTAAATAGTTCATTCAGAGACCATGGTCCAGAACTTAAAGAAGGGTAACTTTGAAGGTATGAGGCGTGAATTGGCTAGGATAGATTGGCGAATGATACTTAAGGGGTTGGCAGTGGATGGGCAATGGCAGACATTTAGAGACCGCATGGATGAACTACAACAATTGTACATCCCTGTCTGGCGTAAAAATAAAAAAGGGAAGGTGGCTCAACCGTGGCTATCAAGCAAAATCAGGGATAGTATTAAAGCGAAGGAAGTGGCATACAAATTGGCCAGAAATAGCAGCGAACCCGGGGACTGGGAGAAATTTAGAACTCAGCAGAGGAGGACAAAGTGTTTGATTAGGGCAGGGAAAATAGAGCACGAGAGGAAGATTGCAGAGAACATTAAGACGGACTGCAAAAGCTTCTATAGATATGTAAAGAGAAAAAGATTAGTGAAGACAAATATAGGTCCCCTGCAGTCAGAATCAGGGAAGTCATAACGGGGAACAAAGAAATGGCAGACCAATTGAACAAGTACTTTGGTTCGGTATTCACTAAGGAGGACACAAATAACCTTCCGGATACAAAAGGGGTCAGAGGGTCTATTAAGAAGGGGGAACTGAGGGAAATCCTTATTAGTTGGGAAATTGTGTTGGGGAAATTGATGGGATTGAAGGCTGATAAATCCCCAGGGCCTGATGGACTGCATCCCAGAGTACTTAAGGAGGTGGCCTTGGAAATAGCAGATGCATTGACAGTCATTTTCCAACATTCCATAGACTCTGGATCAGTTCCTATTGAGTGGAGGGTAGCCAATGTAACCCCACTTTTTAAAAAAGGAAGGAGAGAGAAAACAGGGTATTATAGACCGGTCAGCCTGACATCGGTAGTGGGGAAAATGTTGGAATCAATAATTAAGGATGGAACAGCAGTGCATTTGGAAAGCAGTGACAGAATCGGTCCAAGTCAGCATGGATTTGTGAAAGGGAAATCATGCTTGACAAATCTAGAATTTTTTGAGGATGTTTCCAGTAGAGTGGACAAGGGGGAACCAGTTGATGTGGTATATTTGGAATTTCAGAAGACTTTCGACAAGGTCCCACACAAGAGATTAATGTGCAAAGTTAAAGCACATGAGATTGGAGGTAGTGTGCTGACGTGGATTGGGAACTGGTTGGCAGACAGGAAGCAAAGAGTAGGAGTAAATGGGTACTTTTCAGAATGACAGGCAGTGACTAGTGGGGTGCTGCAAGGTTCTGTACTGGGGCCCCAGCTGTTTACATTGTACATTAATGATTTAGACGAGGGGATTAAATGTAGTATCTCCAAATTTGCGGATGACAGTGTGAGCTGCGAGGAGGATGCTATGAGGCTGCAGAGTGACTTGGATAGGTTAGATGAGTGGGCAAATGCATGGCAGATGAAGTATAATGTGGATAAATGTGAGGTTATCCACTTTGGTGGTAAAAACAGAGAGACAGACTATTATCTGAATGGTGACAGATTACGAAAAGGGGAGGTGCAACGAGACCTGGGTGTCATGGTACATCAGTTATTGAAGGTGGCATGCAGGTACAGCAGGCGGTTAAGAAAGCAAATGGCATGTTGGCCTTCATAGCGAGGGGATTTGAGTACAGGGGCAGGGAGCTGTTACTACAGTTGTACAGGGCCTTGGTGAGGCCACACCTGGAGTATTGTGTACAGTTTTGGTCTCCTAACTTGAGGAAGGACATTCTTGCTATTGAGGGAGTGCAGCGAAGTTTCACCAGACTGATTCCCGGGATGGTGGGACTAAAATATCAAGAAAGAGTGGATTAACTGGGCTTTTATTCACTGGAGTTCAGAAGAATGAGCTCGGAGCAGCACGAGTCCGGGGTCAGCGAGAGGCCTATTAAGGCCAGCGGGAGTCGAGCAGTTTGAGCAGTCAGTCGAGGAGGCGGGAGCTCGGAGCAGCGCGAGTCCGGGGTTGGCGAGAGGCGTACCAGTGCAGCTGCAGCGGGGACAGAAGGCAAAAATGTAAAAAGAAATCGTAAGGTGATGTCACAACCAAGGGGTTAAGTGATTGGCTGGTGATTGGTAAGTAGTTTTTCTTTTTCTTTTCTATTTCAATAAGGAACCTTTAGCATTGTCGTTGTCAAATTAAGTTAATCTAGGGGATAAGTCATGGCAGGAGAGCCAGGACACGTGTTATGCTCCCCTTGTACCATGTGGGAAATCAGGGACGCTTCCGGTGTCCCTGACGACTACATGTGAGGGAAGTGTATCTGCCTGCAGCTCCTGACAAACAGCGTTGCGGAACTGGAGCTGCGGCTAGATTCAGTCTAGAGCATCCACGATGCTGAGAATGACGTGAATAGCACGTTTAACGAGTTGGTCTTACCGCAGGTAAAGGGTACACAGCCAGATAGGCAACGGAAGACCAACAGGAAGAGCAGTGCAAGGAAGGTAGTGCAGGGGTCCCCTGCGGTCATCCCCCTGCAAAAACAGATACACCGCTTTGGGTACTGTTGAGGGGGATGACTCATCAGGGGAGAGCAGCAGCAGCACCGTGGCAGGCTCTGCTGCACAGGAGGGCAGGAAAAAGAGTGGGAGAGCAATAGTGATAGGGGTTTCGATTGTAAGGGGAATAGCTAGGCATTTCTGCGGCTGCAACCGAGACTCGGATGGTATGTTGCCTCCCTGGTGCAAGGGTCAAGGATGTCTCGGAGTGGGTGCAGGACATTCTGAAAAGGGAGGGTGAACAGCCAGTTGTCGTGGTGCATATAGGTACCAACGATATAGGTAAAAAACGAGATGAGGTTCTGCGAGACGAATTTAGGGAGCTAGGAGTTAAATTAAAAAGTAGGACCTCAAAAGTAGTAATCTCAGGATTGCTACCAGTGCCACGTGCTAGTCAGAGTAGGAATCGCAGGATAGCTCAGATGAATACGTGGCTTGAGCAGTGGTGCAGAGGGGATGGTTCAAATTCCTGGGACATTGGAACCGGTTCTGGGGGAGGTGGGACCAGTACAAACCGGACGGTCTGCACCTGGGCAGGACTGGAACCAATGCCCTTGGGGGAGTGTTTGCTAGTGCTGTTGGGGTGGGGTTAAACTAATATGGCAGGGGGATGGGAATTTATGCAGGGAGACAGAGGGAAGTAAAATAGGGGCAGAAGCAAAAGATAGAAAGAAGAAAAGTAAAAGTGGAGGGCAGAGAAACTCAAGGCAAAAATCAAAAAGGTCCACATTACAGCAAAATTCTAAAGGGACAAAGTGTGTTAAAAAGACAAGCCTGAAGGCTCTGTGCCTCAATGCGAGGAGTATTCGGAATAAGGTGGACGAATTAACTGCGCAGATAGCAGTTAACGGGTATGATGTGATTGGCATCACGGAGACATGGCTGCAGGGTGACCAATGTTGGGAATTCAACATCCAGGGTATTCAGCATTTAGGAAGGATAGACAGAAAGGAAAAGGAGGCGGGGTGGCGTTGCTGGTTAAAGAGGAAATTAATGCAATTGTAAGGAAGGACATTAGCTTGGATGATGTGGAATCGGTATGAGTGAATCTACGGAATACCAAAGGACAGAAAACGCTAGTGGGAGTTGTGTACAGGTCACCAAATAGTAGTAGTGAGGTTGGGGACAGCATCAAACAAGAAATAAGGGATGTGTGCAATAAAGGTACAGCAGTAATCATGGGCTACTTTAATCTACATATTAATTGGGCTAACCTAACTGGTAACAATGTGGTGGAGGAGGATTTCCTGGAATGTATTAGGGATGGATTTCTAGACCAACATGTCGAGGAACCAACCAGAGAGCTGGCCATCCTAGACTGAGTGATGTGTAATGAGAAGGGACTAATTAGCAATCTTGTTGTGCGAGGCCCCTTGAGGAAGAGTGACCATAATATGATAGAATTCTTTATTAAGATGGAGAGTGACAAAGTTAATTCAGAAACTCGGGTCCTGAACGTAAGGAAAGGTAACTTTGATGGTATGAGGCACGAATTGGCGAGATTAGACTGGCAAATGATACGTAAAGTGTTGACGGTGGATAGGCCATATGATCTTTAAAGATCATATGGACGAACTTCAACAATTGTACATCCCTGTCTGGAGTAAAAATAAAATGGGGAAGGTGGTTCAACCGTGGCTAACAAGGGAAATTAAGGATAGTGTTAAATCCAAGGAAGAGGCATACAAATTAGCCAGAACAAGTAGCAAGCTGGAAGACTGGGAGAAATTTAGAATACAGCAGAGGGGGACAAAGGGTTTAATTAAGAGGGGGGAAATAGAATACAAGAGGAAGCTTGCCGGAAACATAAAAAATGACTGCAAAAGCTTTTATAGATATGTCAAGAGAAAAAGATTAGTGAAGACAAACTTTGGTCCCTTGCAGTCGGATTCGGGTGAATTTATAATGGGGAACAAAGAAATGGCAGACCAATTGAACAAGTACTTTGGTTCTGTCTTCACAAAGGAAGACACAAAACACCTTCCTGATGTACTAGGGGTCTGAAGGTCTCGTGAGAAGGAGGAACTGAAGGATATCCTTATTAGGCGGGAAATTGTGTTCGGGAAATTGATGGGATTGAAGGCGGATAAATCCCCAGGGCCTGATAGTCTACATCCCAGAGTACTTACGGAAGTGGCCCGAGAAATAGTGGATGCATTGGTGATAATTTTTCAACAGTTTATCGACTCTGGATTAGTTCCTATGGACTGGAGAGTTGCTAATGTAACTCCACTTTTTTAAAAAGGAGGGAGAGAGAAAACGGGTAATTGCCGACCAGTTAGCCTGACATCAGTAATGGGGAAATGTTGGAATCAATCATTAAGGATGAAATAGCAGCACATTTGGAAAGCAGTGATAGAATTGGTCCAATTCAGCATGGATTTATGAAGGGGAAATCATGCTTGACAAATCTTCTGGAATTTTTTGAGGATGTAACGAGTAGAGTGGACAGGGGAGAACCAGTGGATGTGGTGTATTTGGACTTTCAAAAGGCATTTGACAAGGTCCCACACAAGAGAATGTTGTGTAAAGTCAAAGCACATGGTATTGGGGGTAATGTACTGACGTGGATAGAGAACTGGTTGGCAGACAGGAAGCAGAGAGTCGGGATTAACGGGTCCTTTTCAGAATGGTAGGCAGTGACTAGTGGAGTGCCGCAGGGCTCAGTGCTGGGACCCCAGCTCTTTACAATACTGAAGAAATTATCAGCCATGATCTTATTGAATGGTGGTGCAGCATGGCCTACTCCTGCAACTATTAGCTATGTTTTTATGTTTCTATGTAATCCCACTTTCCAGCTCTTGGTCCCTAGTGCTGTAGGTTACAGCACTTCAAGTGCACATCCAAGTACTTTTTAAGGCCCCAAGTTTCCACACGATAAAAAACGGGCGCCCCTCCGAGCTGGGCGCCTGTTTTTCGCGTTGAAAACGGCGCCGGAAAAAAAACGCGCGATTCTGGAGCGCCCTGCAGCTCCATGTCTGCTTGGCACAGCGCCCAGGGAGCGGAGCCTACCACTCGCGCCAATTTTGTAAGTGGGAGGGGGCGGGTACCATTTAAATTAGTTTTTTTCCTGCCGGCAACCGTTCGCGTTGGAGCGTTCGCGCACACGCAGTGTGAAGGAAACATTGGCACTCGGCCATTTTTGTAGTTCTTTGTAGCTGTTTAATTTTTGAATATTTTTTGATAAAAGCACATTGCCATCAGCACATCCAGTACTGAGGCTTCTTGCAGCAGTGAGAAGGCTGCAGGAAGCCTCAGAAAGTTGAGGCAGTCATTTCCAGACGGTCTCCCCCCTCACTGCCGTCGGGGAATGGCTGCTGAACTTGTGAGGCTTCCTGCAGCCTTCTCACTGTCTCCATCCCCCCCCCGCCGACCGTCTGGAACGGCTTCCTCCCCCCGCCGCTGCGTTTGGTCGGTCGGGCCCGCACTCCCTCCCTCCCCCCCGCTGCCTGCCGTCGGGAACGGCTGCCTCCTCCCCCCGCTGCCGTCGGGAACAAACGGCTGCCTCAACTTGTGAGGCTTCCTGCAGCATTCTCCCTGGCTGAAGCACTTTCACACAGATAGGAAGATAGTTTATTTAATCTTTTCTTTGCTTATAAATTTTTATTCAGGTTGGATTTATTTGTATAATATTTGTATAAGTACAAATAAGGATTTATTGTAGAATTTAATGACTACCCTTCCCCCCCCACCTCGTTCTGGACGCCTAATTTGTAACCTGCGCCTGATTTTTTAATGTGTAGAACAGGTTTTTTCAGTTCTACAAAAATCTTCACTTGCTCCATTCTAAGTTAGTTTGGAGTACGTTTTCACTGTGGAAACTTTGAAATCAGGCGTCAGTGGCCGGACACGCCCCCTTTTGAAGAAAAAATCTGTTCCAAAGTGAAACTATTCTAACTGACTAGAACTGCAGAAAAAAAAATGTGGAGAATTGCGATTTCTAAGATAGTCCGTTCTCCACCAGTTGCTCCTAAAAATCAGACGCAAATCATGTGGAAACTTGGGCCCTAAATGTGGTGAAGGTTTCTGCTTCTAGCACCTTTTCAGGCTGTGAGTTTCAGACCCCCATCATCCTCTGGATGAAAAAACTTCCCCTCAAATCTCCTCTAAATCGTCTACCAATTACTTTAAATCTATGCCCCCTAGTTGTTGACCCCTCTACTAAGGGAAATAGGTCCTTCCTATCCACTCTATCTAGGTCTCTCATAATGTTTTACACCTCAGTAAGGTCTCCCTTCAGCCTTCTGTTCCAAAGAAAACAAACCCAGCCATCCAATCTTTCCTCATATCCAAAACTCTCTAGTCCAGACAACATCTTCGTAAATCTCCTCTCCAGTGCAATCTCATCTTTCCTGTAATGTGGTGACCAGAATTGCATGCAGTATTCTAGCTGTGGCCTAACTAGTGTTTTATACAGTTCAGGCATAACCTCCCTGCTCTTGTATTCCATGCCTCGGCTAATAAAGGCAAATATTCCAAATGCCTTCTTAACCACCTAATCCACCTGGACTGCCACCTTCAAGGATCTGTGTGTAAAGTCCTGTATTTGCAGTACAGACTCACACGAGGCACATGCTGAAGTCAAGGTCACTCAGGACCTGCACCTTTATTACACAGATCTCGAATGGCACACTTGCCTGAGACCTGTCTTTATATACCTGTGTGGAACAGGTATATCCAGTGTCTCCTGCAAGTGCCACCCCTGGTGGTAAGGTAAGCTTTTGGTTACAGGTCATATCTGGTTACAGTCATGTATAGCATGGTAAGATACAGTTATGTACAGTAGTGAGATATATGACATCACCCTCCCCCAAGGTCTTATTGTCTTTATATGTTCAGTCTCTCAGGTGGTCTATGCTCTCGCATGGAGCGTCTTAGTTGTGGTTCAGTTGTTTGTCTTGGTGCCTGTTTTTCTTTCGGTGTGATTGCTGGTATCTCGCCTGGGCTGTCTGTTTCATTCAGTATAATTGTTGGTGTCTCACCTGGGCTGTCTGTTGGGATTGCCCTTTCCTCAGGTTGTTCCCTCTGTCTGTCCACCAGGTGTGGTGTGAGTTCCACATTGTAGTCTGCCTCTGGTTCAGCAGTGTTGTTGGTGAATCTGCTTTTGGTTTGGTCTACCTGCCTCCGGCAGGTTTGGCCATTGTCCATTTGTACTACCAGTAGCCTGTTTCCTTCCTTTCCTGTTACTGTCCCTGCAAGCCATTTGGGAGCCCTGCTGTAGTTTAGCACAAACACTTTGTCCCCTATCTCATTCCACCTCCCCCTCGAATTTCGGTCATGGTACTCAGTTTGCTTACGGCGCTTTGCCTCAACGATTTCATGCATGTCTGGGAGGACTAATGAGAGCCTTGTTTTTAAGGTCCATTTCATCAATAGTAGCATGGGGGGGGACACCAGTCAATGAATGTAGACGAGATCTATATGCCAACAGCAGTTGCGACAGGCGGCCCTGCAGCGTGGGACCTTTGATTTTGAGCATGCCTTGTTTGATGATTTGCACTGCTCTCTCCGCCTGGCCATTGGAGGCCAGCTTGAACGGTGCTGTCTTAATGTGATTTATGCTGTGGTCACTTATAAAATCTTGGAATTCTGCACTGGTGAAACACGGACCATTATCACTGACCAATATGTCAGGAATGCCGTGCGTTGCGAACATGGTTCCAAGGCTCTCCACAGTGGTGGAGGTGGTGCTCGAATTTAAAATGGTGCATTCGATCCACTTTGAAAATGCATCTACAACTACGAGGAAGATTTTGCCCATAAATGGGCCCGCATAGTCTACGTGCACCCACGACCACGGTTTGGTGTGCCAGGGCCAAGGGCTCGGGGGGCCCCCCTGGGGGCATTGCTGAGTTGGGCACAAATGGTACACCGACGGATGCAGAGCTCCAAGTCCGCGTTAATGCCAGGCCACCAGACGTGGGATCTGGCAATGGCCTTCATGGGAACGATCCCCGGGTGCTCGCGGTGGAGCTCCCGGACAAATGCCTCTTTGTCTCGCAGAGGCATAACTACTCGGCTGCCCCACATCAGACAGTCTGCTTGTAGGGACAGCTCATGCATGCGCCGATGGAAAGGTTTGATCTCCTCGGGGCAGGCATCGCGAGCCTCTGCCCAGTCACCAGTTAAGACACATCTTTTTACTAGAGATAACGTGGGGTCGCTGGTCGTCCAGGCTCTGATTTGGCGAGCCGTCATGGGCGAACCTGTGGATTCAAAGGCATTGATTGCCATGACTATCTCACAGTCCTGCTAGTCAGACCCTTCCGTGATCGCCAGGGGTAGCCTGCTAAGCGCGTCGGCACAGTTGTCTGTGCCTGGTCTGTGCCTTATGGTATAATCGTAAGATGCCAGCATGAGTGCCCACCGTTGAATGTGCGCCGAGGCGTTGGCGTTTATTGCCTTGCTATCGGATAGTAGGGATGTGAGGGGTTTGTCGTCCGTTTCTAATGCGAACTTGGCCCCGAAAAGGTATTGGTGCATCTTTTTGACACCGTATACGCACGCGATCGCCTCCTTCTCCACCATTCCATACCTGCGCTCCGCCAGCGAAAGTGACCTGGAGGCATAAGCTATGGGTTGTAATCTACCCGCACTATTGACATGTTGTAAAATGCACCCGACCCCGTATGCTGACTCATCACATATGATAACTAGCTTTTTACCTGGATCAAAGAAAGCCAAAACACTGTTGGAACACAGAAGGTTGTGTGCCTTATTGAAGGCGCGTTCCTGTGCGTCCCCCCTAAACCAATCAGACCCCTTTCTGAGTAGCACGTGGAGAGGCTCCAGCAGCGTGCTTAGGTTCTGTGTAAAGTTCCCAAAGTAATTGAGTAGCCCGAGAAAGGAGCGCAGTTCCGAGACATTCCTGGGCCTGGGTGCCAGGCGAATTGCTTCGATTTTGGACTCTGTTGGGCGGATTCCATCTGCCCAAAAATTCAACCTCGGGCGCGAGAAACAGTCACTTGGATTTCTTAACTCTTAGGCCTACCCGATCCAACCGCTTTAGTACTTCCTCCAAATTGTGGAGATGGCAGTCGGAGTCCCTGCCCTTGATAAGTATGTCGTCTTGAAATACAACCGTCCCCGGGATGGACTTGAGCAGACTCTCCATGTTGCGCTGGAATATTGCAGCTGCCGACCTGATGCCGAATGGGCATCGATTGTACATAAAAAGGCTTCGATGTGTGTTGATGGTGGTGAGTAGCTTAGACTCTTCAGTCAGTTCTTGCATCATATACGCAGATGTGAGATCTAGTTTTGAGAAAAGTTTTCCTCCAGCCAATATGGCAAATAGATCTTCCGCTCTGGGCAGCGGGTATTGGTCCTGTAGGGAGACTCTGTTTATGGTAGATTTGTAATCCCCACAGATTCGTACGGATCTATCAGGCTTCATGACTGGGATGATGGGACTCGCCCAGTTGCTAAATTCCACGGGTGAGATAATGCCTTCCCGCAGAAGCTTGTCCAGTTCATGTTCAATCTTTTCCCTCATCACATAGGGCACAGCTCTAGCCTTGTGATGGACCGGTCTAGCATCCTGTGTGATTTGGATTTTGACTTTAGTCCCTTTGAAGGTGCCCACACCTGGCTGAAAGAGATGTTCAAATTGACTTAAAACTTTTGAGCAGGAGGTCCGTTCCTCTGATGACATGGCGTGAACATCATCCCATTTCCAGTTTAGTTTTGCTTGCCAGCTTCTCCCCAGCAGTGCTGGAAGATCTCCGGGGACAATCCACAGGGGAAGTCAGTTTACTGTCCCTTTGTGTGTGGCAGAGAGCATGGCGCTGCCGAGGACTGGGACGATTTCTTTGGTACAGGTCCTTAGTTTGGTGTCAACCCTTGTGAGTTTTGGTCTGTCTCTTTTGTGCGGCCACAGCTGTTCAAATTGATGAGCGCTCATGAGAGATTGACTCGCCTCCGTATCCAGCTCCATATTGACGGGTATCCCGTTAAGTAGGACCCTCATCATTATTGGAGGCTCTTGTTGTAAGAGCAGTGGCCATTGATCGTGTTGACCCGCTGTACCTCGGTGTCCTGGGTACTGTCCCCACCGTCTTCTGGTCCGCTTTCCAACTCTTCCGATTTGTATAACAGCCGACCTGCCATTTTTCTGCACATGCGGGCCAGATGTCCTGCATAGTTGCAGTTTCTGCAAACGGCATGCTGAAATCGACACCCCCTTGATGGGTGCCTTCCCCCACATCTCCAGCACAGACCACTTCCATTGTTTCCAAAGGATGAGCTGCATCTGGCTGATCTCTCTTGAGCTTCTCTCAATTTGTAGTTAATTGCTCGCATTGAGGGTTGATGAGGTGTGAACGGCCATTCATGTGGCCCTTGATGGCTTCTGACGCCACTGCCTGCTGTTGAGGGCCTTCATCTCCTGCCTTTGTCTGTGTGTGGGGGTAGCAGCTTGTTTCACGCTGTGAACCCCTTGTTCCGATATTTCGTTAGTTGTCGTACCTGCATTGTAAATCAACCTCGTTTCTTCTTCTACTGCCAAGAATGTCTGTGCAACCAGTGCTGCTGCCTCTAGGGTCAAGTTCTTGGTTTCTATGAGCTTTCGGAATATGCCTGCATGGCCTATTTCTTCAATAAAAAAGTCTCTCAGTACTTCTCTCCTTAGTTCATCGGAGAACTCACATAAGGTAGCCAACCTCTGAAGTTCCGCCACGAAGTCAGGTATGCTTTGGCCCACACAGCGTCTGTAGTTGTAGAACTTGTGTCTGGCCATGTGTAGGCTGCTTGCTGGCTTCAGGTGGTCTCTTACCAGTGTGCTCAATTCTTCAAACGACTTGCTTGCTGGTTTCTCGGGTGCCATCAGGTCCTTCATTAAGGCGTATGTTTTCGAGCCACAGCTGGTCAAGAGATGGGCTCTTCTCTTGTCTGCCTTATCATCGCCTAACCAGTCTTTGGTTATAAAGCTTTGCTGGAGCCTTTCTATAAAGTCCTCCCAATTATCTCCAGCATTGTACTTTTCATCTAAGCCATTGGTCGCCATTCTGTGGATTCTGTAATCCCGTAACTCGTCGCCACTGTAAAGTCCTGTCCCTGCAGTACAGACTCACATGAGGTACATGCTGAAGTCAAGGTCACTCTGGACCTGCACCTTTATTACACAGCTCTCGAATGGCACACTTGCCTGAGAACTGTCTTTATATACCTGTGTGGAACAGGTATATCCAGTGTCTCCTGCAAGTGCACCCCTGGTGGTAAGTTAAGCTTGTGGTTACAGCTCATATCGGTTACAGTCATGTATAGCATGGTAAGATATAATTATGTACAGTAGTGTGAGATATATGACACTGTGAACATGCACTTCAAGGTCCTTTTGTTCCTCTACACTTCTCAGTGTCCTACCATTTAATGTGTATTCCCTTGCCTTGTTAGCCCTCCCCAAATGCATTACCTCACACTTCTCTGGATCGAACTCCATCTGCAATGCTCTGCCCACCCAATCAGCCCATCGATATCCTCCTGCAGTCTACGGCCTTCCCTTCACCATCAACCACACAGCCGATTTTAACATCATCTATAAACAACCCATCCAATCCCCCATACACTGAGTTCACAATTCCAGTACAGCTACTTCAGGATGGAACTAAGTAGAGATCAAGTGTGACATTTTCTAAGATCTCCGCACTGCCGGCAGAGTCTTGAAAATGGTGGCCACCTTTTTGGAAAAAACCCAGGTGCGTAGTCCATGAATCTCCATCCATTGAAACCACCTTTCAATATGCCACTCATTACACACAAGACGTTCCACTGGTACATGGGTGTGTAAAATTTCTCACCAAACACCTTCCCACAGGGAGAGAGAGAGAGTTGGTGGGACAACCACCCCAGGACATTTTTGCACACTCTGGGGGTAATTTTGACTTTGTGCAATTGTGCAAAATGTGGCATAGGGAATTGGCAGTTCATTTCAAATTTTTATTTCTATTGACTTCAATTTCGTACAGCTGCTGCAATTACTGCTGCCCTACATCTTTACAGTAATGGTTACTAATCGGCATGCACTGATATCATTTGGTCTGTACAGAGCCACTATGGACAGCACAATATTTGAATCAGAGGCAACATTTATTGTGCATTAATAAGTACCTTAATGTGCTGACCCCTGATAAGTCTGTGCCCTTTACATTATACATGTAGATTAATGTTGTGTAATGTTATGGAAATGGATATCTCCAAGTAAATGGGTGTGATAAATTTACTGTGTGTGGTCCTCTTGTTCATTCTTACAGCTCTAGGTCTTAGCCTACTGTTAGTTGCTGCTTAGCTCAGGACTACTCGTATTTACCTCTGGAAATACAAACAGCCCTCTACCTCTAGCCACAATGCGGTTGTAGGAGCTTTCTGAGGTATTGTTCCCCCAACGTCTGCGGAGCCGGAGGTGTTTAATTGATACTTGTACTGGGTTTAGTATTTGCTGCCAACTTAAGAGCAACAGAAGAACTGTCAAACTTTGAGTGCTATTACATCAGGCCATGGCTTCATGTGGGATGCTGATGTGTTTGAGCCCAAAATGGCGCAGCGCTTTGAGCTCCTGGATTCCTTCTCAATGACAGTCTGCAGTGTGGACTAGATTGTGAAAGTCAAACCTTTTCAGATTGTTCATTTTTGTCTCCAAAGGCTTCCATATCTGCAGTGTGGATACACATGTGAATATTGTCATATTTCCTGTGTCCACAGTGTCACATACACAGCCTCTGGAATTTGTTGAAACTCAGATTTCCAATTCGAGAGGACAACCCCAATCATCTTGCCCACATTGTTCAGGACACTTGAGAACTAAGACACAGCGGGGCCAAAATTTCCCCCTCTATAAGCTCCATTACCGCCTCTAAGAGGCAGGAATGGAACGGAGAGGCCTGACCGACCGGGGGCAGACGGATGGGCCGACCCGCCCGAAATTGCACCCGGGCCGGAAGCAGCGGGAACAAATTTCCACTCCGCCCGTTTTCCTGCCGCAGCAGACAAGCGCCGACCCATTACCAACCGGTGACGACCCCTGCAGGAAATTGCCCCGTGGAAAATTGCCCTGTGCAGAATTGCCCCATGGAAGCAGTGCCACCACCGGTCGGTGGCATTGACAGCTTTCGCCGGTGGGGAGCTGTCTGTGGCTGGGTGGCGTGTCCACACTTAAAGGGGAGGTCGTGCTGCCAGCGACTCCATCTTATTTTTTATTGTCGCCCGACTGCCAGGTCCACCCGACAATTGTGCCCTTGGGGTCGGCGAGGCTGCCAATAGACAGGCCGAAAATTTCTCAGGTGGCCCACTCTGCAGAGCTCGCAGTGACCCTCCCCTTTAACTGAAGGGGAGGGAAGTTGTGATGCATTAATGCGAAGCGACACGTCCGCGTCGCGCTGATGACTGGTCGGGGCGGCCAACCCGCTGCAAGGCCCCGCAGCCACCATGACAGCCGTCCCGACCGAAAAAAAAAATCAAAGAGGTGAATTTCTCCGATTCTCTGCCCATGGATTGATGCGGAGAAAAACTTTTTAAAATGGTAGGTGCGCCCCATTTGGGGCGGGTCTCAATTTCGGCCCCAGATTCTTTCAGAACATCCAGACTTTGCCCCACATTGCTTTTTGTAGAGTGCTGTGAAGTGAACGCACTGCACACATAGGCCAATATGCTCTGCTCAAAGGGTTTCATTGAGACCTATACATCTTAGGCATCACACAAGAGGCTTCTGAGTGGCTGGGCCTCCAACTTGCCTCTTTGAACTCCTCAGAAGGATCGCCTGGAAAACTGGTTCAACAATAGTGCTGCAACTTTCATCCAGTGAACCCTTTCTCTACTGTTAATCTATGAAAAGGTACTATGTCTGAACATAGGAACATAAGAATTAGGAGCAGGAGTAGATCATTCAGCCCCTCGAGCCTGCTCCGCCATTCAATATCATGATTGATCTTCTATCCCACCTCCACTTTCCTGCACGATCCCCATATCCCTTGATTCCCTTAATATTCAAAAATCTATCGATCTCTGTCTTGAATATACTCAACGACTGAGCTTCGACAGCCTTCTAGGGTAGAGAATTCCAAAGATTCACCACCCTCTGAGTGAAGAAATTTCTCCCCATCTCAGTCTTAAATGACCCATCCCTTATTCTGAGACTGTGACCCCTGGTTTTAGACTTCCCCGCATCTGCTCTGTCTAGCCTTGTTAGAATTTTGTATGTTTCAATGAGATCATCTCTCATTCTTCTAAACTCTAGAGAATATAGGCCTAGTCTACTCAACCTCTCCTCATAGGGCAATCCCCCCATCCCAGAAATCAATCTGGTGAACCTTCGTTGCACCCCCTCAATGGCAAGTATATCCTTCCTTAGGGAAGGAGACCAAAACTGTACACAATACTCCAGGTGTGGTCTCACCAGGACCCAATATAATTGCAGTAAGACATCTTGGGGCTGAAATTGCACTCTGCCCAAAACGAGGCACACCAACCACTTTTATGAGTTTGTTACTGCCGCAATAGATTTGATTAGACGATGATTAGAGTGAAATTCAGCGTTTTTGGTGGTAAAAAGGAGCGGAGCGGTTCTGCAGTCGGAAATGGGCTGTTTGCAGCAGTATGAGTGCAGAATGGCCTGAAGACCACAAAATTCAGCTGCTGACCAATTGCTCGCAATGAGGCAGTTGCTCCCTGGCCTTCTTAAAGATCAGGTTTTGCAGCTGGGCCCTGAGCACTGAGTTTGGTCTTTGTTGCTTGAGAGGAGATGGCTGATACAAGACCTTTGAGGAAGGCCAGCCACTTTAGTGATGTGGAGCTTGAAATCCTGCCGGAAGCTGTGGAGGAAAGGAGGCCAATTCTCTACCCTGTTACTGGCCGACCCACTCAGAGTGTTTTTACCAATATCTGGAGAGAAATTGCTGAGGAAGTGTTGGGGGCCTCCATTCATCAGCACACCCCCACCCAATGCCAGAAAAGGCTCAACGACCTCATTCAAGTGATGAAAGTGAGTACATGTTCCCCCAACTCCTCACCTTGCATCAGGAGACTCTCCTTCACCTTCTCTTCTTTCTCACCAACACCTTATAGTCACTGAAGTATTTTTGATTGCTGAGGCCTGCATATATATGTTTGCATACTCACAATAGAGGCTCCCCTTTCATGTGAGATTGAATGCTGCATGTAATGGACCCACACTTGCATGAATTGCCAAGGCCTAATGACACAGCTACTCAGCAACCACTTCTTTGCTTTGCAGGCCAAGGTATCGCACAACCTTTCCCAGCAAGTGAGGACTGGTGGGGGCGAGGCCGAAACACAGCAGCTGACTGATCTAGAGGAGAGGGTGCAGCGGCTAGTGGGCATGCATGCTGGCTTCCCTGTGGCCGCCATCGTGCTGATCCTGCTGGGGGCAGTATGGGTGAGTGAAGGCCTTTGTCCAATGCCATATCTTACTGAAAGTGCAATTGCCTACCTGGCATTTGTTTATACTTGTGTACAAGCTGCTTGCTGCATGGTGCAATGCACCACCTCACCCTCACGGCACCCCTTGCCCCATTTATTATTGCAAATGAGACCCCGAGTGTGAGCCACAGCGAGACGGACACCCTTGAGGTGACTGGCAGCCAGTGTCAGGAGGATACCCTTCAGGCCATGGCAGATATTGCCGAAATGTCCGATGAGGCTGAGGAAGAGGGGGACAGTCCTGACAGCACCACGTCACTGCATCCTACACTCGCACACACCAGCTCAGATACTGGGAGCGTGCGGTCGGTCAGTTAGATTTAGGAGAGGGGTCAACACTGGGTGATGCACCGGGGCCTAGTGGGCTGCAGCATGTTCAAGGGCCAAGGGAACCTCGGGTGCCATCTCTCCGGGGTTGCGATTTCGCATGTGACTTCTGCTGCAGAGGACTCAGATGAGCCCATCGATGTTGGGGCTTATGAAAAAAGGGTGGAGGCCATGCAATCCCAGCTTGGCAAGAATGCCTGAGAGGCTGTCGCAAGTGGTCAGAAGCATGGAGGAGTCCACCTACCGTTTTGTGATTGTGTTAAATTCCTCCCCCTCCATAGCCCTTTGACTATCCACTGTTGGGATATTGTTTGTGTCCTCTACATCAGGATCCTGGTCCGAGGAGCCTGCGCCACTCCCCCGGGGCAGCACCTCACCATCCCCACCAATCTACTGGAGCACATCTGAGCACAACATGGAGCCCATCATTGCCAGTGTGCAGACAATGGTGGACTCCCAGAGTGACCGTGCGGATCCGGCCGCGATGACGTGTGTCGTGGGCGAGGTGGCAGCTGCCATTGCAGCACAGGCATAAGGGACCAACGTCTCAGTGCTGTATTGGATAGATTGGCCACGGCCCTGGAAGTTCAGAATACTCTCATGCACTCTGGGCAACAGGCCACGGAGCATCTTCGGACTGTCACCTCTGCTGGCATCGAGACTGTGTCTACTCTCATGCAGGCTCAGCTGGATGCAATGCGAGATTTGACTGCTGCCATAGCGGCTGGGTCCACCACGGTCTACCGGGGGCCTTCTAATGTGGCGCCACACCACCCACCTGTGCTCCAGTAGATTGGTGGGGATGGTGAGGTGCTGCCCCGGGGGAGTGGCGCAGGCTCCTTGAACCAGGATCCTGATGTAGAGGACACAAACAGTATCACAACAGTGGATAGTCAAGGGGCTTTTGGGGGGTAGGAACTTAACACAATCACAATCACTGAGGAGGTGGTACTCAGTAAGATAATGGGACTAAAATCCCCTGGACCTGATGGCTTGCATCCTAGGGTCTTAAGAGAAGTAACGGCAGGGATAGTGGATGCATTGGTTGTAATTTACCAAAATTCCCTGGATTCTGGAGAGGTCCCAGCAGATTGGAAAAAAGGAGGCATACAAAAAGCAGAAAACTATAGACCAGTTAGCCGAACATCTGTGGTTGGGAAAATGTTGGAGTCCATTATTAAATAAGCAGTAGCAGGACATTTGGAAAAGCATAATTCAGTCAAGCAGAGTCAGCATGGATTTATGAAGGGGAAGTCACGTTTGACAAATTTGCTGGAATTCTTTGAGGATGTAATGAACAGGGTGGATAAAAGGGAACCAGTGGATTGGTGTATTTGGACTTCCAGAAGGCACTTGACAAGGTGCCATATAAAAGGTCACTGCACAAGATAAAAGTTCACGGGATTGGGGGTAATATATTAGCATGGGTAGAGGATTGGCTAACTAACAGAAAGCAGAGAGTTGGGATAAATGGTTCATTCTCTGGTTGGCAACCAGTAACTAGTGGGGTGCCGCAGGGATCAGTGCTGGGACCCCAACTATTTACAATCTATATTAATGACTTGGAAGAAAGGACCGAATGTAACATATCTGTTATGCATGGAGAAAGAGTCAGACTGAACACTGTGAGCTCAAAGTAAAGTGTGACCTTAGTCTTTTATTGCAGGTCTCCAGAGTGCCTCTCCAACCTGTGAGGCCTCCTTAAATACCTGTGCTCACAAGGGATTATGGGATCCCTTGGGACTCCAGGGGATGAGCCCTCTGTTGGCTGTACAGAGTAAATACAGGTTTACATATATAACAACACTCCCCCGCCCAAAGTCAACAGTGTAACTATTTACAAGGTGAGCCAATCTGGGGCCCTTCTTGCCCTGGTTGATCGTCTCGGTGTGAAAGTTGGTGTTGGTGAATCATTTGTTGGGCCCTTGCTGGGCTGCTGTGCAGCTGGCCTTGCTGGGCTGCCTGGTGTGGTGGGTCCTGCTGGGCTGGTGTGGATGATGGGTTCTGCTTCGTGGCCAACGGCAGTGCCGGTTGCCACTGGTGTGTATGCTTAGGGGTCAAAGAAGGTAGGATCCAAGGTGGGTAGCTCAGGATAGTCCCAGAACCTGAGTTTGATTTGGTCCAAGTGTTTCCGTTGAATGAGTCCATTTGAAAGTTTGACCCGAAACACCCTGCTTCCCTCTTTGGCCATGACAGTGCCGGGAAGCCACTTGGGACCTTGTCCATAATTCAATACAAATACAGGATCATTGATTTCAATCTCGCGTGACACATTTGCGCTATCAAGGTATGTACTTTGTTGAAGCCGCCTGCTCTCTACCTGTTCCTGTTCATGTAGATCAGGGTGAATTAACGAGAGCCTTGTCTTAAGTGCTCTTTTCATGAGTAGTTCAGCAGGTGGGATCCCAGTGAGCAAATGGGGTCTCATGCGGTAGCTAAGCAGGACTCAGGATAGGCGAGTCTGCAGTGAGCCTTCCGTTAGCCTCTTCAAGACCTGCTTGATGGTTTGCACTGCTCTCTCTGCCTGACCATTGGACGCTGGTTTAAACGGGGCAGATGTGACATGTTTTATCCCATTGCGGGTCATGAATTCTTTGAACTCAGCACTGGTAAAACATGACCTCACCTTGGCATCGGCTAAGCCGTGTGTGGCAAACATGGCCCACAGGCTTTCAGTAGTGGCAGCGGACGTGCTAGCTGACATTATATTACATTCAATCCATTTGTAGTACGCATCTACAACCACAAGGAGCATTTTACCCAAGAACGGGCCTGCATAGTCGACGTGAAAATAGACCACGGTTTGGAGGGCTAAGACCATAAACTTAGCAGCGCCTCCCTGGGTGCATTGCTTAACTGCGAGCATGTATTACAACTGTGCACGCAAGACTCTAAGTCCTCATCAATACCAGGCCACCACACATGGGATCTGGCTGTCACTTTCATCATTACGATGCCTGGGTGGTACTGTGGAGGTCACTGATAAAGGTGTCTCTGTCCTTCTTGGGAACCACTACTCGATTGCCCCACAGAAGGCAGTCTGCCTGTATAGACATTTCATCTTTGTGCTGCTGGAACGGCTTTATCTCTTCCTGCATTTCCACTGGGACACTGGACCAGCTCCTGTCAAGCACACAGTTTTTGACTCGGGACAATAAGGGGTCCTGGCTCGTTCAGGTTTTGATCTGCCGGGCAGTGACACGTGATTGCTCACTCTCAAATGCTTCCATAACCATGACTAGATCTGTGGGCTGCGCCATTTCCACCCCCTTGGTGAGCAATGGCAACCTACTGAGAGCATTGGTGCAGTTTTCTGTGCCTAGCCTGTGGCGGATGGCGTAGTTGTATGCAGACAACATGAGCGCCCAGCTCTGGATGCGGGCCGATGCATTAGTATTTATCCCCTTATTCTCGAAAAACAGGGATATGAGTGGCTTATGGTCAGTTTCCAATTCGAATTTTAGCCCAAACAGATATTGATGCATTTTCTTTACCCCATAGACACATGCTAATGCTTCTTTTTCAATCATGCTGTAGGCTCTCTCAGCCTTAGACAGACTCCTGGATGCATAAGCAACCGGTTGCAATTTCCCCAAATTATTAGCTTGTTGCAATACACACCCGACGCCATATGACGATGCATCACATGCTAGGACCAAACACTTACATGGATCATACAACACAAGCAATTTGTTTGAGCATAACAATTTTCTAGCTTTTACAAAGGCATTTTCTTGGCTTTTGCCCCATGCCCATTCATCCCCTTTACGCAGTAAGACGTGCAGTGGTTCTAACAGTGTGCTGAGACCCGGTAAGAAGTTACCAAAGTAGTTCAGGAATCCTAGAAACGACCGCAGTTCCATCACGATTGCCTCCATCTTCAAATTGGTTGGCCTGATGCCGTCCGCCGCGATCCTCCTCCCCAGGAACTCCACTTCAGATGGCAGGAAAATGCACTTCGAGCATTTTTACCTGAATCCCACGCGGTTGAGTCGACTAAGAACCTCCTTCAGATTCTGCAGATGCTCGACTGTGTCCCAACCTGTAACAAAGATGGCGTCCTGGAAGGCCACGGTGCACGGGACTGACTTCAGTAAGCTTTCCATGTTCCTCTGGAATATCGCCGCCACGGATCGATTTCCAAACGGGCATCTGTTATAAATGAAAAGATCTTTGTGCGTGTTGATGCAGGTGAGGCCCTTCAATGATTCCTACAGTTCTTACGTCATGTAGGCTGAAGTCAAATCCAGCTTCGTGAATGCCTTTCCTCCCGCCAGTGTTGCAAAGAGGTCGTTGGCCTTTGGTAGTGGGTATTGGTCCTGCAGGGAAAAACAATTGATAGTTACTTTGTAATCGCCACAGATTCTGACGGTGCAGTCTCCCTTGAGGACTGGGACAATAGGACTGGCCCACTCGTTGAATTCGATCGATGAGATGATGCCTTCTCATTGCAGCTGGTCTAGCTCAAACTCTACCCTTTCTCTCATCAAGTACGGTACTGCTCTCACCTTGTGATGGATGGGCCGCGCCCCTGGAATTAGGTGGATCTTCACTTTTGCTCCTTGGAATTTCCCAATGCCTGGTTCGAACAGCGAAGGGAACTTGTTTAAGACCTGGGCACACGAAGTGTCGTCAGCTGGCGATAGCGCTTGGACATCGTCCCAGTTCCAGCGTATCTTTCCCAGCCAGCTACTGCCGAGCAGTGTGGGACCATCGCCCGGTACCACCCAGAGCGATAGCTTGTGCACCGCTGCATCATCGGAACCTTTACGGTAGCACTGCCAATTACGGGAATCAGTTCCTTTGCGTAAGTTCTTAGTTTCGTGCGAATTGAGTTAAGACTGGCTTTGAGGCCTTGCTGCACCTCAATTTCTCGAAAGTTTTTTTGCCCATGGTGGACTGGCTCGCGCCCGTGTCCAGCTCCATTGACACCGGGTGTCTATTTAGTTCAACATTCAGCATTATCGGGGAATACTTTGTGGTGAACGTGTGCACCCCATGTACCTCTGCCTCCTCAGTCTGAGCCTCTGGTTCATCGTGATCCTACGTGGATCTGTCCTCCTCTGCAACATGATGGTTTGCAGGTTTAACAGGATATGCAGCTTGCCTGCACACTCATTGGAAGTGTCCCATTGTTCCACAGCCCTTGCAAACGTACCCTTTGAATCGGCATGAATGGAAACGATGATCACCCCCACAGTACCAACAAGGTGTTAATGGCCATGCCTTCACTACCCTTGATGCTGGACTCTGAGACATCTGCGGACGTGCAGTTGCAGCCATGTGTGACCTGCCCTGTACGTTACGATTTGAAAATAATCTCACTTTATTCACAGTACTGGTAGCAGCAGTTGTGTGCTGAGAGATTTGCTTCATATTGTCACTGGTGGCAATGAACGCCTGGGCTATCGCTACGACCTTACCCAAGGTTGGGGTCTCTACAGTCAAAAGTTTGCAAAGTATGGTTTTGTGGCCAATGCCAAGTACAGAAAAGTCTCTGAGCATGTGCTCCAAATGTCCTTCAAATTCGCAATGTCCTGCAAGGCGTTTTAGCTCGGCGACATAACTCGCCACTTCCTGGCCTTTAGACCTTTTGTAGGTGTAGAACCGGTATCTCGTCATCAGAACGCTTTCCTTCAGGTTCAAATGCTCTTGGACCAGTGTGCACAAATCATCATATGATTTTTCCATGGGTTTCGCTGGAGTAAGCAGATTTTTCATGAGGCCATACGTTGGTGCCCCACAGACGGTGAGGAGGATCGCCCTTCGTTTGGCAGCGTTCTCTTCTCCATCTAACTCGTTGGCTACGAAGTATTGGCCGAGTTGCTCCACAGAAGTTTCCCAATCATCTCCCTCCGAGAATTTCTCCAGGATGCCCACTTTGGGTTCTCTATCTGTACCTCGTTGCCATTTGTTGTGTATGGAGAAAGAGTCAGACTGAACACTGTGATCTCAAAGTAAAGTGTGACCTTAGGGAAGCGGACCTGAGTCCATGATTGGATCAACCATGATCGTATTAAATGGCGGTGCAGGCTTGAGGGGCCGTATAGCCTACTCCTGCTCCTATTTCTTATGTTCTTATGTGGTCTCTCAGGATCACAGCAGTCCTGACCCCAGACCTGTCACTTCACCATTGCTGACAAGCATAGATTCGCCCGAGCCATGTTCTACTGAATGGATTAAGGAGGGTGCTGTCCAATCTGCAGCCGGCCCTTCCAGGGCCACAGCTGGTTGAGGGCATCCTATAAGGACTTCTGCAGTTTTTGTACCTAAATCACAGCAGCCTTCCCAGAGCCATGAGGCAGTCACAGGAGAGACACTGCGGCGTAGTGTAAGAATATGCTTGCATAAGTTGGGTTATAAGAAAATGCACAGAATTGATAAATGATTATGCATATGTTTTGTGGATCCATTGTTTAGGGCGTAATAAATCTTCATTTTGGTTTGCAATCTCTGTATAGGTCTCTCATTTAACTGTGGGGAATGCTGTATGAGAGGGCTCATAGATTTGTCCATGGAGATGCACAGATGAAGGCTCAAGTGCCCATTAGCTTAATGGAAACAGGCAGCAATTAGATGACTTTGTGCTTACAGGTTTAACATGTCGGCGCCGCCTCCTGAATGGCTGGCCACCCACATCCTGGTCCTCTTCCTGTGCCTCCTCCTGCTACTCCACATGTGCTTCGGGCTCCTGCATCTTCTGCTCCTGGTCCTCATACTCCTCCTCCTGTGTCAAACAAGAAATTGGGGATGCGTGCAATAAAGGTACAGCAGTTATCATAGGCGACTTTAATCTACATATAGATTGGGGTAACCAAACTGATAGCAATACGGTGGAGGAGAATTTCCTGGAGTGTAATAGGGATGGTTTTCAAGACCAACTAGAGGGCTGGCCATCCTAGACTGGGTGATGTGTAATGAGAAAGGACTAATTAGCTATCTTGCTGTGCGAGGCCCCTTGGGGAAGAGTGACCATAATATGGTAGAACCCTTGATTAAGATGGAGAGTGACAGTTAATTCACAGACTAGGGTCCTGAATTTAAGGAAAGGTAACTTTGACGGTATGAGACGTGAATTGGCTAGAATAGACTGGTGAATGATACTTAAAGGGTTGATGGTGAATAGGCAATAGCAAACATTTAAAGATCACATGGATGAACTTCAACAATTGTACATCCCTGTCTGGAGTAAAAACAAAAGAGGGAAGGTGGCTCAACTGTAGCTAACAAGGGAAATTAAGGATAGTGTTAAATCCAAGGAAGAGGCAGATAAATTGGCCAGAAAAAGCAGCAAACCTGAGGACTGGGAGAAATTTAAAATTGAGCAGAGGAGGACAAAGGGTTTAATTAGGAGGGGGAAAATAGAGTATGAGAGGAAGCTTGCAGGGAACATAAAAACTGACGGCAAAAGCTTCTATAGATATGTGAAGAGAACAAGATTAGTGAAGACAAACATAGGTCCCTTACAGTCAGAATCAAGTGAATTTATAATGGGGAACAAAGAAATGGCAGACCAATTGAACAAATACTTTGGTTCTGTCTTCACGAAGGAAGACACAAATAACTTTCCGGAAATACTAGGGGACCGAGGGTCTAGCCAGAAGGAGGAACTGAAGGAAACCCTTATTAGTCAGGAAATTGTGCTAGGGAAATTGATGGGATTGAAGGCCGATAAATCCCCAGGGCCTGATAGTCTGCATCCCAGAGTGCTTTAGGAAGTGACCCTAGAAATAGTGGATGCATTGGTGATCATTTTCCAACAGTCTATCAACTCTGGATCAGTTCCTATGGACCGGAGGGTAGCTAATATAACACCACTTTTTAAAAAAGGAGGGAGAGAGGATATGGGGAATTATAGACCAGTTAGCCTGACATCAGTAGTAGGGAAAATGATGGAATCAATTATTAAAGATGAAATAGCAGCGTATTTGGAAAGCAGTGATAGGATCGGTCCAAGTCAGCATGGATTTATAAAAGAGAAATCACGCTTGACAAATCTTCTAGAATTTTTTGAGGATGTAACTAGTAGAGTGGACAAGGGAGAACCAATGGGCGTAGTGTATTTGGACTTTCAAAAGGCTTTTGACAAGGTCCAACAAAAGAGATTGTTATGCAAAGTTAAAGCACATGGTATTGGGGGTAATATACTGACGTGGATAGAGAACTGGTTGGCAGATAGGAAGTAGAGAGTCGGGATAAACGGGTCCTTTTCAGAATGGCAGGCAGTGACTAGTGGGGTGCCGCAGGGCTCAGTGCTGGGACCCCAGCTATTTACAATGTACATCAATGATTTAGATGAATGAAAATGAGTGTAATATCTCCAAGTTTGCAGATGACACTAAGCTGGGTGGCAGTGTGAGCTGTGAGAAGGATGCTAAGAGGCTGCAGGGTGACTTGGACAGGTTAGGTGAGTGGGCAAATGCATGGCAGATGCAGTATAATGTGGATAAATGTGAGGTTATCCGCTTTGGTGGCAAAAACACGAAGGCAGAATATTATCTGAATGATGGCAGATAAGGAAAAGGGGAGGTGCAACGAGACCTGCATGTCATGGTACATCAGTCATTGAAGGTTGGCATGCAGGTGCAGCAGGCAGTAAAGAAGGCAAATGGTATGTTGGCTTTCATAGCTAGGGGATTTGAGTATAGGAGGAGGGAGGTCTTACTGCAGTTTTACAGGGCCTTGGTGAGGCCTCACCTGGAATATTGTGTTCAGTTTTGGTCTTCTAATCTGAGGAAGGACATTCTTGTTATTGAGGGAGTGCAATGACAGACTGATTCCCGGGATGGCTGGACTGACATATGAGGAGAGACTGGATCGACTGGGCCTGTATTCACTGGAGTTTAGAAGAATGAGCGGGGATCTCATGGAAACATATAAAATCTTGACGGGACTGGACAGGTTAGATGCAGGAAGAATGTTCCCGATGTTGGGGAAGTCCAGATCCACTGGTCACAGTCTAATGATAAGGGGTAAGCCATTTAGGACCGAGATGAGGAGAAACTTCTTCACTCAGAGAGTTGTTAACCTGTGGAATTCTCGACCGCAGAGAGTTGTTGATGCCAGTTCATTAGATATATTCAAGAGGGAGTTAGATATGGCCCTTATGGCTAAAGGGATGAAGAGATATGGAGAGAAAGCAAGAAAGGGGTACTGAGGTGAATGGTGAGCCAGGATCTTATTGAATGGTGGTGCAGGCTCGAAGGGCTGAATGGCCTACTCCTGCACCTATTTTCTATGTTTCTATGTTTCTATGTGGCGTGCTCCTGGTCCTCCTCAGGTGGTACTGCTGCCTCGTCCTCCAATGGTTGTGCCCTCTTGACTAGGCCCAGTAAAGACACCTGGCACACCAGTTTGCCGCAGTATGAAAGAATCTTGGCTGCTGCCAGGATACCGGGCATCAACTACTTTCATTTTGCGGTTATGGTCACACACCAGCTGCACATTGAAGGAATGGAATCCTTGCAGTTTTGGAACATCTCGGGAGTGCTTTGGGGTGCCCTCAGTGCGACATGGGTGCAGTCAATGGCTGCTGAACTCTGGGGAAGCTCGCAATGTGCAGGAATCCAGTCTGCTGCTCCAACTGCTTCTCCCTGCTCATCGGGAAGGAGATGTAATCATTCCTCCTTTTATAGAGAGCATTTGTGACCCCACGTGTGGATGTATCCGTGGCAAACTGCGAGATGTTGGAGATGTCTGCTGTTGCAGCTTGGAAGGATCCAGTGGCATAAAAGTTGAGGACGATGGTCAGCTTGGATGCAACGGTCAGGACTGTCCTCAACCTTGTTTGTGGCTAAGTCTGCCTGCAGGAGATTGCAGATCTTCGTGGTGACGTCCTTACGAAATCGCAGTCTCAGGAGACACTGTTCATCAGTTAGGTCCCTGTACGAGAACTGCTGCCCGTAGACCCTTTGCCAATAGTGCCTTCTGACACCATGTCAATTCAGGCGACTTCCTCTCTCAGCTGCATCATTGCCTTCTCCTTCCTGGTCTGGTTGTTCCTCAGCCTCTGCAGGCTGCTACTGGCCAGCAACTGCCTCCTCTGTAGGCTGCCTCCTGGCCTGCTGGCCCAGTATCTGGTGCGGGGGATCCGTGTACCTCATCCTCCTCCTGGCGGCACACACTTGCTGAGGCCCTTCCTGTTGCAGCTCTCTGGGATGACCTCTCTTGCCATCTCCCTGGCCTTCTTCATGCTGGTCAGCCATGATTGCTGCGGCCTTTGTCCGCTGACTCTCCAGCCATTGGACCCTGCACTGCCTTCTCCTGCGTGCCTCCCTGGCACAATGTGCAGGAGGCGTTAGCCTGCCAGCACTGCCCCCATTTCGATCTCCTCCCCAAGCCCAGCTTCCTCAATGAAGGCTCCCTGTTGTATAGTTCAAGAGCCTGGAGCACTGTCAATCAAGCACGCTGTCAGCAAGGCTGCTTGCAATGCTTTAAAAAGTCAGAGAAAAAGTCGCCGACAAAAATGCTGCAAAACCCAAAACACCTTTAAACACTGCTGGCGGTCTTCAGCAAGCACTGTATACTGACACAGAAACCTAACGTAGGCCCTTCAAACGGTCATAAGACTTTTTCAGCTGAATTTCGCTTCCGGGGTGGGTCCTTGGCGGTGCGCTCTGATGATGCACTTAAGGAGGCTTCGGCAGCAGCGGGGCAGAAGTGGTGGGGAGGGGGCAGATATGCTTACCACCAGAAGAATGCATGAGGACAATTGCGCAAACAACGGCCATTCCACAGAAACTCGGCGGCCATTCCCCGCCGCCCCATGGCCGCCACATTCCGACGGCCAGGGGCCTTTACAAAAGGGGCAATTTCAGTCCTCTTTACTCTTATACTCCAATCCTCTTGTAACAAAGGCCAACATACCATTTGCTTTCTTAATTGCTTGCTGTGCCTGCATGTTGACTTTCAGTGATTCGTGTACAAGGACCCTCTGAACACCAATATTTCTCAATCTCTCAACATTTAAAAAATACCATGTTTTTCTATTTTTCCGACCAAAGTGGACAACTTCACATTTCTCCATATTGTAATCCATTTGCATGTTCTTGCCCACTCATTTAGCCTGTCCATATACCCTTGAAGTCTCTTTGCATCCTCCTCACAACTTACATTCCCACCTGGCTTTATATCATCAGCAAACTTGGATATATTACATTTGATCCTCTCATCCAAATCATTGATATAGATTGTGAAGAGCTGGGGCCCAAGCACTTGCGGTACCCCACGAGTTACAGTCTGCCAACCCGAAAATGACCCATTTATTCCTACTCTCTGTAGGAATAAATGGGTTAACCAATCCTCAATCCATGCTTGTATATTACCCCCAATCCCATGAGCCCTAATACCTCTTGTGTGGCATCAGATCGAATGCCTTCTAAAATCCAAATGCAGCACATCCACTGATTCCCCCTTATCAATTCTTCTCGTTACAAGCTCAAAAAACTCTATCAGATTTGTCAAACATGATTTCCCTTTCATAAATCCGTGTTGACTCTGCCCAATCCTATTATTATTTTCGAAGTGCCCTGTTACCAAGACCTTAATAATAGATTCTAGCATTTTCCCTGCTACTGATGTCAGGATATCTTGTCTGTAGTTCCCCGTTTTCTCTCTTCCTCCTTTCTTAAATAGTGGGGTTACATTAGTTACCTTCCAATCCATGGGAACCTTTCTAGAATCTATGGAATTTTGGAAGATGACACCCAATGCATTCACAATCTCCATAGCCACCTCTTTCAAAACCCTAGGATCCAGAGCCATCAGGTCCAGGGAATTTATCAGCTTTCAGTCCCATTAATTACTCCAGTACCATTTTTTTACCAATACTAATTTCTTTCAGTTCCTCATTCTCACTAGACGCTTGGTTCTCCATTATTTGCGGGAGTTTATTTGCGTCTTCTTCCATGAAGACAGACACAAGGGGCAGAAATTCCCTCTTTCTACAACCCCGTTAGCACCTCCAGGGCATTTTTGCCCGGGGGAGGGAGGCTGGGGAAATTGCCACGGAGGTTTTGGGGGGTGCTGTGCTAGTAGCGCGCATCCTGTCATTAGTGCCCTGGGCCGGCGATGACATCATTGCAATGCGCACCGAAACATCACCGCTCCACGCCAACCCCGTTGTGCCCCACGGGGGAAATTGCCCCACGGGCCATGAGACTGGCAGACATCCATCGCTGGGATGCCCCTTAAAGGGGTGTCACTTAATGTCACGGGTCGCCATTTTATCTTGTCACCCGACTCACGTCCGTTTTGGGTGCCAGACCGCTGGTGTATCTGGTGGCCCAGTGGCTGGCCACTAAAGGGCCTGCACAGGACTCAGCACCACTCTGCCACCCCGGGAGCACCCCTCCAAGGAAGTGGAGCACTGGAGTCAGCGGTCCACTTCCTTTCAGAGGCGCACTGCCCATTTCCACATCTGGGGCGAAACTTGTATGCCGGGCGATAAAAGTCCCGGCCCCGGAAGGTTACTGCCCCTAATCAGGGCGAGGGGAAATTTCACCCCTAAAGTATTTGTTTAATTTTTCTGCCATTTCCTTATTCCCCATTATAATTTCTCCTTTCTCACCCTGTAAGGGACCCACATTTACTTTCATTAATTTTTTGCTCTTACATTCTGTTTTTATGTCTCTTACTAGTTTACTCTCATATTATATTTCCTTTTTCTTTATTCATTTCTGGGTACTCCTTTGCTGAATTCTAAAATCCTCCCAATTCTCAGGCTTAATGCTCTTTTTGACAACATTATAGAAACATAGAAACATAGAAAATAGGTGCAGGAGTAGGCCATTCGGCCCTTCGAGCCTGCACCACCATTCAATATGATCATGGGTGATCATGCAACCTCAGTACCCCACTCCTGCCTTCTCTCCATACCCTCTGATCCCTTTAGCCGTAAGGGCCACATCTAACTCCCTATTGAATATATCCAATGAACTGGACTCAACAACTTTCTGTTGTTCCATAGGTTCACAATTCTCTGGGTGAAAAGGTTTCTCCTCATCTTGGTCCTAGATGGCTTACCCTTTATCCTTAGACTGTGACCCCTGGTTCTGGATTTCCCCAACATCAGGAACATTCTTCCTGCATCTAACCTGTCCAATCCCGTCAGAATTTTATATGCTTCTATGAGATCCCCTCTCATTCTTCTAAATTCCAGTGAATATTAGCCTAGTCGATCCAGTCTATCTTCATATGTCAGTCCTGCCATCCCGGGAATCAGTCTGGTGAACCTTCACTGCACTCCCTCAATAGCAAGAATGTCCTTCCTCAGAATAGGAGACCAAAACTGCACTCAATGCTCAAGGCATGGTCTCACCAAGGCCCTGTACAACTGCAGCAAGACCTCCCTGCTCCTACACTCAAATCTTCTCGTATGAAGACCAACATGCCATTTGCTTTCTTTACTGCCTGCTGTATCTGCATGCCTACTTTCAATGACTGATGTACCATGACACCCAGGTCTCGTTGTACCTCCCCTTTTACTAATCTGTCACCATTCAGATAATAATCTGCCTTCCTGTTTTTGCCACCAAAGTGGATAACCTCACATTTATCCACATTACACTGCATCTGCCATGCATTTGCCCACTCACCTAACCTATCTAAGTTACCCTGCAGCCTCTTAACATCCTTGTCACAGCTCACACTGCCACCCAGCTTAGTGTCATCTGCAAACTTGGAGATATTACATTCAATTCCTTCGTCTAAATCATTAAGGTATATTGTAAATAGCTGGGGTCCCAGCACTGAACCTTGCGGTACCCCGCTAGTCACTGCCTGCCATTCTGAAAAGGACCCGTTTATTCCTACTCTTTGCTTCCTGTCTGCCAACCAGTTCTCTATCCACATCAATACATTACCCCCAATCCCATGTGCCTTAATTTTGCACACTAATCTCTTGTGTGCGACCTTGTCAAAAGCCTTTAGAAAGTCCAAATACACCACATCCACTGGTTATTCCTTGTCCACTCTACTAGTTACATCCTCAAAAAATTCTACAAGATTTGTCAAGCATGATTTCCCTTTCATAAATCCATGCTGACTTGGACCGATCCTGTCACTGCTTTCCAAATGCGCTGCTATTACATCCTTAATAATTGATTCTAGCATTTTCCCCACTACCGATGTTAGGCTAACCGATCTATATTTTCCTGTTTTCTCTCTCCCTCCTTTGTTAAAAAATGGGGTTACATTAGCTACCCTTCAATCCATAGGAACTGATCCATAAGCCTCTTCCTTTGATCTAATACTATCTTTAACTTCTCTTTTTGGCCACGGTTGGACCACTTTTCCTGTGGAGTTTTTGTGCCTGAAAGGAATGTATATTTGTCGTAAGTTATGTAATAATTCTTTAAAAGCTAGCTATTGCTCATCTACCATCATACTTTTTAATGTAGTTTACCAATCTACCACCAATGTTTTCTGCCCTTTGCTGTTTCTTAGCTCCACCCAAACTGATTCTACTTCTTGATTTCCGAGCTAAGATCCTTTCTCTCTACTGTCTTTATCCTATCCTTTATTATCGGAGCCACCCTTCCTCCTTTTTCCAATTTGCCTATCTCCTAATAGTAAAGTATCCAGGAATATTTAGTTCCCAACCTTGGTCACTTTGCAACAACGTCTCCATAATGGCTATTAGATCAAACCTCTTAATTTCTATCTGCGCTATTAATTCATCTATATTTTTGCGAATGCTTCGTGCATTCAGATATAATGGGGACGAAAAAGCCCCTTTTGTGTGTCCCGTAAGCACCTCCAGGAGGAGCCATGGTGACCACCAAAGAGCCTTGCAGAGTGCACAGTGGACCTCTGCTTTAATGGAAGGGGAGTGAATGTTGGAGCATGTCAGCATCCTCGTAGCGCTGAGCTCGATGCTGCGCTACCGCCCCAGGACCACCCCCAAAGGAAGCAGAGCACTGGAGACAGCGTCCGCTTCTTTTGAGGGGCATTAGGCCCAATTCCGCATTGGGGGCAAGACTTCCGTGCCGGCCGATAAAAGTCCCGGCCCGGAAAGTTACCGCTCCCAATCGGGGCAAGGGCAATTTCGCTCTCAGTGCCTTTAGCTTTGAATTTTTTAGATTTTTCCCTAATGGCACCTTAGTCACTGGCCCTATTACCTTTGTTACTCTCTCTGTCCCTTTAAGGGGAGGCTAGACAAGCATATGAGGGATAAGAGAACAGAGGGTTATGCTGATATATTTAGATGAGGAAACATGGGAGGAGGCTAATTGGAGCATAAACACCGGCATGGACTGGTTGGGCTGGTTGTGTTATATATTCTATGTAATCCTATGTAACCCTATGTATTCTTTCCTGAATCCTCCTACACACTCCTCGTTAGTTTAAAGTCCTGACTACTGCCCTAGTTATTCGATTCACCAGGACACTGGTTCCAGCCCGGTTTAAGTGATGCCCAACAGAGCAGCTTCCTCTTTCCCCAGTACTGGTGCCAGTGTCCCACAAAGCAAAACCCCTTCCTCCCAAACCACTCTTTGAGCCACACATTTAACCTTCTAATCTGCTTATTCCTATAGCAATTGGCGCGTGACTCAGGTAACAATCCAGAGATTATTACCTTTGAGGTTCTGCTTTTTAATTTGGACCCCAACTCCCCAAACTTCAGCAGAACTTCATTCCTGTTTCTATCGATGTCGTTGGTTCCTATGTGGACCACATCAACTGGATCCTCCCCTTCCCACTCCAAGTTCTTCTCCAGCCACGAGGAGATGTCTTTAATCCTGGCACCGGGCAGGCAACACAACCTTCGGAACTCCCAGTCACAGCTGCAGAGAACATATCTGTCCCTCAATATACTGTCCCCTACCACAACTATATTCCCTTTCACTGCCCCCACTTGAATGGTCTCCTACACCATGTTGAGAGGAGGAGGAGGAGGAGAAGAGAGAGTGGAGAGCATCAGTTCCAACTGTCACAGGACAGGAGAGTGGGGAGCACCAGTTCCAATGTGAGGTGCAGGAATGACAAAAGCTCATTATGCTCATCTTTTCTTTCCTAATGAGTAGCACAGGGCAAACCTTTGGCCCTTTCAACTATAAAGAAAGCAAATAGGATGGCATACATAATAAAGAGCACAATATTACATGCTGCCTGAATGTTTTTCTTCAAATGAATGCATCCCCCAGGCACAGTATGCTGAGCGGGTTAGACTTACCCTCTCAGGGTCTCTGACTACCCATCTCAGACAGCCCTACTCCAGACGGTTCTCGCAGACAACATGTTCCACTCAGTGGGGGACTCCCGCGACAGCACAATCTTATCCCAGTAACGTTCCCTGCAGCTGCCAATTGTGCTCCTGCATTACAGGGATAATTTTCTGAGTAGCAGGAAGTCTTGCCGGCAGCACATATCAGAAATTCAGGCACGTGCTATGGACGGATTTCCAATCATTGTTTTAAATGGCTGGAAAGTGCTGAACAGCATATGTCTAAGTTTCCGACACGTACGACTGGCAGGTGAGGACCTTTTCCGGGTGCTCGAAGTTGGAACATTACCTTTGATCTGCCGAATTGACCTTGGGGAAGCACATACCTTTACAAATAGCACTGATAAAGGTAGGTGGGCAGAAATGACTGTTTTATCTGCATGTGTGAGCCAAGATTAGCACTTTTTAATCACAGAACAAGTATCATTCATGTCCTGTGGACCATAATCACATTTCGGGTTACTCATACATTAATAGAATTTTGAACACAGGGCCTAGAAATTCGGTTGCATAGTGCCCTATATTTGGGCGCTATCGATGCTGAATTGGGACCAAAATGGTGTCCGAGCAGTATGTGCATACTTCTGGTGTGGGCTGCGCTAGATGGCATCTTGGTGCGGGCAGTAAGACAGCCATTAGGAGCGTGTGTTCGAAGTATGGTAAGTATACAGATCGTAACGTCAATCAGGGTGCACGCTGGTGTGACACCAGTTCTGCCGTTTTCGGCGCCATCGCTGGAACTAACACCCTGTGTTAACCTCGCTCAGCTCAAGATGTGTTCAGCAGCAAGAAGGGCCCCCTACCAGCGACATTTAAAGGGATCTTTCAGGTAACTTGATTTTGATTTCTACTGGCTCTGTAAGTTTGTGGAACTGTTTGGAGTTTTCTAGTGTTGGTTAAATTTGGTGAGGTGACAGAGAAGTGGAGAAGGCCTTGCTTCTGAATTCAAGCGTTCTGGTCAGACCAGTTGCTCCCAGTCATGGGTGCTCTAGTTGTCACGCCAACCTTGGCCTACAGCATGACAGGGAGATGGAGCACAAGCAGTGAAGATGAGGTCAAGCTACTCGCAGAGGGAGGAGGAGGAGAAAGGCTCTCATCAGGAGGCCTTACCCATCGAGCATTTTCCGAGAACAATCTGAGCTAGGAGCAGTATCTGAGGGATCTGCGATTTACGAATGAGGTGCTCATAAAACCCCGCCACCTCTTGCAAGCAGACCTGCGTTCCAGGGCAAGGGCAGCACTGCCAGTGGCTATGAAGGTGACTGTGACCCTGAATTTCTTCATGTCGGGATCCTTCCAGGCTGAAACAGGCAACATCTGTAACATCCCACAGTTCGCCATCCACTGCTGCACATGAGAGTTGACAGAAGCTCTTAGTGCCAGGAGAGGGGACTTCATTGTCTTCTCTCTGACCAGAGAGAAGCAGGTGGTGCGTGCACGTGGATTTGCCAGGATAGCGAACTTCCCATGGTGCAGGGCGCCATCGACTGCGGCTTTGCGGGCCCCCTATATAAATGATGAAATGCACCACAACCGCAAAGGTTACCACTCACTCAATGTGCAGTTGTTGTGCTTCTGCTGCCTCGACCACTTTGGAGGAGCACTGCAGTATTCACTGGAGTGTGTGTCCTGATTCATTGTGGTCTGCTGTATCCTCCACAACCTCGCTATCATCAGGACACAGCCGTTGCCACCAGGGATACGGCCACCATTTCAGGAGGAGGGAGGGAGGGAGGGAGAGAGAAAGAAAGAGAGACAGAAAGAGAGAAAGAGAGAAAGAAAGAGAAAGAGAGAAAGAGAAAGAGAGAGAAAAAGAGAGAGAGAAAGAGAGAGAGAGAGAGAAAGAAACAGAGAGAAAGAAAGAAAGAAAGAAAGAAAGAAAGAAAGAAAGAAAGAAAGAAAGAAAGAAAGAAAGAAAGAAAGAAAGAAAGAAAGTGTAATGACTCAAGAGTCTGGTTTCTGTAAACTCACTCAGGTGCAACCTGATCCATCTTTATTCCAGTCCAAGAGTGCTTGCGTGACAAAGACATCCAGCTTATATACAGGTGACCAATTATATACAAATGACACATGCATACAGCCCGATGACCTCTGACCGACGCGCCCTCTGGTGTCTGGTGACCCCCAAGCATTAATACATAACAACATCCCCCTTTTAAAATCTTAACAACAGTCTTTTTACAAATTAAGACGGTCTGGGGCTTTCCTCTCACGAGTTGATCGTCTCAGTTTAACTTTGGCTCTGGGCGAGCGTTCTGAGCCCGTTGAGACTGAGGGCTGAGTAGCTGATCTGATGGGAGTGGTCATGACCACATCAGAGACTGAATGTTCAAAGTCAGTAATGTCAGCAGAGTCCTCTGATGAGTGAACAATGGTTGGTTGGTCACTGGCTGCATCTTCCTCACTCGGTTCCAGTTCATCCGTGTGCCGCAGTTTAACCTGGTCAAGGTGTTTCCTGCATGTTTGCCCATTCTTGAGCATAACAATAAACACTCTGTTACCCTCCTTGGCTATAACAGTGCCAGCAATCCACTTTGGACCTTGACCATAGTTCAGTACATAAACTGGATCGTTGACCGAGATGTCACGTGACACGGCAACATGATCATGACAACATTGCTGTCTTTGACGTCTGTTTTCAACACAATCATTCAAATCAGGATGAATAAGAGAAAGCCTGGTCTTGAGATTTCTCTTCATCAGTAGTTCAGCAGGAGGAACCCCAGTAAGTGTATGAGGTCTTGACCTGTAACTGAGCAATATACATGACAACCGTCTCTGCAGTGAGCCCTGAGTTACACATTTCATACTTTGCTTGATCGTTTGAATGGCACACTCTGCTTGACCATTAGAAGCAGGCTTGAATGGAACTGATCTCACATGTCTAATACCATTGAGTTTCATGAACTCCTGGAACTCAAGACTTGTGAAGCAAGATCTGCTGTCGCACACAGCCATGTTAGGCAAACCATGAGTAGCAAACATGATAGGAAGGCTCTCAATGGTAGCTGTAGATGTACTGGATGACATAATAACACACTCTATCCACTTAGAATATGCATCTACTACGACAAAAAGCACCATTTCTAGGAACGAGCCCGCAAAATCAATGTGGATCCTCGGCCATGGTTTGGATGGCCACGACCAAAGACTCAACGGAGATTCCGCTGGTACTGTACTTAGCTGCGTGCAATTATTGCACTGATGCACACATGATTCCAGATCAGAATCAATTCCAGGCCATCATACATGAGACCTAGCAATGGGCATCATCATGACAATATCAGGATGAGTGCTATGAAGTTCAGGTACAAATTTTTCTCGACCTTTCTTAGGCATGATTGCATGATTACCCCACAGTAAACAGTCTGATTGAATGGACTGCTCATCCTTGCGACAGTTGTAAGGTTTGGTCTCCTCATGCATCTCCATAGGTATGGCAGACCAATCACCACTGAGTACACACAGTTTCACAACCGATAAAATAGGATCATGGCTGGTCCAGATCCTAACTTGTTGAGCAGTGACAGGTTTCCTTCACTCTCAAAAACATCCATTACTAACAGTAGATCTGCAGGTTGAGGCATCTCCATTTCAGTTGTGAGTAAGGGCAGACGACTCAGTGCATCCGCACAGTTCTCAGTACCAGGTCTGTGACATATGATGTAATCATAGGCAGACAATGTCAGCGCCCATCTTTGAATGTGGGACGATACATTGGTATTAATACCTTTGTTTTCCGCAAATAATGAAATGAGTGGCTTGTGATCTGTTTCTAGGTCAAAACGAAGACCAAACAAGTACTATTGCAATTTGTTTACCCCATACACACAAGCCAAAACTTTTTTCTCTACCATACTGTAAGCTCTTTCCGCTTTAGACAGACTTCTCGAAGCATACGCAACAGGTTGCAGCTTGCCCGATTCATTTGCTTGTTGGAGTACGCAGCCAACCCCATATGATGAAGCATCACAGGCCAATACAAGAAGCTTACACGGATCATAATGAACGAGCAACTTATTTGAACATAGCAGATTCTTGGCCTTCTCAAAGGCTCTATCTTGAGATGCACCCCAGACCCAGTTGTCGCCTTTTCTTAGTAACACATTCAGTGGCTCTAGTAAAGTGCTCATTCTGGGTAAGAAATTACCAAAGTAGTTGAGTAGCCCAAGGAACAAACACAGCTCCGTCACATTCTGAGACCTGGGTGCATTTTTGATGGCCTCAGTTTTAGAATCAGTGGGCCTGGTGCCTTTAGCAGCAATCGTCCTCCCAAGGAATTCGACTTCAGGTGCCATGAATACACAATTCGAGCATTTCAGCCTGAGTCCCACTTTGTCCTGACGCTGTAGGACTTCTTCAAGATTGTTCAGATGTTCAGCAGTGTCGCAACCTGTGACCAGAGTGTCATCTTGAATCACGACAATTCGAGGAACGGACTTCAGTGGACTCTCCATATTCCTCTGAAATATGGCTGCAGCCAAACGAATCCCAAAAGGACACCTGTTGTAGACGAACAGTCCTTTATGGGTGTTGATGCAGGTGAGTTCCTTCGAAGTGTCAACAAGCTCCTGGGTCATATAGGCCGATGTCAGATCCAGTTTCGTGAATGACTTTCCACCATCTAGCATGGCGAGCAGGTCATCAGTCATCGGTAGCGGATACTGATCCTGTTTCGAAAATCGATTAATCATAACCATGTAGTCTCCACAGATCCTGACAGTGCCATCACTCTTCAACACAGGAACAATGGGACTAGCCCACTCGTTAAACTTGACTGGTGATATGATCCCTTCACGCTGGAGTCTGTCAAGCTCAATTTCAACCTTCTCCCTCATCATGTACGGAACAGACTGAGCTTTGTGACGGACAGGCCTTGCATTGGAGTCCAGGTGAATCTGCATCTTGGCTCCTGTAAAATTACCAATGCCCGGTTCAAACAAAGAAGTAAACTTTTTCAATACTTGAGCACATGAAGTATCATCCACCGAGAACAACATCTTGACATCATTCCAGTTCAGCTTGATTTTCTCGAGCCAATTCCCGCCGAACAGCATTGGACCATTACCTTGGATGATCCATAGTGGTAGCTTGTGAACCACACCGTCATATGACATCTCGATTGCTGCACTGCCGAGCACCGGTATGAGTTCCTTAGTGTAAGTACGCAACCTGGCATTGACTGGACTCAGCTTCAGTTTCGCAGCCTTCGTGACCCATAGCTTGTCGAATGTCCTTTGGCTCATTATTGACTGTCTCGCACCCGTGTCCAGCTCCATCGATACAGTCTCGCCATTCACCTTCACATTAACGACTATCGGTTGACTCTTGCTCAGGAATTAATATGGTCCATTCACTTCGGGTTGCGTATCCGGGCCATCACTTGAACTGGTCCTCATCAACCTCGTGGTGAGCTGCATCACGCTTGCTCCGTTGTGGACACATCCTGTGAAGATGCCCCACTTTTGAACATCCATTGCATGAGTATTGTCTAAACCGACACTGATGAGGCCGATGATTGTCCCCACAATGCCAACGGATGAAATCTGGTTCGAACCAGTTCGTGGGCTCTGAGCAGCGGCAGGTTTCGTGTAAGCAGCTCTGCCTGATTACACGCCATCTTGTTTATAGTACTTGCTGTGGAACTCCGACTCGTCGATGATATCTGCCTCAAATTACCATCCGTCGTCATACATGCCTGGGCAGTTGCGATGGCCTTTTTCAAATCCAGCGTCTCTGCAGCCAACAGCTTCCTGAGGATCGTATCATGGTTGATGCCTATCACGAAGATATCACGCAGCATGTCTTCCAGCATGTCCCCAAAATTACATGGCTCAGCAAGACGTCGCAGGTCGGCGACAAATCCCGACACGACCTGGCTCTCAGCACGAACGTGCATGTAGAAACGGAAGCGTGATATGATGATCACCTCTTGTGGCTTCAGATGGTTATCCACCAATGTACACAATTCCTCGAATCATTTTTCCACTGGACGTATAGGCGAGAGAAGATTCTTTATGAGGCCGTAAATTTTCGGTCTACAACGGTGAGGAGAACTGCCCTGCGTTTAACTGTGTAGGCCTCTGCCTCCATGCCGTTGGCCACAAAATACTGATCCAGGCAGTTGACAAAATCTGTCCAATCCTCACCCTCCACGAATCTCTCCAGGATTCCAACAGTGCCCATTGTGCAAGCGAAGGTTCTTAAATTACCTCGTCGCCAATTGTAATGACTCAAGAGACCAGTTACTGTAAACTCACTCAGGTGCAACCGGATCCATCTTTATTCCAGCCCAAGAGTGCCTGTGAGACAAAGACACCCACCTTATATACAGGTGACCAAACACATATGCCACATGCGTACAGCCCGATGATCTCTGACCACGGTGCCCTCTGGTGTCTGGTGACCCCTAAGCATTAACACATAACGGAAAGAAAGAAAGAAAGAAAGAAAGAAAGAAAGAAAGAAAGAAAGAAAGAAAGAAAGAAAGAAAGAAAGAAAGAAAGAAAGAAAGAAAGAAAGAAAGAAAGAAAGAAAGAAAGAGAGAAAGAAAGAAAGAAAGAAAGAAAGAAAGAAAGAAAGAAAGGAAGAAAGAAAGAAAGAAAGAAAGAAAGAAAGAAAGAAGGAAAGACTTGCATTTACATACTGCCTTTTGCGACCACCGGATGTCTCATCGAAACATAGAACCATAGAAAATAGGTGCAGGAGTAGACCATTCGGCCCTTCGAGCTTGCACCACCATTTAATATGATCTTGGCTGATCATGCAACTTCAGTACCCCATTCCTGCTTTCTCTCCATATCCCTTGATGCCTTTAGCCATAAGGGCCACATCTAACTCCCTTTTGAATATATCCAACGAACTGGACTTAACAACTTTCTATGGCAGAGAATTCCACAGGTTCACAATTATCTGGGTGAAAAAGTTTCTCCTCATCTCGGTCCTAAATGGCTTACCCCTTATCGTTAGACTGTGACCCCTGGTTCTGGATTTCCCCAACATCGGGAACATTCTTCCTGCATCTAACCTGTCCAATCCCGTCAGAATTTTATATGCTTTTATGAGATCCCCTCTCATTCTTCTAAATTCCAGTGAATATTAGCCTTTCTCCCTTATCCACTCTACTAGTTACATCCTCAAAACATTCTAGAAGATTTGTCAAGCATGATTTCTCTTTCATAAATCCATGCTGACTTGGACTGATCCTGTCACTGCTTTCCAAGTGCGCTGCTATTACATCTTTAATAATTGATTCCAGCCTTTTCCCCACTACCGATGTCAGGTTAACCGGTCTATAATCCCTGTTTTCTCTCTCCCTCCTTTTTTAAAAAGTGGGGTTACATTACCTACCCTCAGAGGAACTGATCCAAAATCCATAGAATTTTGGAAAATGACCACCAATGCATCCACTATTTCTAGGGTCACTTCCTAAAGCACTCTGGGATGCAGACTATCAGGCCCTAGGGATTTATCGGCCTTCAATCCCATCAATTCCCCTAACATCATTTCCTGACTAATAAGGATTACCCTCAGTTCCCTTAGTTCTCCTTCTCACTAGACCCTCGGTCCCCTAGTATTTTCGGGAGGTCTCAAAGCACTTTACAGCCAATGAAGTACTTTTGAAGTGTAGACACTGTTGTAATGTGGGAAACGCGGCAGCCAACTTCCGGACAGCAAACTCCCATAAACAGCAATGTAATAATGATCAGATAATCTGTTTTTTTATTATGTTGATTGAGGGATACATATTGGCCAAGACACCGGGGCTAACTCCCCTGTTGTTCTACCAAATAGTGCCCTGGGATCTTTTACATCCACCTATGAGGTCAGACGTCTCATCGGTTTAATGTCTCATCTGAAAGACGGTACCCCTGATAGTGCAGCACTGCACTGAAGTGTCAGCCTAGATTTATGTGCTCAAGCTCCTGGTGGAGCAGGAGGAGGATGAGGGAGAGGAGGAGGCACAAAGGAGGAATGAGGCAACCCAGACAGTCCCATTCATGTCAGGATCAAATCATCTGCCTGCAGTACGAATGAACGTAGCCCCTTTTCCCCATTCAACATTAGTCCCACACCTTATCCTCCCTCTGCTAATGATCAACACAGCAGAGGGAGGATAAGGTGTGGGCCTTTGCCTATCCTAGTGCTCCTACTAAGTGCTACCCCAGTAGCTGCAACATGGCTGGTGAAAGGCTGCTGAATTTCAGTGGCGGAAACTGCAGATGGCCTTGCTGGAGGATCTCGAGCATCTCTGGGCCTTGTGGGCCCGGCTTTGGACTGCACCACCTCAGCGTGAGTGACAGCAGTCTAAGCTGGCAGACTGACAGGCAACAGCATCATATCATCATCATAGGCGGTCCCTCAAACGAGGATGACTTGCTTCCACATGAGTTCACAGATGTTTCAATAAAGGACCCGATATTCCAGTCCTGAACTCCAATTGAAGGGGTGGAAGATGCCCATGTGTGGATTTTTTTAACGTGTGGTGACCGTTGCACAACAGCCACTACACGGGCTTGACAGAGCTAGGCTTTTATCCAGTGGCAAGGGTTGAACCAGGATGACTGGAGACCTGCTCTGCTGCACGGACCCAGTACGCACACATATCGTAGTGTGGGCTGGCCTGTGCTGCCCCTGGGCCCTCAGCTCTTCTGGGCCTCGTACCTTCATTTGCCGCACCTCTGCCATGATCTCTCGCCGCTCCTCCACCACAAACATTCGCCACTCCTCCGCCATAAACATTCATCGCACCTCTGCCGCGATCTCACACCGCTCCTCCGCCACGATCTCTCGCCGCTCCTCCACCATAAAAACATTCATTGCACCACTGCCACGATCCCTCACTGCTCCTACACCACAATCTCTTGGCGCTCCTCTGCCACAAACATTCGCCGCGCCTCCGCCACGATCTCTCGCCGCTCATCCGCCCGACCTTCCTGCTCCTCCACTGTACATGGGCCCTGCCAACGTTCCTGCCCATGCTCTGTTATATATGCAGACTATAGATATATTCTCTGTGTCGTCACTGTATAGTTGCATGGGATGGAGACTTGTTTGCGTGGTGTGCTATCAATGAGGTTTTACACAGTGTGCATACATGCTGGCACCACTAGAGGGTGCAACTGGTGGAGACCAGGGTCTCCTGCCCTGATGGCAGGGGCTGTAGAAAAGGGGAGCCACCATGCGGCTGCCTTACTCTGGAGTTACGAATAAAGGACCAAGGTCACTACAGTTTGAGTACAACACATTGATTCGTGGAGTCATTCATAAGTATATTACAGACATAATATGCTCCAAACGGCAACCTGGGTTTTGATGACCACCCAGTCGCCCACCTCAAAATCAGCGCACACTTGGAGCAGCTCACGCTGGAAATTGTAGTGGTATGCTCCGGCTCTTTTAAAGCCCGACATGCGGAGGTGTTCTCTACGATTTATATTGGAATAACAAATCCCAGAATACAAACCCCTATGAAAGGATAATTTGCATCGCACAGTTAGCTCCCCTATATAAATCCACACGATTTATATGGGACTAACACACCCCAGAATACAAACCCCAATGAAAGAGTCATTTGCATCGGCACAATCTGACACAATTAAATCCGTCCACGATTTGACTGCTACACATAAAGTTACCTAGAACCAATCACAAAAACAACCAGCAAGGGCACTGACTAGGCGGGAGTGATGGGCAGATGAATACTGTCATCCTGAGAGACGACAGCAGGAGCGACCTCCACGGATCCATTGCCACTCCCCTGGGGCAGCGGCTCAGCAATCCTAGTAATCTGCTGGAGTACAGACTGCTGGACTGCTGTGACACCCTGCAATCCCCGATCAACACTGATAAACCCAGCTATGATTTCAGCAGTCTGAGCTTCCATTGCAGCACTCAGGCATTTGTGCTGCAATGGAAGCCACCATGATGGCATGATAGTTGGATCCACAAGTACATTAATGGTCTGTTTCTGTGCCGTATGTCCTATGTAAACAACAACAACTGTAACATCTATCCATTCCCCTTACAATTGAATCCCCTATCACTATCGCTCTCCCACTCTTTTTCCTGCCCTCCTGTGCAGCGGAGCCACCCACGGTGCCATGAACTTGGCTGCTACTGCCTTCCCCTGATGAGTTATCCCCCTCAACAGTACCCAAAGCAGTGTATCTGTTTTTCAGGGCGATGACTGCAGGGGACCCCTGCACTACCTTCCTTGCACTGCTCTTCCTGTTGGTCATCCATTCCCTATCTGGCTGTGTACCCTTGACCTGCGGTAAGACCAACTCACTTCACATCATTCGCAGAATCGTGGATGCTCCAGAAGTCATCCACCCATAGCTCCAGGGCCGCAACGCAGTCCGTCAGGAGCTGCAGGCGGATGCACTTCCGCACACTTAGTCATCAGGACACCGGAAGCGTCCCTGACTTCCCACATAGTACAGGAGGAGCATAACACGTGTCCGAGCTGTCCTGCCATGACTTAACTGTTAATTTGGCAACAACAATGCCAAATGTTACTTACTGATAGAGAAAAGAAAAAGAAAAAGAAAAACTACTCCCTGCAAGGTTCTACAAAACCAACCACGGAGACATGTGGCAGGGAGAATGGGAAGATACCATGTTTAAAATGACCAACTGCAGCCAACAGCCTGTAAACCACGGAGGATGATGGGACTCTGGCCACCCTGTACAGGCAAAATCTCCCCAGTAATACACAAGGCAACACAATGAGTATCAGTTTGCATAATTAAACAAAGGCCCACAGGTCTGATGCAATCAGTTTGGCCAGCCCAGACAGAGTGTTACCTCTGCCGAGATAGTGAACAATCATCTTCATTCCAGGCAGATGGATACACATCGAATTGCCATTCACACCCCATGAATGGACTATAAGAAAAGCTGCAAAAACACACAAGGAAGTTGGAGAGGTTGGAGGTTTTGGAAGGTGGGGGAGGTTTTGGAGAGGGGGGAGGTTTTGGAAGTTGGAGAGCTTGGAGCTTGCAGCTTGCAGCTTGTATCTAGAGAGAGCTCTCTCTCCCTCTCACTCTCGCCCCACCAGAGGAAGAAGCAGCAGTTCCGCAGACGAAGCCACCGAGACTGAAAACCAGCAGGCAGTGGCAGTGACTTCCCACAGCTGAGCTGAGCAAGGAAACGAACCAGAGGTTGGAGGTTGGAGTCAGCTTTTGGGAGTTGAGTCAGTTTTTCACAGAGCCCTCGCTCTGGGGAAGGTGTGCTTAACTCTAGCAGCTTTTCGCTTAGGAGCCAACCAAATGGCAAAGAGAAGAAACCGACGCAACATCGAGGAGGAAAACCGAAACGACCAACAATGTAAAACCCACCCCAGAGGGACCCCGAGCCGAAATAAGTGCCCCCAGAACCCCAGAGTTGATAGGATTCTGAGTATAGCCCAAACCCCCTCACAGACTCAATTTAGGATAGGAATTGGTAAGAAGGGTGGAAGTGGGAGGTGTGGTGGTTGTGTGTGAGTGGAATGTTTTAATATCTTATTTTCCGCTTCCCTGTTGCGAGATTTTTCGTGTTGTTGAGTGAGATTGTGCCATTACTGCTATTTATGACCTCTTCCTATGCCCTCTATCTTGGTGTTTACTATTCTAAATAAACAACATTAGCCATTTTGTACTCTTACCCACTGTGTCTGGTGCCTCGTTACTCACCCACCCTCATAAATCGCACGTACAGAACCCCAGGGAGTGTGGATTTGAACCCACACCCCAAGCTCCCCTTATAATGGTGACCACGAAGGGACGTACGTTGAGTGAGGATGAAGAGACAGTCAGTCTTGGTGGAGAGGAGTGTAAAATGGAGATTAGATTGCTAGGTATGTGACAGCAAGGATAAACTGCTCAAGGAAATAAGTGCAGGCGCTGCTGATGGCTGAACGGCCTGAGGACGCAGCAGCCAGGTGGACCCAGAGTAAAGATTATAAAAGATTAGTGGAAAAGGCAGTGTGGCTGATGTGCTTTCAGAAGCAAATACAGGTCTAGGACAGGCAAGTAGACGTCCTGCAGACAGAGTTAGCTGAGCAGAGAGTGGAGCTAGTAAAGACCAGCAAAGAAAGGGAAAAGCTGGATCAGGATTTAAAGTGGGAGAGGCAGGAACGAGAGAGGGATGGAGAAAGCTATCGCAACCACAGGGAGTACCTTCAGTCCAAGGTAAATGAGGGAAAAGGTTACGTCAGGGGACTGCAGGAGGAACTTGCCCAGGCTTAGAACCAGGGAAGGTTGGGAGAGGGTAAGAGTCTCCAGCTACAGGCTGCGTTTCAGGCGTGCCACAGCAGGGCAGAGGCGGATCATCGTTCCTTTCAGGAACAAATTGATTGGCTCACCCTGGCTCTGGCTGAAGCCAAAGCAGCCCTTGTTCTAGCCGGAGCAAAAGCTCTGGAAATGCCCGAGGCTCGAATCCCCACCCGGCCCGATACCAAAGCTCTGGCCCTAGCTGAGGAAAAAGCTCTTGGCTGGGCTGAAAGCAAGGCACCCAGTAAAGGAGTAGTGTGCCTTATCAGCCTAGCCGAGGTGTGGAAGGGGGAGCATAGTGAAACAGGCTGTGGGGAGGAGGATAGGGAGGAAGAATCCTACAGGCCCTCTCCAACAGCCCCATTGGGGATCCCGGAGGAGAGGCAGAGTGAAATGCTGGAATCTAAACCTCCGGGACCAGCCCCAATGTGCCCCATCAGGCAGAGTAGATTCGGACCACCCGCAGTGGGTCAGGCTGAGGGTCCCCTACAGAACCAATACATGCTTCCCCACAGTGTGACCCAGCTGCGGCAGATGGTGGCCCATGTGAGTAAACTTACCCGAAAAGGAGACCCCTCTGTTCACTTTATGGAAGTAGAGCAGGTAGGAGACATAAATGACTGCGATGAGGCCGAACGGAGCAAACTGCTGCTGTTCTCACTGGACACAGCCCTGTGTCAGGCTCTCTCTGCTGAGAGCAAGAGGGGTCAGTGAACAGTGGCCACTTTCCAGGAGGATATCCTGGAGGCCATGGGGTTGAACGACGGCTGTCATTCGACCGGGTATAGGCCACTGTCCAGAGACCTGGGGAGACCCCCCAGGCATTCACTGATCGACTGTGGCCAGTGTATGAGGAAGCCAGTGGGGGGAATTTGGACCGAACCCAGCTGGATGCACACCGACATGGTCACTGGCTGCGTGCACTGGTGGCAAACAGTCTACCTGAGTTGCGCACCCAGGCCAACCTGTGGTTCGATTTCAGAGACCCCCAAGCCACAGAGGAGACAGTGCTGAGGCAGCTGACCCTCTTTTTTCGCAACGGCAGAATCGGGGGGGAGAAACCCACCAAGGGGAAAGTGTGTGAGATCTGCCCCGGCTCTGATAAGAGAGAGTGGAGGCAAGAAGGGAATTGGCTGGCAGGCAGAGAGGGGGTTTGCTACGGGTGTGGGAAGACAGGGCACATGAGGAGGAAATGCCGGGATCCGAGGCAGGAAAAGAGAGGTCCACAGGCCCCAACCTCAGCCCCAGTCCCCGCAGCCGCGAGCCCTCCCAAGCCAGCTGTGCCCAGCCCTGCCGCCCCACTCGAGGGTCTCCTCGCGGCTCTGCAGGCACTCTTTACCCAGACTGGGAAGGTCGCAGCCGTGACCGGGGGAGAAGTCCCTCATGCCCAGACCAACACCCCCCAATGACTAGACCCCGAGGAACCCGTGTACCTCTGCCCGGTCACCTATGATGAGTGGAACAGACCACGTGTCATGATGGAGGTTGAGGGGGTCCGGGGGGATTATCTGCTGGACACAGGGGCCTCATGCACCCTGGTTCATGTCGACGACCTGACCACCTCACCCCTATCCAGTGGGATCCCTGTTGTAGGCATTAGGCACCTGCTGAATATATCAAAACACTAGGCATTAGGCACCTGCTGAATATAACTAAACTCATATAGGTTTAAAGTGGCCACATATAAAATGGCTGCCCAAGCATGATGGGAGCTCAGTTAGTCAAGTAATGAACTACTGACTGAGGCTGACCGAGCAATGACCCTGTGAGGCCCACTACTGGGAATGCCTTGGATACAAGATAATTATAACGAACCCATTATAGTACACTGGTATAATCAGTGACTTCACACAGCCGAGCCCCGAGGAACAGAGATAAGGGGGAACCTGCCTCACATAACGAGGTCATTAATCAGCCCGAGCTGACAAAAGCCGAACATACAGCCCCTGAGATATCAGGAGAATTCTATTGGGTTAAAGAAACCTATATGTAATCTATAATCGGTATGATTGGATTGTGTCCAGCCGAAGTGGGCTGAGTAACTGTAAAGAACTATTGTAAAACATATAAATATCAATGAGTTTCTTTGTTCGTCGGAGAGAAGTGCCTGGATCCAGTCCTGAGGCTTCCTCCCCGTTAGCGAAAATAAAGACCGCATTGGCGTTGGAACCGACTCTGAGTGTTGAGTGATTCTTCCGAGAAAACATTCACACTAACAATCCCCTACTGCCTAACCAGCTTCACTGGAGAAGAACGCGAGGGCTTCTTCTCCAAACCACTGCTGATACACATAGGCACCCTCCACACCATGTGGAAGTGTGTCCTTCTGCCGTGGGAGGGAGTGGGTAAAGGATCCTAGGGGCAGATTTCCTCAGCGGCCAGAAAATTCTGGTAGACCTGAGGAACCACTGTCTGTGGGGCACAGCTGACACCTGGGAGGGGGAAGGTACAGCAGTCATCCAGGGGAAGCAGGGGAAGGGTTCCCTCTGCACTGTAAAGCCGAAGGAGGGATATGACCTCGGCGCTCTGGTAGACAGCACCCCGATGATCTATCAGGCTTTTGTGCGGGCCAACCTGGTGGCATTTGCCAGGCATAAGCACGACTGTGGACGGGTAAATGGGGTCGAGGTCAGAGTAGATGGGGACCCCATGTCTAAGCCCCAGAAGCAGTATAATTTTCCCAGGGAGGCTGAAGCAGACCTAGAGGTCGTATTGGGATCTCTAGTCAGACAGGGAGTGTTGTGACCAATAGCCACACATGTGAACTCCCCACTTTGGCCGGTTAGGAAAACGGACAATTCTTGGAGGGCCATGGTGGACTACCGAGTCCTCAATAAAAATATCCCTGCCTGTGCGCGCACAGTGGCAGCCGTAGCCGACCTAGTCACAGCCATCCCCGCGCCCGCAGCCGTCTTTACGGTGCTGGACATCTCGAATGGGTTCTGGTTCATCCCGCTGCGGCGGGAGGACCAGTACAAATTCGCCTTTACATTCAAAGGACAGCAGTATACCTGGAACTGTCTTCCCCAGGGCTTCCCGAGCATTTTTCATCAATGTATGGCCAACTGCCTGAAAGAGTTCAGCAGACCCAGACAGCTAGTCCAGTATGTGGACGACTTGCTGCTATTCTCCGATTCGGAGGAAGAGCATGGTCCCCTGCTGGCAGAGCTGTTGGGACTGCTGCATGAGGAGGGTTTTAAAGTAAACCGTAAGAAAGCACAGATCGGTCAGACAGAGGTAAAATTCCTGGGGCTGACTGTGCGGACAGGGGAGAGAGCCATTGATGAGGCTAAGAGGAGGGCAGTTCAGGAGTTACTGGCTCTGACTACAGTTACAGGGGTGAGGTCGTTCCTGGGTCTGACCGGTTACTGCTGGGACTTCATTGAGGATTACGCAGCCATTGCAGCCCCCCTACTCCGGCTCCCACGCAAAGGCGTGGAGTGGGAGTGGGATGAGGACTGTGATGCAGCATTTACCCACCTCAAGGGAGAGCTGCAGAAAGCTCCGGTCCTGGGAGCGGTTGATGAGGGCGAGGAATTTTTCCTGGAGGTAGCAGCCAGCGGGGATACTTAAATGCTGTGCTGATGCAACAGCAGCACGGCCAGCTGAGGCCGGTGGCCTACTCCTCCAGGTTGAGAGGGGTTACTCAAACTGTGAAAGGCATCTGCTGGCCACCCACTGGGCTGTGAAGCGGTCGCAGGTGTTTACAGGAGTGTCCCCAATCACCCTCCTCACTCATCACACCCCCACTCAGATGCTGCTGGATGGGAGAATTAAGGATGAGACAGTGAGCAGCGCACGCATTGCTCGCTGGACCCTCCTGCTCTCACAGATGGATTTGAGAGTAAAAGGAATGTGTGAGCCCCGACTGGCAGCCAACATGCTGCACCCCGGGAAAGCCCACCGTTGCTCCGTTGAGGAGGTCTGGGACGTGGACATAGGGCTCCGGGCGGGGATCCATTCCCACGACAGGGAGATCTATGTTGACGGGTCCAGCACGGTGGTGGCGGGGGAAAGGCTCACAGGGTGCGGGATTTATGATCCCTGGGCAGGCATTGCCAGGGCCATAAAGCTCCCAACCACCATGAGCGCCCAGCATGCTGAACTGTCAGCAGTCAAGTATGTAGTCACCCACCCGGACGAATTCCCACGGTCCAATACTCTCTTTTCAGATAGTATGTTCACCTGCAATGCCTGCATGGAGCACCAAGCCATCTGGTCCCGTCGTGGGTATACATCTGCAGACGGTAAGCCCCTGGCCATAAAACCCCTACTGCAGCACATCATGCAGGCAGTAGGGACCAGGGCAGACATTTGCATTCACAAAGTAAAGGCCCATAACAAACACGAGCCCAGGGCTGCAGGGAACCAAAAGGCAGATCAACTGGCCAAAGAGGGAGCCCGAACGGGAACCAAGTGGAACCCGCTCGAGGCAGGACCCATAGCAGCTATCCAGGGCGGACAGGGGCACAAGGGAGCGCAGGGGTGGCTTTAGCCCCGGACCTCCAGCAGGTACAGGCGCGAGATCCCGTCCTCAAGTCCGTCATGGACAAGCTGACTGCGGGAGAAAAGGTCGAAGGACCGTACAGAGGCACAGGCATCCATGTTAGGCAGAAGATGCTGTTTAAAGGAGAGCAGTGGATAGTGCCCCAGCAGCACCAGAGGGAGTTCCTTCAGCTGGCCCATGCAGGCCCTGGATCTGGACACCCCGGACCGGATGTCACCTGGCAACGGGTGGAACAGGTTGGGTGGTGGCCCCAGCTCCGGGAAGACACTCGTGAATTTTGCACGAACTGTCTTGTCTGTGCAACCAATAATCCAGATCCCCAGAAAAGAAAGGTGTCTCTAGGACACGCAAGGAGGGTAGAGGGACCATGGCAATCGATACAAATCGATTACATAGAGCCCCTACCTGTTGCTAAGGGAGGGTACTGGTACTGCCTAGTTTTGGTCGACACTTTCACCAAGTGGGTTGAAGCCTTCCCTTGCCGAACAGCCACAGCAGCGGGGACCACCAGGATATTGGTTAGGGAGGTGTTCTCCAGGTAGGGACTTCCACAGTACGTGGAGTCCGACCGGGGGATCCACTTCACGGGACAGGTCATGCAGGCAACCCTTAAGGTGCTGGGGATTGAGGGGAAGTGACACGTCGCCTACAACCCCCAGTCCTCGGGGCTAGTGGAGCGTATGAATAGGACCTTGAAAGAAAAACTCAGGAAGGAGACAGGGGACTCCCCCCAGAGGTGGGTGGAGAGGTTGCCCCTGGTTTTGATGGGGATCGGGGCCAGCCAGTCGAAAAGCACGGGGTATTCCCCATACGAGCTCATGACTGGAATAGTCATGCGAACACCCACCCATGTACTTGCCTCGGTCCTGACGGAAGCTCAGGTAATCGAGGTGAATAGGGAGCACCTCAAGCAGATTCATTGGCAATCGGACACTAACATGGGGAAGCAGCATCAGACCAACCGATTGCTGCTGGAACCGAGCAAACACCACGAGTTGCAGGTGGGGAACCAGGTCATGGTCCGCAACTTTGCCAGGGTGGGAGTCTTTGAGCCACTATACATGGGGCCTTACAGCATTGTCAACAAGGCAAGCCCCATGGTATACGCAGCCAAGATGCCCCGCCGGGTTAAATGGTTTCACATGAATCAATGTAAACTGTTTAACCCCAATAAGGCAAAACCTCGTGGGAAAGGGCAGCCCGGAGGGATAATCCTGACGGGAAGCCCAGGCTCCCAGCACACCACTGCAGCCCCAACGATCCCATCACAAGGAACAGTGAGTTGCTTCGCAGGTACAAACTACCCACAGATTTGGGACCCACAGGAAGGGGGATTCCCACCTTACATATGGGACGAGGACTCACCTCCACCCGTTAGGAGATCCGCTCAGACTCCGCAGCCAAGGGTGCCACCGTCCCTAGCAGCCTGTTTTACTTTCCCGAGAGGCACTAGGGGAAAAGGGCTGCGCAGGGCAGGCAGCCAGTCACTGGACGTGACCCCGCTGCCAAGGTCTCCTGATGAGGAAGGGATTGTACCGGAGACAGAGGCCGCCGACAGTGAGGAGCCTGTCGGGGCTAGCCTAGCCTTCGGTGCGGACAACCCAGAGCCTGCAAGCGAGATAGTTGCGGCGGGTCCCAGCAGTGAGTGGTCCCTGGAAGAACGAGAGTCTCCTGACAGGGAAGGGGTTGTACCGGAGGAAGGGGCCGCCGACAGTGAGGAGCCTGTCGGGGATAGCCTAGCTTTTGTTGCAGACAGCCCAGAGCCTGCAGGAGAAAGGGTGGCGGCAGGTCCCAGTAGTGAGTGGTCCCTAGAAGAACTGAGGAAACGCTGTGAGAGTATCAGCTGCGAGTGGTTTCGGGTGGAACCCTTGTACAACCCAAAGGCCCCAGAGGATACGGGAGTCCCCGGCAGTGAGGAGCCTGCCGGGGGAATTTTCGTTGCTCCCGAGGGCAGTGAGCCATCCCTGGAGGGGATGAGGGGCTGTACCAGCCCAGTAAGCATCACCCGAAGCTCAGGGGACACCTTGACAGGGGAGACAGAGGGGCTGCAGAGGTCGGTCCAGCCCAAGAGGCCAAAGGAGAGATGGTCTCCCTCCTACATTCCCCCGCATAAAAGGAAAACCAAGGAGTGTCCCAGGGATTAGCACAGCCACCCGGGAAGGGTGGCAAGCAAGTTAAAAAGGAAAGCAGTCGGTGTGTACAGATATATATATAAGTTTTCTCTAGTGTAGTGGGGCTCAGGTGGCCTCTGCAATATAGGGAGTATAACAGTGAGGCTTTTGAGCCAATGGGATAGGGAACCTGGACTTCTTTTTTTCTCTCACTCCTCTTTTGTGTAAGGTTTGTTTGTTGTTTCAAGTGTTTATTAGTTGAAACCCCTTGACTTCCACAGTAAAATTGCGATTTGTGGCCAGACCGATAGGCACACACAGTTTAAACCCATGCAGGGGTACTGTGAGGTGTCGACAGAGTGGAAAATGGGGGAGGGATGAGCCAGGGGGCTCAGGGTTTTTGAACCAAATGAGGTTTTGTCTTTCAGAAGAGGAACCAGAGATGAGGAAAATCCTGCTCCTGTGCACCTACATCAGAATGTGCATCGGCTACCGGGGAGAGACTGAAGAAGCTATTATTTTTGGATGCTCAGGGGGGCAGGCACCGACTGTCACCACAGGAGAAGGGACACCAGGGGTAGAGGGGACCGCAATATATACCCACAGGGGAAGGTGGCCAGGGTGGTTGGGATCCAATTCCACGAGATACTCCAGCCACCCCGGGATCACATATGGGAAAGCATCAGTCTCCTGCCCCAGCATTGAGGTGACCGCATCCCGGGTTAGGGTAGTGGTTGGGAAGAGGGTTCGCCTGACCTGTAAGGGGCACATCCCGGTGGGAAGGTGGTGGTGGCTCAGGAAGCTGAGCAAGGACATGGGAAACCCGGCTGCAGATTGGGAGAGACTGGACAACAGCACCTACCGAACGATCACGGGCACCCAGGGGGGAGTGACTGTGTGTTGGGATAAATGGTGGGAGGCGGAGTTAGGAGTGTGTGTGTGCATGTGGGGATCAGAGAAGATATGCCCGGCAGGCATCTCCATAGCGTTCTCCCGACAGTGGCGGGATGAAGGGGATGGGATGGGACCGGAGCATGGTCGCATGCATAGTAACCCACCCCAGCTCCATCCACGCCACCGAGTTAAGCGCACACCCCAGACAGCCCCTTCCCACAGCCCCGACCGAACCAACTGACATGGACAGATGCCCTACCACCACCCAGGGACCAGAGAACGGTTTGGTTTTGGTTCCCACGGACAAGCTGCTATACCAGGGGGTCCACTACGCCGTGGCCTCCGTCATCCTAAACCTTACCGAGGTGCACCTACCTGAGTGGTGCCCAAAAGAGACAGAACGCCTCTACCAGGCTCTCCTTTGAGAAATGTTCAGGACATTCTACAAGCTCAATTTTGGCCAATTGAATAAGACTTTGCTGTACCGTCAACAACCCAAAGACAACGTCAAACCGAAAAGACACAGAAGAGGGATCTGGAATGATGTTTTTACCGGTTTCAACATGGGGCATCAATGATTAATAGCATGGACAATTATGTAGCACATTTCGGATACCACATTCCATTTTTACCAGAGCACCTGACAGATCTGTTCAAAGCAACACAAAAATCCCAGAAACATTATTTCACTCTACAACAAGAAAAACAGTAAAATTGGGATCCCAGATATCTGACCTAAATTCAAGGCCCTGGTGGGATTGGGGGTTGGACGTAGAGGTCCCGGCCTAGGACCGCATGCTCTCTCACGCCCTGGTAGTGGCACAGCTGATCATCGTAGCCTATTTGCTGGTGATCCGCTGCTAGCTTAGGAGAAAGAGCCGTCATTTAAAAATTTAAGAAAGCTATGCGGGAGGCCAAGTCAAAGGCCAAACGAAAAGGGAGGTCTAGCAAAGTCTATGCAGTATGACGGGACTGATTGTATGAGCCAAATGTATTGCACTGTAAAGAAAAGTCTGAATCTTGTAAAAGGTCCAACCTCCCTATCTGTAATACTATGATGTGTGATACTATGTACTATTATGATTTTGGTGAAGGGTATTGGTTGAGAAGCATTTTTACATTTTCAGTATTGTATTGATTCCAAATGTATGAATACCATTGGTGTATTTTAATGTTTTATAATGGGTTTAGGTAAGATTTGGGGAAGATTGGCTCTGTGAGAGGGAAAAGGTTTTGCTTCACATTTTGAAAACACCCTGAGACAGAGTGTTTTAACGGGGGACTGTAAGGTTCTGCAAAACCAACCACGGAGACATGTGGCAGGGAGAATGGGAAGATACCATGTTTAAAATGACCAACTGCAGCCAACAGCCTGTAAACCGCGGAGGATGATGGGACTCTGGCCACCCTGTACAGGCAAAATCTCCCCAGTAATACACAAGGCAACACAAAGGGTATCAGTTTGAATAATTAAACAAAGGCCCACAGGACTGATGCAATCAGTTTGGCCAGCCCAGACAGAGTGTTACCTCTGTCGAGATAGTGAACAATCATTTTCATTCCAGACAGATGGATACACATCGAACTGCCATTCACACCCCATGAATGGACTGTAAGAAAAGCTGCAAAAACACACAAGGAAGTTGGAGAGGTTGGAGGTTTTGGAAGGTGGGGGAGGTTTTGGAGTGGGGGGAGGTTTTGGAAGTTGGAGAGCTTGGAGCTTGCAGCTTGCAGCTTGTATCTAGAGAGAGCTCTCTCTCCCTCTCACTCTCGCCCCACCAGAGGAAGAAGCAGCAGTTCCGCAGACGAAGCCACCGAGACTGAAAACCAGCAGGCAGTGGCAGTGACTTCCCACAGCTGAGCTGAGCAAGGAAACCAACCAGAGGTTGGAGGTTGGAGTCAGCTTTTGGGAGTTGAGTCAGTTTTTCACAGGGCCCTCGCTCTGGGGAAGATGTGCTTAACTCCAACAGCTTTTTGCTTAGAAGCCAACCGAATGGCAAAGAGAAGAAACCGACGCAACATCGAGGAGGAAAACCGAAACGACCAACAATGTAAAACTCACCCCAGAGGGACCCCGAGCCGAAATAAGTGCCCCCAGAACCCCGAAGTTGATAGGATTTTGAGTATAGCCCAAACCCCCTCACAGACTCAATTTAGTATAGGAATTGGTAAGAAGGGTGGAAGTGGGAGGTGGGGTTGTGTGTAAGTGGAATGTTTTAACCTCTTATTTTCCCCTTCCCTGTTGCGAGATTTTTTGTGTTGTTGAGTGAGATTGTGCCATTACTGCTATTTATGACCTCTTCCTATGCCCTCTATCTTGGTGTTTACTATTCTAAATAAACAACATTAGCCATTTTGTACTCTTACCCACTATGTCTGGTGCCTCGTTACTCACCCATCCTCATAAATCGCACGTACAGAACCCCAGGGGAATGTGGATTCGAACACACACCCCAAGCTCCCCTTACATTACCAATCACCAACCAATCACTTACCCCCTTGGCTGTGATGTCACCTTTCAATTTCTTTCTACTTCTTTTTTGCCTTCTCTCCCTGTTGCAGCTGCACCGGCTAGCCTCTCCTCAACCGCTGGGCCTTTAAAGGCCTCACCAACGCCCCGAACTCCCGCCTCTCCGACTGCCGCCACCTCTCGTCTGCCGCTGGGCCTTTATAGGCCTCACCAACACCCCAAACTCCCGGAAACCTTACAAGGACAGAGAAACATAGAAAATAGGTGCAGGAGTAGGCCATTCTGCCCTTTGAGCCTGCACCGCCATTCAATATGATCATGGCTGATCATGCAACTTCAGTACACCATTCCTGCCTACTCTCCATGCCCCTTGAACCCTTTAGCCGCAAGGGCCACATCTAACTCCCTTTTAAATATATCTAACGAACAGACCTCAACAGCTTTCTGTGGTAGAGAATTCCACAGGTGCACAATTCTCTGAGTGAAGAAGTTTCTCCTCATCTCGGTCCTAAATGGCTTACCCCTTATCCTTAGAATGTGACACCTGGTTCTGGACTCCCCAACATTGGGAACATTCTTCCTGCATCGAACCTGTCCAATCCCGTCAGTATTTTATATGTTTCTATGAGATCCCCTCTCATTCTTCTAAATTCCAGTGAATATAAGCCGAGTCGATCCAGTCTTTCTTCATATGTCAGTCCTGCCATCCCAGGAATCAGTCTGGTGAGCCTTCGCTGCACTCTCTCAATAGCAAGAATGTCCTTCCTCAGATTAGGAGACCAAAACTGTACACAATATTCAAGGTGTGGTCTCACTAAGGCCCTGTACAACTGCAGTAAGACTTTCCTGCTCCTATACACAAATCCTCTCGCTATGAAGGCCAACATGACATTTGCCTTCTTCACTGCTTGTTGTACCTGCATGCCAACTTTCAATGACTGATATATCATGACACCCAGGTCTCGTTGCACCTCCCCTTTTACTAATCTGTCACCATTCAGATAATAGTCTGCCTTCCTGTTTTTGCCACCAAAGTGGATAACCTCACATTTATCTACATTATACTGCATCTGCCATGCATTTGCCCACTCACCTAACCTGTCCAAGTCACCCTGCAGCCTCTTAGCATCCTCCTCACAGTTCACACTGCCACCCAACATAGTGTCATCTGCAAACTTGGAGATATTACATTCAATTCCTTTGTCTAAATCATTAACGTATATTGTAAATAGCTGGGGTCCTACCCCACTACTCACTGCCTGCCATTCTGAAAAGGACCAGTTTATTCCTACTCTTTGCTTCCTGTCTGCCAACCAGTTCTCTATCCACGTCAATACATTACCCCTAATACCATGTGCTTTAATTTTGCACACTAATCCCTTGTGTGGGACCTTGTCAAAAGCCTTTTGAAAGTCCAAATACACCACATCTACTGGTTCTCCCTTGTCCACTCTACTATGTACATCCTCAAAAAATTCCAGATGATTTGTCCAGCATGATTTCCCTTTCATAAATCCATGCTGACTTGGACCGATCCTGTCACTGCTTTCCAAATGCGCTGCTATTTCATTTTTAAAATTGATTCCCACATTTTCCCCATGACCGATGTCAGGCTAACCGGTCTATAATTCCCTGCTTTCTCTCTCCCTCCTTTTTTAAAATATGGGGTTACATTAGCTGCCCTCCAATCCATAGGAACTGATCCAGAGTCCATGGAATGTTGGAAAATGACCATCAATGCATCCACTATTTCGAGGGCCACTTCCTTAAGTACTCTGGGATGCAGACTATCAGGCCCTAGGGATACCCTGGGGACACCCTCAAAGCCTCCCTGATAAAGTGCAACATCCCCACTGATGCCTGGGAGTCCCTGGCCAAAGAACACCCTAAGTGGAGGAGGTGCATCCGGGAGGGCGCTGAGCGCCTCGAGTCTCGTCGCCGAGTGCATGCAGAAAGCAAGTGCAGGCAGCGCAAAGAACATGCGGCAAACCTGTCCCACCCTCAACGACTGTCTGTCCCACCTGTGGCAGGGACTGTGGTTCTCGTATTGGACTGTTCAGCCACCTAAGGACTCATTCTAAGAGTGAGTGAAAGCAAGTCTTCCTCGATTCCAAGGGACTGCCTATGATGATGATGATTCTGTTGGTGCTGCCTGCCCATATTGTTAGCTGCTTCAGAGTATCCGACAGATCTCTGACAAATCTGTCCCGTGTGACCTCTTTAAACTGCGTTTTGGTCAGGACTGGTGCTAGTATATGGATCTGGGTCCTCATTAGTCTCCCTGTCATCAGCGCATGTGGGGAGTGTCCCATATTTCTAGCGAGACTGCCTCGGTGCTGCATTAGTATTAGGGCTCGGATCTTATCCAATTTCTTCGGGGTATTTCCTATCTGCTTCCGAAGCCTCTCTTTTAAGGTCCGGTTTGTCCTCTTTACTGGACTAGACATAGAAACATGTAAACATAGAAAATTTGTGCAGGAGTAGGCCATTCGGCCACTTTGAGCCTGCACCACCATTCAATAAGATCATGGCTGATCAATCATCTCAGTACCCCTTTCCTGCTTTCTCTCCATACCCCTTGATCCCTTTAGCCGTAAGGGCCATATCTAACTCGTTCTTGAATATATCAAACGAACTGGCATCAACAACTTTCTGTGGTAAATAATTCCACAGGTTCACAATTCTCTGAGTAAAGAAGTTTCTCCTCATCTCAGTCCTAAATGGCTTACCCCTTATCCTTAGACTGTGACCCCTGGTTCTGGACTTCCCCAACATCGTAACATTCTTCCTGCATCTAACCTGTCCAGTCCCATCAGAATTTTATATGTTTCTATGAGATCCCCTCTCATCCTTATAAACTCCAGTGAATACAGTCCCAGTCGATCCAGGCTCTCCTCATATGTCAGTCCTACCATCCCAGGAATCAGTCTGTTTGAACATTTGCTGCACTCCCTCAATAGCAAGAACGTCCTTCCTCAGATAAGGAGATCAAAACTGAACACAATATTCCAGGTGAGGCCTCATCAAGGCCCTGTACAACTGCAGTAAGGCTTTCCTGCTCCTATACACAAATCCCCTAGCTATGAAGGCCAACATGCCATTTTCCTTCTTCACCGCCTGCTGCACCTGCATGCCAACCTTCAATGACTGATGTTGATGTGCCATGACACGCAGGTCTTATTGTACCTCCCCTTTTCCTAATCTGCTGCCATTCAGATAATATTCTGCCTTCATGTTTTTGCCACCGAAGTGGATAACCTCACATTTATCCACATTATACTGCATCTGCCATGCATTTGCCCACCCACCTAACCTGTCCAAGTCACCTTGCAACCTCTTAGCATCCTCCTCACAGCTCAGACCACCACCAAGCTTAGTGTCATCTGCAAACTTGGAGATATTACATCAATTCCTTTATCTAAATCATTGATGTATATTGTAAATAGCTGGGGTCCCATCACTGAGCCCTGCGGCATGCCACTAGTCACTGCCTGCCATTCTGAAAAGGACCCGTTTATTCCGACTCTCTGCTTCCTGTCTGCCAACTAGTTCTCTATTCAAGTCAATACATTATCCCCAATACAATGTGCTTTAATTTTGCACACCAATCTCTTGTGTGGGACCTTGTCAAAAGCCTTTTGAAAGTCCAAATACACTACATCCACTGGTTCTCCCTTGTCCATTCTACAAGTTACATCCTCAAAGAATTCTCGAACTTTTGTCAAGCATGATTTCTCTTTCATAAATCCATGCTGACTTGGACCGATCCTGTCACTGCTTTACAAATGTGCTGCTATTTAATCTTTAATCATTGATTCCAACATTTTCCCCACTACTGATTTCAGGGTAACCAGTCTATAATTCTCCGTTTTCTCTCTCCCTCCTTTTTAAAAAAGTAGTGTTACATTAACATAGAAACATAGAAACATAGAAAATAGGTGCAGGAGTAGGCCATTCGGCCCTTCTAGCCTGCACCGCCATTCAATGAGTTCATGGCTGAACATTCAACTTCAGTACCCCATTCCTGCTTTCTCACCATACCCCTTGATCCCCCTAGCAGTAAGGACTTCATCTAACTCCTTTTTGAATATATTTAGTGAATTGGCCTCAACAACTTTCTGTGGTAGAGAATTCCACAGGTTCACCACTCTCTGGGTGAAGAAGTTCCTCCGCATCTCGGTCCTAAATGGTTTACCCCTTATCCTTAGACTGTGACCCCTGGTTCTGGACTTCCCCAACATTGGGAACATTCTTCCTGCATCTAACCTGTCTAACCCCGTCAGAATTTTATATGTTTCTATGAGGTCCCCTCTCATTCTTCTGAACTCCAGTGAATACAAGCCCAGTTGATCCAGTCTTTCTTGATAGGTCAGTCCCGCCATCCCGGGAATCAGTCTGGTGAACCTTCGCTGCACTCCCTCAATAGCAAGAATGTCCTTCCTCAGGTTAGGAGACCAAAACTGTACACAATACTCCAGGTGTGGCCTCACCAATGCCCTGTACAACTGTAGCAACACCTCCCTGCCCCTGTACTCAAATCCCCTTGCTATGAAGGCCAACATGCCATTTGCTTTCTTAACCGCCTGCTGCACCTGCATGCCAACCTTCAATGACTGATGTACCATGACACCCAGGTCTCTTTGCACCTCCCCTTTTCCTAATCTGCCCTCCAGTCCATAGAACTGATCCAGAGTCGATAAACTGTTGGAAAATGATCATCAATGCATCCACTATTTCTAGGGCCACTTCCTTAAATACTCTGGAATGCAGACTATCAGGCCCTGGGAATTTATTGGCCTTCAATCCCATCAATTTCCCGAACACAACTTCCTGACTAATAACGATTATCTTCAATTCCTCCTTCACGCTAGACCCTCGGTTCCCCAGTACTTCCGGAAGGTTATTTGTGTCTTCCTTCGTGAAGACAGAACCAAAGTATTTGTTCAATTGGTCTGCCATTTCTTTGTTCCCCATTATAAATTCACCTGATTCTGACTGTAAGGGACCTACGTTTGTCTTCACTCATCTTTTTCTCTTCACATATCTATAGAAGCTTTTGCAGTCAGTTTTTATGTTCCCAGCAAGCTTCCTCTCATACTCTATTTCCCTCCTCCTGATTAAACCCTTTGTCCTCCTCTGCTGAATTCTAAATTTCTCCCAGTCCTCAGGTTTGCTGCTTTTTCTGGCCAATTTATATGCCTCTTCCTCGGATCTAACACTAATCTTAATTTCTCTTGTTAGCCACGGTTGAGCCATCTTCCCCGTTTTATTTTTTACTCCAGACAAAAATGTACAATTATTGAAGTTCATCCATGTGATCATTAAATGCTTTCCATTGCCTATCCACATTCAACCCTTTAAGTATCATTCTCCAGTCTATTCTAGCCAATTCACATCTCATACCATCAAAGTTACCTTTCCTTAAGTTCAGGACCCTAGTCTCTGAATTAACTGTGTCACTCTCCATCTTAATAAAGAATTCTACCATAGTATGGTCACTCTTCCCCAAGGGGACTCGCACAACAAGATTGCTAATTAGTCCTTTTTCATTACACATCACCCAGTCTAGGATGGCCAGCCCTCTAGTTGGTTCCGTGACATATTGGTCTTGAAAACCATCCCTAATACACTCCAGGAAATCCTCCTCCATCATATTGCTACCAGTTTGATTAGCCCAATCTATATGTAGATTAAAGTCGCCCATGATAACTGCTGTACCTTTATTGCACGCATCCCTAATTTCTTGTTTGATGCTGTTCCCAACCTCATTACTGCTATTTGGTGGTCTGTACACAACTCCCACTAGCATTTTCTGCCCTTTGGTATTCCGCAGCACTACCTATACAGATTCCACATCATTCAAGTTAATGTCCTTCCTTACTATTGCATTAAGTTCCTCTTTGACCAGCAACGCTACTACACCTCCTTTTCCTTTCTGTCCATCCTTCCTGAATGTTGAATATCCCTGGATGTTGAGTTCCCAGTCTTGGTCACCCTGGAGCCATGTCTCCGTAATCCCAATTATATCACATTCGTTAATAGCTGCCTGCACAGTTAATTCGTCCACCTTATTATGAATACTCCTCGCATTGAGGCACAGAGCCTTCAGGCTTGTCTTTTTAACACACTTTGTCCCTTTAGAATTTTGCTGTAATGTGGACCTTTTTGATTTTTGCCTTGAGTTTCTCTGCCCTCCTCTTTTACTTTTCTTCTTTCTATCTTTTGCTTCTGCCCCCATTTTACTTCCCTCTGTCTCCCTGCATAGGTTCCCATCCCCCTGCCATATTAGTTTAACCCCACCCCAACAGCACTAGCAAACACTCCCCCAAGGACATTGGTTCCAGTCCTGCCCAGGTGCAGACCGTCCGGTTTGTACTGGTCTCACCTCCCCAGAACCGGTTCCAATGTCCCAGGAATTTGAATCCCTCCCTCCTGCACCACTCCTCAAGCCATGTATTCATCTTAGCTATCCTGCAATTCCTACTCTGACTAGCATGTCACACTGGTAGCAATCCTGAGATTAATACTTTTGAGGTCCTGCTTTTTGAATTAATTCCTAGCTCCTTAAATTCAGCTTGTTGGACCTCATCCCGTTTTTTACTTATATTATTGGTACCCATATGCACCACGGCAACTGGCTGTTCACCCTCCCCCTCTAAAATATCCTGCAGCAGCTCCGAGATATCCTTGACCCCTGCACCAGGGAGACAACATACCATCCTGGAGTCTCGATTGCAGCCGCAGAAACGCCTATCTATTCCCATTACAATAAAATCCCCTATCACTATAGCTCGCCCACTCTTTTTCCTGCCCTCTTGTGCAGCAGAGCCACCCACGGTGCCATGAACTTGGCTGCTGCTGCCCTCCTCTGATGAGTCATCCCCCCAACAGTACCTAAAATGGTGTATTTGTTTTGGAGGGGGATGACTGCAGGGGACCCCTGCACTACCTTCCTTCCGCTGCTCTGCCTGATGGTCACCCATTCACTATCTGCCTGAGTAGCCTTTACCTGCGGTGTGACCAACTCACTAAAGGTGCTATTCACAACATCCTCAGCATTGATGATTGGGGGTTATACGCCACATGCCATTTCTCCTGTATTCCTAACAGCTTCAGGGTGGCCTGCATTACCACTCCGGTGAAATGACTCCCTTGATCTGATTCCACTATCGGGGCAGTGCCCATTCGGAGAATACTTCTCGCACCATAATCTTTGCTGTGACTACTGTGGTGACCTCCCTACAAGGAAAAGCTTCTACCCATTTCGTGAAAAGATCTACTAACACCAGGCAATATTTCTTGCCTCTGCCTGAGGTGGGCAGTGGCCCAATGAAATCTATCTGCATAGACTGCCATGGCCCCTCTACCCTCCTCGTGTGTCCCTTCCTCCGGTGGGGGTCTGGATTGTTTGCGGCATATACTCGACAATTCTGACAATAATCTTTTACATCGTTTCGAAACCCAGGCCACCATCCCACGGCTTCTACTTTATTCCACATCATTTCTGCGCCTGGATGTCCAGCCCCTGGTCCCACATGAGCTAGCTGCAAGAATTCTTCCCTTCACTGCCCAGGCACGATCCAACTATCTCCTTTAAACAGCATTCTCTGTCTTACTGCTATGTCTGCAGCTACCAAAGGTCCCGCTACAGACTTCCCATCTATTTTGTCTCTAATCTCTGCTCTAAGGTCTACATCTCGTAGCTGAGCATGTTTTAAATCAGGCGGCAATGGTACTACTTTGGGCCGCTCTTTGCCTGTTACAGCCATAATCTGTCCACAGTGATATGGATCCCAAGGTGTCCCTTCTCCTGCCCCTGTTTTGACCAGTATGTCAGCTTTCTCATTCCCTTTCCACTTGGGCTCTGTCTTAGAGTGTGCTTTGAACTTTTGGATGGAGTAATCCTTCTGGTCACTACCCGTGACATCCAGAATGCCTTTTAACAAAGGAGCCGTCACCAACGGTTTTCCGTCTGAGGACTTAAAACCTCGCCTAGCCCATATTGCAAAATACTCTGTACAGGAGTTGCAAGTGAACATGGAGTCCGAACATATCGTATCGGGAGTTGGGAATTCACTAGGGTGTGTGACTATGTACGTTACGGCTGTCAGTTCGGCCTGCTGTGCACTTAAAGTGTTGGGGAGCTTTATGACCTTTTTCTATCCCTGCCTCAGGATCGTAAATCCCACAGCCTGTTTTTCTCTCTCAGTTCGTCACTGAACTAGACCCATCTCCATAAATGTCTCTGCCCGTCGGATGTTCCCCTGCTCGGAATCCCACATCAACATCCCACACTCCTTCCACTGAACACAAGTGAGCTGCCCCCGGATAAACCAGGTTCGGGGCTAGCTTTGGTTCTCCTAGCCTTTCTACCTTCAGGTCTAACTGAGTAAGCAACAATGTCCAGCGGGCAATCCTGTTACTGCTCACTGTCCCATCTTTCATCCTACCATGTGACAGGTCAGTAGAGTCACTGTAGCTGTGAGTGACCGAAAATGTTTTACTGCCCAAAAAGTTGCTAACAGATGACGCGCACAATTCGAAAAGCTCTTTTCTACTTCTGTGAGAACTCGGGAGGCGTAGGCCACTGGTCTCAGCTTGCCATGTCGCTGCTGGAGTATCACTACACTCAAGCTGTCCCCAGTAGCTGCTATCTCCAGACTAAAATCCTGGTCCCCATTTATTGCTCCCAATGCTGGTGCTGTCTGTAAAACCTCCTTTAAACAAATGAAACTTTTCTGACAACTCTCACTCCATTCCCACTCTATTCCTTTCCTAAGAAGCCTCAGCAAAGGAGCTGCTATGGCTGCATATCCTTCGATAAATTCCCTGCAGTAACCTGTTATTCCCAGGAAAGACCTCATCCCAGATACGTCCTTAGGAACGGGTAGCTCCTGGACTGCCTTTCTCTTAGCTCCATCTATAGCTCTCTCTCCTGCTCTAATGGTCAATCCTAGAAACTGCACCTCCTTTTGGCCGACTTGAGCTTCCTTTAGATTCACCTTAAAACCTGCTTCTTTTAACAAATGCAACAGTTGACTCAATAATGGCCGATGGTCCTCCGCACTTTCGGAGAATAACAACAGGTCGTCCACATATTGGACCAACAGATTCGGCTGACTAAAACCTTTTAGTGTCTCGGCCATACTCTGGTGAAAGATCGAGGGATTGTTGTGAAACCCTTGTGGAAGACATGTCCAGGTATACTGGTGACCCTTAAAGGTAAAGGCAAATTTATACTGGTCCTCCTGTCTCAGAGGAATGGACCAAAACACATAAAGACAAACGTAGGTCCCCTGCAGTCAGAATCAGGGGAAGTCATAACTGGGAACAAAGAAATGGCAGACCAATTGAACAAGTACTTTGGTTCGGTATTCACTAAGGAGGAAACAAACAACCTTCCGGATATAAAAGGGGTCAGAGTGTCTAGTAAGAAGGAGGAACTGAGGGAAATCCTGATTAATCGGGAAATTGTGTTGGGGAAATTGATGGGATTGAAGGCCGATAAATCCCCAGCGCCTGATGGACTGCATCCCAGAGTACTTAAGGAGGTGGCCTTGGAAATAGCGGATGCATTGACAGTCATTTTCCAACATTCCATTGACTCTGGATCAGTTCCTATGGAGTGGAGGGTAGCCAATGTAACCCCACTTTTTAGAAAAGGAGGGAGAGAGAAAACAGGGAATTATAGACTGGTCAGCCTGACATCAGTAGTGGGTAAAATGATGGAATCAATTATTAAGGATGTCATAGCAACGCATTTGGAAAGAGGTGACATGATAGGTCCAAGTCAGCATGGATTTGTGAAAGGGAAATCATGCTTGACAAATCTTCTGGAATTTTTTGAGGATGTTTCCAGTAAAGTGGACAAAGGAGAACCAGTTGATGTGGTGTATTTGGACTTTCAGAAGGCTTTCGACAAGGTCCCACACAAGAGATTAATGTGCAAAGTTAAAGCACATGGGATTGGGGGTAGTGTGCTGACATGGATTGAGAACTGGTTGTCAGACAGGAAGCAAAGAGTTGGAGTAAATGGGTACTTTTCAGAATGGCAGGCAGTGACTTGTGGGGTACCGCAAGGTTCTGTGCTGGGGCCCCAGCTGTTTACATTGTACATGAATGATTTTGACGAGGGGATTAAATGTAGTATCTCCAAATTTGCTGATGACACTAAGTTGGGTGGCAGTGTGAGCTGCAAGGAGGATGCTATGAAGCTGCAGAGTGACTTGGATAGGTTAGGTGAGTGGGCAAATGCATGGCAGATGAAGTATAATGTGGATAAATGTGAGGTTATCCACTTTGGTGGTAAAAACAGAGAGACAGACTATTATCTGAATGGTGACAGATTAGGAAAAGGGGAGGTGCAACGAGACCTGAGTGTCATGGTACATCAGTCATTGAAGGTTGGCATGCAGTTATAGCAGGCGGTTAAGAAAGCAAATGGCATGTTGGCCTTCATAGCGAGGGGATTTGAGTACAGGGGCAGGGAGGTGTTGCTACAGTTGTACAGGGCCTTGGTGAGGCCACACCTGGAGTATTGTGTACAGTTTTGGTCTCCTAACTTGAGGAAGGACATTCTTGCTATTGAGGGAGTGCAGCGAATGTTCACCAGACTGATTCCCGGGATGGTGGGACTGACATATCAAGAAAGACTGGATCAACTGGGCTTGTATTCACTGGAGTTCAGAAGAATGAGAGGGGACCTCATAGAAACGTTTAAAATTCTGATGGGTTTAGACAGGTTAGATGCAGGAAGAATGTTCCCAATGTTGGGGAAGTCCAGAACCAGGGGTCACAGTCTAAGGATAAGGGGTAAGCCATTTAGGACCGAGATGAGGAGAAACCTCTTCACCCAGAGAGTGGTGAACCTGTGGAATTCTCTACCACAGAAAGTAGTTGAGGCCAATTCACTAAATATATTCAAAAAGGAGTTAGTTGTAGTCCTTACTACTAGAGGGATCAAGGGTGGTGAGAAAGCAGGAATGGGGTACTGAAGTTGCATGTTCAGCCATGAACTCATTGAATGGTGGTGCAGGCTCGAAGAGCCGAATGGCCTGCTCCTGCACCTATTTTCTATGTTTCTATGTTTGAAATGTCCAGCACGGTAAAGGTTGTTGTAGCCACAGGTATACTCTCTATCAAGTCTGCAACCACTGCTACCGTGGAATATTTTTATTCAGGACTCAGTAATCTACCATGGTCCTCCATGACTTATTGGGCTTTTTTACTGGCCAGAGGGGTGAATTTATGTGTGTGGCTATGATCCTCAAAACACCTTGATTCACCAGGGAATTTATAATACTTTCCAAATCCCTTTCTACTTCCCGGGGAAAATTATACTATTCCTGGGGCCATGTCATCAGATCCCCGTCTATCTTCACCTCTACCCCAGTTACTTTCCCACAATCATGCTTGTGCATTGCAAATGCATCCATATTCTCCCGTACATATCTGATACATCCTTACTATACAGTATAAATGCACACGAGGCCCATGCTTGAGAGAAGGTCAGTCTGTGACCTGTCCTTTATTCCATAGCACTCAAGTGATGGAAGTGGGTGGAGCTTGCCCTTTTATATCTGAAGGTCCAGGTTAGGAGTGTCTCCCACAAGTTCACCACCTAGTGGTCATTGTTCTCACAGTGTACAACTTAGGTCAGATTATACATGGGTTACAATGCTGGTTGAATAGATGACATCACCTCCCCCCACAAAGTCTTATTGGGATCACAGGTTGAGTCTCTCTGGTGGTTTATGCTCTCTTGTAGAGTGCCTGAGTTGGGGCTCCGGTTGTTGGGCGCTGGCCTGAGTGTCTGCTGTTTGCGGTGCCTCAGCCCTGTCCGGACTGGGCTCTCCTCCCTTTGGTTCCTGTGTTCGGTCACCGGTGGAGCAGTGAACTCTATATCGTGTTCTTCCTCTGCTTCTTCTATGGGGTTGCTGAACCTCCTTTTTGTTTGATCCACGTGTTTACGGCAGATTTGTCCATTGGTAAGTTTAACTACCAGAATCCTATTTCCCTCTTTGTCAACCACAGTGCCTACGAGCCATTTGGGCCCTGCAGCATAGTTGAGGACAAAAACAGGGTCATTTACATCAATACATCGCGTCCTCGCATTCTTGTCATGGTAGTCATATTGTGACTGGCGCCTGCTCTCGACAATTTCTTTCATGGTGGGGTGTATAAAGAATAATCGGGTTTTGTGCATCCTTTTCATTAGCAGCTCTGCGGGTGGAACCCCTGTGAGCGAGTGTGGTCGGGATCTATTGGCCAACAGGAGGCGTGACAAGCGCCGTTGTAGGGAACCCCCATGGATTCTGAGCATCACCTGTTTGATTATCTGCACTGCTCGTTCTACCTGGTCATTTGAGGCCAGCTTGAACGGTGCCGTTCTGACATGGTTAATTCCATTGCCTGCCATGAAGTCCTGGAATTCAGTGCTTGTGAAGCACGGGCCATTGTCGCTGACCAAGATGTCCGGTAGACCATGGGCGGCAAACATTGCCCGTAGACTTTCTACCGTGGCAGAGGATGTGCTTGAATTTAAAATGTCACACTCAATCCATTTGGAGTAGGCATCTACTACAACCCAAAAGATTTTTCCCATGAAAGGACCTGCGTAGTCCACATGGATGCGTGACTAAGGCTTGGCGGGCCATGGCCAGGGGCTAAGGGGGGCTTCCCTGGGCGCATTACCCAGCTGGGCACACATGTTGCACCTGCGAACACAAAGTTCCAGATCTGCGTCTATCCCTGGCCACCAAACGTGTAACCTGGCAATTGCCTTCATTGTGACAATGCCCGGGTGCTCATTGTAGAGTTCTCTGATGAACACCTCTCTGCCCATCTGGGGCATGACTACGCGGTTTCCCCACAGTCGGCAATCGGCCTGAATCGAGAGTTCATCCTTGCGCCTGTGAAATGGTTTAAATTCCTCAGGGCATGCCCTGTACGTGGCTGCCCAGTCCCCATTCAGGACACATTTCTTGACTAGAGACAATAGCGGGTCTCTATTTGTCCAGACTTTAATCTGACGGGTTTTCACGGGTGAGCCTTCGCTTCCGAAAGCTTCAACAGCCATGACCATCTCAGCAGCATGCTCGGTAGCCCCCCTCAGTGGTGGCTAGTGGGAGCCTGCTGAGTGCATCGGCGCAGTTTTCGGTGCCCGGTCTGTGCCTAATTGTGTAGTCATCGGCGGCTAACGTGAGTGCCCACCTCTGTATGCGGACTGATGCGTTTGCATTTATGGCCTTTTTGTCGGCCAAAAGGGACGTTAGGGGTTTGTGATCTGTCTCCAGCTCAAATTTCCTGCCAAACAGGTACTGGTGCATTTTCTTTACCGCATATACACATGCAAGCGCCTCCTTTTCTACCATCCCGTAGCCCCTTTCTGCCTGGGACAGACTTCTGGAGGCATTAGCTACCGGCTGTAACTGACCCTTGGCATTAACATGCTGCAACACACACCCGACACCATAGGACGACGCATCGCACGTTAACACAAGTTTCTTACATGGGTCATATAGCGTTAACAGATTGTTGGAACATAACGAATTGCGTGCTCTATTAAAAGCCCTTTCCTGGCTGTCCCCCCAGACCCTTTGCGTAGGAACACATGTAGCGGCTCTAGCAGCATGCTCAATTTGGGAAGAAAGTTTCCAAAATAGTTCAGGAGCCCCAGGAATGAACGCAGCTCCGTCGGGTTATGGGGTCTGGCTGCTCTCTGGATCGCTTCCGTCTTGGACGCAGTAGGGCTGATCCCGTCTGCTGCTACCCTCATCCCCAGGAATTCTACCTCTGGAGCTAGGAAGACGCACTTCGCCTTTTTCAGTCGCAGCCCTACCTGGTCCAGTCTCCTCCAGGTTGTGGAGGTGTTCTTCAGTATCATAACCCGTGATGAGGATGTCGTCCTGAAAAACCACCATCCCTGGAATCGACTTGAGGAGGCTTCCCATATTTCATTAGAAGATCGCGGCGGCCGAGCGAATCCCGAGCGGACATCTGTTGTAGTCAAACAACCCCTTGTGTGTCGCGATGGTGGTCAGCTTCTTCGACTCACTCGCCAGTACCTGGGTCATGTAAACTGAGGTCAGGTCCAATTTTGAAAAAAGTTTCCCACCGGATAGTGTTGCAAAGAGGTCCTCCGCTCTCTGTAGCGGGTACTGGTCTTGGAGTGACACCCGATTGATGGTGGCCTTGTAATCGCCACATATCATGACCGATCCATCCGCCTTGAGCACTGGCACAATCAGGCTCGCCCAGTCATTGAATTCGACTGGTGAGATGATGCCTTCCCTCAGCAGGCGGTCCAATTCGCCTTCTATCTTTTCCCGCATCACGTACGGCACCGCTCTGGCCTTGTGGTGTACTGGCCTGGCGTCCGGGTTTATGTGAATCACTACCTTGGCCCCCATTAAAGTGTCAATGCCGGGTTGAAATAATGAGTCAAATTTGTCCAGGATCTGTGAGCATGATACTTGCTCCACAGAGGAAATTGCATTGACATCGCCCCATTTCCAGTTCATGACAGCAAGCCAACTCCTCCCCAGTAGTGCGGGACCGTCCCCTGGGACAATCCAGAGTGACAACCTGTTCTCCGAATCTTTCTGGGTCACGACTACCGTGGCGCTGCCTAGCACCAGAATGATCTCCTTTGTGTATGTCCGTAGCTGTGCGTCAATCGGCGATAATTTTGGTCTCCTGGCCTTGGACGCCCACAACTTTTCAAACTGTTTGATACCCATCAGGGACTGGCTGACCTCCGTGTCTAGCTCCATTGATACTGGGAATCCATTGAGGAGCACTTTCATCATTATCAGTGACGTCCTGGTGTAGGAACTGTATACGTGCTCCACATGAACTCGCTGAACTTCAGCTTCGAGCGATTTCCCCCAGTGTTCATTTCTACAATTTCTGCAGGTATTTTGCTCATCTCTGCAAACTCCGGCTGAGTGTGCGCCTCTACACCTCCAATATGAGCTGCTGTTTGAAACAAAAGGTCCCTTGCCAGTCGATCGTCCCTGACTGCCCCTGTTATTGTCCTTGAGTGCGCCATTAACAGGTGTTGATGGCCCCATTACTGGCTGCATTGTCCTCTGCAATGGCGTGAATCGCTGTTCAGCTTGCCATTGTCTCTGTCGAACTCCCCCTCTGGGTTCGACTACATGTTGGGGCATGCCCGACTGCCCTTGTCTGCCTGGAGAACTGTGTGCTGCTTTAACAATGTTGAATCTCTGTCCCAACCATTCCTTAACACAGTACCTCTCGTCTGTTCTGCTCGTGGCCATGCTCGCGTGGTTTAAATCCCAGTTTCTCATCGCCATTGATACGTCCTTACATACAGTATAAATGCACACGAGGCCCATGCTTGAGAGAAGGTCAGTCTGTGACCTGTCCTTTATTCCATAGCACTCAGTGATGGAAGTGGGTGGAGCTTGCCCTTTTATATCTGAAGGTCCAGGTTAGGAGTGTCTCTCACAAGTTCACCACCTCGTGGTCATTGTTCTCACAGTGTACAACTTAGGTCAGATTATACATGGGTTATAATGCTGGTTGAATATATGACAATACCCTTGATACCTGGTCGGAACATTATCGGCTAATCTTTCTAAGTCATAACTCCCTTTCGGCTTCATCGTGCAGGTGCTGCCTTTGTCTGTACTGTCCCTGGGAATCACTGCGATCTCTCCCCTCCTATCTGCATCAACTGTCCCCCATCGACAATTGTTCCTCATATCCACTATGACGTGGTGTGCCAACATATAGTCAGCCCCGAGAACTCCTGAACCGGGCTGTTTCCACTTCATTAAAATGTATTCCCACTTTGTTGTGTTAGGTCCTAATTCTATGGTTAAGGGTTTCGCCCCAGCCTGCTCATTACCCGTAAAATCCGCCAGTGTAAATGGGACTCCGCTCGACCACAGGGAAGTGGTCGGATTTGGTGAGTGGACAACCGTGCTAGAGGCTCCTGTATCTACTAGATACCTTCCCCTAACTGCTTCCACCTTCACATCCACACATGGCCTGCCCACTCATCATAGATGAGCAGACACAGGTACTCTGGCTGGGAGCGATGTCAAAGTGGGGGCTCCGACGCATTGGGTCCCTTTTCTCCCACTGCAGTGTTCAGCTTTCATCCACCCGTGCCCATAACCTGTTGTAATGCGGCCACTAAAACCTGTACTGGGTCGTCTGCTGCCTTCCTTTGGCCCTTTTCTGCCTCAGCACCCTCATACCCTGGCTTCCCTCCTCTCGAGAGTCTACAATCCTTGCTTCAGTGTCCCAATTTCCCACAGTTAAAACATCCTCTGGATCGGCCCACATTACCGCTCTCTTGTCTCCATCCTCTCTTTGTCCTAATCTCTCCTTTTATTTAGTGCACTTTCCCTCTTAGTTTCTCGTCGTCCCTTGTCTGGACTTAAATGCTAGGGTCAATCTTCTCAATACCCCTGCCTCAGTATTCTGGAGATCGTCTGGGTCAAACCATGCTTTGACCCTGGCTCTGAGTCGTGGCAAACCGTTAGCCATTATGTTCTCAGTCAATGGTTTCTGGGTTCCCCTATAAAGTCTTCCCGTAACAGATTCCCTCCAGTGGCCCTTACATAAATAGGCCACAGTATGTCTGCAAACGTATCGGGTGATTAGTTTACTTGCTGCCTAGTCTGTTCTACCTGCCAGAACGGACTACCTTGACTGTACCTTAAAGCTGCCAAAATCTCCTTCTTTAAGCCCTGTGGGGTTCCTCTACCTAACTTAGTGGTTGTCGACAAACACTGATGTAGCTTCCCTTCCAGGGAGAGCAGTGTTACCTTCACTATCTCCTCCTCGCTGTAGTTATTGATATCCCCTATCTGCTCTATTTGGCAAAATGAACGGAGGCATCCCCTCCTGGCTTTACTTTTGCCATACCCGCCAGCATCTCCTGTAGCTGAAGCGATGTGTATGGGCTCACATAGTCACTCTGTAATGGTACCAGACCACCATTTGGTGGGGGTGGGCCGAATTTCTGCTGTCTCAAGGGACACATCGGTTTCGGGGGTCCCGGTGCCTCGGGAGCCGGCCGATGCTCGCTATACACAGGGCCCATCGTCTGACTCTTTCCCCTCTGGATCCCAAACTTCCTTGTCTCCTCCTGGTGCCATGAGACAAACCATCCCTTTGCGCCCATCTAACTCTGCCGTTAACCGGTGGATTTTTTCTTTACAAGGTCCGTGATCTGACCTCTCGTAACCCTGTTTCAGCGCCACCTGATATCCTATCTTTATCTTTCTTAGCTGTTCTTCTGCTTCGTTGGCTCTCTCTAAGTGCCTTTCACTTTGCTCGATCTATGTCTGCTGCTGCCTTTTGCACTCGGTCACCTGGCACTGCAAATACTCTTGGTGATTATGGGCCATTTCGTCTTTGATACTTTGTTCCTCCTTTTCTCTCTTGAAAAGGCTTATCTCACCTTTTAATTCCCGATTCTCCTCCTCCAGCTGTCCTACCTTTTCTCTCAACAGTTGTGTCTGCTTCTGGAGGCACATGAGCCAAATCGCCTTCTCTTTTGACCCTTTGTGATTACTACTAACTGTCCACTCAGCCGCTTTTTCCTGCAGATCCCCAGAGTGTAGCATTTCTCGTGCCCATGGCTTTGAAATGTCCAGTTTGTTGCATAGATATGCAGCTACCTTAGCCTCCATGAACTTCCGATGACTGCTCTTAGCCACGGGCTCTACTGCATTTTGCTGCGGTGAGTCCATTTCCAGTCCCTCTGGCTGAGAAATTTTCCCTGACTACCTTGGTCTCCCCTGAGACCACCTCGCAGTGACCTGCAGTTACTGTTACTCAGGCTTCTCTCTGTGGCTACCCTAGTCGACCCGAGATTACTCCAGTGTATCCGAGACTGCTTCTCTTCTCCGGTTGCCCTAGCTGCCCTTGAGATTACCTCGCCCTTCTCTGTGACTACCCCAGTCAATCGAGATTACTCCAGCCTATCCGAGACTGTTTCTCTCCTCCGGTTGCCCTGGCCATCTGTGAGATTATTTCTGGCCTCCCTGAGATCCCCTTCACAGACTACCTGCCATTGCTTTTTTTGGTGGTTACCCTAGTCAACCCAGGATTACTCCAGCCTATCCAAGACTGTTTCCCTCCTTCTCTGGTTGCCTAGCCAACCTTGAGAGTACTTTGGTCTTCCTGAGACCCGTTGGCAGACTACCTGTGATTATCTCTGGCCTCCCTGAGACCCCCTTCGCAGACTACCTGCGATTGCCTTTCTCGGTGGCTACCCTCGTCAACCTGGGATTACTCCCGCCTACACACGACTGTTTCCCTCCTTCTCTGGTTGCTCTAGCTGCCCTTGAGAATGCTTACTTTCTACAACTACCTTGGGGTACCTGAGACTTAACCAAGCCTCCCTAGGGTTTCTTGCCCTTGATTTGTATCCGTGATCATATTCCAAACTCTGAGGTCCTGCCGCGGTCACCATTTTCTGTAGGGTGTTTGTTTTCCACTCTACTTTGATTCATAGACCTCAGGACTTATAGGAAAGGACTCCACGCACTGCAAAGTTTAGGCTTAACCCAACTTTAGTTTTATTATGCAAAAACCAACTAAAAATTACAGAACAAGACTTCTGAGAGAATTGACCGAAGACATACAATCACCCATCCAGTTAGTTGCTGTTGTTGTCGATTGTAGGCTCGTGGTCGTTTGTTCCTTGACTGGTTGTTCCTCTCCAGTGTTCCTTCTTTCTCGTCCTGCTTGTCCTTCTGGTCCACTCCGTTCTTCTCGTTCCATTGTTTTCTTCCTTCCGTTCCATTGAGCTACTCTCAGCTCGTACATATGTATTCATTTTATGAATAAATCTCCTGCTGGGCTGGGTTTTCTATTAACGCATCTGGATCGGTTTTGATGTTTGTGGTGATCTGTTTGGACTGCTGCGGTGATGGGATTGGGTGGCCACAATTTGCACACGGAGTTGACAGGGAAAAAGGTAACATTGAATACATTTAAGACAGAGATAGGCAGCTTCTTAACCGATAAGGTATTAAGGGGTTATGGGGAGGGGGCAGGGAAGTGGACCTGAGTTCATGATTGGATCAGCCATGATCGTATTAAATGTCGGAGCAGACTCAAGGGGCCTTATGGTCTACTTCTGCTCCTATTTCTTATGTTCCTATGTTCTTATCTTTAGTGCCCCGTTATCCAAAAAGGCGTGCCTTGTGGGATCCTTTGTTGTCCTGGTTTTTCGTAGACCTATAGTCTCTGCAGGGAACTGTTTTTCCCCCTCTGGCCAATCAATCCAGGGGCTCCTCTGCAGGATTGTATCAAACCCTTTCTACCGATGTATATCAGGTCTAGCTCCTGACCGCAGAGATTGTATCGATCAATGATGAGTCACCACCTGCCCCAGGCAGGCGCTCTTTTTCCTGCTCAGGCAGCCCAAAGTTTCTTTAAACCATTTTTAGTTTGTAGCCTCTTCCTGTGCCTTTTGTGAAAATGTGTAAAGCTTGCAGTCTTAAAGAAGAAGAATGAGGTGAAGAGGAAGAGTGGTCTAAGGAGGGAATTCCCGAGCTAAGAAGGAAGGTACCAGCAGTTGACACTATCCAGAGGGACAGTGACATTTGTTACCACTCCTTGCAGGCCACTTGTACACACTCATTTGAGCTACTGGATGGCTAAAGAACAGACCAATTAATCCCAATTAACCCTGAGCTATGTTGCTGTTAACTGTGTCTCACTGAAAACAATTGCACCTGCCACTCTGCAAATTCTCAGAAGCTCCACCTGACTCCATGTTGCTGCAGAATTCTCCTGGAGTGCCACATTCTCCAGGGTGTTCTGCATCTGACAAACCTCCTGCTTAGTTTTGTATGTAGTGGATTGTTTCGATTTATTTACTATCTCCATTGCATGCGAGGAAACCATCTTCACTGCCCAGACATGAAATGAATGCTCCCTGATCACTTGTCTTTTGAAAAGCAAGCCCCTGAGATCTGGATCTATCAGTAGCAAAGGGCAGTCATTTCTCCTCTCTCCGGGGAGATACAGTTGGCTCCTCATCTACCTCTCCAAGCTCCTCCTGTTCTCTGGTGCTCTGTGCATCACCATGCTATATCTCTTTCTGTCACTATCTACATGCTCCCTGATGGGAGTATCTTGGCTGGTACTGGAGTCAGTGAGCATAATGTATCAGTGGTTGCTGTAGATCTGCCAGGCTATCTTCAGACCCTTTATTTTCTATGAGTGCTGCACCTATGATGGTAACAAAGGTTATATTTTAGGGCATATGACTTAGGAGAAGTAACTGAGCAATAATGGAAGGCATTAGAATTAAGGGAAGACAGTCACAACTCACTGTGCTGTAGGTGATCCACACAGTTATGAATCTGGGGGTAGAAAATGTACCCCGCCCGAAACGGGGCGGGGTTTTTACTGCTGCTGCAGTTCAGGTCAACTCTTTTGCGAAATTCAGCATTTTTCTTTTGACCCGGAAGTCAGTGTAAATGGAGGCAGTGACTACACCTGAGGGCAAAGACGCAGTGGTGACAGCAACTGAGGGGCAGAAGTTGGCGGGGTGTGCGGAGTCACCACCGCAATGACGTCATCACGGCACCGCATCACCACGGCTTTCCACTTCACTTAAAGGGGAGAGTCATCGCGATTTTTAAACTTCGGCCCACTGGGCCACCAGGGAGGGTTTTGGCCGGGCCAGCGGCCTGGCACCCAGGCTGCCTGTTCGCGGTCCGGCCGAACCCGGGTACATAATTGCCGGGCCAACATGTCAAAAGGCCACAGCCTCACTGGACCACCGGAGAAAAGTTTGTTTTGGCACCATTGGTGTGGGCCAAAGATTTGCCATGGAGAATGTTACCGTCGGGGGTTTAGATAGGTGGTGCACATGGTGATGACGTGCTTAAGATGGATCAGCTGCAGCGAAGCGGTAAGGGGGGGGGAACGGGCACCGCCGGGAAAATACGGGAGGGCAATTGAGCTCGAAGTGCCCATTCCACCAAAAGTCAGTAGCCACTCCACTCCGCAGCATGGCCACCAATTTGCGATAGTAACTGGCCTTAAGGAAAAGGGCAATTTCAGCCCCCTACAGTCTACTCCAAATTTTTCATCTCCCACTGAGTCCCAGTATGTCTGCTGAGCAGTTCAAGAGCTTCCTCCTTGTGGGTGCTTAATGAACTTATGGTTTCCACTCTAATCCCTGGTGCATTTCTTTGGCATTGATGGTGAGTACCCTTTACTTTTGCAAGGACATTACAGATTGAGAAAGGCAGTTAATTGACTAAACGTTTAATTTCACCCAAGTGTCTGCAGACATTCCACAATTATAATGTTTTCAGATGCAGGCTTTGCAGCCATCTCTTACTTTTTCACTCAAATAGGGCCTTGTATAAGACACAGTGGAATGGCAGGGGACATATGTGGGGAGAGGTCTGCTATGAATATTCATCCAGCTATTGTTACATTGTGAGGGCATGGTGGGTATGGGGGTACATCATGCATCTAGAAACACTTACATAAGAAATAGGAGCATGAGTAGGCCATTCGGCCCCTCGAGCCTGCTCCACCATTCAATGAGATCATGGCTAATCTTCTACCTCAACTCCACTTGCCTGTACTATCCCCATGTCCCTTGATTCCTTTAATATCCAAAAATCTATTGATTTGGGAAATTCAGCCACATGTTTCTCTAAAGATCAATAATTTTCACCCATAAAACAACTTTAACAAGTTGTGCAGTTAAAAGGTAATACTTTTTAAGCAGCATTTTGGAACTTTATTGACCACAAGATCAATGCTTTATAACTGAAAATCAGCATTACTATGGGGCCGAAATTGCCTTCCGCCCAATTTAGGGCGGATAATTCAAATTAAATGGTGAATTACCGCCCGAATCGATGGGGAGGGGAATAGAGCGATTTTGGGCACTTTTGACTGGAAAAATGAACGGAGCGGTGTTGGGGGTGGAAATGGCCTCTGTGGAGCGGTGTAGGGGCGGGATCACCGACTGAGGACCCAATTTCACCTGACTCACTCATAACAAGGCAGCTGCTCCCTGGTCTACTTAAAGGGCATGTATTTCAGGTAGGTACTGCTCATTCTGATCAGTGTGATTGCTGCGTTTGTTGTTTTTCATCTTGTAAAATAACAAGTCAGAGAGGTAGCAAGAGGGCAAGCAGATTCACAGATGCTGACATTGAGGCACTGGTGCAAGATGTGGAGGGAAGGAGGCACCTCTTATTTCTGAAGTCTGACAGGCCCTCTCGGAAGATCTTCAAAGATGCTTGGGCAGAGATGGCTGTAGAGGTGTCGGCAACCTCAAACCTGGACTGGACGGGCATTCAGTGCCGGAAGAGGTTCAACAACCTAACTCGAGTGTTGAAAGTGAGTACATCCTCCCCAATACTATTGAGCTTCGGCCTCTGAGCCTCTCCTTCTCTGACTCTTATTTAACGGCTTCTGTTTTCAGTTACTAAAGCAGCATTTCAGTGGTGAGGAATCCATATGTCATGTGTGCATACTCACAGTTGAAGGTCCCTTTCATTTATGCCTTACAACTTGCATCTAATGAAGCTGCACATCCATTATTTCCAGATGCCTAACTGGACTGCTACTCACTAACCCTTTTTTGCTTTGTAGGCCAAGATGGCACATAACCGCAGGGAGCAGCAGAGGTAGAGAGGCCGACTTCCAGTAGATGAACGATGTTGAGAAAAGGGTACTGCGGCTAATTGGACCATAGGTTGCCTGACCCGTAACCATAAGCACTGTGGATCCCGCTGGGGGCAGAATTGGTAAGCCAAAGCCTTCCTTTAATGCCATCTGTCCGTAACTGCACAAACGCCTATCAGTAACGTGATCAAGAATGTGTGCACCTTGGTTGCTGCATGGTCCACCCCCTCTCTCACCCTCATGCCACTCTTGTCCCATTTATGCTTGCAGATGATGCCCCGAAGATGGACCAGCCTGAGCCTGAGCCCCCTGAGCCAAGTGATGATAACGAACAAATGTAGGAGGAGGTGGATGCTGAGGGAGAGACAGCTCCAAGCATCGTGTCACTGCTTCTTACACTCCCACGCACCAGCTCAGATCCTGGGAGTACGTGTTCGTTGCAGCTTAGCTTAGGAGAGAGGGCTGCACTGGGTGATGCACTGGGGCAAAGCGGGCTGCAGCATGGTCAAGGGCAAAGGGAACCTCAGGAGTCAGCTCTCTGGAGGGCAAGTTTGCACATGGGTTCTGCTGGACAGGACTCAGATGAGCACCTTGATGTGGAGGCATTTGAACAAAGGGTGCTGGCCATGCACTCGGAGATGTTGGGGCAATGGCAAGGGTGCTCGAGAGCCTGTTGCAAGTGGTCGGGAGCGTGGAGGAGTCTTCCTCCCACATTGCAGACAGCTCTGCGCACACCATGTAGCCCATTATTGCAAGTGTACAGATGATGTTGGACTCCCAGAGTGACCATGCGGATCAAAATCTCATGACATGTGTTATGGGCGATGTGGCAGGTGCCATTGCAGCACAGGCGGAAATGACCCAACATCTCAGTGCTGTAATGGAGAGGATGGCTGCTGGCGTGGAAGCTCAGAATGCTCTCATGCAGTCTCAGCTCGATGCCACGCAAGCTCTGACTGCTGCCATTGCCGCTGGGTCCACCATGGTCTACCGGGGATCTCACGGTGTCGCAACAGCCATTCCAACTGTGCTTCAGCAGATTGGCGGGGATGCTGAGGTGCTGCTCCAGGAGTGTGGCGCCAGGTCATTGGATCAGGAACCTGCTGTGCTCTCTCACGATCCCAGCATGCCCAATCCCAGCTCTGCCACTCCGTCATTGCAACCAGCCATGGCTTGCACCCAGCCAATCCAGAGTGCTGGCACCGTGGCTGAGGCAGCCCAGTCTGCAGCCGGCCCTTGCAGGGTCAGAGCTGGTCGAGGGCGACCTACAGGGACATCTGTAGCATCCGGAGGTGAAACAGAGCAGCCTTCCCACTTCCATGCTGCAGCCACAGGGGAGACATTGCGGCGTAGTTGTACAGTAGGTCGATGTAAGTGGGGTTATAAGGAAATGTATAAGTATGATTGAGAATGTTGATGTTATTGTTGCACATTATTATTATATAAATCTTTATTTGAAACTTTAATATCTGTTACTGTGTCTCATTTCAGTGTGGGGAATGATGTGTGGAAGGGCTCATTGGCGTGGCCATGAGGATGCACAGATGAAGCTGGAAGTGGCGGCCAATTTAGTGGAAACGAGCAGCAATGAGATGGTCTCGGACGTCCCTTGCAGGATCAAGATGGCAAGGCCGCCTCCTGCTCTCCACCTGCGCCTCCTCCTCCTGCTCCTCCTCCTCAGGTGCTACTGCTATGTCATCGGCCAATGGTTGTGCCCTCATGATTGGCAGGTTGTGCAGCATGCAGCAGACGATGATGAATAGGGACACCCAGTCAGGCATGTACTGCAGCACTCCTCCTGAGCAATCAAGGCAGCGGAACAATTGTTTAAGGATTCCGATGGTCTGCTCAATGATGTACCTGGTGACCAAATGAGACTCATTGTACAATTGCTGCGCAGTAGTAGTGGGGTTGCGAAGGGGAGTCAGGAGCCAGCTGCCACCTTCATTTGGTGGCTGAAACAGACCTGTCTGCCACAGGATGAAGGCATCATGGCTGCTGCCAGGATAATGGGTATCAACGGCCATGATTTGACGCTTTTGATCTCACTGGATATTGAGTGAGCGGCATCCCTTGCTGTTTCTGAAGATCTCCGATTGTTCTGCAGCACCCTCAATGCCACATGGGTGCAGTCTATGGCACCCTGAACCCTGGGGTGGCTAGCTACCCTGAAGAAGCCAGTGGAGCACTCCAACTGCTTCTCTCTGGTTATTGGTCTTCCTCTTGTACAGAGCTTCGGTGATTTGACGGATGAAGCAATTAGGAAAGGTTGGAGATGTCTGATGTGGCTCCTTGGAAATATCCAGTGGCATAGAAATTCAGGGCGGTGGTTGTAATATAGAGCTCCCCCTAGTGGACTACTGCTTCACCTCATGGACTATTGTGGTAATGCAACTACTGATATATAACAATAAAAGAGTCCTGTGACAGTCACATGATATATTGGTGCCATCTTGTAGAATGTGTTTGTTAGTGCTGTCGTAAAGAATATATCACATTTGGCGAAGTAGGATGGGATTTCTGGATTCCCTAGCTGAAATTTTTGATAGTGAATATTCCTGCCGACCTACAGAGAGACTTTGAGAGGTACTTTGTTTTGCAGACAGCTAAAAATCCAAGGTAAATTACAAGCACACTTGGCTGAATTGCCAAAGTCCAGATGGCTGTGCCTATGGGAATAATAGAACACTTGGGTGAGTTCCATCATGTCCGAGAGATTTCAGAGCATATGTGGAGTGGCTGCAAATGTTTTTCTCTGTGAATAGTATCAGCGAAGACTCTGATTATAAATACCGTAACCGGGTGGTTTTAGAAAGAAAATGGGCTATTTTCTTGACTGAAGCAGGCCCCGAGGTGTATGAAATCCTGAAAAACGTGCTTGTTCCCATCAAGCCAAAGGACATACCACTGATGGAGTTTATAACCAAGTTAGAACAGCACTACAGTCCTGAGCCCCTGGAAATTGCTGAAAGTTATCATTTTAGAATAAGAGATCAATTGAATGATGAGAGTATCAGTGAGTACATTGTAGCGTTAAAAAAGCTATCCATTCACTCATTTCAGAAACTTTCAGGACCAGACATTGTGTGACCGCTTTGTTTGTGGGATGAAAAATGAAGCAATCAGAAGAAAATTATTGACAATCTCTAATTTGACTTTTTATTTAGCTTGTCGGACAGCTATGTCAATGGTCATGGCCGACCAATACTCCCGAGAATTTCATGCTATTTCCAGTATCAGACAACTAAGGTGAATCGCTTGCAGGTAAAAAGTAAAAGGCAGTTGGACCCCAAGGCCTCAGCAACTGGCCAAGGTAACACTACATTAAAGTTGTGCTATCAGTATCTGGGACGACACCTCGCTCAAAGCTGTCCATATGTGAAGTGTTTCTACTGCAAGAAAATTGGCATTTTGCGAAGGCATGTGGACTAAAGAGTAAATCGATGTTCAATGCTAGTAGTAGAAATTGCTAGACACTACATAGCATTGAAAAGAATCAACAGGTTTTGGAGATACACGTCATCAGGAGCACGAGGCTATCTAACAACGATTAGCAATGTATCGTCATCCAAGTAGACGTTGCAGAAATCAGGATACCCATAATGCTTCTGTGAGCGTAGTACTGGAATCACTATATCTCGACAAGTTGCGTGATTTTCCACTAGAGAAATCGAAGATAGAGCTGCGAAGCTACTCAGGAGAGCAAATCTCTGTGGTAGGACATATCACCAGACCGGTGAAATACAAGGATCAGTTTCAGAGCTTGCCTCTCATAGTATTGGCAGGAAACATGCCTGCCTTGATAGGTAGAAATTGGTTGGGATCACTGAAGCTGGATTGGAATTAGATTTTTTATTTGGAAACGAGATTTATTTTGAAAGATGATGTCATTAGCAGTATCCGAAGGTGTTCCGTGAAACAGGCAGTCTGATCCAAGATTCAAGGCAAGTGCAGAAGGACGCGAGACCACACCCGGTACCATACACACTTAAGGAGGAAATTGAGCAAGAACTCAATAGACTAGAAACTGAAGACATTGGGCTAGAATTTCCAATGGCTTACCACCCGGTTTCTGGGCGGTATTGGCCATTGTGGACAATAATCAGGTGAATGAGAAATTCCCTATCTGAGTTACGCCGGCAGTTTCAAGGTACTGCTGGACAGCGGACTGTCGGCGTTCACCATCCTCAGATCGCCCTGGCGCGATATTTGGCTCAGCGGTGACCCATAGGTAAGTATGAAAAAAGCCACACAGGAGGATCAGCGGAGCTGGGCGGTAGGTGAGTAGCTCTGCAAGAAAAAGGTTAGTAATTGTTTTTTTACTTATTATTTTAAAATTCTGTTGTGGTGATTTCGTTTAAAAGGGTCTTGAGAATGTTTTTTTGATTTTTTTTTATGTGATGTTTTTTTTAAAATTATTTTTAGTGTTTTTCTGCTGCTAGGCTCAGCCCACAGCCTCAGGGTAAATTTTTAATTATTTTTTAATTTATCGCCCATTTTCTTTAGGAACTGCCCAATCGATCCTAAATTCCACTTTTTCGGCCAGAATGGGGGTGCAACGCCCATGTTTTTCACTCGGCGGATTTTTTTATTTTTTGGGGGGAAGTTTTCGCTGGCGATAATCTTGCCGTCTTTTGGGCGGCAATCGGGCGCTGGGGGCTGTTAGGAAATTCTAGCCCATTATCTCTAAGGTGGATCTAAGAAATTGGACTACACCCATTGTTGTTGTACCTAAGTCCGATGGTAAGGTAAGGTTGTGTGGTGATTATAAAGTAACCGTAAACCAGGTTTTAGAAGGTAATCTATGCAGCACATTGCCAAATGTAGAAGATTTGTTCACAATGCTTACAGATGGCCAGATATTCTCAAAGTTAGATCTGGCAAATGCCTACTTACAACTTGAGCTAGATGAAGAATCCAAGTCATGCTTGACTATAAATATTCATCTAAGCCTATTTAATAGGCTACCATTTGGAGTGTCATCTGCCCCTGCCATATTCCAAGGGATGATGAACCAAATTTTGCAAGGCCTTGAATGGGTAGTATGTTATTTAGATGGCATACTAATTTCAACAGCAAACAGGCAAATCCATAAAAACATATTGAATGAAGTGCTCAAAAGTCTAGAGAAGCACAGAGCATGAGTGACTTCTCACAGTGTGAGTTATTTCAAAACTCAGTGGAGTACTTCTGGCACAGAGTATACAAATATGGTTTACATTCAACCCAAGGGAAAGCTGGATGCAATCAGAAATGCACCCACTTCCAAGAATGTCACTGAACTTTGATAATTTTTGGGTCTTTTGAACTATTATGGGAAGTTCCTACCAAATTTGGCTGCACTGAATGAACTGTTGAAAAAACAGGTCCCTTGGATGTGGTCAGAAGAATGCGACGCAACATTCAAAAAATGTAAAAGCCAGTTGGTTGAGAGTACCATGTTAGTTCACTATGACGTATCTAAGGAGATCAAGCTACCATGTGACGCCTTTCCACATGGAGTTGGGGCAGTGATCTCTCATGTACTACATAGTGGAGAGGAGAGACCAATTGCTTTTGCTTCACTCACTCTCAGTGCCAGTGAGCAGAATTATGCGCAGATTGTGTTGGGCTTGTTACATACTGCATTTTAAGAATTCCACATCCTCTATACCCTTCACACACTATATTTGTCCCAATCATTATTATAATACTTAAAATCCCCTACTATTATTACCCTATGGTTTTTGGACATCACAGCAATTTGCCTACATATTTGCTCCTCTATCTCCCTCTCACTGTTTGGGGGTCGCTAATACACGCCCAGCAATGTGATCGCCCTTTTTTATTTTTCAATTCAACCCATATGGCCTCATTTGATGATCCCTCTAACATAGCATTCCTCCTCACCGCTGCAATAGTTTCTTTAATCAATACCGTGACCGACCCCTTTTTTACCTCCCTCTCTGTCTTGTCCAAAAATCCTGTAACCAGGAATATTGATCAGCCAAACCTGCCGCTCTTTCAGCCATGTTTCTGTAATGGCTATAAGAGATGCAGTAATCGTGACCATCTTTAAAAACGAGGACAAGTCTGACAGCGGCAACAGCAGAGGAGTCTCCCTGCTATCAGCCACTGGGAAAGTCGTCGCTAGAGTTCTCCTCAACCGTTTTCTTCCCGAGGCCGAGGAGCCCCTCCCGGAGTCACAGTGCGGATTTCGTCCCCTACGGGGCACAACAGACATAATTTTTGCAGCGCGACAGCTACAGGAAAAATGCAGGGAATAGCGTTAGCCCTTATACATGGCCTTCTTCGACCTTACAAAGGCCTTTCAACCACGAGGGTCTACGGAGTGTCCTCCTCCGTTTCGGATGCCCCCAAAAGTTCGTCACCCTTACCAACGGATCCATCACAGACCATGTCCGGACCGGGGTCAAGCAGGGCTGCGCCGTTGCCCCAAACCTCTTAATCTTTCTCGCCGCCATGCTCCGTCTCACAGTCAACAAGCTCCCCGCTGGAGTGGAACTAAACTACAGAACCAGTGGGAACCTGCACCATCTTCAGGCCAGATCCAAGACCCCAAACTCTGTCGCCGAGCTACAGTACGCGGACAATGCCTGCGTCTGCACACACACAGAGGCTGCACTCCAGGACACAGTCGACGTATTTACTGAGATGTACGAAAACATGGGCCTTGCGCTAAACATCCGTAAGATAAAGGTCCTCCACCAGCCTGTCCTCACCGCACAGTCATCAAGATCCACGGCATGGCCCTGGACACCGTGGACCACTTCCCATATCTCGGGAGCCTCCTATCAACAAGAGCAGGTATCGACGATAAGATCCAATACCGCCTCCAGTGCGCCAGTGCAGCCTTCAGCCGCCTGAGGAAAAGAGTGTTTGAAGACCAGGCCCTCAAAACTGCCACCAAGTTCATGGTCTACAGGGCTGTAGTAATACCTGCCCTCCTGTATGGCTCAGAGATGTGGACCATGTACAGTAGACATCTCAAGTTGCTGGAGAAATATCACCAACGATGTCTCTGCAAGATCCTACAAATCTCCTTGGAGGACTGGCGCACCAACATCAGCGTCCTCATTCAGGCTAACATCCCCAGCATTGAAGCACTGACCACACTCGATCAGCTCCGCTGGGCAGGTCACATAGTCTGCATGCCAGACACAAGACTCCCAAAGCAAAACTCAGAGCTCCCTCACGGCAAATGAGCCAAAGGTGGGCAGCGGAAACGCTACAAGGACACCCTCAAAGCCTCCCTGATAAAGTATCCCCACTGACATCTGGGAGTCCCTGGCCCAAGACCGCCCTTAGTGAAGGAAGTGCATCCGAGAGGGCACTGAGCACCTCGAGTCTCAACGCCGAGAGCATGCAGAAATCAAGCGCAGCCAGCGGAAAGAGTGTGCGGCAAACCAGTCCCACACCCCTTCCCTCAATGACTATCTGTCCCACCTGTGACAGAGTCTGTGGCTCTCGTATTGGACTGTTCAGCCACCAAAGAACTCACTTCAGGAGTGGAAGCAAGTCTTCCTCGATTCCGAGGGACTGCCTATGATGATGATGATGAATGTCATACTTCCAAGTGTCTACTTGTGCTCTTAGCTCATCCGCCTTATTCGCTATATGCCTTGCATTAAAATATATACTGTAAAGTCCTAACTCTACAGCATGAAACCACACGAGGCACATTCAGGGGACAAGGTCACTCTGTGACCTTAACCTTTTATTCACAGGACTCCAAATATGATGACCCTGCATGGGACCTCCTTTCTGATACCTGTGTGATCAGGTAAGGAGTGTCTCCCACAAGTTCACCCCTTGTGGTCAAGGTGTGCATCTAGGTTGAGAGTATACAATACATGGTGTTACATTGTGGTTACATGCATGACATCATCTTCCCCCCCAAAGTCTTATTGGGATCATAGGTTTAGTCTTTCAGGTGGTCTACGCTCCCTCATGGAGCGCCACAGTTGGGGCTCTGGTTGTTGGACACTGACATGAGTGTCTGTCACCTGTGGTGATTCCGACCTGTCCGGGCTGTGCATTCTTCTGATTACTCTTGTTGCTCGTTCACTGGCGGTGTTGTGAGCTCCATCTCATGGTCTTCTTCAGGTTCCTCCGTGTCGATGCTGAACCTTTTTTTTACTTGGTCCAGATGCTTACGGCATATCTGACCATTGTTGAGTTTTACCACGAGGACCCTATTCCCTTCTTTGTCAATTACAGTACCCTCAAGCCATTTGAACGGCGCAGTCCTGACATGATTGATGCCATTGCCCGACATAAACTCTCAGAATTCGTAGCTTGTGAAACATGGGCCATTATCACTAACCAGGATGTCCGGCAAGCCATGGGTTGCAAAGATCGCACGTAGGCTTTCCACGGTGGTGGATGACGTGCATGAATTCAGAATGATGCACTCGATCCATTTCGAGTACGCATCTACCACAATAAGGAACATCTTTCCCATGACCGGGCCCGCGTAGTCAACATGAATGCGTGACCATGGCCTGGTGGGCCAGGGCCACGGGCTGAGCGGGGCCTCCCTGGGGGCATTACCCAGCTGGGCACACGTCGTGCACCTGCGAACACAGTGTTCCAGGTCTGAATCAATTCCAGGCTGCCAAACGTGTGACCGGGCAATGGCCTTCATTAGCACAATGCCTGGGTGCTTTCTGTGGAGTTCCCTGATGAATGCCTCCCTGCCCTTCTGGGGCATAACTACACGGCTGCCCCATAGTAGGCAGTCAGCTTGGATGGCAAGCTCATCCATCCGTCTGTGGAACGGTCTGACCTCCTCAGGCATGCTTCGTGTGCGGGCGCCCAATCCCCAGTCAGGACACATTTCTTAATCAGGGATAGGAGGGGATCTCTGTTTGTCCAGATTTTGATCTGGCGGGCTGTGATGGGGGAGCCTGCTTTGTCAAAGGCATCGACAGCCATGACCATCTCGGCGCTTTGCTCCGGTGTACCCTCAGTGGTGGCCAGTGGAAGCCTGCTGAGTGCGTTAGCGCAATTTTCAGAGCTGGGCCGGTGCCGGATGGAGTAGTCATAAGCAGCCAGCGTGAGAGCCAATCGCTGTATGCGAGCTGATGCGTTGGCATTGATAGCCTTGTTGTCTGACAACAGGGATGTTACTGGCTTGTGGTCCGTCTCTAATTCAAACTTCATGCCAAAGAGGTACCGATGCATTTTTTTTACACCATAGACACATGCAAGCGCTTCCTTCTCGAACATCCCATATCCCCGTTCTGCTTGAGAGAGCGACCTGGAGGCATCAGCCACAGGTTGTAGTTGACCCTCAGCACTGCCCTGCTGCAACACGCACCCAACCCCATAGGACGATGCATCACATGTCAGAACCAATTTTTTTCAAGGGTCATACAGGGTCAACAACTTGTTTGAACAAAGTAGATTTCGCGCCCAATCAAAAGCCCGTTCCTGACAGTCCCCTCAAAACCCTTACGCAGGAGCACGTGTAGCAGCTCCAACAACGTGCTCGAGTTCGGCAGAAAGTTCCCGAAATAGTTCAACAGTCCCAGGAATGAACGCAACTCCGATGTGTTGTAGGGCCTGGGTGCTCGTCGAATTGCCTCTGTTTTAGATACGGTAGGCCGAATCCCATCTGCAGCAACCCTCCTGCCCAGAAACTCAACCTCAGGAGCTAAAAGCACACATTTAGACTTCTTGAGTCGCAGGCCTACCTGGTCCAGTCAGCGTAGCACCTCCTCCAGGTTGTGAAGATGTTCCTCGGTGTCTCGACCCGTGATGAGGATGTCGTCCTGGAATACGATCGTTCCAGGAATGGATTTAAGCAGGCTTTCCATGTTTCGTTGAAAAATCGCGGCCGCTGGTCGAATGCCAAACGGGCACCTGTTATAAACGAACAGTCCTTTGTGCATAGTGATGGTGGTCAGTAGTTTAGATTCGTTGGCCAGTTCCTGGGTCATATAGGCTGAAGTGAGGTCCAACTTGGTGAACAGCTTGCCGCCTGCCAGCGTGGTGAAGAGGTCCTCCGCTCTCGGGAGCGGGTATTGATCTTGTAGGGACACCCGATTGATAGTGGCCTTGCAGTCGCCACAGATCCTGACTGAGCCATCCGCTTTTAGAACGGGAATGATGGGGCTCACCCAGGCGCTGAATTCAACAGGCGAGATGATGCCCTCTCTCAACAGCCAGTCCAATTCACTCTCGATCTTTTCCTGCATCACATACGGCACCGCTCTGGCTTTGTGGTGCATTGGTCTGGCGTCCGGTGTGATGTATATCACTACCTTAGTGCCTTTGAAAGTCCCGACGCCAGGTTGGAATAGTGACTCAAGTTGTTGTGGGATTGTGAGCACGAACTTCGCTCCACAGATGACATTGTGTGAACATCCCCCCATTTCCAGTTCATCTCGGCTAACCAGCTCTTCCCCAACAGTGTGGGACCATTGCCCGGGACAATTCAGAATGGCAGCCGATTCACTAACCCATTGTGTGTGACAGACAACATTGCACTGCCTAGCACCGGAATGATTTCTTTAGTGTAAGTCCGTAATTGTGTCTCAATACATGCTAATTTGGGTCTATTGGCTTTAAGTGGCCATAGCTTCTCAAATTGCAGAACGCCCATGAGTGACTGGCTGGCCCCAGTGTCCAGCTCCATGCGTACAGGGATACCGTTTAATAAGACCCTCATCATCATTGGTGGCGTTCTGGTGTATGAACTGTGAATATTCGCCACATGGACCCGCTGAACCTCGACGTCCATCGATTTGCCCCAAAAGTCATCATGCCTCAAAGAACCCTCTTCTGGTCCTTCCGCCTCATATATTAGTCTGGTAGCAGACTTCCTGCACATTCGTGCTAAGTGATTGCAGTTCCTGCAGACAAACTGTTGAAATCTGCAAAATCTAGCTGAGTGTTTTCCCCCACACCTCCAGCATGAGTTAAAGTTTCCATTGTTGGGAACAAAGGGACTATGGCCAGGCACTCCACGCTGACTGTCCCATTGACTGCTCTCAAGTACCCTATTAGTGGGTGTTGATGGCCCCATCCCAGGCCGCATTGTCCACTGTGATGGCGTGAATGTCTGTTCAGCCTACCATTGCCTCTGTTGAAGTCCTACTCTGGGGTCTATTGCTGCCTGGGGAGAGTCGGACTGCCCCAGCCTGCCTACGGGGCTCTGAGTCGCATTGATGATGTTGACTCCCTGATCCATCGTTGCGTTAGAGGCAGAATTGCACGCGTATATTATTTTCATTTCTTCCTCCCCCGCCATGAAAGTTTGAGCCATTAACGCCGCCGCTTCCAAGGTCAAATCCTTGGTCTCAATTAATTTGCGAAAAATTCCCACATGACCGATGCCCTCGATAATGAAGTCCCTTAGCACCTCCTCCCTGCAGGCGTCTGTGAACTTACAAACGCTGGCCAAACACCGGAAGTCCGCTACGAAGTCCGGTATGCTCTGTCCTTCACGATGTCGGTGGGTGTAGAATCTGTGTCGGGCCATATGTATGCTACACGCCGGTTTGAGGTGCTCCCCGATCAATTTGCTAAGTTCTTCAAAGGTTTTGTCCGCCGGCTTTTCGGGTGCTAGTAAGTCCTTCATGAGCGCGTAAGTCTTTGGTCCGCAGCTGGTCAAAAGATGAGCCCTTCGCTTGTCGGCCACTGCATCCCCCAGCCATTCTTTCATAACGAAGCTTTGCTGAAGCCTCCTGACAAAATCGTCCCAGTATTCCCCAATACAATACCGTTCCTCTGTGCTATCAGTGGCCATTCTCGTGGGCCATGATTTCCTGTTTCTCGTCGCCAATGTAAAGTCCTTACTCTACAGCATGAAACTACATGAGGAATATTCTGGGGACAAGGTCACTCTGTGACCATAACTCTTTATTCACAGGACTCCAAAGACGATGATCCTGCATGGGACCTCCCTTTTTATACCTGTGTGATCAGGTAAGGAGTGTCTCCCACAAGTTCACCCCTTGTGGTCAAGGTGTGCATCTAGGTTGAGAGTATACAGTCATACAGTGGTGTTACATTGTGGTTACATACATGACATAAACCATTTAGTACAGGAAGACCGCCTTGATTACTACTTACGAGCCCTTGTTTCCTCTGTCTTACAGATTTGCTTTCTAGATTCTTGCTATCCAATTTCAGCTTTACTTCTTTCTCTATTGAATTTATTCTCAGTTTCCCATCCCCCTGCCAAGTTAGTTTAAACTCTGCCCAACAGCACTAGCAAAACTCCCCACGAGGATATTGGTCCCGGGTATTGTTGAGGTGCAACCCGTCCAGTTTGTATAGGTCCCATCTCCCCCAGAAGCGGTCCCAATGCCTCAATAATTTAAAGCCCTTCCTCCCTACATCAACTCTCCAGCCACGCATTCATCCTCTCTATCCTTCTATTCTTGTGCTCATTAACATGTGGCAAAGGTAGTAACCCGGAGATTACTACCTTTAAGGTCCTACCCTTTAATTTTCTTCCTAACTCCCTGAATTCTGCCTGTAGGACCTCATCTCTCTTTCTACCTATGTCATTGGTCCCGATATGGACCACGACCTCGAGCTGTTCACCCTTTCCCCCCAGAATACCCTGCGTCCGCTCTGTGACATCCTTGACCCTGGCACCAGGGAGGCACCATACCATCCTGGAGTCACATCTACTGTCGCAGAAACACCTCTCTGTTCCCCTAACCATAGAATCCCCAATCACTAGAGCTCTTTTATTCTTCGTCTCTCCCCCCTGTGCAGCTGAACCATTCGTGGTGCCTTGGAATTGGCTCTGGCTGCACTCCCCAGAGGCACCATCAATTCACGAATTGAATATCGGTTTGAAAGTGAGATGGACTTAAAGGGGGAACACCTGCACTACTTGCCTAGCATTCTTACTTCCCCTCTGCCTGCACACTTTGAAGCTGCGGGGTGACCACCTCCTGAAACGTGCTATCCATGTAGCTCTCAGCCTCGCGGATGCACCGTATTGACTCCAGTTGCCGCTCAAGCTCCGAAATGCGGAGCTCGAGTAGTTGAAGCTGGAGACATCTCCTGAACACATGATTGTCTAGGCTGCGCGAAGCGTCCAGGACTTCCCACATGCCATCGGACATGCATTCCACAGGATTGAGCTCCCCTGCCATCCCTCTAATTAGACTTATCTAATTTAAAATCTAATTAAAAAGAAAAAAAGAGATACTTACCAATCAAACAGCCTGCCTGGACGAAGGTCTGTGAGATCCTCATCAGAAGTGAATTCCTCGCCCTCCCGAACTCCCGAACTCCTAGTCTCCTGGCCTCCTGGCTTCCCGAACTCCTGGCCCCCAGAACTCCTGGACTCCTGGCCTCCTGGCCTCCCAATCTCCTGGCCTCCTGAACTCTCGGATTCCTGGCCTCCTGAACTCTCGGACTCCTGGCCTCCCGAACTCACGGACCTCTCGTACTCTCCTGCTCTCCCGAACTCACGGACCTCCCGCACTCGGACTCTCCCACTCTCCTGAACTCCCAGACTCCTGGCCTCCTGAGCTCATGGACCTCTCTCGGACTCTCCCGCTCTCCCAAACTCACGGACCTCTCTCAGACTCTCCCACTCTCCCGAACTCACAGGGACTCCTGACTCACAGGGCCTCCCAACTCGCCGAACCTCCCAACTCACATGGCCTCACAGAATTATTTGAGGGGGTAAATGTGAGTGAAGGGGAGGATGTGGCCGAAGTGGGTGAGATGGGTGGATGAAGGCGTGCAAAGCGCTTCAGTGAGGAGGCCATTGCTGCCCTGGTCTCCGTGGTGGAGGATCGATGGGCCCAATTGACCCAGGGTGGTCGTGGGAAACCACCCCCTAGGGTGTACCAGAGAATCTGGTCAGACATCGCGGAGGTCATGATGTCAACAACGCATGAAGTTAAAGAGCCGAATCAGTGCTGCAAGTGCTGGAATAATCTCGTTGGTTCCAGCAGAGTAAGTATTACATTTATTCATTTAATAAAATGTAATGATGCAATGATTAATTTAAATGAAGATCTGATGGATTGTAGTTAGGTTGGTAATCTTGGTGTCATGCGTTTAATTCTAACCTCGATCTTATTCAAGTTATTCTCAGATGGTAGATTTGACAATGCATTTAATTGCATGTAAAGCGTATTAGCACATAATGTTAAGGTTGATGATGATTAGCAAGGGATGACTAATTGTGGATTGTCTGTGTGTTGTGTTGTGTTGTGTAATCGTAATAATAATAATCTGATATCTGTCAGTAATCTGATATCTGTCATATCTGTAATAGTGCCTAGGCAATGATCTTATGCCATGCTCTTGTCACCTTTGCAGAAGAAGCTTTCAAAGAATCGCGCTGAGCAGCGGTGCACTGGTGGTGGACCAGGACATATAACCCCGCTAGCCGACCTGGAAGAGCAGGGGTTGTGGACTCCCTTGTTGGGGGTCCACAACCGGTCAGCCACCCATGGTGGTGCTGAATCCGTTCTTGCGCCACGTAAGTAATGTATAAACTATTGGTGATTTAAAGTAATTTAATGCCATTTCCGTGTAATATATGATTGATGTAATGTAATGTAATGTTATGTAATGTTATGTAATTAATGATGGGATCATGAAATATCATTGTAATGCAATGCAGATTCTGTACTATCATGATGTTAATTATATGTGATGTCTGTCAGTATATTTATAGCAGTAGTGTTTCTCCTCGTGCATATGCCTGCATAGCTTACGCATTCTTATATGATCCTCGGGTCCCCTTCTCCTCTACTAACCTCGTTTATGTTTTCTAGGTCACCAGGCCTCACAGGCTTTCCAGGTTCCCCAGGCGCACCAGGTTCCCCAGGCTCGTCACCCTTCACAGGATCCCCCGATTCCCATGGTTCCACCAGTTATCTCCGGAGGCGAGGAGGCAAGAGCCTCTCTTATGCTTCTGCAGGTCCTCCTATCCACCGGGGATAGTGAGGAGGTGGAGGAGGAGCCTGCAACCCTTTTGTCCTGTGTTCCTGTGACCACGTCCTCTTTCACCAAGGAGGTAGCGGAGCCATGCTCCTTACAGCAGGGCACCCCGAGTGGTACCATGCCTGTGCCGACCCCACGGAGGTTGGTTTGGCGAGGTCAGTCTGCTCCAAGACGGACAGATTTAAGTGTGGACATGATGACTCTGTCCAGGACAAGCGTTGATATAGGTTGAGAGCTCCTCCAGGCAATGGGCGGGTTAACTGGCCGCGTTGCCACTCTGACTGCGATAGTCTCACAGGGGATGTCACAGATAGTAGTGGTGATGGAGAGAATAGTTGTGTATATGGATGTCAGGGGGCAGCCAGTGGTCCCAGAATCCAGCACTCTGCACCCCAAGGTGCCGTACCGCCATTGCCACTGACACATGCGAGTCAGGAGGAAGCTCTTGCTTCAGAGGACGTTTCCCTGGAAACATCCTCTCCATCTCCAGCCCAATCTATTAATCTGCCGTCACCCCCCACACTGCAGCAGTGCTCGAGGTACCCTGCTACAAGGCGGCTTGGAGTTGGAGTTGGTAGGGAAAGGGGAAGAGGTGTGGTTAAGATGAGGGGGAGGATAAATGAAAGGAAAAGTTTGGCTGTAGGTCAGGAGGGTGGGGATTATTCTAATTGTTGTTGTTGTTGTTGTTAAAACATTTATTGAATGTTGTGTGGGTGGGTGTTATATTTATAATTGTTATCTTGTTGTTGCTGTTTTTTATTGTTATTTGTTATTTATAAAATTTTCACTGTTGGGGTGGGGGTGGGGGGGTACATGGGTGCCAACTTTTAATGATGTTTGTTTTTAAAAAAATTTGATTTACACTTTTATAACATTAAAACATTTTTATTTAAGAACATTGTTGCGCAGTGTCTTCAAATAGCAGAATCGTTAAGCATATACAAAGTTTGCAAGCACTGGCGTGGCCAGGCCAGGAAAGGCAAAGATAATGTGACACAACTGTAACTGTCACCAACAAAACGTAAAATGTTTATTTATGACCTGCAGACACAACAGTCTTGCAGCTTCAGAACTACCACGAGGCTTTTCCTGCGGTCTAGGGTGGGGTGGGGGCATAGTTTCAATGTCAGCCTGATGGTCCTCTCAGAGGTCACCGTCCACCTCCTCATCCTCCTCTTCCGCCTCTCCTCTCTCCTGAGGTAGACCGGCAGTCCTATCTGGCAATTCTTGTTCCCTCCTGATAGCTAAGTCATGCAATATGCAGCACACCACAATGAACTGAGCGACCTGCTCAGGGTGGTATTGTAAGTCACCTCCTGAGTGGTTCAGGCATTTGAAGCACAGCTTAAGCACTCCAATACTCTTTTTGACGATATTGCGTGTGGCTATGTGGCTTTCATTGTAGCGTTTCTTGGCTTCCGTCTGGGTCTTATGCAGGGGGATCATGAGCCAGCTGGCAAGGCCATATCCTTTATCCCCCAGCATCCAACCATGACCTTGTAGCTGACTTTTAAACAGGTCAGTGACAGTGCTCTCATGCAAGATGTGCGCATCATGGATGCTCCCCAGAAAATTGGCAATTACTGCCATGATTGTTTGCTTGTGGTTGACAACGAGTTGCACGTTCAGGGAGTGGAATCCCTTTTGGTTCTGCAACACCTCTGCATCCTGAAAAGGTTCTCGCATGGTGATGCGTGTACAGTCTATTACTCCCTGCACCTCGGGAAGTTTGCTATTCTCGAGAAACCCAAAGCCCTTGTTGTGTATAACCATGCAAGTTATGTATAATGATTATTTGGTTATGATTACTTCTTCATTAATGAGGGAGAAGTGTAATATAGAGCTCCCCATGTGGACTACTGCTCCACCTAGTGGACTACTGTGGTAATGTAAGTCACATGATGTATTGGAGCCATCTTGTAGAGTATGGTTTTTAGTGATGTTGTAAAGAATATATCACAATGGTGAGCTTTGCTGCCACTGATAGAGCTGTCCTCACCCTTGTTTGAGGCTGAAGGTCTGGCTGGAGGAGATGGCACAGCTCCCTCACCACATCTTTTCTGAGTCGCAGTCTTCACAGATACTGGTCATCATTGAGGTCCATGTAGGAGAACTGTTGTCGGAAAACCCTTGGACGATAGCGCCTTTTGCCACCACGTCTGTGTCTGCGTCTTCCTCTGCCACCTTCCTCATCCCCTTCTGCCTCCTGGTCATGCTGCCCCTGACCCTCTGCATCCTGGTGCTGGCAAACATCTGGCTGCAGCTGATGCTGCCTTCTCCTCTCTATGTCCCTCACTCTCTGGTTCTTGGGTTCTGCGTCCATGACCCTCCTCTTCGTTGCATGCCCTTCTTCACGGTCTCCTCCACGTCCTTCTCTATGTCCAGCTATAAGGCCATCTCCATGGCCTTCTCCACCTCACCGTTCCAGGTTACCTGAGTCCCTCTCCCACTGCCTCTGCATCCATAGTTGCTGGCGCCGCTCTCTTCTGTGAGCCACTGTGCCATGCACAATGTGCACGAGGCAGTCCACTGCCAGGACTGAGCTCATTATTTGCAAGCAGTGGCCTACACTGCTAATGCTAGCTCTCAGAGCAAATTTTGGTATTGCAGGCTGTGCAAAGTGAGGCCCAGTAATTGCGGATGGCCGATTTAGAGGATAAACGTTCAAAGCATCGACACTGAATAACAATTTGGCCGACAACAATGGTGCAAAAACATCTGTCGCTGACGGTCGATCGACTATTTGAGGGCAATGTTGCTTCCAGGGTGGGGACCACGATGATGGGGGGAGTGGGGCGGTCACCTTCTCCGCCTGAAAATATCAGTGGGGCAATGTCCTGATGGGAGAGTCCGCCCCGACTGGGCGGAAACTCATTTCCGCTCCGTTACTGCATCTTTGAGACGGTAACTACTGTTAAAAAAGGGACAATTTCAGCCCCTATGGCTAGACTTTCCTATGAGCCCCTCAACGCCCGATTGCCCGCTCAGAAAATCCACTAACGCTTGGTTAGTAACGTTGGCGAGAATTTCCACTTTTATGTTAAAACTAAAACTAATCGCCCGGTGAAAAAATGGGCGATGCACCTTTATTCTCGGCGGTTGAGGGAAAACTAAGTAAATTGGGCGTTTTTTTTTTAAAATTTAGTCCGAGGCTGTGGTTGGGGGGAAAACTTAAAAAAAAAAAAATTTCAATAAAAAAAAATAATCACGCTAAGGCTGCCATCTTTGAGCCAGCCCAAGAGTCAGATGGCAAAAAAAGATGGCGGCCCGGGATGCTAGCACCCTTCCCTTTAATTACCGCTTTACAACACGCGGGGCGTTAAGTGGTCGGCTCAGGGCGGTGATGGGCAGTGCCTCTGCAATCTCGCGGGCAATTTACTAGGAAGCAGTAGTACCCCCCTCCCCCAGGCAAAAACTGACGCGCCCCTTTAGCGTCCGCCGAAGGCACTAACAGAGCTACAAAAAGGGATAATTTTGCCCCTATAGTCTCTTAAAATAGTGAAAATAACTTCCGCAGCTGACCATTTGAAGACTTCTATCACATTCTATGTGAGGAATAGTTTATTCTCTTGTTTTGGGGCTAATTCGATCCACAACATTATCTGAATAAATTCAATATAAGTTCTGATAACATTTTCCTCTGAAACTATAATAAATTATGCTTTGAATTACATGCTGTCATGTGATATACTAAGAGAGTAATGGAGTGCTTCTGTCGCTATCTCACTGCGAACAAGCAATCGTTTCCGTCACTGCATAGCGTGCAGTGCTGCTGCCATGGCTGTACTTCAGCAAATGACTTAGGAATAATTAAAATCTTTTCCTTTGGACTGATCACTGCAGGTGCAACTCAGCAGCTGGTGGCTAAGTGTGGGGAAATCCTCTGCAGTCCTATCACTACGCATAATTGGGCATCTTACTGTTGTGTCCTTACACACTACTATGAATTCACACGAGGCACATTCTGCAGACAAGGTCACTCTGTGACCCTAACCTTTATTCACAGGACCAAGAAATGAGGACCCTGCGTGAGACCTTCCTTTATAGATCTGGATGACCAGGTGAGGAGTGCCTCCCACAAGTTCACCCCCTGTGGTCAAGGTGAGAATTTCTTAGGTGTATACAGTATGCAATGTTGTTACATGAAGGTTACAGTTACATGAAGGTTACAAACATGACATCACCTCCCCCCCAACGTCTTATGGGGTCAAAGATTAAGTCTTTCAGGCGGTCGACGCTCTCTCGTGGAGCGCCACAGTTGGGGCTCTGGTTGTTGAGCCTTGGCGTGAGTGTCTGTCCCCTGTGGTGATTCCGGCCTGTCTGGGCTGACCGCAGGGACTGTGCATGCTGCTGAAAGTTCTTGTTGCTCGTTCACTGGCGGTGGTGTGGGCAGCATCTCATGATCTTCCTCAGGTTCCTCAGTGTCCATGCTGAACCTTTTTTTTAACTTGGTCCAGATGCTTGCGGCATATCTGCCCATTGTTGAGTCTGACCACGATGACCCTATTCCCCTCTTTGCCAATTACAGTACCCTCAAGCCACTTAAGCCCAAAAGCGTGATTAAGAACAAATACAGGGTCATCGATTTCTATACATCTCCCCTTTGAGTTACGATCATGGCACTCATTTTGGGACTGGCGCTTGCCCTCAACAATGTCTGACAGGACTGGATGGATGAGGGACAGCAAATTTTAAGCATTGCATTTCATGAGTAGTTCCGCGAGCGGGACTCCCGTGAGCGAATGTGGTCGGGACCTATAGGCCAGCAGGAGGCGTGATAGGTGGCATTGAAGGGAGAGTCCTTGAATCCGGAGCATGCCCTGTTTTATGATTTGGACCGCACGTTCCGCCTGGCCATTGGAAACCGGCTTGAACGGTGCTGTCCTGACATGTTTGATGCCATTGCCCGACATGAACTCCCGGAATTCATAGCTAGTGAAACACAGGCCGTTGTCGCTAACCAGGATGTCCGGCAAACTGTGGGTCGCAAAGACCGCATGCAGATTCTCCACAGTGGTGGATGCTGTGCACGAATTCAATATGATGCACTCAATCCATTTCGAGTATGCCTCAACAACGATGAGGAACATTTTTCCCATGAACGGGCCCACGTAGTCTTCGTGAATACGTGACCGTGGCTTGGTGGGCCAGGGCCATGGGCTGAGTGGGGCCTCCCTGGCGGCATTGCCCAGCTGAGCACACGTCGTGCACCTGCGAACACAGTGTCCCAGGTCTGAGTCAATTCCCAATGCCTGGGTGCTCGCTGTGGAGTTCTCCGATGAATGCTTCCCTTCCCTTCTGGGGCATGACTACCCGGCTGCCCCATAGTAGGCAGTCGGCTTGGATGGAGAGTTCATCCATCCGTCTGTGAAATGGTCTGACCTCCTCAGGGCATGCTCCGTGTGCGGACGCTCAATCCCCAGTCAGGACACATTTCTTAATCAAGGATAGGAGAGGATCTCTGTTGGTCCAGATTTTGATCTGACGGGCTGTGATGGGGGAGCCTGTGCTGTCGAAAGCATCGACAGCCATGATCATCTCAGCGCTTTGCTCCGCTGCCCCCTCAGTGGTGGCCAGTGGAAGCCTGCTGAGCACGTCAGCGCAATTTTCGGTGCCTGGCCGGTGCCGTATGGTGTAGTCATACGCAGCCAGCATGAGAGCCCATCGCTGTATGCGAGCCGACGCATTGGCATTGACAGCTTTGCTGTCTGACAACAGGGATTTTAACGGCTTGTGATCCGTTTCTAGCTCGAACATTCTGCCAAAAAGGTACTGGTGCATCTTTTTCACCCTGTAGACACATGTGAGTGCTTCCTTTTCAACTATCCCATATCCCCTTTCTGCTTGGGAGAGCGACCTGGAGGCATAAGCCACAGGTTGGAATTGGCCCTCATCATTACTCTGCTGCAATACGCACCCAATCCCATAGGATGATGCATCACATGTCAAAGCCAATTTCTTACAGAGGTTGTACAGGGTCAACAGCCCGACTGAAAGCCCGTTCCTGACAGTGCACCTAAAACCAATCGCAACCCTTACGCAGAAGCACGTGTAGCGGCTCCAACAATGTGCTTAAGTTCGGCAGAAAGTTCCCAAAATAGTTCAAGAGTCCCAGAAATGATCGGAACTCCGATGTGTTGCCGGGCCTGGGCACACGATGAATCACCTCCGTTTTGGATTCGGTAGGCTGGATCCCGTCTGCGGCAACCCTCCTGCCCAAAAACTCGACCTCTGGGGCCAAAAACACACACTTGGACTTCTTTAGTCGCAGGCCTATCCGGTCCAGTCAGCGTAGCAACTCCTCCAGGTTGTGGAGGTGCTCCTCAGTATCTCGACCCGTGATAAGAATGTCGTCCTGAAATACGATTGTTCCAGGGATGGATTTAAGCAGGCTTTCCATGTTTCTTTAAAAGATAGCGGCTGCTGAACGAATGCCCAACGGAGACCTGTTGTAGACAAACAGGCCCTTGTGAATGGTGATGGTGGTCAGCAGCTTGGATTCTTCGGCCAGTTCCTGGGTCATGTAGGCCGAAGTGAGGTCCAACTTGGTGAACAGTTTGCCGCCTGCCAGCATGCCAAAAAGATCCTCCGCTCTCTGAAGCGGGTATTGGTCTTGTAGTGACACTCGGTTGATAGTGGCCTTGTAGTCGCCATAGATCCTGACCGAGCCATCTGTTTTTAGGACAGGAACGATGGGGTTTGCCCAGTTGCTGAATTCAATGGGCGAAATTATGCCCTCTTTTAGCAAACTGTCCAACTCACTCTCAATTTTCTCCCGCATCACATACGGCACAGCTCTGGCTTTATGGTGCACTGGTCTGGCGTCCGGGATGATGAGTATCACTACTTTGGTACCTTTGAAAGTCCCGGTTGAAATAGTGACTCAAATTTCTGTAGGACCTGTGAGCATGAACTTCGCTCCACAGATGAAATGGCGTGCACATCCCCCCATTTCCAGTTCATCTCGGCTAGCCAGCTCCTCCCCAAAAGCGCAGGACCATTTCCCGGGACAATCCAGAGTGGCAGCCGGTTCTCTGATCCATTATGTGTGACCACCAACATTGCACTGCCTAGCACTGGGATGATCTCTTTGGTGTACGTCCGTAATTGCGTCTCAATGCGTTCTAGTTTGGGTCTGCTAGCTCTGAGTGGCCATAGTTTCTCGAATTGTTGGACACTCATAAGTGACTGGCTGGCCCCTGTGTCCAGCTCCATGAGTACCGGGATGCCGTTTAATAGTAATCTCATCATCATAGGTGGCGTTTTTGTGTATGAGCTGTGGATGTTTGCCAACTGAACCCACTGAATTTCAGCGTCCATTGCTGTGTCCCAAGCATAAACCTGCCTTGCAGACCCCTCTTGTGGTTCATCCACTTCGTAAACAACCCTCGCTGCGGGCTTCCTGCACATTCTGACTAAATGTCCACTGAAGTTACAATTTCTACAGATGAATTGTTGAAACCTACAGGTTTTTGCAGCATGTCTGCCACCGCACCTCCAGCATGAGCTGAGATTGTTGTGAACAAAAGAGCTGTTACCAGGCATTCCTCTCTGATTGTCTCTTTGATTATTCTTGAGCACTCTGTTAGTGGATGTCAATTGTCCCATCCCGGGACATATTGTCCCTTGTGATGGTGTAAATGTCCGTTCAACCTGCCATTGTCTCTGTTGAGAACCCACTCTAGAGTCTGTTACTGCCTGGGTGGTGTCGAATTGCCCTTGCCTGCCTGCGGGGTTCTGAGTCGCGTTTACAATGTTAACTCCCTGCTCCATCGCCATGTTGGAAGCCGAGTTGCGCGCATATATCATTTTGGTTTCCTCCTCCCCCGCCATGAAAGTTTGAGCCATCAACGCCGCTGCTTCCAAGGTCAAGGCCTTGGTCTCAATTAGCTTCCGAAAAATCCCGGCATGACCAATGCCCTCAATGAAGAAATCCTGTAACATCTCCCCAATGCAGGCGTCTGTGAACTTACAGAGGCTGGCCAAGCGCCGAAGGTCCGCAACGAAGTCCGGTATGCTCTGTTCTTCCCGACGTCGGTGTGTATAGAATTGGTGTCGGGCCATGTGTATACTGCTCGCCAGTTTGAGGTGCTCACCGATCAGTTTGCTGAGCTCCTCAAAGGTTTTGTCCGCCGGCTTCTCGGGTGCGAGCAGGTCTTTCATCAGCGCGTACGGTCTTAGGTCCACAGCTGGTCTGCAGATGCGTCCTTCGCTTGTCAGCCGCTGCCGCTCCCAGCCAGTCCTTCGTGACAAAGCTCTGCTGGAGCCTCTCAACGAAATCATCCCAGTCCTCACCAACACAGTACCGTTCATCTGTGCTATCGGTGGCCATTCTCGTGAGTCGTTGATTCCCGTTTCTCATTGCCAAATGTTGGGTCCTTACACACTACTATGAATTCACATGAGGCACATTCTGCAGACAAGGTCACTCTGTGACCCTAACCTTTATTCACAGGACCAAGAAGTGATGACCCTGCGTGGGACCTCCCTTTATATACCTGGATGACCAGGTGAGGAGTGTCTCCCACAAGTTCACACCCTGTGGTCAAGGTGTGCATTTCTTACGTGTAGACAGTATGCAGTGTTGTTACATGAAGGTTACAGTTACATGAAGGTTACAAACATGACATCTACACATTCTGCTGCTAATGTATTGTGTCACTATACTTACTAGTGATCCAAAAAATAGTTTAGTGCACAGAACACATAGAAGTCTACAGTGTTTTTATAATATTAATTCATACATATATATAAGACAAAGAGCAGTATGGGAATGGCAGAAATTAGTAGAACCTCGTTGGACAAATCAATATAGTTGGCATGGAAGGACAAATTTCTGGTGGCTAGGTTAGAATTTGAATGTTGGATAAGAATGTTTGATAATAAAGAATCATTATGCCTCAAGACATACCAACTTTTGCCTCAGATATGCTTGTGCTGTTGTCAACATGCTGCATGGAGGAACATACACTTTCCGTTCACCTTAATGGAAAAAGAATGTCTGCTTCAATGAAGACCTCAACTACGAGCCTCAAGTATGTATAGCGATTAACCCTACTTGACCAGTGGAAACCGAATAGGTGTGCAGTTAAAATTGCCCAAGTTACTTACTTGGCCGGGAGCCACCAACAACTGATAGGTTTGTGCCTTAACCAGGTGACAAGGGCAGCCACCCAAAGCCACCCAAGTTCTTTATTAATATATACATGTCATGTCCCGATGATGTCGTCGAGACTGACTGCAATTTTTACTCGAAGGCCAGAGCAGGAAATGGCAGTAAGTTTCCTACCAAGCCAACCCAGCACAGGATTGGATTGGGACCAATGGCAAGCTTACATTTTATAAATTTCCTTGTGGGGCCAGAAGTAACAGCAGTGCTCTTCTATGCCCAACAAAAAATTCTTCGAGGCAACTGCACGGTTTTGGCTGCCAAGCTGTCGGGATGAGGGTGAGGGGAGGAACACGATCAGCAGCATTTAAATGAGTCCTGGGAGTAAAAATACTCGAGGCCTCTTCTTTACTGAGTGGGTGAGTTTTGAACTGACCCGCAAACACACCTGCTGAAAAACAAGCTCCGGTTCAAATCAGGGCCATTGTTTCCCAGAGGATAGTTAGTGCGTGACACCAACTCCCAGGGAAAGGTGATAGGCACCTTTACAAAGCAGCTGTTGAGAAGCAGATTTAGCAGTTCATAGAGATATTTAACAATATTGTTTAATTTTTTTTTCAGGGGAAGTCAGAAAATGAATGTTCCCTAAAGTGGGGATCAGCAGAAGGTGTAGGAAGGGAATCCACAATAGAATATTTATAACTGCTCTCCAGATGAAGCGAGATTTAATGGGCTGAATTTTATGTTTTAAAAATTATAATTTTTTTTCTTATTGCTTTTTGTGTGTACCTGAAAGAGTATTTGGGAGTGCTTGATGTATTCTGAGCAACCAAAGGATTCAAAAACACAGAAAGAATTTTTCTACTTTTTAAGAAGGGCTAAAAATTCAGGTGTGCCCCATTTGGGGGCTGGTAACACGTGGGGCACACAGCTCAGCAGCGCGACGCACAGGGCCACGTAGGAGGGGCTCTTCCCTGAATTAAAGGGAAGGGCCCAAGCTGCATATTCTGCAGGAAAAAAAGGGTCCTACCTAGACCACCAGGGAGCTGGGGTGCCACACAAACAGCACGGCATTCAAGCAGAGTGTCGGCTGACCCATTGTGGCTTAGATGCCCTCGTCCAAAGCGGCAATGGGCGCACAAAAACATTGTATATTTTATTAGGAACAGTTAATGGCCGGCCGCCCGGTACGTGTCCCCCTGAAGCTGTTGCTGTCATCACCCGGCGCAGCTTCAGGGGACAATACCCAATTTAAGATCCGGGGTGATAATTGGACGCAGTGCACGGTGATGACATCACAACCACTGGGTGCAGGAGATCGGGATGCAACGCTGTAGCGCCGCCGCTAAACTCCCGCGGAATTTAGCAGGAATCGTTTGTGCCCCATTAGTGCCTCCCAGGGATGCTAACGGGAGGAGCAAATGACCCGAATTTCTCCCCCTTAATGTCATATTTTTCTACTCTACCTTCCCTTTGCTATCTCGCTGCCCAATCTGATTCTTATCTCCCTGCAGGCAGTTTTGGGTGTTTACGTAGTGTAGCAACACAAATATATACAAGGATCCATGAATATGAGGCTCCAGATCAAAAATGAAGTTTTATGAAAACATATATCTGTATGACATAAATGAATAGTGTTTGAGCTGATATATTTCTTAGTTGCAAGCATCTAAGCTCTAAATTCAGTTAATGACAAAGTGTTGAGAATAATGGAACAGCACTGAGGTCCCAAGTAAAGACCAAACTGAGTATCGCTCTATGATGTTCAAGTTTGGCTACTGTTACAATTTTACGTTTTTATGGAACCATTTTCTTTCTCAATGGTTCAGCAGTATTTCTCACCTCAGCCTTAGACATTCAATTGAGAAGCTGGTCCTTTGCAGAATTCTGACCTTGCAGAGCTGCCTGAACTGAGATTAACAAGTAATCTGTTTACTATATTAAGGGTAATCTTGTGCCATGCTACAGCAGTAATTTTGTAATGGCAGATAAGCAATTATTATATAGGCTAAAATAACGAAAGTAGAAAGGGATGTTACCATCATAGAATTTGGTTTGTGAGTCAGGAATTTCTGTTTCCAAATATATGACAACTTGAAGAATGGGATTATCCAAGGCAGGGATTGAATCCTACAGACAAATGGTCCAAAATTCCATAGTTGGAGCAGGGTACAAGAAAAGATTTCTGCTGGCAACACTTTGAAATGGAACTCTGTTCCTCTAGGATTCCAACCAACTAAAGTTCCCCTTTAAATTCTGATAGAGGGAAGAGAAGGCACATTTGCCATGTGCCCCACCCACATGTCAAGGAGGCATGTCTGGGGAGTTCTCTGACTACCCTGGAAGTGTCGCCAGTATGCTTTGAGACCTTAGGATAACTCATGCCAGCTGAGTGCTCATCTGTGTCCTGCTCAGGTCTTACAAAGGCTCCAACTGTAACCAGCAAAAGGTAATTGTCATGTATGTACTTTTGGGATCACTAGCCACTGGATGGCGCCATTGTTGGAGGCCATTGGGCTGCACGCATGTGTGTGCAGCCCAAGAATAAAAGGCCAGCCATTTTGAATATTAGTCACTTTGGGCCTTAATAAAGCTGAGCCAAGGTCATACCTTTTGGAGTTAAACAGTACTCAGTCTAACAGTTATTGCATACACAACACTTGGCGACGAGGCAACAAGAACCTTTGCATGCAAAAATGAGCAGAATTGGATTGTTGGACCAATTCGTGGAAGGAGAAAATTGGGCAGATGTTGTGAGCCATTTGAGCCAACAAAATGGAGGAGGTCGGCGACACAGATCGGCACCGGACGGTGTTCCTATCGGTTTGCGGTCCAAAAATTTATGGTCTGGTAAAGAATCCACTCCTGCCTGTGAGTCCAACAGAGAAGACGTATGAAGAATTGTGTACACTGGTACAGGACCAACTTAAGCCAGACGAAGGCATCATCATCTCGAGATACAGATTTTACATGCACGTTCGCTCAGCGGGCCAGAATGCGGCGGAATTCGTTGGCGACCCGAGACGTCTAGCGGGAACGTGTAAGATCGGGGCTGTGTTGGCAGACATGCTGCGGGACTTCTTTGTAATCGGCATCAACCACGAGGTGATCCTGCATAAACTACTGGCGGTGGAGACGTTGGACTTGAACAGGGCCATTACGATCGCTCAGTCATGCATGACGACTGATAGAAGTCTAAACCAGATATCAGTGAAAAATCGAAACTCGGCAAGTACTGTAAATATGACTGATTCGGCGTTTGGCAGAGTGGCACATGGCAGGGTCTACCCGACTGCATACGCAAAATCTGTGGCTGCCCAAAGTCTGCCAGTGGGAATGCATCCGATTTCTCTGTGTTGGCGTTGTGGGGGAAATCACTGGCAGCAGCAATGCTGATTTAAGCAATATAGTTGCAAAGGCTGTCTGAGAGTGGGGCATCTCTAGTGTAAGTGTCCACAGATGAGCAAGCGTGCTGCGACACACCACGTGGAGGATGATGGGGAGGATGATGGTCAGACTAGCGCGAATCCTGATTCGCAATCCGAGATACCAGAGGAGGAAGTGTATGGACTGTACTCATTCCTAACTAACAGCGAACTGATAATGATCAACGTGAAATTTAATGGGGTGCCAGTATCGATGGAAATGGACATGGGGGCGAGTCAATCGATAATGAGCCAAAGGGCATTCGACAAGCTGTGGGATACTAAGACTGTGAAGCCCAGGCTGAGTCCAGTCAATGGCAAGTTGAGTACAGTCCATACACTTCCTCCTCTGGTATCTCGGATTGCGAATCAGGATTCGCGCTAGTCTGACCATCATCCTCCCCATCATCCTCCACGTGGTGTGTCGCAGCACGCTTGCTCATCTGTGGACACTTACACTAGAACTCTTAATGGTGATTGGCAGTGCCACAATTAAAGTGTCATATGACGGTGCGGTTCACGAATTACCACGATGGATTGTCCCAGGCAATGGTCCAACGCTGTTCGGCTGGAACTGCCGTGAAAAAATCAGATGCGATTGGAACGACATCAAGGCGTTGTCGTCAGAGAAAGATACATGTGCCCAAGTATTGAGCAAGTTCCCCTTGTTGTTCGAACCAGGCATCGTCAACTTCATGGGAGCCAAGGTGCAGATCCACGTGGACTTGGATGCAAGACCCATCCATCATAAACTCGGGCAGTCCCGTGTGTGATGAGGGAGAAGGTCGAAATCGAACTGGACAGACTCCAGCGTGAAGGGATCATATCACCGGCTGAATTTAATGAATGGGCCAGTCCCATTGTTCCTGTGCTGAAAAGTGATGGCACAGTCAGAATCTGTGGAGACTACAAGGCTACGATCAACAAGGTTTCAAAACAAGATCAGTACCCGTTACCGAAGGCTGATGACTTGTTTGCAATGCTAGCCGGGAGGAAGTCGCTCACCAAACTGGAATTGACGTCGGCCTACATGACACAGGAGCTGGTCGAGATGTCGAAGAGACTTACGTGTATTAACACGCATAAAGGACTGTTTATTTATCACAGGTGCTCTTTTGGAATTCGCTCAGCTGCAGCAATATTTCAGAAGAACATGGAGAGTCTACTGAAGTCCATTCCTAGAACCGTCTTGATGACATCCTGATCATAGGTCGTGACTCCGAGGAACATCTGAACAACCTGGAAGAGGTTCTACATCGTCTGGACAAAGTGGGACTCAGACTGAAATGCTCGAAGTGCATCTTCATGGCACCAGAGGTTGAATTCCTGGGGAGGAAAATTGTGCTGAGGTATCAGGCCCATGGACGCGAAAACCAAGGCCATCAAGAATGCACCCAAGTCGCAGAATATGATGGAGCTGCATTCGTTCTTGGGTCTACTCAACTGCTTCGGTAACTTCCCACCTAAATTGAGCACCTTATTAGAACCACTGCATATGCTGCTAAGAAAAGACAACAACTGGTTGTGGGGTGTGTCTCAAGACAGAGCTTTTGAGAAAGCCACTGATCTGCTTTGCTCTAACAAGCTGCTGGTACATTATGACCCATGTAAACGTTTAGTATTGGCCTGTGATGCTTCATCATATGGAATTGGTTGCGTACACCAACAAACTAATGAGCCGGGTAAACTTCAACCAGCGTATGCTTCAAAAAGTTTGTCTAAAGTAGAAAGGGCTTACAGCATGATAGAGAAAGAAGCACTAGCCTGTGTGTATGGGGTTAAAAAGATGCATCAGTACCTGTTTGGTCTTTGGTTTGAACTGGAGACAGATCATAGAAAGCCGCTCTTTTCACTCTTCTCTGAAAACAGAGGTATCAATACTAATGTTTCATCCCGCATCCAGAGGTGGGCGCTGACATTATCCGCTTATGATTATGTCATTCGCCATAAACCGGACACCGAAAATTGCGCCGGTGCTTTGAGCCATCTGTCGTTGCCCACATCAGAGGTGGAAACGTCACAACCGGAGGACCTATTGTTAGTTATGGATGCTTTTGAGAGTGAAGAAATCCCTGGTAAGATCTGGACCAGCTAGGATCCGATTTTCGGTGGTGAAGAGTTGCATCGTCAAAGCTGATTGGTCTGCCATACCCGAGCAAATGTGCGAGGAGACCAAACCTTACATTCGTCACAAAGACGAACTGTCTATTCAGTCAGATTGTAGACTGTGGGGCAATCGTGTTGTTATGCCCAAGAAAGGGAGAGAGAAATTTGTACATGAGCACACATCCCAGCATTATAATGATGAAGGCCATCGCCAGATCTCATGTATGGTGACCAGGAATTGAATTTGAGCTGGAATCATGTGTGCATCAGGGCAACACTTCTATGCAGCTCAGCAAAGCACCAGCGGAATCGCCGCTGAGTCTGTGGTCGTGTCGGTCCAAACCATGGTCCAGGGTCCACATAGTGTCAACATCGGTGTCCTCGTCCAGGCTAACATCCCCAGTATTGAAGCACTGACCACACTCGATCATTCACTGGACAGGCCACATGGTTCGCATGCCAGATACGAGACTCCCTAAGCAAATGCTTTACGCGGAGCTCCGCCATGGTAAGTGAGCCAAAGGTGGACAGCGGAAAAGTTACAAGGACACCCTCAAAGCTTCCCTGGTAAAGTGCGACACCACCACTGACACCTGGGAGACCCTGGCCGAAGACCGCCCGAGGTGGAGAAAGTGTATCTGGGAGGGCGTTGAGTTCCTCGAGTCTCAACGCAAAGAGCGTGAAGAGGTTAAGCGCAGACAGCAGAAGGAGTGCACGGCAAACCAGCCCCACCCACCCCTTCCCTCGACGAATGTCTGTCCCTCCTGTGACAGGGTCTGTGGCTCTCGTATTGGATTGTTCAGCCACCAGAGAACTCACTTTTGGATGGAAGCAAGTCTTCTTCGATTCCGAGGGACTGCCTATGATGATGATGAGACTTTGCAGGTCCCTTCCTGGGGAAAATGTTTTTAGTTGTGGTCGATGTATATTCAAAGTGGATAGAGTGTATAATCATGTCATCCAGCACATCCACAGCTACCATTGAGAATCTCAGTGTCATGTTCGCGACACATGGTCTGCCTGACATCATTGTTAGCGACAACGGATCGTGCTTCACCAGTCAGGAGTTTCAGGAGTTCATGAAACTCAATGGTATCAAACATGTAAGGTCAGCACCATTCCAACCTGCATCCAATGGGTGTAAAGTCCTGTCCCCTCAGTACAGATTCACACGAGGCATGTAGTGAAGTCAAGGTCACTCTGGACCTGCACCTTTATTTCACAGCTCTGGAATGTTGCACTTGCCTGAGACCTGTCCTTATATACCTGTCTCTTGCAAGTGTACCCCTGGTGGTAAGGTATGCTGGTGGTTACAGGTCATATCTTATTACAGTCATGTATAGCATGTTAGGATACAGTTATATATATAATAATGTAAGATACATGACATCACCCTCCCCCAAGGTCTTATTGTCTTTATAGGTTCAGTCTCTCAGGTGGTCTACGCTCTCACGTGGAGCGTCTGAGTTGTGGTTCAGTTGTTTGCCTTGGTGTCTGTTTTTCTTTGGGTGTGGTTGCTGGTATCTCGCCTGGGCTGTCTGTTTTAATTGGTGTGATTGTTGTTGACTCGCCTGGGTTGTCTGTTGGGATTGCCCTTTCCTCAGGTTGTTCCCTCTGTCTGTCCACCAGGTGTGGTGCGAGTTCCACATTGCAGTCTGCCTCTGGTTCTGCAGTATTGTTGGTAAATCTGCTTTTGACTTTGTCTACATGTCTGCGGCAGGTTTTGCCATTGTCCATTTGTACTACCAGTAGCCTGTTTCCTTCCTTGTCCGTTACTGTCCCTGCAAGCCATTTGGGACCCCTGTCATAGTTTAGTACAAACACTTTGTCCCCTATCGCATTCCATCTCCCCCTCGAATTTCTGTCATGGTACTCAGTCAGCTTACGGTGTTTTGCCTCAACGATTTCGTGCATGTCTGGGAGGATTAATGAGAGCCTTGTTTTTAAAGTCCTTTTCATCAACAGTTGCGCGGGGGGGATCCCAGTCAATGAGTGCAGACGAGATCTGTATGCCAGCAGCAGTCGCGACAGGCGACCCTGCAGCGTGGGACCCTGGATTTTAAGCATGTTTTGTTTAATGATTTGCACTGCTCTCTCCGCCTGGCCGTTGGAGGCCGGCTTCAACGGTGCCGTCTTGACGTGATTTATGCCATGGTCAATTCTAAAATCTTGGAATTGTGCGCTGGTGAAGCAAGGACCATTGTCACTGACCATTAAGTCAGGGATTCCGTGAATTGCAAACATGGTTGGGAGGCTCTCAACAGTGGTGGAGGTTGCGCTCGAGTTTAAAATGGTGCATTTGATCCACTTTGAAAATGCATCTACAACTACGAGGAACATTTTGCCCATGAATGGGCCCACATAGCCTATGTGCACCCATGACCACGGTTTGGTAGGCCAGGGCCAGGGGCTCAGGGGAGTCTCCCTGGGAGCATTGCTGAGTTGGGCACAAATGGTGCACCTTCGGACGCAGAGCTTCAAGTCCGCGTCAATACCAGGCCACCAGACGTGGGATCTGGCTATAGCCTTCATGAGAACGATCCCCGGGTGCTCGCGATGGAGCTCCCGGACAAATGCCTCTCTGCCTCGCAGAGGCATGACTACTCGGCTGCCCCACATCAGGCAGTCTGCTTGTCGTGATAGCTCATGCATGCGCCTGTGAAAGGGTTTTAATTCCTCGGGGCAGGCATCGCGAACCTCTGCCCAGTCATCGGTTAGGACACATCTTTTTACGAAGGATAACGTGGGGTCGCTGGCCGTCCAGGCTCTGATTTGGCGAGCCGTCATGGGCGAACCTTTGGACTCAAAGATATTGATTGCCATGACTATCTCACAGTCCTGTTCGTCAGACCCTTCCGTGGTCGCCAGGGGTAGCCTGCTGAGCGCGTCGGCGCAGTTGTCTGTGCCTGGTCTGTGACTTATGGTATAGTCGTAGGACGCCAGCATGAGTGCCCACCGTTGAATTCGCGCCGAGGCGTTGGCGTTTATTGCCTTGCTCTCGGATAGGAGGGACGTGAGGGGCTTGTGGTCGGCATCTTTTTGACACCATACATGCACGCGAGCGCCTCCTTCTCTACCATTCCGTACCCGCGCTCCGCCCACGAAAGTGACCTGGAGGCATAAGCTATGGGTTGTAATTTGCCCGCACTATTGACATGTTGTAAAACGCACCCGACCCCATACGCTGACGCATCGCATGTGAGAACTAGCTTTTTACCTGGATCAAAGAAAGTCAAAACACTGTTGGAACACAGAAGGTTGCGTGCCTTATTGAAGGCGCGTTCCTGGGCGTCCCCCAAAAACCAATCGCACCCCTTCCTGAGTAGCATGTGGAGAGGCTCCAGCAGCATGCTTAAGTTCTGCATAAAGTTCCCAAAGTAATTGAGTAGCCCAAGAAAGGCATGCAGTTCTGAGACATTCCGGGGCCTGGGTGCAAGGCGAATTGCTTCTGTTTTGGACTCTGTTGGGCGGATTCCATCAGCGGCAATCCTTTTGCCCAAAAATTCAACCTCGGGTGCGAGAAACAGGCACTTGTATTTCTTGACTCGTAGGCCTACCTGATCCAACCGCTTTAGTACTTCCTCCAAATTACGGAGATGGGGGTCGGTGTCCCTGCCCGTGATAAGTATGTCGTCTTGAAATACAACCGTCCCCGGGATGGACTTGAGCAGACTCTCCATGTTGCACTGGAATATGGCAGCTGCCGACCTGATGCCGAATGGGCATCGATTGTACATGAAAAGGCCTCGATGTGTGTTGATGGTGGTGAGTAGCTTGGATTCTTCGGTCAATTCTTGCGTCATATACGCATATGTGAGGTCTAGTTTTGAGAAAAGTTTACCTCCAGCCACTGTGGCAAATAAGTCCTCTGCTCTGGGCAGCGGTCACTGGTCCTGTAGGGAGACTCTGTTTATGGTAGATTTGTAGTCCCCACAGATTTGTACGGATCCATCAGGCTTCATGACTGGGACGATGGGACTTGCCCAGTCGCTAAATTCCACAGGTGATATAATGCCTTCCCGCAGAAGCCTGTCTAGTTCGTGTTCAATCTTTTCCCTCATCACATAGGGTACAGCTCTGGCCTTGTGATGGACCGGTCTAGCATCCTGTGTGATGTAGATTTTGACTTTGGCCCCTTTGAAAGTGCCTACACCTGGCTGAAAGAGATGTTCAAATCACTTTATAACTGTTGAGCAGGAGGTCCGTTCCTCTAATGACATGGCATGGACATCATCCCATTTCCAGTTTAGTTTTGCCAGCTAGCTTCTCCCCAGCAGTGCTGTGGGGTCTCCGGGGAGAATCCACAGGGGAAGTCGGTTCACTGTCCCTTTGTGCGTGACAGAGAGCATGGCGCTGCCGAGGACTGGTACGATTTCTTTGGTATAGGTCCTTAGTTTGGTGTCGACCCTTGTGAGTTTTGGTTTGTCTCTTTTATGCAGCCACAGTTGTTCAAATTGTTGAGCACCCATGAGAGATTGACTCGCTCCCGTATCCAGCTCCATGTTGACAGGTATCCCGTTGAGTAGGACTCTCATCATTATAGGAACCGTCCTGTTGTAGGAGCCGCAGCCATTGATCGTGTTGACCCGCTGTACATCGGTGTCCCGGGTACTGTCCCCACCGTCTTCTGGTCCACTTTCCGACCCATCCGATTCGAATACCAGCCGAGCTGCCGTTTCTTTGCACATGCGGGCCAAATACCCTGTATATTCACAGTTCCTGCAAACAGCCTGCTGAAATTGACATCCCCTTGATGAGTGCCCACCCCCACACCTCCAGCACAGACTGCTTTCATTGTTCCCAAAGAATGAGCTGCGTCTGGCTGATCTCTCTTGAGCTTCTCTCAGTTTGTAGTTGATTGCTCGCATTGTGGGTTGATGAGGTGTGAACGGCCGTTCCTGTGGTCCTTGATGGCTTCTGGCGCCACTGCCTGCTGTCGAGAGCCTGTTCTCCTGGTTTTGTCTGTGTGTGGGGGTAGCAGCTTGTCTAATGCTGTGAACTCCTTGTTCCATTATTTCGTTAGTTGTCGTACCTGCATTGTAAATCAACCTCGTTTCTTCTTCCCTTACCAAGAATGTCTGTGCAACCAGTGCTGCTGCCTCTAAGGTCAGGTTCTTGGTCTCTATGAGCTTTCGGAATATGCCTGCATGGCCTATTCCTTCAATGAAAAAGTCTCTCAGCATTTCTCTCCTCAGTTCATCGGAGAACTCACATAAGCTAGCCAACCTCCGAAGTTCCACCACGAAGTCAGGTATGCTCTGGCCCACACAGCGTCTGTGGTTGTAGAACCTGTGTCTGGCCATGTGTAGGCTGCTCGCTGGCTTCAGGTGGTCTCTTACCAGTGTGCTCAATTCTTCAAACGACTTGCTTGCTGGTTTCTCGGGTGCCAGGAGATCCTTCATTAAAACGTATATTTTCGAGCCACAGCTGGTCAAGAGATGGGCTCTTCTCTTGTCTGCTTTTTCATCTCCTAACCAGTCTTTGGTTACAAAGCTTTGCTCGAGCCTTTCTATAAAGTCCTCCCAATTGTCTCCAGCATTGTACTTTTCATCTGATCCGTTGTTCGCCATTCTGTGGATTCTGTAATCCCGTAACTCGTCGCCACTGTAAAGTCCTGTCCCCTCAGTACAGATTTACACGAGGCATGTAGTGAAGTCAAGGTCACTCTGGACCTGCACCTTTATTTCACAGCTCTGGAATGTTGCACTTGCCTGAGACCTGCCCTTATATATCTGTCTCTTGCAAGTGCACCCCTAGCGGTAAGGTATGCTGGTGGTTACAGGTCATATCTTATTACAGTCATGTATAGCATGGTAGGATACAGTTATATAATAATGTAAGATACATGACAATGGGCAAGCAGAACATGCTGTCGAAACCATAAAGCAGAGTATGAACCGAGTAACCCAAGGGTCACTGCAGACCTGCCTGTCATGCATACTGCTGAGTTACAGGACAAGATCTCACACACTTACCGGGGTCTCACCTGCTGAACTAATGATGAAGAGAGGTCTTAAGACCAAGCTATCTCTTGTACACCCTGACTTGAATAATCTTGTTGAATAAAGGAGACAAAGTCAGCAAGATATCATAATCACGCAGCTGTGTCACGCGATATTTCTGTAAATGATCCTGCATATGGTCCCAAGTGGATCGCTGGTACTGTCATGGCCAAGGAGGGCAACAGAGTATTCGTTGTCAAGCTCAAAAATGGGCAAACATACAGGAAACATATGGATCAGACAAAGCTGCGGCACACAGACAAACCGGAACAGTCGGAGGAAGAGACAATTGACGATCAACCAACCTACCCCCAGTCTTCAGAGGACTCCGTGGTCATCAGTGAATCGGGACTTTCAATCACTGCCATGTTCAATGAAAATGGACTTTCAATCTCTGACAAGCCATTGCCACTCCCATCAGGTCAGCCACCCAGACACCAGTCATAACAGACTCTGAACACTCACCCAAGGCTGGAGTTGAACTGAAACAGTCAACCCGGGAGCGTAAAACACTGGACCGTCTCAATTTGTGAAAGACTGTGTTCGTATTTCAGAGGGGGGGTATTGTCATGTCTTTACTTTTGGGATCATGAGCCACTGGATAGCATCACTGTTGGAGGCCATTGGGCTGCACACACGTGTGTGTAGCCCAAGTATAAAAGCCCAACCATTTTGAATATTAGTCACTTTGGGCCTTAATAAAGCGGAGCGAAGGTCATACCTCTTGGAGTTAACCAGTACTCAGTCTAACAGTTATTGCATACACAACGGTAATTGACCCCAGAGGGGATCAATTACATTCCACATTTCCCACTTGCTCCATTTGGACTAGAGCTATTTCTTTCCTGTTGGTCCTCTGCCATTATAGCAGCATGGCCTCAACTCTGATATTCTTGGTGGCAGTTCAAGGTGGGCAGTTGAGAGGCGGCGGCAGTCGGAGAGGCGGGAGTTCGGGGCATTGGTGAGGCTTATAAAGGCCCAGCGGCAGTCGAGAGGCGAAGGCAGTCGGAGAGGCGGGAGTTTGGGGCATTGGTGAGGCCTATAAAGGCCCAGCAGCAGTTGAGAGGCGGCGGCAGTCGGAGAGGCGGGAGTTTGGGGCATTGGTGAGGCCTATAAAGGCTCAGCAGCAGTCGAGAGGCGAAGGCAGTCGGAGAGGCGGGAGTTCGGGGCATTGGTGAGGCCTATAAAGGCCCAGCGGCAGTTGAGAGGCGGCGGCAGTCGGAGAGGCTAGAGTTTGGGGTGTTGGTGAGGCCTATAAAGGCCCAGCGGCAGTCGAGAGGCGGCGGCAGTCGGAGAGGCGGGAGTTCGGGGAATTAGTGAGGCCTATAAAGGCCCAGCGGCAGAGGAAAAGCGGCAGCAGTCGGAGAGGCGGGAGTTCGGAGCACTGGTGAAGCCTATAAAGACCCAGCGGCAGTCAAGAGGCGGCGGCAGTCGGAGAGGCGGGAGTTCGGGGAGTCGGAGAGACCTATAAAAGCCCAGCGGCAGTCAGAGAGGCGGGAGTTTGGGGAGTCGGAGACGCTTATTGGTGCAGTTGCAGCAGGGAGAGAAGGAAAAAAAGTGGAAAGAAATCGAAAGGTGAAGTCACAGCCAAGGGGGTAAGTGATTGGCTGGTGATTGGTAAGTAGCTTTTCTTTATTCTTTTCTTTATCAGTAAGTAACCTTTAGCATTTTGTTGCCAAATTAAGCTTATCTAAGGGTTAAGTCATGGCAGGATCGCTCGGACACGTGTTATGCTCCTCCTGTACTATGTGGGAAGTCAGGGACGCCTCCAGTGCTGTGGGTGGATGAACTCTGGAGCATCCACGATGCTGAGAATGACGTGAATAGCATGTTTAGCGATTTGGTCTTATCACAGGTAAAGGGTACACAGCCAGATCGTAAATGGGTGACCAACAGGAAGAGCAGTGCAAGGAAGGTAGTGCAGGGGTCCCCTGTGGTCATCCCAAAAAAGATACACCGCTTTGGGTATTGTTGAGGGGGATTACTCATCAGGGGGGAGCAGCAGCAGCCAAGTTCATGGCACCGTGGGTGGCTCTGCTGCACAGGAGGGCAGGAAAAAGAGTGGGAGAGCGATAGTGATAGGGGATTCGATTGTCAGGGAAATAGATAGGCTTTTCTGCGGCCGCAACCAAGACTCCAGGATGGTATGTTGCCTCCCTGCTGCACGGGTAAAGGATGTCTCGGAGCGGGTACAGGACAGTCTGAAAAGAGAGGGTGAACAGCCAGTTGTCGGGATGCATATAGGTACCAACGATATAGGTAAAAAACAGGATGAGGTCCTACAAGATGAATTTAGGGAGCTAGGAGCTAAATTAAAAAGTAGGACCTGAAAAGTAGTAATCTTAGGATTGCTACCAGTGCCACGTGCTCATCAGAGTAGGAATCGCAGGATAGCTCAGATGAATATGTGGCTTGAGGAGTGGTGCAGAAGGGAGGGATTTAAATTCCTGGGACATTGGAACCGGTTCTGGGGGAGGTGGGACCAGTACAAAACGGACGGTCTGCACTGGGCAGGACCGGAACCAATGTCCTAGGAGGAGTGTTTGCTAGTGCTGTTGGGGAGGAGTTAAAGTTACATGGCAGGGGGATGGGAACCTATGCAGAGAGACAGAGGAAAATAAAATGGAGGCAGAAGCAAAAGATAGAAAGGCGGATAGTGAAAGTGGAGGACAGAGAAACCCAAGGCAAAAAACAAAAAGGGCCACTTTGCAGCAAAATTCTAAATGGGCAAAGTGTGTTAAAAAGACAAGCCTGAAGGCTCTGTGCCTCAATGCGAGGAGTATTCGCAATAAGATGGAGGAATTAACTGCGCAGACAGCAGTTAACGGATATGATGCAATTGGCATCACGGAGGCATGGCTCCAGGGTGACCAAGGCTGGGAACTGAACATCCACGGGTATTCAACATTTAGGAAGGATAGGCAGAGAGGAAAAGGAGGCGGGGTGGTGTTGCTGCTAAAAGAGGAAATTAATGCAATTGTAAGGAGGGACATTAGCCTGGAGGATGTGGAATCGGTATGGGTGGAGCTGCGGAATACCAAACGGCAGAAAACTGGAGTTGTGTACAGACCACCAAACAGTAGTAGTGAGGTTGAGGACAGCATCAAACAAGAAATTAGGGATGTGTGCTATAAAGGTACAGCAGTTATCATGGGCGACTTTAATCTACATATTGATTGGGCTAACCAAACTGGTAGCAATGCGGTGGAGGAGGATTTCCTGGAGTGTATTAGGGATGGTTTTCTAGACCAATATGTCGAGGAACCAACTAAAGAGGTGGCCATCCTAGACTGGGTGATGTGTAATGAGAAGGGACTAATTAGCAATCTTGTTGTGCGAGGCCCCTTGGGGAAGAGTGACCATAATATGGTAGAATTCTTTATTAAGATGAAGAGTGACAAAGTTAATTCAGAGACTAGGGTCCTGAACTTAAGGAAAGGTAACTTCGACGGTATGAGGCAGCAATTGGCTAGAATAGACTGGCAAAGGATACTTAAAGGGTTGACAATGGATAAGCAATGGCAAACATTTAAATATCACATGGATGAACTTCAACAATTGTACATCCCTGTCTGGAGTAAAAATAAAACGGGGAAGGTGGCTCAAACGTGGCTAACAAGGGAAATTAAGGATAGTGTTAAAACCAAGGAAGAGGCATATAAATTGGCTAGAAAAAGCAACAAAGCTGAGGACTAGGAGAAATTTAGAATTCAACAGAGGAGGACTAAGAGTTTAATTAAGAGGGGGAAAATATAGTACGAGAGGAAGCTTGCAGGGAACATAAAAACTGACTGCAAAAGCTTCTATAAATATGTGAAGAGAAAAGGATTAGTGAAGACAAACATAGGTCCCTTGCAGTCAGATTCAGGTGAATTTATAATGGGGAACAAAGAAATGGCAAACCAATTGAACAAATACTTTGGTTCTGTCTTCACAAAGGAAGACACAAACAACCTTCCGAATCTACTAGGGGACAGTGGGTCCAGTGAGAATGAGGAACTGAAGGATATCCTTATTAGGCGGGAAATTGTGTTGGGGAAATTGATGGGATTGAACGCCGATAAATCCCCGCGGCCTGATAGTCTGCATGCCAGAGTACTTAAGCAAGTGGCCCTAGAAATAATGGATGCATTGGTGATCATTTTCCAACAGTCTATCGACTCTCGATCAGTTCCTATGGACTGGAGGGTAGTAAATGTAATATCACTTTTTAAAAAAGGAGGGAGAGAGAAAACGGCTAATTATAGACTGGTTAGCCTGACATCAGTAGTGGGGAAAATGTTGAAATCAATTATTAAGGATGAAATAGCAGTGCATTTGGAAAGCAGTGGCAGGATTGGTCCAAGTTAGCATGGATTTATGAAAGGGAAATCATGCTTGACGAATCTTCTCGAATTTTTTGAGGATGTAACTAGCAGAGTGAACAAGGGAGAAGCAGTGAATGTGGTGTATTTGAACTTTCAAATTGCTTTTGACAAGGTCCCGCACAAGAGATTGATGTGCAAAATCAAAGCGCGTGGTATTGGGGGTAATGTACTGACGTGGATAGAGAACTGATTGGCAGACAGGAAGCAGAGAGTCAGGATAAACGGGTCCTTTTCAGAATGGCATGGAGTGACTAGTGGAGTGCCGCAGGGCTCAGTGCTGGGACCCCAGCTCTTTACAATATACATTAACGATTTAGATGAAGGAATTGAGTGTAATATCTCCAAGTTTGCAGACGAAATCAACTGCGTGATGGTGTGAGCTGTGAGGAAGACGCAGGGTGACTTAGACGGGTTAGGTGAGTGGGCAAATGCATGGCAGATGCAGTATAATGTGGATAAATGTGAGGTTATCCATTTTGGGGGCAAAAACATGAAGGCAGAATATTATCTGAATGGCGGCAGATTAGGAAAAGGGGAGTTGCAACGAGACCTGGATGTCATGGTTTTTCAGTCATTGAAAGTTGGCATGCAGGTACAGCAGGAGGTGAAGAAGGTAAATGGTATGTTGGCCTTCATAGCTTGGGGATTTGAGTATAGGAGCAGGGAGGTCTTACGGCAGTTGTACAAGGCCTTAGTGAGGCCTCACCTGGAATATTGTGTTCAGTTTTGGTCTCCTAATCTGAGAAAGGACGTTCTTGCTATTGAGAGAGTGCAACGCAGGTTCACCAGACTGATTCCAGGGATGGCTGGACTGTCATATGAGGAGAGACTGGATCAACTGGGCCTTTATTCACTGGAGTTTAGAAGGATGAGAGGGGATCTCATAGAAATGTATAAGATTCTGACGGGCTGGACAGGTTAGATGCGGGAAGAATGTTCTCAATGTTGGGGAAGTCCAGAACCAGGGGACATAGTCTTCGGATAAGGGGTAGGCTATTTAGGACTGAGATGAGGAGAAACTTCTTCACTCAGAGAGTTGTTAACCTGTGGAATTCCCTGCTGCAGAGAGTTGTTAATGCCAGTTCATTGGATACATTCAAGAGGGAGTTAGATATGGCCCTTACTGCTAAGGGGATCAAGGAGTATGGAGAGGAAGCAGGAAAGGGGTACTGAGGGAATGATCAGCCATGATCTTATTGAATGTCGGTGCAGGCTCGAAGGGCCGAATGGCCTACTCCTGCACCTATTTTCTATGTTTCCTGATGTGACTCTACAAGCACACGAAGCCCACCCAGGCCATTTAAATGACCCCACCCCCTGGCATTTGTGTGTGTGGTGCGCGGGGTGTTCAGCAGCCATGGATTTGGGTGAATAGGAGATCCACTCCAAAACTTTTGCACTGACAGAGCAGGACCTCACTCCCCAGAATTTCAGGTCTGACATCTTTACTGTCATTTCTTCAACATGATCATGCTTGAAAACTTTAAAAGTGCAGTCGAAGCTTCTCTATGAAGATCTCAGTGCTCAAAAGCCATTTCAGATCCATTAAAAAGATTTTTTGGGGTTGATTTTAACACTTGAGCCACCAACTGGGATAGCATGCCTGGAGCCCACCCGTTCCGGGGGCAAAGAGGCCACATCTATTTTGAGGCCCCGGCCTTCACTGAAATGGAACTGGCGAGCTGCATCGGAACGGTCACTTGTTCAGGCCGATTTAATGAATGGCAGCCCAGAGGCAGCAAGGCCGGTCTGGCTGGGGTCGGGAGGGGGCAATGTCGTGATCACATGTTGGGGGGTGGGGAAGCTCAGGACTGCTTTGGCACCGATTATTATTGCAGAGTCTGGAGGAGCAATCAAAATGGCCCCATAAAACTCATTTAAAACTTGCCTTTCCAAGACCTCTTCGACTCCAGAAAAATTATCCAGAGAGTACACGCGCATGCACTGACCAGTTCTAATCTTAAAAGGCAATCGGGGTTCAATGTTGGGACTTGATTTTAACAGTGGTTGGTCCCTCTGAAAATGTCAGCAGGCCAATCATCGCCATTAATAGGGTAGTACGTTTACCGACCCCATTTTGAGGCACATTAACATTAAAATCAACCCTTTTCAGTGTTAGAGGTGTTGTGGCAGCTATGGCCTCTTGCAAATTCCTCTGAAAGACAAAGCCCCTAGGAATTTCTATGTGGTTAGCCAATTATTTCAGAGGCTAATGAGGAGCCAGTACACTCAGTCTAAGAAAAACATTGATCTCAGAATGAGACATTGATAACAAGGCAATCAAAAAGTCATACATTGTATATTCAAAATAAAATTTTCAGTGCATTTGTACCCTTACATTTTACATTTAATGGGCCAGTTCATTAAGGATATTAAGAGTGAGTTTTTTTCTTAATAATTTTGATTTATAAGGAATAATTTATAAATTTTATGCTCCTCGTTGGAAGCCTTGCCTGCCTCGAGCAGGGAATGGAAATAATTTTAAATGGCCATCACCATCATCATAGGCGGTCCCTCGAACGAGGATGACTTGCAATCTCACACAATGTACACCCAAGTTTGTGAGACATGATCTTGGTGGATGACGGTTCCCGCTGGGAGCACAAAGTCACAAAAATTACCCACTTAGCCCATTCGGGCCTGATAAACAGGATGTGGCAGCTCAGGGTCAGATATTATTGCATTCTCTGCCAATGGATTGCAGTAATTTGAATCAGATATAAAGTGTTATGTGATACTAAAATTGGGCTTCAGTGCCAAATTAGAAAAAAAGTAGTTTAACTCAAAGCATACTGTAAATTACAAAATGTTTTATTCCGTTCCCTTGAATTATTTTACTTACTTGAAAGCATTACAGATAAAAATTCACAGAAATCTTTTTGTAGATATCACATAATGCAAAGTTAACAAAAAATATTCAAAGGGGCAGACAATTATTTAATCCCCAGACATATGACACACATTAACACAGCCACTAACAGGCATGTGCACACATACACATACCTCTCTATAAATATACTCATTAGTACATAGCTTTACAGACATAAGGGGAGGAACTTCGACTTCTGCCAAAAACAGGTATGAATTTGGCCGAGCGGTTTGAGGCGGATATTGTGGCTGTCTGCAAGTTAAAAGAGCAGTTGGCCAGATCACAGTGGGAAAGGAGTGGCTAAGTCACCTGCTCCATTTTAGCTACCCTTTCACCCTGGTTTCCGCCATGTGGAGTTAGTTAAAATTGAGCCCATAATGTTTGGATTGTGTCCCAGTACTTGCTAACACTGTCAGTTTTTACTGACCAAACATTCCATCGTGTAGTAGACTGGGAATAAAAGGTTACAAATAATTGTCAGTGAGAGAGAGAAATAATATTTTAACATTGAAGCATATATGAAAAATATCTGTTACAAAACAACAGCAATAAAAATGAATTAATAATAAAAGTAAAATGCTTGACTTCTAGCGCAAAACAAAAAGTTCTATAAATTGTTGAAAAAGCAGTTAAAATGTGACACAAACGAAAGCATACTAAAAATACATGAATCATTGTAAACGAAAAACATCTATTCATGCAAAATAAATAAAAAAACAAAGCTCTTTTCTTCCTTTCAAATTCACACTAAAATAGAAAAAGCATTCTTTACGATTCACAAAAAATAAAAACAAAAAGCTGAGTTTGTTGGCTGCCAAAGCACACAAAAAAATTTTTGTTCGGGTTCAGCTGTTCTTCTCAGCTTGTTTTACAGCAATAAGTCATAAATATTCAAACTGGGGTCCACAGAGCTTAGGGCTTTGAGAGGGGATTCAAGGAGATCTGCAACATAACTAAATTTAAACCCAACAAAGGAGAGCATGAGGATAGCGTTTTTATAATTCTGAAATTTATAGAAACACAGAAACATAGAAAATAGGTGCAGGAGTAGGCCATTCGGCCCTTCAAGCCTGCACCGCCATTCAATGAGTTCATGGCTGAACATGCAACTTCAGTACCCCATTCCTGCTTTCTTGCCATACCCCTTGATCCCTCTAGTAGTAAGGACTACATCTAACTCCTTTTTAAATATATTTAGTGAATTGGCCTCAATAACTTTCGCTGGTAGAGAATTCCACAGGCTCACCACTCTCTGGGTGAAGAAGTTTCTCCTCATCTCGGTCCTAAATGGCTTACCCCTTATCCTTAGACTGTGACCCCTGGTTCTGGACTTCACCAACATTGGGAACATTCTTCCTGCATCGAACCTGTCTAAACCCGTCAGAATTTTAAACGTTTCTATGAGATCCCCTCTCATTCTTCTGAACTCCAGTGAATACAAGCCCAGTTGATCCAGTATTTCTTGATAGGTCAGTCCCACCATCCCGGGAATCAGCCTGGTGAACCTTCGCTGCACTCCCTCAATAGCAAGAATGTCCTTCCTCAAGTTAGGAGACCAAAACTGTACACAATACTCCAGGTGTGGCCTCACCAAGGCCCTGTACAACTGTAGTAACACCTCCCTGCCCCTGTGCTCAAATTCACTCGCTATGAAGGCCAACATGCCATTTGCTTTCTAAACCGCCTGCTGTGCCTGCATGCCAACCTTCAATGACTGATACACCATGACACCTAGGTCTCGTTGCACCTCCCCTTTTCCTACTCTGTCACCATTCAGATAATAGTCTGTCTCTCTGTTTTTACCACCAAAGTGGATAACCTCACATTTATCCACATTATACTTCATCTGCCATGCATTTGCCCACTCACCTAATCTATCCAAGTCACTCTGCAGCCTCATAGCATCCTCCTCGCAGCTCACACTGCCACCCAAATTAGTGTCATCCGCAAATTTGGAGATACTACATTTAATCCCCTCGTCTAAATCATTAATATACAATGTAAACAGCTGGGGCCCCAGCACAGAACCTTGCGGTACCCCACTAGTCACTGCCTGCCATTCTGAAAAGTACCCATTTACTCCTACTCTTTGCTTCCTGTCTGACAACCAGTTCTCAATCCACGTCAGCATACTACCCCCCAATCCCCCATGTGCTTTAACTTTGCACATTAATCTCTTGTGTGGGACCTTGTCGAAAGCCTTCTAAAAGTCCAAATATACCACATCAACTGGTTCTCCCTTGTCCACTCCACTGGAAATATCCTCAAAAAATTCCAAAAGATTTGTCAAACATGATTTCCCTTTCACAAATCCATGCTGACTTGGACCTATCATGTCACCTCTTTCCAAATGCACTGCTATGACATTCTTAATAATTGATTCCATCATTTTACCCACTACCGATGTCAGGCTGACCGGTCTATAATTCCCTGTTTTCTTCTCCCTCCTTTTTTAAAAAGTGGGGTTACATTGACTACCCTCCATTCGATAGGAACTGATCCAGAGTCTATGGAATGTTGGAAAATGACTGTCAATGCATCCGTTATTTCCAAGGCCACCTCCTTAAGTACTCTGCGATGCAGACCATCAGGCTCTATGAAGGTTGGAAACAGGAGAGCATTGGAATAGTCGAGTCTGGAGGTGATAAAGGCGTGGATAAGAGTTTCAGTGTCTGAGGCAGCGAGGGAGACAGGTGATCTTACAGTAGTCAAGGTAAGCTCCCTTTATGATGGCATGGATATCGGGTCGGTCGCTCAACTAGAGACTAATAGGACACCGAGGTTACAAATAGTCTAGTTTAATCTGAGAGAAGGCTGGGAAGGAAAATAATCTGTAGTGAGGGTGTGGAGTTTGTGGCGTGGACCAACGATGATGGGGCTAGATTTTTTGTTAATTTGCTCCCCATTTAGTACCTCGGCTGGGCTCAAAAATGTTTTTTTGGGTGTCAAACATTTTGCACCCAGGCGGAACTTTCGCCAATGGTTTTGCGGCAGCACTAAAACTTATCGCTGCGCCGCTGTCTTGACCGACTAGGCGGAACTTTTGAGCATTTCACCTGATTTAGCATCCACCCGAGGACCCGCCCAGAAAAACCAGACGGACGCAGGGTGCACTGGGCACTAATGGTGTCATGTTGCAAGTGAAGAAGAACGTCGCAGTTGAGAGTGATTAAAAGGATTGGGAGAAGAACGCTGCTTTGCTGCATACTTTTGATTGTGAGGTTTATTTGAGTTTCTAGTTTGTTTTATAAAGGACATTTAAGGATATTTTAAAAAATGGGGGCCATGCTAGGTCGGGAGCCAGTAATCCTGGCTGAAATTGCCATACGGCTTCAAGTTGGAAGAAAGCTTATTGTTGATCATTTGCAACATAATCAAAGAGGTCGCAGATGTATGGGGAGGAGGCCTTACCTTCCACGAGTTTACAGGGAACATCGCTCATACCTGCAGCTCTCTGTGACTTGGTGCCTTAGAAGACTGCGCTTTTGAAAAGAATTGCTGACAGATATGCCAGCTCATATAGGCAGACCTACAGCCTACCATCGGCAACAGGACTGCGCTGCCCATCGAGGTGAAGGTGACTGTGGCAATGGCCTTCTATGCCTCTAGCTCCTTCCAGGCATCAGCGGGGGACATGTGCTCCATCTCGCAGCACGCTACACATTGCTGCATTCGCCAGGTGACTAATGCATTGTACGCACGCAGGATGGACTTCATAAACTTCCCAATGACCAAGGCGGCCCAGAATGAGAGGGCTGTAGGTTTTGGACAATTTGCTGGCTTCCCCAAAGTTCAGGGTGCCCTTGACTGTACACACATTGCCCTGCGAGCACCTTTAGAGAATCCAGAGTTTTTCCGAAACTGAAAAGGATTCCACTTCCTGAAAGTATAGATTGTCTGCGACCATACTCCGTGCATCATGGCAATCAATGCCCGATATCCAGGGAGCTTCCACGATGCTTTCATCTTGCGTGAGAGCACTGTCTCACGCATGTTCCAGGGTCAAGCACAAGGCCAGAGCTGATCGGGGACAAAGGTTATGACCTCGCCACCTGGCTCATGAACCCCCTCCAGAACCCTCAGATAGAAACTGAGCATCGCTATAATGCGAGCCATGCAGCCACGCACAACATCATCGAACAGACAATTGGAGTGCTCAAGCATCGCTTCCGATGCCTGGACCACTCTGGAGGCTGCCTACAATACTCCCCTCAGCGGGTCTCTGAGTTAATTGCGGTGTGCTGCATGCTACACAACTTAGCCATCATGAGGGAACAGGAATTGGCAATGGGGATTGCAGGAACACCTCAGGAGAAAGAGGAGGAGGAGGAAGACGAGGAAGAGGAGCCTGGCAAGGAACCCATGCACCATCACAACAACCACAGGGGAGGCCTCGTGGAGATTTCACTGCTGCAAAAGTAATACGTTGGCAGCTCATAATTGAACGCTTTGCTTGTAGAGTGAACGGCAGGTTTGAGCGTTGCCTGGCCACTCTATCCCACCATGTTGACTATTCCCCCTCTTATTCTGCAAATGAGACATTACACAGGAATGGTTAAGATGAAGAAAAAATGTATTGAGCATTGTAACATTGTAACCTTTTTAACTTTCAATTGTGATACTTAAATAAAATAGTGAGCTGCATCCAGCAGTGTGATGCATCACAAACATAACAAGAACATAATCTAGCATCAAGAACATAATCCAGCAGTGCGATACTTAAATAAAATCCTGCCCCACAATTTTTTGCCACCGTCTTTTGACCCCCTTCCCTTCATCCCCCTCCCTTGCCTGCTGCTCCTCATTAAAAGTGGCACCAGGGCGTGCAAGGCTGCCAGAGCATTGCTGTGTTGGGTGGAAATGGCGTCTGGGGATACACTGGACCAGCTCGTGGTGTGGAAGGCCCGGCTTCTGACTGGCTACCCTCGTCATCAGCGTCGCCAGTCACCGGTGGATTGACAACCGTCGCTGATGCTTGGTTGGCGATTGAGTGGGGGAGATGGAATGCTGTCATATGGAGGAATGACACCACCTCCCATATCCCTGGAGCCACTCAGTCACCCCTAGCAACCGGAGCACAATGTGAACTATCACCTTGCTGGCCTGCTTCGGAACTGTCACTTCCCCGTGCGACAGTGGGGAACGCAAAGTGTATGGAGGCAGGCATGGACTGCATCACCTGCCCAAGCTGAAGCAGAGCTTGTGCCTGTGATGTGCCATATTCTGCAAGGGCTCGCGCCACACTCTCCGGGACTCCACTGTCACTGCTGGAGGCCATCAGCCTCGTGTGGGCATTGATGGCCTCGCTGGTATCACAGCTCACACTGACAATCTGCGATCCTACCCCCGTAATGGTCATCTTCAGACTGTCAATGCTCGCGGGAATCCTTCCCAAAACATCAAGGAGCTGACGGCTGATTAGGATGCTCTCCCTGGACATTCCCACTGTGTCCAGTTCCATGTCTGCCTGTCTGTTAGCAGACCGACTTTGCCGACTCACACTCCGGAGAGATGGCCTGTGGGATTCCACCTCGGCACTGTGTTGCTGCACGCCACTTGTCCCAGGTGCCTCGGATTTCTCGAATCCCGAGAACGTCGCGTCGTCCCCAGCCGAACCGAGTGCCGGTGGTGGAACAGGGGTCGAATGAAGCTGCGCCAGAGTCAGCTCATCGTACACTCCTCTTCCTCTTCTTCCTCCTCCTTCTCCTCCTCCTCCTCCAAACAATGGCCTGACAAAGAGGGGTCCCTTGAGAGATGCGGCGCCTGTGTCTGGTCATCTGGAGGTAGAAAGCAACAGACAAGTGGTTAGCAGCAGGGAGGGGGCAGGATGACATGAGGAAGGTCGCATAGCACAGGCACAATTGAAGGACCACCGCTACTCCATTATACCTAGTCTACAGACACTGCAGGACATTGCGCCAATCTGCCCAGGGTGTGTGCAGGACATACCCTCAGTATCCGAGGGGGATTCAGTGCCCCCAGTGGCAGTTGCCTGACCTGTGACGCCAATGAGGTCTGCCACTCTCTCCTCGATGTCGGTGAGTGCCCAGGGGTGAGGCGGATCGCCACCTGTTCTCACCTGCTGGCGGCGATTATGAGATTTCTTTGCCTGCAAAGATGAAAATGGGAATGGTTACAAGAGGATCCATCTGCTCTTGTGGCACAGATAGCCACCTATGCACTTATACCATACTGTCTGTAATGTATGTATGCCTGGGTTTACCTGCCACCAGGGGGAGCGACCATCGGAGGTCATTGGGCCACAGACACACACGTGCAGCGCTTGTATATAAAGGAAGCCTCCATGTTTAATCCTCACTTTGAGGTCGCACCTGTTGAGTTCACAGTACTAAGCCTATTGAGTTATTGCATACGCAACATTTGGCCACGAAGCACAGTACGAACTTTCACACACAAAAAAAAAATGAGCACCATTGGAATCCTGGAGCGATTCATGGAGGGAGCAGACTGGGAGGATTTTACAGATCATCTCGACCAGTACTTCGTGGCCAACAAGATGGATGAAGACGCTGACACAGTTTTCCTCATGGATGTGGTCCAAAAATCTATGGTCTCATAAAGAATCTGCTCTTACCTGCACGTCCAACGGAAAAGACCAATGAGGAATTGTGTGCTCTGATTCGGGACCATCTCAAACCTAAAGAAGGCATCATTATCTTGAGATATCGCTTTTACAAGCATGTTCGTTCTGAGGGCCAGGATGTGGCGGAATTTGTTGCCGATCTGACATGTCTTGCTGGGCCATGTAAGTTTGGAATCGCGTTGGAAGACATGCTGCGTGATGTCTTTGTAATAGGCACAAACCACAAGGTGATTCTGTGGAAGCTGCTGGCTGTGGAGACGCTGGATCTGAGCAGGGCCATCATGATCGCCCAGGTTTGCCTGACCACGGTCGATAATACAAAGCCGATATCCACGCAGAGTCGGAACTCCACGGCAAGATCGTGTCGTTGGTTGGCAGAACTGCACCTGGCAGGGCCTACCTGACTGTGTTTGCGAAGCCTGTCACTGCTCAACAAGTTAGCACCTGGACCAGTCAGGATCCGATCTTATTGGTTGTAAAACATTGTGTCCTTAGTGGTGATTGGTCAGCCATTCCCAGGGAAGTGTGCGATCAGACCAAACCTTACAACCATCACAAAGACAAACTATCCATTCAATCTGATTGTTTGCTATGGGGTAATCATGTTGTTATGCCCAAGAAAGGCAGGGAGAGATTTGTACGGGATTTACACAGTACCCATCCCGGTATTGTGATGATGAAGGCCATTGCCAGGTCTCACATTTCGTGGCCTGGCATTGAGTCTGATTTGGAGTCATGTGTGCATCAATGCAACACTTGCATGCAGTTAAGCAATGCACCAGTGAAAACTCCGCTAAGTCTGTGGTCATGGCCATCTAAACCATGGTCGAGGATCCATATTGACTATTCGGGTCCTTTCCTGGGCAAAATGTTTTTGGTGATGGTGGATGCGTGTTCCAAATGGATAGAATGTGTAATCATGTCATCCAGCACATCCACAGCCACCATTGAGAGCCTTCGTGCCATGTTCGCCACTCATGGTCTGCCCGACATCGTTGTGAGCGATAACGGATTGTGCTTCATGAGTTTGGAGTTTCAAGTGTTTATGAGACTCAACAGTATCAAGCATGTAAGGTCAGCACCATTCAAATCCACATCCAATGGTCAAGCAGAACGGGCCGTCCAAACCATCAAGCAGACCTGAAACGCACAACTCATGGTTCTTTGCAGACTCGCTTGTCACGCATACTGCTTAGTTACAGGACGAGATCCCACACGCTTACCGGGGTCCCCCCTACAGAACTGTTGATGAAGTTTAACATCTGTAGTGGGGAAAATGCTTGAAGCTATCATTAAGGAAGAAATAGCGGGACTTCTAGATAGGAATAGTGCAATCAAGCAGACGCAACATGGATTCATGAAGGGGAAATCATGTTCAACTAATTTACTGGAATTCTTTGAGGATATAACGAGCATGGTGGATAGAGGTGTACCGATGGATGTGGTGTATTTAGATTTCCAAAAGGCATGCGATAAGGTGCCACACAAAAGGTTACTGCAGAAGATAAAGGTGCGCAGAGTCAGAGGAAATGTATTAGCATGGATAGAGAATTGGCTGGCTAACAGAAAGCAGAGAGTCGGGATAAATGGGTCCTTTTCAGGTTGGCAATCAGTGGTTAGTGGTGTGCCACAGGGATCGGTGCTGGGAACACAACTGTTTACAATATACATAGATGACCTGGAAGAGGGGACAGAGTGTAGTGTAAAAAAATTTGCAGATGACACAAAGATTAGTGGGAAAGCGGGTTGTGTAGAGGACACAGAGAGGCTACAAAGAGATTTAGATAGGTTAAGCGAATGGGCTAAGGTTTGTCAGATGGAATACAATGTCGGAAAATGTGAGGTCATCCACCTTGGAAAAAAAAACAGTAAAAGGGAATATTATTTGAATGGGGAGAAATTACAACATGCTGCGGTGCAGAGGGACCTGGGGGGTCCTTGTGCATGAATCCCAAAAAGTTAGTTTGCAGGTGCAGCAGGTAATCAGGAAGGCGAATGGAATGTTGGCCTTCATGGCGAGAGGGATGGAGTACAAAAGCAGGGAGGTCCTGCTGCAACTGTACAGGGTATTGGTGAGGCCGCACCTGGAGTACTGCATGCAGTTTTGGCCACCTCACTTAAGGAAGGATGTACTAGCTTTGGAGGGAGTACAGAAACGATTCACTAGGCTGATTCCGGAGATGAGAGGGTTACCTTATGACGATAGATTGAGTAGACTGGGTCTTTACTCATTGGAGTTCAGAAGGATGAGGGGTGATCTTATAGAAACATTTAAAATAATGAAAGGGATCGACAAGATAGAGGCAGAGAGGTTATTTCCACTGGTCGGGGAGACTAGAACTAGGGGGCACAGCCTCAAAATACGTGGGAGCCAATTTAAAACCGAGTTGAGAAGGAATTTCTTCTCCCAGAGGGTTGTGAATCTGTGGAATTCTCTGCCCAAGGAAGCAGTTGAGGCTAGCTCATTGAATGTATTCAAATCACAGATAGTTAGATTTTTAACCAATAAGGGTTACGGGGAGCGGGCAGGTAAGTGGAGCTGAGTCCACGGCCAGATCAGCCATGATCTTGTTGAATGGCGGAGCAGGCTCGAGGGGCTAGATGGCCTACTCCTGTTCCTAATTCTTATGTTATGTTCTTATGTAAGAGAGGTCTCAAGACCAGGCTCTCGCTTGTCCACCCTGATCTTAACGATCACGTAGAAAACAGACGTCAACATCAGCAGTGATCGCACTGCCGTGTCACGCGACATCTCTATCCTGTGTATGTGCTAAATTATGGTCAAGGCCCCAAGTGGGTCACTGGCACTGTTACGGCCAAGAAGGGTAACAGGGTGCTTGTTGTCAGGCTCACTAATGGGCAAACATGCATGAGGCACATTGATCAGACGAAATTGCGGCACACAGACGAACCGGAACAGCTTGAAGAAGACGCCATCAATGACCAACTGATTCATATTCAGCCATCAGAAGACCCTGCTGTTGTCAATGAATCTGGACGTTCAATTCCCGACATGGATACTGCCACTCCCATTAGATCAATTACCTAGCCTCAAGTCATGAATGACTCGGAGAACTCACCCAAATCTGGAATTGAACTGAGATGACCAACTAGGGAGCGGAAAGCCCCGGACCGTCTCAATTTGTAAATAGGACTGATACCAAGATCTTGGGGGGAATGATGTATGTATGTATGCCTGGGTTTACCTGCCACCAGGGGGAGCGACCATCAGAGGTCATTGGGCCACAGACACACACGTGCAGCCCTTGTATATAAAGAAAGCCTCCATGTTTAATCCTCACTTTGAGAGCTAACAAAGTAGAGTCAAGTCGCACCTGATTGAGTTCACGGTACTAAGCTTATTAAGTTATTGCATACACAACACTGTCCGACTGTAATAGAGTCCTCTGTTTAATGGACTTGGAAATTGCACATGGTTCATCAGGAGGACATCAAAGTGGGGAAACATCTTATGAGATCTCAGAAAGCAATCTTAATAATGTGTAAAGATCATTCATGGCAAATAGGGTGCTGAACTAAGCCCGCCTATGTGTCATGCATTTTAGGAGGCAACCCACAGAGTGTTGAGAGGCACCAACAGCATGAGAACAAATTGTGTGTCAGATCTATCCTTGAAGTAATGAAGGAGTGCATGAATGAAAATGGTACTCACTCTGATGACTCTGGTGAGATCGTTATTAGTAATAGATCCTCTCGGAATGAGTGATCACAGTATGGTTGAATTTGTAATACAGATTGAGGGTGAGGAAGTAGTGTCTCAAACGAGCGTACTATGCTTAAACAAAGGGGACGAAAGTGGGATGAGGGCAGAGTTGGCTAAAGTAGACTGGGAACACAGACTAAACGGTGGCACAATTGAGGAACAGTGGAGGACTTTTAAGGAGCTCTTTCATAGTGCTCAACAAAAATATATTCCAGTGAAAAAGAAGGGCGGTAAGAGAAGGGATAACCAGCCGTGGATAACCAAGGAAATAAAAGAGAGTATCAAATTAAAAACCAATGCGTATAAGGTGGCCAAGGTTAGTGGGAAACTAGAAGATTGGGAAAATTTTAAACAAAGAATGACGAAGAAAGCAATAAAGAAAGGAAAGATAGATTATGAAAGTAAACTTGCGCAAAACATAAAAACAGATAGTAAAAGCTTTTACCGATATATAAAATGGAAAAGAGTGACTAAAGTAAACGTTGGTCCCTTAGAAGATGAGAAGGGGGATTTAATAATGGGAAATGTGGAAATGGCTGAGACCTTAAACAATTATTTTGCTTCGGTCTTCACAGTGGAAGACACGAAAACCATGCCAAAAATTGCTGGTCACAGGAATGTGGGAAGGGAGGACCTTGAGACAATCACTATCACTAGGGAGGGAGTGCTGGACAGGCTAATTGGACTCAAGGTAGACAAGTCCCCTGGTCCTGTTGAAATGCATCCCAGGGTATTAAAAGAGATGGTGGAAGTTATAGCAGAATAACTCATTATAATCTACCAAAATTCTCTGGACTCTGGGGAGGTGCCATCGGATTGGAAAGCAGCTAATGTAACGCCTCTGTTTAAAAAGGGGGGCAGACAAAAGGCAGGTAACTATAGGCCGGTTAGTTTAACATCTGTAGTGGGGAAAATGCTTGACGTTATCATTAAGGAAGAAATAGCGGGACATCTAGATAGAAATAGTGCAATCAAGCAGACGCAACATGGATTCATGAAGGGGAAATCATGTTTAACTAATTTACTGGAATTCTTTGAGGATATAATGAGCATGGTGGATAGAGGTGTACTGATGGATGTGGTGTATTTGGATTTCCAAAAGACATTCGATAAGGTGCCACACCAAAGGTTACTGCAGAAGATAAAGGTGCGCGGAGTCAGAGGAAATGTATTAGCATGGATAGAGAATTGGCTGGCTAACAGAAAGCAGAGAATCGGGATAAATGGGTCCTTTTCAGGTTGGCAATCAGTGGTTAGTGCTGTGCTACAGGGATCGGTGCTGGAACTACAACTGTTTACAATATACATAGCTGACCTGGAAGAGGGGACAGAGTGTAATGTAACAACATTTGCAGATGACACAAAGATTAGTGGGAAAGCGGGTTGTGTAGAGGACACAGAGAGGCTGCAAAGAGATTAGATAGGTTAAGCGAATGGGCTAAGGTTTGGCAGATGGAATAAAATGTGAGGTCATCCACCTTGGAAACAAAAACAGTAAAAGGGAATATTATTTGAATGGGGAGAAATTACAACATGCTGCGGTGCAGAGGGACCTGGCAGTCCTTGTGCATGAATCCCAAAAAGTTAGTTTGCAGGTGCAGCAGGTAATCAGGAATGCGAATGGAATGTTGGCCTTCATTGCAAGAGGGATGGAGTACAAAAGCAGGGAGATCTTGCTGCAACTGTACAGGGTATTGGTGAGGCCGCACCTGGAGTACTGCATGCAGTTTTGGTCACCTTAAGGAAGGAAGTACTAGCTTTGGAGGGGGTACAGAGACGATTCACTAGGCTGATTCCGGAGATGAGGGGGTTACCTTATGATGATAGATTGAGTAGACTGGGTCATTACTCATTGGAGTTCAGAAGGATGAGGGGTGATCTTATAGAAACATTTAAAATAATGAAAGGGATAGACAAGATAGAGGCAGAGAAGTTGTTTCCACTGGTCGGGGAGACAAGAACTAGGGGGCACAGCCTCAAAATACGGGAGAGCCAATTTAAAACCGAGTTGAGAAGGAATTTCTTCTCCCAGAGGGTTGTGAATCTGTGGAATTCTCTGCCCAAGGAAGCAGTTGAGGCTAGCTCATTGAATGTATTCAAATCACAGATAGTTAGATTTTTAACCAATAAGGGAATTAAGGGTTATGGGGAGCGGGCGGGTAAGTGGAGCTGAGTCCACGGCCAGATCAGCCATGATCTTGTTGAATGGCGGAGCAGGCTCGAGGGGCTAGATGGCCTACTCCTGTTCCTAATTCTTATGTTCATATGTTAAATTTCTTTTGGCACTGTGTGTCAGTCCTGACCACAGTGTCCGAGGCAGAGACCTCCTCTGTTATGTCTCTCCGAAGACGTTTGAAAATGGCAAGCAATGGTCCTGCCATCTTCATTCCATAGCCCCCACTCGAGCTTCATTTGCCTCATTGCTGAATCGCCTGGCATGCTGTCTTCCCTCGTCCTCCTCCATGATCGAATTCAAAATCATAAATGGCTGGCTCTGCTCCGGTTGTACTGCGCATGCGCGCGCAGTATGTAGCTGTGCCTTGCATTAGCATTTGTGACAGGAACGAAATGGAAACCAGAAAGTGGAAGCGCGGGGAAAAAGAGCCCATGCGCAAAATGGCAGATTGCGTCAGCGCACAGCACCACAGCTCTGGCACACAGAGTCTGTGGTGCAATGCCAGAGTTAACGCTAATGCTCCTCGTGAACTTTCATTCAGCGAAAGTTCCTCGCTCTGGCGGTAATGTTATTCAGCCGCTAAATGTTTCGCTCCACTACGAATTGCGCCTGGAAAGACCCGAAAACGCAAAAAAATGAAACTTTAGCTCGATGGCTTTGGTCTTCCCAATGTTTACCTGGAGAAAATTGTGGCTCATCCAAGATTGGATATCAGACAAGTAATCTGACAACACAAAGAGAGGTAGAGCTCTGTGTGATCAGGGTACATGTGGAAGCTGACTCCGTAAAGTCTTTGGATAATATTGCCAAAAGGCAGCACGTAGATGAGCAATAAAAGGGAACCAAGCATAGATCACTGGGGGATTATGGTGGTTACAGTGTAGGGCAGGAAGAGAAGCTATTGCTGGAGATGCTTTGGCTATGATTGGTAAGGTAAAAATGGAATAAAGCAGGGGCAGTCCACTGAGCTGGACAATGGTGGAAAGAAGTTGGACAAAGGTGGTGTAGTCAACTATGTCAAGAGCTGCAGAGAGGTCAAAGAGGACAATACTACAATCACAAAGGACATTTGATTTTGGTTCGCGCATTTCAATGCTGTGGCAGAGGCAGAAACCAAATTGGAGACTTTCAAGCATGGAGTTTCAGAAAAGCCGGGCAAGGATTTGAAAGATAACAGCATGTTTTTAAGGATTTATAGATGTATGGTCACTTCAACAGCATGGAAGAGACCAATATGAGACTTGAACCAGCAAGTTTAAATTAATGTGAATAATCCCATTTGTAAATCAAATCGTATTTGTTGCTGAGTTTCAAATTAAGGGCAATTTTGTCAAAAGATTATGGCCTAAAAATTCGATGGCGACACAAAAGCTGCCGGTGCTACTGCAGCCATGGGTTAACGGCTGCCAAAAATGGTGATGCTGCTAGGACCGAAAAATTGCCGTGGGGACTAATGATTATTAGCCCTGCACTAAACTCATCATGTAACACCATCCTGGTGGCATTCATCCCAGCATCAGGTCCCAATGTGACATCCACAGGCAGCGTTGCAGCTTCAACCCATCTCCGAAACGAGGCTGTGATTTTACAAAGCATTGTGGGATCTTAAGAGGACAATGCCTTCTCAAATAATAAAAATTAAAATGATGTAAAAATATGCAGTTTTCAGCCCTTGCAGCTCAACTGCCTTCTGAAAAAAAACTTACATTTTTTTTTAAATTCCCAAATTCCGCACGTCAAAAAATGGGAAAAGCAAATGGCTCAGCAAGCCAGGGAAGGGGCACCCAGGGTCTCGTATGCAGCACTCCAGCTTTATGCAGGGTGTCAACACTGCAAGAGAGGTCCACTACCCACAGGGGCCAGGAGGCCCTCCAGAAAGAACGATGTGGGATCACATCACTGAGGCCGTCACTGTCAGCAGTGTTGCCCCCACCACCTGGCTCCAGTGCCCAAAGAAGCTTCAAACCAGAGTTCAAGGTCAGTGAATGCATCATCAAAAGCTGTCGCCCACCAACTGCATCACTAGTCTCACACACTGCTCATTGCATGACTCCCCACATCACCAATCACTCACCTACCAAAAATCTGTACCAATCACGAGGCACACCTCCCAATCCTAGCTTCACCTAACCCGCTTGGAGGAGATGGTGCTGGCCATTCTTGGCAGGGGCCTGGCTGAGCCCTTGGACAGAGAGGGGGCTGAAAGGATACAAATTTCTGGTATCATCCTCTTTCTCGCATGCACCTCTTGATTTTCCGCCCTCCCCCCACCTTTGTGTCTTCCTCATTTCACACACCCTAGAAATGCAGCCTGCCCAGTCAGTGGGTGACTAAGAAGAGGAAGATGAGAGTGAAGTAGCAGAAGAGGAAGAAGAAGAAACACTGTCACTTGATTTCACACTCGAAGCCACCAGTGTCCCCCACTGAAAGTCAGCAGCCTTCCACCAGCCATGTTGCAGCCACTGGGTTAGCACTGTGTGACATCAGTAGGATAGGCAAAGGCACACTCAAGACAGTCAACTAAGGGAATACGTAAGGGTGATTAGTTGATCTTTTGATGTCATATTGGATGGATAGATGTATAAAGTTGGATTGGAAATTTTTCTTTGTGACCAAAAGGACATTGTGATGGTCAGTAACAGAGGGACGGTAAGTTGTGGGACTAAGGTTGAATGGGGAATTTGGGTTGCAGTCACTTGAACCGCTGGCAGATGATTCAATCCCAGATATCTCGGCCAGAAAAGGGCTGCCTGGGCTGCATCTTTCCTTCAGCTTCCTCCTCTTCTGCTTTGTCCTTTTTGGCATCTTTCTCTTCACTCTGAGAGCGGATGCTGTAAATCTGAAATAAAAGCATAAAATGCTGGAAATACTCAGTGGGTCAGGCAGCATCTGAGACATGAACTCTGTTTCTCTCTCCTTGGATGTTGCCTGACCTGCTGAGTATTTTCTATCTTCTCAGAGGCCTTCCTTTACCATCCAAGGCCTTGCAAGCATCCAGCAGCACTCCCTGCACACTTAAAAAAACTTTTAACATGTATTGCACCAAGCCACTACATCAATAAAATATAAAAAATGTAATCCAAAAGTGTAAATGCAAACTTACCTGAAAGATGTGTGTTCCTCTAAGAGGTGCTGACAGCTCCTCTGTGAGTCTGCTAAATGCTGGAAGTTCATGGCAAACTTCAGACCCAGTGCTGAACTTAGCGTTAAAGTTCAAGTTCGCCAAGGTGACGTTAAGTTGGCATTATGTCATCACTCCCCATTTACATTTCTAAGGCCAGCGCTTTTATCGGCAGCACTGCCGGCACTCGCAAAATGGCGGCCTCCGTGGGACCCACTGGCGGAAGGGCGGCTGCTACCATTTTGTCGCCATATTCTGTCTGTAACGGGTGGCCTTAAGCACCGGAATTTTTAGCTCACTGTAACTTTGTGTGCTCATCCTTGAATGGTACTTCCAGACAGACAGATATCAGGAGAATGTGCCCAGTTTTATTTATGTCATGTGTTTCTATCTTGATATTATCATTAGACTATTAATTAAGGAAATGCTCAATCATTTTATAAATTAAAATCACGTTCCACAGAGGAACCATTGCACCCTAGGCACCAAAGGCTAGTCTCACCAAAGGCTGAGCTCAGGTTGTGTCTCACTATAAGATCGCTAAATATCTGGAAACAGCTCTGCCAATATCTTATATAGACAGTAAAGAACGCTGTAAGCTGAATGATCTCATAATACTGCAGCCAGTGGAAGCACCATTCAGGGGATATGCTGTTTAATTACCATCATTGGGGAAATTGCTCTCATTTGTTTCTCTGCAGATTGTTCTGTTGGAGAAAACAACACTACTTTCTGTAGAAGTGTACACGGTATGGCCACACTTTAAAAACTTCAAGACTGCCATCAATTTCTGAGAATCAAGTATCCTTTCTTGCACAGATTTTCCCCCTCCCCTCACCCCTGCAGAATGAAGGTAATAATGCACATAAAGAATGAAATATACAAGATGTAATCAGTTCAGCTATATTGTGCATGCAGTGCATTGCAATATCTTTCTTATCCAGATACTTACAGCTCATATCTAGTCTGAATACCTCCATTGTTAATCATCTAACTGAACGCAGCAATCATAACACATGGAAAGATATGGACAATTGCACTGGACATTGCTGGAAGTAAAAAACCACTCTGGATTATAAAGACCAGTTGCTAAAGGAATCAATTGGGATGAGACGTTAAACCGAGGCCCCGTCTGCTCTCTCAAGTGGACTTAAAAGATCACATGGCACTATCTTGATGCAGAGCTGGGGAGTTCTCCCAGTGTCCAGGCCAACATTTATCTCTCAACCAAAATCACTAAAAAGCAAATTATTTGATCATTATTTCATTGTTGTTTGCAGAACCGTGCTATGTACAAATTGACTGCCATGTTCCTACATTACAACAGAGACTGTACATCAAAAGTATGTCATTGGCTATAAAGTGCTTTGGAAAGTGCTGAGGTTGTGAAAGGCACTATGAAAATGCAAGTGTTTTCTTTTTTTATAGTAATCAGCCTCATGTTCCATATTAGGGACCAGTGAAAAGATTATTTACTTGAAATATCAATTTGACACTTTTTTGTGAATTTTGTGCTAATCAAGCTGATGCAAGTGTGGAGAAGGTTGAGAGGAGATTTGATCGAGGTGTTCAAAATCATGAGGGGTCTAGACAGAGTAGATAGAGAGAAACTGCTCCCATTGGCGGAAGGGTTGAGAACCAGTGAACATAGATTTAAGGTGATTGGCAAAAGAACCAAAGGCGTCATGAGGAAAAACTTTTTTACGCAGCAAGTGGTTAGGATCTGGAATGCACTGCCTGAAAGGGTGGTGGAGGCAGACTCAATCATGGCTTTCAAAAGGGAATTGGATAAGTACCTGAAGGAAAAGAAAATTGCAGGGCTATGGGGAAAGGGCAGGAGAGTGGGATTAGCTTAAGTGCTCTTGCAGCGAGCCGGCACAGGCCCAATGGGCTGAATGGCCTTCTTCTGTGCTGTAACCATTCTATGATTATATGAAAAACTTTTCGATCTGGTATAGCTGGATGTAGAGTAGAACTTCCTCAACTCTGCCTCAAAATATCACACCTCTCATCTCAGACTACAACAACAACAACTTGTATTTATATAGCACCTTCAAAGTAGTGAAATGTCCCAAGACACTTCATAGGAGTATTAAGAGATTAAAAAATTTGACAGCGAGCTGTATAAGTAGAAATTAGTGCAGGTGACCAAAAGCTTGTTCAAAAATGTATGGTTTAAGGAGCAACTTGAAAAAATAAAGAGAGATAGAGAGGCGGAGAGATTTGGAACATAATAAGAGCATAAGAAATAGGAGCAGGAGTAGGCGAGCCTGCTCTGCCATTCAATAAGATCATGGCTGATTTGATCCTGGCCCCAACTCCATTTCACTGCCCGCTCCCCATAACACTTCACTCCCTTATCGTTCAAAAATCTGTCTATTTCCACCTTAAATATATTTAAAGACCCAGCCTCCACAGTTCTCTGGGATAGAGAATTCCAAAGATTCACGACCCTCTGAGAGAAGAAATTCCTTCTCATCTCTGTTTGAAATTGGCGACCCCGTATTCTGAAACTATGCCCCCTAGTTCTAGATTCCCCCACGAGGGGAAATATTCTCTCTGCAGCTACCCTGTCAAGCCCCCTCATAATCTTATACCTGTCAATATCACTTCTCAATCTTCTAAACTCCAATGAGTATAGGCCTAACCTTTCTTCATAAGACAACCTCTTCATCTCAGGAATCAACCTAGTGAACCTTCTCTGACCTACCTCCAATGCAAGTATATCCCTCCTTAAATAAGGAGACCAAAACTGTATGCAGTACTCCAGGTGTGGTCTCAGGCAGGGAGGGAGTTTAGGCAGGGAGTTTCAGAGCTTGAAGCCTATGTTATGTATGTACTAACTCGATAGACTGAATACTGTAAACTAACATTTCGAAAAACAAAATTCGGTCAGGCAGAATCAGCATGGATTTATGAAGGGGAAGCCATGTTTGACAAATTTGCTGGAGCTCTTCGAGGATGTAATGAACAGGGTGGATCAAGGGAAACCAGTGAATGTGGTGTATTGGATTTCCAGAAGGCATTTGACAAGGTGCCACATAAAAGGTTACTGCACAAGATAAAAGTTCACGGGGTTGGGGGTAATATATTAGCATGGATAGAGGATTGGCTAACTAACAGAAAACAGAGAGTAGGGATAAATGGTTCATTCTCTGGTGAGGAGGACACAAAAAATCTGCAAAAGGACATAGACAGGCTAAGTGAGTGGGCAAAAATTTGACAGATGGAGTATAATGTTGGAAAGTGTGAGGCCATGAACTTTGGCAGAAAAAAATCCAAGAGCAAGTTATTATTTAAATGGAGAAAGATTGCAAACTGCCGCAGTACAGCGGGACCTGGAGGTACTTATACATGAAGCACAAAAGGACAGTATGCAGGTACAGCAAGTGATCAGGAAGGCCAATGGTTTCTTGGCCTTTGTTGCAAAGGGGATGGAGAATAAAAGCAGGGAAGTCTTGCTACAGCTATAAAAGGTATTGGTGAGGCCACACCTGGAATACTGCGGGCAGTTTTGGTTTCCATACTTACGAAAGGATATACTTGCCTTGGAGGCAGTTCAGAGAAGGTTCACTAGGTTGATTCTGGGGATGAGGGGGTTGACTTATGCGGAAAGGTTAAGTAGATTGGGCCTCCATTCATTGGAATTCAGAAGAATGAGAGGTGATCTTATCGAAAAGTATAAGATTATGAGGGGGCTTGACAAGGTGGATGCAGAGAGGATGTGTCCACTAATGGGGGAGTCTAGAACTAGGGGGCATGATCTTAGAACAAGGGGCCGCCCATTTAAAACAGACATAAGGAAAAATTTCTTCTCTCAGAGGGTTGTAAATCTGTGGAATTCACTGCCTCAGAGATCTGTCGAAGCTGGGACATTGAATAAATTTAAGACAGAAATAGACAGTTTATTAAACGATAAGGGGATAAGGGGTTATGGGGAGCAGGTGGGGAAGTGGAGCTGCATCCATGATCAGATCAGCCATGCTCTTATTGAATGACAGAGCAGGCTCGAGGGGCCGTATGGCCTACTCCTGTTCCTATTTCTCATGTTGTTATGTTCTAACACAGGCTCTGCTTTATTAGGGCCCAAAGTGAATACATTACATGATGGCTTGCCTTTTATACCTGGGCCGCACACACGTGCGTACAGCCCAATGACCTCCGACAGTGGTACCACCTGGTGGCTAGTAACACCAAGCATACATATATGACAATATCCCCCTTTAAGATATTAGTAACAGTATTTTTACAAATTGAGACAGTCTGGGGCTTTCCGCTCCGGAGTTGATCGTCTCAGTTCAACTCCAGCCTTGGGCGAGCGTTCTGAGTCTGTTATGACTGGGGGCTGGGTAGCCGATCTGATGGGAGTGGCAATGACCATGTCAGGGATTGAAAGTCCAGATTCATTGATGACAGCGGAGTCCTCTGATGACTGAGGGTAGGTTGGTTGGTCACTGATTGTGTCTTCCTCAGACTGTTCCAGTTCATCCGTGTGCCGCAGCTTTATCTGATCGACATGTTTCCTGAAAGTTTGCCCATTCTTGAGCTTGACGATAAACACTCTGTTACCCTCCTTGGCCATAGCAGTACCGACGATCCACTTGGGACCTTGACCATAATTTCGTACATACACAGGATCATTAACAGAAATGTCGCGTGACACAGCAGCGCGATCATGATACCACTGCTGACTTTGACGTCTGTATTCAACATGATCGTTCAAGTCAGGGTGGACAAGAGAGAGCTTGGTCTTGAGATCTCTCTTCATCAATAATTCAGCAGGGGGGGCCCCAGTAAGCATGTGGGGTCTTGTTCTGTAACTAAGCAATATGCATGACAAGCGAGCCTGCAGTAAACCTTGAGTTACACGTTTCATACTCTGCTTGATGTTTTGGACAGCACGCTCTGCTTGACCATTAGTCACGGGTTTGAATGGTGCTGACCTCACATGTTTGATACCATTGAGTTTCATGAACTCTTGAAACTCCAGACTAGTGAAGCAAGTCCATTGTCGCTTACAATGATGTCGGGCAGACCATGAGTGGCAAACATAACACGAAGGCTCTCAATGGTAGCTGTGGATGTACTGGATGACATGATTATATACTCTATCCACTTGGAATATGCATGCACCACAACTAAAAACATCTTTCCCAGGAAGGGATCTGCAAAGTCGATGTGGATCCTGGACCATGGTTTGGAAGGCCACGGCCACAGGCTCAGCGGCGATTCCACTGGTGCTTTACTAAGCTGCATGCAAGTGTTGCACTGATGCACACATGATTCCAGATCAGAGTCAATTCCAGACTACAATACATGAGACCTGGCAATGGCTTTCATCATGACAATACCAGGATGATTGCTATGTAGATCATGTACAAATTTCTCTCTGCCTTTCTTAGGCATAACAATATGATTACCCCACAGTAAACAATTTGGCTGAATGGATAGTTCGTCTTTGCGACGGTTGTAAGGTTTGGTCTCATTACCCATTTGCTTGGGTATGGCAGACCAATCACCACTAAGGACACAACATTTCACAACCGATAATATCGGGTCCTGGCTGGTCCAGGTCTTAACTTGTTGAGCTGTGACAGGGGTTCGTTCACTTTCAAAAGCATCCATAACTAACAATAGGTCTGCAGATTGTGGCGTCTCCACCTCTGGTGTGGGCAATGGCAGACAGCTCAGTGCATCGGCACAATTCTCGGTGCCAGTTCTATGGCGAATGACATAATCATAGGCAGATAATGTCAGGGCCCACCTCTGGATGCGGGACAATGCATTGGTATTGATACCTTTGTTTTCCGAAAACAATGAAATGAATGGCTTGTGATCTGTTTCTAATTCAAACCGAAGACCAAACAGGTATTGATGCATCTTTTTAACCCCATACAAACAGACCAATGCTTCTTTTTCTACCATGTAGGCTCTTTCCACCTTTGACAAACTTTTAGAAGCATACGCAACAGGTTGTAGTTTACCCGACTCATTAGCTTCTTGGAGCACGCAACCAACTCCATATGACGAAGCATCACAGGCCAATACTAGCCACTTACATGGATCATAATGTAGCAGCAGCTTGTTAGAGCAAAGCAGATTAGTAGCTTTCTCAAAAGCTCTATCTTGAGACGCACCCCAAACCTAGTTGTCGCCTTTTCTTAGCAGCATGTACAGTGGCTCTGATGAAGTGCTCAATCTAGGTAGGAAATTACCGAAGTAGTTGAGTAGACCAAGGAACGAATGCAGCTCTGTCACATTCTGTGGCTTGGGTGCATTTTTGATGGCCTTGGTTTTCGAATCCGTAGGCCTGATGCCGACAGCAGCAATTTTCCTCCCCAGGAATTCGACTTCTGGTGCCATGAAGACACACTTCGAACGTTTCAGTCTGAATCCCACTTTGTCCAGATGATGTAGAACCTCTACCAGGTTGTTCAGATGTTCGGCGGTGTCATGACCTGTGACCAGGATGTCACCTTGGAACACAACGGTTCTAGGGCAGAGCTCAGTAGGCTCTCCATGTTCCTCTGAAATATAGCTGCAGCCGAGCAAATTCCGAAAGGACACCTGTTGTAGATAAACAGTCCTTTAAGAGTGTTGATGCATGTAAGTTTCTTCGACGTCTCAACCAGCTCCTGTGGCATGTAGGCTGATGTCAGATCCAGTTTAGTCAACAACTCCCCCCTGCTAGCGTTGCAAACAGCTCATCAGCCTTCGGTAACGGATATTGATCCTGTTTCAAAACTCGGTTGGATCGTAACCTTGTAGTCACCACAAATCCTGACAGTGCCATCACTCTTCAACATAGGAACAATGGAGCTGGCCCATACGTTAAATTCGAATGGTGAAATGACCCCTTCACACTGGAGTCTGTCCAGTTCGATTTCGACCTTCTCCCTAATCATGTACAGAACTGCCCGACCTTTATGATGGATGGTTCTTACATCCGAGTCCACGTGGATCTGCACCTTGGCTCCCGTGAAATTGCCAATGCCTGGTTCAAACAGCGAGGGGAACTTGCTCAGCACTTGAGCACATGGAGTGTCATCCTCCGACGACAACGCTTTGATATAGTTCCAATTTCATTTGATTTATTCTAGCCAATTCCTGCCGAACAGCGTTGGACCCTTGCCTGGAACAATGCATAAAGGTAAATCATGAACCCACCATCATACGACACCTTGACTATTGCACTGCCAATTATGATTTCTTTAGTGTACGTACGCAACTTGGCATTGACTGGACTCAGCTTAAGCCTCACAGCCTTAGTATCTCACAGCTTGTTGAATGTCCTCTGGCTCATTATTTATTGACTCGCACCAGTGTCCAATTCCATCGGTACCGGCACAACGTTAAGTTTTACATTAATCATTATCGGTTGGCTCTTTGTTAGAAACGAATACACTCCATACACTTCCTCCTCTGGTATCTCGAATTGCATATCCGGATCCGCGCTATACTGGTCATCATCCTCCACGTGGTGTGTCGCAGCACGCTTGCTCAGTTGCGGACACATGCGCTGGAGATGCCCCACTCTCGAACAGCCTTTACAAATGTACTTTTTAAACTGAGACTGATGAGGCCGATGATCGCCCCCACAACGTCAACACGGTGAAATCGGATTAATTCCTGTTGGCGGACTTTGAGCAGTCACAGGTTTCACAAATGCAGTCGAGTAGGCCCTGCCATATGCAGCTCTGCCAAACGACGATACAGTCTTGTTTACAGTACTTACCGAGTTCCGATTTTTCGATGATATCTGCTTTACGTTTTTGTCCATCGTCATGCATGCCTGGGCAATCGTGATGACCTTGCTCAAATCCAGTGTCTCTGCCGCCAGTAGCTTATGCAAGATCACCTCGTGGTTGATGCCGATTACAAAGAAGTCCCACAGCATGTCTGCCAATGCGGTTTCGAACTTACACGGTTCAGCTAAACGTCTTAGGTCGGCAATGAATTCTGACACATCCTAGCCCTCAGAACGAACATGCTTGTAGAATCGATATCGTGAGATGATGATGCCTTCTTCTGGTTTGAGATGGTCACATACCAGAACATGCAATTCCTCATAGTCCTTGTCCGTTGGACTTGCGAGAGAAGATTCTTTTGAGTCCATAGATTTTCAGACCGCAAATCGTGAGGAAGATCGCCCTGCGCCTAACTGCGTCAGTGTGTTCCTCCATTTTGTTGGCCACGAATTACTGGTCCAGGCGAGCTACAAAATCTGCCCAGTCCTCTCCCTCCACGAATCTCTCCTGAATTCCAAATGTGCTCATTTTTGCAGGCAAAGGTTCTTAAGTTACCTCGTCGCCAATGGTTATGTATGTAATAACTCGATAGACTGAATACCGTAAACTAACACAGGTACAAACCTGGCTCTGCTTTATTTGGGCCCAAAGTGATTACATTACATGATGGCTTGCCTTTTATACCTAGGCCGCACACACGTGCAGACAGCCCAATAACCTCCGACAGTGGCGCCACCTGGTGGCTAGTAACCCCAAGCATATATACATGACAGCCTAGGCAACAGAAAGCACGGCCACCAATGATTGAGCGACAGCTGACACTAAGTTGATGACCTTTCATTAGAACTCATCGGCCTGAAACGTTAACTCTCTCTCCACAGATGCTGCCTGTGCTGATGCGTATTTCCAGTGGGTAGCAACTCTCGCCTCTGAGTCAGAAGGTTGTGGGTTCAAGTCCCATTCCAGGGACTTGAGCACAAAAATCTAGGCTGACACTCCAGTGTAGTACTAATGGAGTGCTACACTGTCGGAGGTGCTGTATTTCGGATGAGACATTCAAAGCGAGGTACCATCTGCTCTCTCAGGTGGATGTAAAAGATCCCACAGCACTATTTTGAAGGGGAGTTAGCTCCGGAGTCCTGGCCAATATTTATCCCTCAATCAACATAACTAAAACAGATTATCTGGTCATTATCATATTACTGTTTGTGGGAGCTTGCTGTGTGCAAATTGGCTGCCACCGTTCCTACATTACCACAATCACTAGACTCCAAAAGTACTTCATTGGCTGTAAAGTGCTTTGAGATGTCCGGTGGTCGTGAAAGGCGCCATATAAATGCAAGTTTTTCTTTCTCCACAGATGCTGTGTGACATGTTGTACATTTCCAGCTTTTTCTGTTTTTATTTATATTTTCAGCATTCACAATATTTAGCTTTTATATTGAGGGCTGATTAATTATGGTTCTTGTCTGCTCCATTCCAATTACTCAAGACAGCTCTAAAATGTTGATAGAATTTTGGTTTAATCGTGTCTCTTTTGTCTCAGGGTCTTCCTGGGTTGAATGATCTGGTATGCTTTCCCTGCTAGACATTTTGACTTATACATATATTCCCTGTTATCTCATTGGACATGCTTTATCAGCTGGACTATTAATGATTCTCAGCTCCTCGCAGTTATTTTCACTAGCCTGAGTTTATATTTCTGGAAATCATTTAAATAAATGTAGTATTAAAAAGCATATTCAACTAAAACAGGAAAGGGGGTGGAGAGCCTTGGAATCCAAGATTCCCTTGGAATCTTGCCTCAGTTCCAACCCCCCCCCTCCCCCTGCCCTCCCCGTCCCCACCCCACACCCCCCACCAATGAGTTCCACTGAGAAGGTTCAGCAAAAGAGGAGTGGGGAGAGAAGGAGAGACGATATTTGCTGTCTTGTAGAAAGGGCAGAAATTGTTTTGTCCTGTGTGCAACCAGGATTTTCTTTTACTGGTCTCTACAACACATCATGTGGACCTACCAAGACGCTGATAGAGGGCAGGTTTGGTGCCACGCCACTGTAATATTTGCATATCAAAAAACCAGATATTGAGTAAGTAGTCCATTCTGTGATATGGTAGGTCCTCCATGAGGAAGAGAAGTAAACAATGGAGTGGGTTGAGGATTTTTGAGATTCCTCTGTTAAATTTGATTCTTCTGATCAGTGTCCAACATAGCTGAGCCAGGCAGTCAATCTAAAAAAATACAATACTAACTTTCCCGCAGTCTCTGTAGCAGTGGAATAAGGGTTTGGAACGCATTAAATAAGTACATCAGAACATAAGAAATAGGAGCATGAGTAGGCCACTCGGCCCCTCGAGCCTGCTCCGCCATTCAATAAGATCATGGCTGATCTTCAACCTCAACTCCACTTTGCCGCCTGATCCCCATATCCCTTGTTTCCCCGAGAGTCAAAAGATCTATCAATCTCAACCTTGAATATATTCAATGATTCAGCATTCACAGCCCTTTGGGATAGAGAATATTAAAGATTCTCTGAGTGAAGAAAATTCCTCCTCATCTCAGTCTTAAGTGCTTAAGTGACCGACTCCTTATTCTGAAACTATGCCCCTTAATTCTAGACTCTCTAGCCAGGGGAAACAACCACCCAGCATCTACCCTGTAAATCCCCCTCAGAATCTTTTGGGCTGTTCGGATTTTACCATTTCGGGGTATAAATCGGGACGGAGCACAAAAGTTTGCGCCAAGAAATAGTTTGCGCCCTCGTCATGTATTGTCGGCCAAAAAGTCATCTGGAGGAGAATTAGCGTAAAGTCAGGCGTTGTACGCCTGACTTTGTGCACTGGAGCCGAAACCTTCGGCGGTGAAGGAGGCGGCCATTTTGTACATGCACATTGGGTAGTTTTATTTTCCTCCTGCTTTCTTTTCCGTTCGCAAACGCAAATACAGGGCGCGGCAACTTCCTGCGTGCATGCACATTTAAACCGGCCCACTTCAGCCACTTCTGCTGAGATAGAGGATCAGGAGGGAAGGCAGTGTGCCAGGCACTTCAGCCAGGAGGCTAGTGAGGCCTTAGTGAGTGCGGTGGAGAGAAGGCAGGTCTCACTCCATCTTACAGGGGGAGCCGGGGGTGATGGACTAACAGCAGAGAGACACATTTATAACCCTACCTATTTTTTTCTTTGCAATCAAAGCAATCCCACAAGCGGGGGGAGCAGCTGCAGACAGGCGGGGGGTCTGCCTCAAACATTACCACTCACAGAGGTGGAGGAGAGGGTCTCTGCCCTTATCGGAGTACTAGGTCGGACAGTTGCCGGGGGCGATGCTGATCCCCTTCGGGAAGTGAAGGTATATACATGGATTGCACTACTGATTCCATTGCACTGCGAGATATAGTGGAATAGCAGCGGCCCTCAAATGAACTTGTGCAATGCCACCTTCTTCATGTCACCCTGCCCCCCTCCCCTGTCGCTAACCGCTCATCTGTTGTTTTCTACTTCCAGATGACCAACCAGAAGCGCAGCATCCCTCGAGGGAGGTCGCCACTTTAGGCCATGCCGATGAGCTCAAGGCACTGGAGGACACTGATCCACCGGAGCATCCGAGCCCACCAGTCGCACCCTCTGGATTAAGCTCTTCAGGGTACAACGCAGAATTTCCAGGGTTTGCTGTATTGGAGGCTCCTGGCCCCAGTGGCGTACAGCAACGCAGTGCCGGGGTGGAATCCCACAGGACATCTCTCCGGAGGGTGAGTCAGCAAAGTCGGTCTGTTAACAGACAGGCAGACCTTGAAGTGGACCTAATGGAAATGTCCAAGGAAACCACAGTGATGCACCCTGACCTTATTGATGCATTGGGATGAATCCTAGCGAGCATTGACAAGCTCACTGTGACTGTTGCGGAGGCAGCATTGCAGATTGCCGTTGTGAGTCATGAGTCGAGCGTGGCCATCATCGCCCACACACAGAGGCTGGTGGCCTCGTGCAGCGACAGTGGAGTTCCAGAGAGTGTGGCACATGTCCTTGATCATGTCGCAGATTCGGGCACATCACAGACACAAGCTTTGCTTGAGCTTGGGCAGGTGATGCAGTCCATATCTGCATCCATACTCTCTGCGTTCCCCAGGGAAGTGACAGTGCCAAAGCACGCCAGCAAGGTGTGGGGACACATCATGCTCCGGTTGCTAAGGCCCATCGGAGAGTGAGTGGCTCCAGGGAAATGGGAGGTGGTGTCATTCCTCAGGATGACAGCATTCCGGATCCCATCACTCACTCGCCAACCATGCACTGTAGACGGTTGACATCCCATCCACCTGTGACTGGTAACGCCGCGGAAGAAGCCCCAGTTGAAAGCCAGGCATTCCAGCCTGGGAGCTGGTCCAATGCGTCCTCAGACGCGGTCTCCATTGTCTGACTCCCCAACACAGCAGCCCTCTAGCGCCCTGAGACCTCATTGAGGATGAGCAGCAGGCATGGAGGAGATTGAAGGGAAGTGGGAGGAAAAGTCATTCCAAGATGCAATAATGGCGCAAAATAATCATGGAACCTTTCAAGTTGGTGTACTGCAGGAAACAGTTATTCTTTTCACAATATTTTGTGCACTGGAGGATGCAGTTATTCTTTTCCTAATATTTTATGCACTGCATGATGCAGTTATTCTTTTCCTAATACGTTATGAATTTCAGGAAGCAGTCATGTGTCCTTGAGTGGTCAACTGTTCTATTATGTAGAGTTCTGTGGCGGGGGGGGGGGGGGGTGGTGGGGGGGGAGCAGGCTGATATTGAGAGTATTTACATGTTGGTAAAAATTGTTCTTTGATCTTTGACATTAGTGTCTTGTCCCTCAATTGCACAATCAGTTGTAGAATAGCCAGCATGGTGGCATATAGTGGTAAGACAACGCTCAAACCTCCCGTTCCCCATTCAACCAAACTGGTCAATGATAAGCTACCTACGTAAGGCTCTTGTAGTGGCCACATCTCCACACTGCCTTCCTTGTGGTTGTGGTGGTTGTGAATGGCTTCCTCGCCAGGCTCCACTTTCTCGTCTTCCTCCTCCTCCTCCTCCTGAGGTGGTTCTGCAATCCCCATTGGCAATGCCTGTTCCCTCATGATGGCTAAGCTGTGTAGCATGCAGAACATGACAGTGATCTCGGAGACCTGCTGAGGGGAGTATTGAAGGCTGCCTCCAGAGTATTGAAGCGCAACTTCAGCACACCAATTGCCTGTTTAATTATGTTGCGCGTGGTTGCATGGCTCTCACTATAGCGCTGCTCGGCTCCTGTGGCAGGGTTCTGGAGGGGAGTCATGAGCCAGGTGCCCAGGCCATATCATTTGTCCCTGATCAGCCAGCTCTGTCCTTGTCTTTGTTGCTGAAACATTCGTGAGACACTGCTCTCACGCAAGATGAAAGCATCATAGATGCTCCCTGGATAGCGGGCATTGACGGTGAAGATGCACTGAGTGTGGTCGCAGACCTGCTGAACGTTTAGGGAGTGGTCTCCCTTTATGTGTTGGAAGACCTCTGCATTCTGCCTTGGTGCTAGCAGGATGACATGTGTACAGTCAGTAGCACCCTTGGTGAAGCCTGCAAATCATCCAAATCATTGAGCCCTCTCATTCTGGCTCTCCCTGCTCATTGGGAACTTTATGACGTTTTGTTACCTGCCGAATGCAGCAATGTGCAGCATGCTGCGAGATGCTGCATATGTCCGCTGTTGCTGCCTGGAAGGAGCCGAAGTCATAGAAGGGCATCGCCACTATAACCTTTGTTATATATGTGGACTTGTATTTCCTCTGTACAGCCACCAGAGGGCTCATTCCCCGGAGTCCCAAGGGATCCCATAATCCCTTGGGAGCACAGGTATTTAAGGAGGCTTCACAGGTTGGAGAAGCACTCTGCAGACCTGCAATAAAAGATTATGGTCACACTTTACTTTGAGCTCACAGTTTTCAGTCTGACTCTTTCTCCATACACTACAACTGGCAACGAGATACAGATAGCGAACCCAAAGATGCAGAGAACAGTGGGCATCCTGGAGAAATTTTCAGAGGGAGATGATTGGGAAACTTTTGTGGAGCAACTCGACCAATACTTCGTGGCCAACGAGCTAGATGGGGACGAGAGTGCTACCAAATGAAGGGCGATCCTCCTCACCGTCTGTGGGGCTCCAACGTATGGCCTCATGAAGAATCTGCTCACTCCAGCGAAACCCACGGAGAAATCATATGACAATTTGTGCATACTGGTCCGAGAGCATTTGAACCTAAAGAAAAACATTCTGATGGCGAGGAACCGGTTCTACACCTACAAAAGATCTGAAGGGCAGGAAGTGGTGAGTTATGTCGCCGAGCTAAGACGCCTTGCTGAACATTGCCAATTTGAAGGACATTTGGAGCACATGCTCAGAGACTTTTTCATACTTGGCATTGGTCATGAAGTGATACTTCGCAAAATTTTGACTGTAGAAACCCCAACCATGAGTAAGGACATAGCGATAGCCCAGGCGTTCATTGCCACTAGTGATAATACTAAGCAAATCTTTCAGCACACGAGTGCTGCTACAAGTACTGTGAACAAAGTGATGCTGTTTTTGAATGGTAACGTACAGGGCAGGTAACACATGCCTGCAGCTGCACGTCCACAGATGACTCAGAGTCCACCATCAAGGGTGATGAATGCATGGCCATTAACACCTGTAAGGGGAATAGATAGGCGTTTCTGTGGCCGCAACCGAGACTCCAGGATGGTATGTTACCTCCCTGCTGCAAGGGTCAAGGATGTCTCGGAGCGGGTGCAGGACATTCTGAAAAGGGAGGGTTGTCGTGGTGCATATAGGTGCCAACGATATAGGGATGAGGTCCTACGAGACGAATTTAGGGAGCTAGGAGCTAAATTAAAAAGTAGGACCTCAAAAGTAGTAATCTCAGGATTGCTACCAGTGCCACGTGCTAGTCAGAGTAGGAATCGCAGGATAGCTCAGATAAATACGTGGCTTGAGGAATGGTGCAGAAGGGAGGGATTCAAATTCCTGGGACATTTGGAACCGGTTCTGGGGGAGGTGGGACCAGTACAAACCGGATGGTCTGCACCTGGGCAGGATCAGAACCAATGTCCTCGGGGGAGTGTTTGCTAGTGCTGCTGGGGAGGAGTTAAACTAACATGGCAGGGGGATGGGAACCTATGCAGGGAGACAGAGGGAAATAAAATGGAGGCAGAAGCAAAAGATAGAAAGGAGAATAGTTAAAGTGGAAAGCAGAGAAAACCAAGGCAAAAAACAAATAGGGCCACATTACAGCAAAATTCTAAATGGGCAAAATGTGTTAAAAAGACAAGCCTGAGGGCTCTGTGCCTTAATGCGAGGAGTATTCGGAATAAGATGGACGAATTAACTGCGCAGACAGCAGTTCACAGATATGATGTAATTGGCATCACGGAGACATGGCTCCAGGGTGACTAAGTCTGGGAACTCAACATCCAGGGGTATTCAACATTTAGGAAGGCTAGACAGAAAGGAAAAGGAGTTGGGGTGGAGTTGCTGGTTAAAGAGGAAATTAATGCAATTGTAAGGAGGGACATTAGCCTGGATGATGTGGAATCGGTATGGGTGGAGCTGCAGAATACCAAAGAGCAGAAAACACTAGTGGGAGTTGACTACAGACCACCAAACAGTAGTAGTGAGGTTGGGGACAGCATCAAACAAGAAATAATGGATGTGTGCAATAAAGGTACAGCAGTTATCATGGGCAACTTTAATCTACATATTGATTGGGCTAACCAAACTGGTAGCAATGCGGTGGAGGAGGATTTCCTGGAGTGTATTAGGGATGGTTTTCTAGACCAATATGTTGAGGAACCAACTAGAGAGCTGGCCATCCTAGAAGGGACTAATTAGCAATCTTGTTGTGCGAGGCCCCTTGGGGAAGAGTGACCATAATATGGTAGAATTCTTTATTAAGATGGAGAGTGACACAGTTAATTCAGAGACTAGGGTCCTGAACTTAAGGAAAGGTAACTTCGACGGTATGAGGCAGCAATTGGCTAGAATAAACTGGCAAATGATACTTAAAGGGTTGACGGTGGATAAGCAATGGCAAACATTTAAAGATCACATGGATGAACTTCAACAATTGTACATCCCTGTCTGGAGTAAAAATAAAACGGGGAAGGTGGCTCAACCGTGGCTAACGAGGGAAATTAAGGATAGTGTTAAAACCAAGGAAGAGGCATATAAATTGGCTAGAAAAAGCAACAAACCTGAGAAATTTAGAATTCAACAGAGGAGGATTAAGGGTTTAATTAAGAGTACGAGAGGAAGTTTGCAGGGAACATAAAAACTGACTGCAAAAGCTTCTATAAATATGTGAAGAGAAAAAGATTAGTGAAGACAAACGTAGGTCATAAGAACATAAGAACATAAGAACATAAGAATTAGGAACAGGAGTAGGCCATCTAGCCCCTCGAGTCTGCTCCGCCATTCAACAAGATCATGGCTGATCTGGCCATGGACTCAGCTCCACTTACCCGCCCGCTCCCCGTAACCCTTAATTCCCTTATTGGTTAAAAATCTATCTATCTGTGATTTGAATATATTCAATGAACTAGCCTCAACTGCTTCCTTGGGCAGAGAATTCCACAGATTCACAACCCTCTGGGAGAAGAAATTCCTTCTCAACTCGGTTTTAAATTGGCTCCCCCGTATTTTGAGGCTGTGCCCTCTAGTTCTTGTCTCCCCTACCAGTGGAAACAACCTCTCTGCCTCTATCTTGTCTATCCCTTTCATTATTTTAAATGTTTCTGTAAGATCACCCCTCATCCTTCTGAACTCCAATGAGTAAAGACCCAGTCTACTCAATCTATCATCATAAGGTAACCCCCTCATCTCCAGAATCAGCCTAGTGAATCGTCTCTGTACCCCCTCCAAAGCCAGTATATCCTTCCTTAAGTAAGGTGACCAAAACTGCACACAGTACTCCAGGTGCGGCCTCACCAATACCCTATACAGTTGCAGCAGGACCCCCCTGCTTTTGTACTCCATCCCTCTCGCAATGAAGGCCAACATTCCATTCACCTTCCTGATTACCTGCTGCACCTGCAAAATAACTTTTTGGGATTCATGCACAAGGACCCCCAGGTCCCTCTGCACCTCAGCATGTTGTAATTTCTCCCCATTCAAATAATATTCCCCTTTACTGTTTTTTTTCCCAAGGTGGATGACCTCACACTTTCCGACATTGTATTCCATCTGCCAAACCTTAGCCCATTCACTTAACCTATCTAAATCTCTTTGCAGCCGCTGTGTGTCCTCTACACAACTCGCTTTCCCACTAATCTTTGTGTCATCTGCAAATTTTGTTACACTACACTCTGTCCCCTCTTCCAGGTCATCTATGTATATTGTAAACAGTTGTGGTCCCAGCACCGATCCCTGTGGCACACCACTAACCACCGATTTCCAACCCGAAAAGGACCCATTTATCCCGACTCTGCTTTCTGTTCGCCAGCCAATTCTCTATCCATGCAAATACATTTCCTCTGACTCCGCGTACCTCTAACATCTGCAGTAACCTTTTGTGTGGCACCTTATCGAATGCCTTTTGGAAATCTAAATACACCACATCCATCGGTACACCTCTATCCACCATACTCGTTATATCCTCATTGCAGTCAGATTCAGGTGAATTTATAATGGGGAACAAAGAAATAGCAGACCAATTGAACAAATACTTCGGTTCTGTCTTCACGAAGGAAGACACAAATAACCTTCCGAATGTACTAGGGGACAGTGGGTCTCGTGAGAAGGAGGAATGGAAGGCTATCCTTATTAGGCGGGAAATTGTGTTCGGGAAATTGATGGGATTGAAGGCCGATAAATCCCCGGTGCCTGATTGTCCACATCCCAGAGTACTTAAGGAAGTGGCCCTAGAAATAGTGGATGCATTGGTGATCATGTTCCAACAGTCTATCGACTCTGAATCAGTTCCTATGGACTGGAGGGTAGCTAATGTAACACCACTTTTTAAAAAAGAAGGGAGAGAGAAAATGGGTAATTATAGATCAGTTAGCCTAACATCAGTAGTGGGGAAAATGTTGGAATCAATCATTAAGGATGAAATAGCAGCGTATTTGGAAAGCAGTGACAGGATTGGTCCAAGTCAGCATGGATTTATGAAAGGGAAATAATGCTTGACGAATCTTCTCGAATTTTTTGACGATGTAACGAGCAGAGTGGACAAGGGAGAACCAGTGGATGTGGTGTATTTGGACTTTCAAAAGGTCCCGCACAAGAGATTGGTGTGCAAAATCAAAGGGCATGGTATTGGGGGTAAGGTACTGATGTGGATAGAGAACTGGTTGGCAGACAGGAAGCATAGAGTGGGGATAAAGGAGTCCTTTTCAGAATGGCAGGCAGCGACCAGTGGGGTACCGCAGGGCTCAGTGCTGGGATCCCAGCTATTTACAATATATATCAATAATTTAGATGAAGGAATTGAGTATAATATCTCCAAGTTTGCAGATGACACTAAGCTGGGTGGCAGTGTGAGCTGTGAGGAGGATGCTAAGAGGCTGCAGGGTGACTTGGACAGGTTAGGTGAGTGGGCAAATGCATGGCAGATGCAGTATAATGTGGATAAATGTGAGGTTATCCATTTTGGGGGCAAAAACATGAAAGCAGAATATTATCGGAATGGCGGCAGGCTAGGAAAAGGGGAGGTGCAATGAGACCTGGGTGTCATGGTTCATCAGTCATTGAAAGTTAGGCATCAGGTACAGCAGGTGGTGAAGAAGGCAAATGGTATGTTGGCCTTCATAGCTAGGGGTTTTGAGTATAGGAGCAGGGAGGTCTTACTGCAGTTGTACAGGCCTCACATGGAATATTGTGTTCAGTTTTGGTCTCCTAATCTGAGGAAGGACGTTCTTGCTTTTTGAGGGAGTGCAGCGAAGGTTCGCCAGACTGATTCCAGGGATGGCTGAACTGACATATGAGGAGAGACTGGATCAACTGGGCCTTTATTCACTGGAGTTTAGAAGGATGAAAGGGGATCTCATAGAAACGTGTAAGATTCTGACGGAACTGGACAGGTTAGATGCAGGAAGAATGTTCGGGATGTTGGGGAAGTCCAGAACCAGGGGTAGGCCATTTAGGACTGAGATGAGGAGAAACTTCTTCACACAGAGAGTTGTTAACCTGTGGAATTCCCTGCCGCAGAGAGTTGTTGATGCCAGTTCATTGGATATATTCAAGAGGGAGTTAGATAAAGCCCTTACGGCTAAAGAGATCAAGGGGTATGGAGAGAAAGCAGGAAAGGGATACTGAGGGAATGATCAGCCATGATTTTATCGAATGGCGGTGCAGGCTCGAAGGGCTGAATGGCCTACTCCTGCACCTATTTTCTATGTTTCTATGTTTCTGACACCTTGTTGGCGCTGCGTGGGTGATCATCGTTTCCATTCATGCCAATTCAAAGGATACGTTTGCAAGGGCTGTGGAACAATGGGACACCTCCAACGATTGTGCAGGCGAGCTGCTAAGCCCGTTAAACCTGTAAACCACCACGTTGCAGAGGAGGATCATGAAGAAACAGAACCTCAGATAGAGGAGGCAGAGGTACATGAGGTACACACATTCACCACGAATTGTCCCCCGATAATGCTGAATGTTGAACTAAATGGACTCGCGGTGTCAATGGAGCTGGACACAGGCGCAAGCCAGTCCATCATGGGCAAAAAGACATTCAAAAGGTTGTGGTGCAACAAGGCCTCAAGGCCAGTCTTAACTCCAATTTGCACGAAACTAAGAACTTGCACAAAAGAACTGATGCCTGTAATCGGCAGTGCTACCGTAAAGGTCTCCTACGATGGCGCGGTGCGCAAGCTACCATTCTGGGTGGTACCGTGCGATGGCCCCATGCTGCTCGGCAGGAACTGGCTGGGAAAGCTGCGCTGGAACTAGGATGGCATCCGAGCGCTATCGCCTGCTGACGATACTTCCCAGGTCTTAAACAAATTTCCTTCGCTGTTCAAACTAGGCATCGGTAAATTCCAAGGAGCAGAAGTGCAGATCCATTTAATTCCGGGTCCGTGACCCATCCATCACAAGGCGAGAGCAGTACCGTACATGATGAGAGAAAGGGTAGAGATTGAGCTGGACCGGCTACAAAGAGAGGGCATCATCTCAACGATCAAGATCAGCGAGTGGGCCAGCCCTATTATCCCAGTCCTCAAGGGAGACGGCACTATCAGAATCTGTGGCGATTACAAAGTAACTATCAATCATTTCTCCCTGCAGGACCAATACCCACTACCAAAAGCCGATGAGCTCTTTGCAAATCTGGCGTGAGGAAAGACGTTCACGAAGCTGGATCTGACTTCAGCCTACATGACGCACGAACTGGAGGAATCATCGAAGGCCCTCACCTGCATCAACACGCACAAAGGTCTTTTTGTTTATAATAGGTGCCCGTTTGGAATCCGATCAGCAGTGGCGATATTCCAGAGAAACATGGAAAGTTTACTGAAGTCAGTCCCGCACACCGTGATCTTCCAGGACGACATCTTGATCACAGGTCGGAACACAGTCGAGCACCTGTAGAACCTGGAGGAGCTTCTTAGTCGACTCAACTACGTGGGGCTCAGGTTAAAATGCTCGAAGTGCATTTTCCTGGCACCTGAAGTGGAGTTCCTGGGAAGGAGGATTGCGGCGGATAGCATCAGGTCCACCAACACGAAGACGGAGGCAATCGAGAACGCACTGAGGCCACATAATGTGATGGAGCTTCAGTCGTTTCTGGGACTCTTGAATTACTTTGGTAACTTCTTACTCGGTCTCAGCACCCTGTTAGAACCACTACATGTTTTACTACGTAAAGGGGGCGAATGGGTTTGGGGAAAAATCCAAGAAAATAAAAGCGAGAAAATTGTTTTGCTCAAACAAATTGCTTGTGTTGTATGATCCATGTAAGCATTTGGTACCAGCATGTGATACATTGTCATATGGCATCGGGTGTGTATTGCAACAAGCTAATGCTTTTGGGAAACTGCAACCAATTGCTTATGCATCCAGGAGTTTGTCTAAGGCCGAGAGAGCCTACAAAATGATTGAAAAAGAAGCGTTAGCGTGTGTCTATGGGGTAAAGAAAATGCATCAATACCTGTTTGGGCTAAAATTCGAATTAAAAACTGACCATAAGCCACTTATATCCCTATTTTCCGAGAGTAAAGGGATAAATACCAACGCATCCAGAGATGGGCGTTCACGTTGTCCGTATACAACTACGCCATCCGCCACAGGCCAGGCACAGAAAACTGTGGAAATGGCACAGGCCGCAGATCTAGCCATGGTTGTGGAAGCATTTGAGAGTGAGCAATCACCCATCACTGCCCGGCAGATCAAAACCTGGACAAGCCAGGACCCCTTAATGGGCCCAGGTTTCCACAAGAAAAAAAACGGGCGCCCCTCCGAGCTGGGCGCCCGTTTTTCGCGCCTAAAACGGCGCCTAAAAAAATCCTCGGTATTCTGCACCGACTTACAGGTCCTGTGGCACTCGGCGCAGCCGGCACGAGCTGTGGGGGGGCGGAGCCAGGTCCCTGCGCTGAAAACAGTGCCGGGACCTCTGCACATGCGTACTACAGTCGGCACGCATGTGCAGTAGCTCCAGGCGCCGAACTGTGTGGGAGGGGCCCGAAGCACGCAGCCCCTAGCCCTGGCCCAATGGCCTCACTGGGGCTGTGTGAATGAGGCTCCTCCCACGGCCAGCTCCTGCTCCCCGCCCGACCAGACCCAACACTCGCTGCCCCACCCCCCACCGCCGACCAGACCCGACCCGACACCCGCTCCCCCCCCCCTCCGCCCCGACCCAACACCCGCTCTCCCCCCCCCCCGACTGAGACCCGACACCTGAGACCCGCTCCCCCCCCCGCCCCGCCCCGACCCGACACCCGCTCTCTCCCTCCCCCCCCCCGCCCCGACCCAACACCCGCTCTCTCCCCCCCCCAGCCCCGACCTGACCCGACACCCGAGGCCCGCTCCCCCCCCCGGACCCGACCCGACATCCGCTCCCCCCCGACCCGACACCCGCTCCTGTTCCCCGACCTCCCCCCCTCTCTTCTCCCTCCCTCTCCCTCCCCCTCCCTCCCTCTCTCTCCCTCCCCCTCCCTCCCTCCCTCCCCTCCCTCCCTCTCCCTCCACTCTCCTCTCCCTCCCCTCCCTCCCCTCTCCCTCCCTCTCTCTCTCTCCCTCCCCTCTCCCTCCCTCTCTCCCTCCCCTCTCCCTCCCTCTCTCCCTCCCCTCTCCCTCCCTCTCTCTCTCCCCTCTCCCTCCCCTCTCCCCTCTCTCTCTCCCTCTCTCCCTCCCTCCCTCTCTCCCTCCCTCTCTCCCTCCCTCTCTCTCCCTCTCCCCCTCCCTCTCTCTCCCTCTCCCCTTCTCTCTCTCCCTCCCTCTCTCCCCTCTCTCCCTCCCTCTCTCGCTCAGCGGCACGAACAGCTGCAGAATTCTCTGAAGCACTTTCACATAGGTAGGAAGATGGTTTATTTAATCTTTTCTTGGCTTATAAATGTTTATTCAGGTTGGATTTATTTGTATAATATTTGTAGAAGTATAAATAAGGATTTATTGTCGAATTTAATGAGTTCACTTCCCCCCCACCTCGTTCTGGACGCCTAATTTGTAACCTGCGCCTGATTTTTTAATGTGTAGAACAGGTTTTTTCAGTTCTACAAAAATCTTCACTGGCGCCATTCTACTTTAGTTTGGAGTACATTTTCACTGTGGAAACTTTCAAATCAGGCGTCAGTGGCTGGACACGCCCCCTTTTGAAGAAAAAATTCTGTTCTAAACTAGAACTGTTCTACCTGACTAGAACTGCAGAAAAAAAAATGTGGAGAATTGCGATTTCTAAAATAGTCCGTTCTCCACCAGTTGCTCCTAAAAATCAGGCACGAATCATGTGGAAACTTGGGCCCATTATCTCTAGTCAAAAGCTGTGTGCTTCACGGGAGCTGGTCCAGTGTCCCAGTGGAAATGCAGAAAGGATAAAGCCGTTCCAGCGGCGCAAAGATGAAATGTCTGTGGGGCAATCGAGTAGTGGTCCCCAAGAAGGGCAGAGACACCTTAATCAATGATCTCCACAGTACCCACCCAGGCATTGTAATGATGAAAGCGATAACCAGATCCCATGTGTGGTGGCCCGATATCGATGCGGACTTAGATTCCTTCGTTCACAGATGTAATACACGCTCGCAGTTAAGCAATGTACCCAGCGAGGCGTCGTTAAGTTTATGGTCTTGGCCCTCCAAACCGTGGTCTAGGGTACATGTCGACTATGAAGTCCCGTTCTTGGGTAAAACGTTCCTTGTGGTTGTCGACGTGTACTCCAAGTGGATTGAATGTGAGATAATGTCGACTAGCACGTCCGCTCCCACTACTGAAAGCCTGCGGGCCATGTTTGCCACTCACGGCTTACCCGATGTCCTGGTGAGCGACAACGGGCCATGTTTTACCAGTGCTGAGTTCAAAGAATTCATGACCCATAACGGGATCAAACATGTCACATCTGCCCTGTTTAAACCAGCGTCCAATGGTCAGGCAGAGAGAGCAGTGCAAACCATCAAGCAAGGCTTGAAGAGATTAACTGAAGGCTCACTGCAGACTCGCCTTTCCTGACTCCTGCTTAGCTATCGTATGAGACCCCACTCACTCACTGGGATCCCACCTGCTGAACTGCTCTTGAAAAGAACACTTAAGACAAGGCTCTCATTAGTTCACCCTGATCTACATGAACAGGTAGAGAGCAGGCGGCTTCAACAAAGTACATACCATGATAGCGCAAATGTGTCATGCGAGATTGTAGTCAATGATCCTGTATTTGTATTAAATTATGAACAAGGTTCCAAGTGGCTTCCCAGCACTGTCATGGCCAAAGAGGGGAGCAGGGTGTTTCGGGTCAAACTTTCAAATGGACTCATTCACTGGAAACACTTGGACCAAATCAAACTCAGATTCACGAACTATCCTGAGGAACCCACCTTGGACCCTAACTTTTTTGATCCCCCAACACGCACACCAGTGGCAACCGACACCACGGTTGACCACGACGCAGAACCCTGCAGGGCCCAACACACCAAGCAGCCCAGCAAGGCCAGCTGCACAGCAGCCCAGCGAGGGCCCAACAAATGATTCAACAACGCCAGCTTTCACACCGAGACGATCAACCAGAGCAAGAAGGGCCGCAGATTGACTCACATTGTAAATAGTTACACTCTTGACTTTGGGGGGGAATGTTGTTATATATGTGAACTTGTATTTATTCTGTACAGCCACCAGAGGGCTCATTCCCCGGAGTCCCAAGGGATCCCATAATCTAAGACTAAGGTCACACTTTACTTTGAGCTCACAATGTTCAGTCTGACTCTTTCTCCATACACTACAATCTTCACCTCAATGGGCAGCGCAGTCCTGTTGCCACTGGTAGGCTGTAGGTCTGCCTGTAGGAGCTGCCATATCTCTGTCAGCACTTATTTTCTGAAGTGCGATCTTCGAACGCACTGCGCATTAGAAATGTGTAGGTATGATCGATGTTCCCTGTTACCCCGTGGGGGGTAACGCCTCCTCCCCAAACATCTGCAACCCCTTTTATTGCATTGCAAACCATGGACAATAAGCCTTCTTCCAGCTTTTAGCCGCCTGCCAATCACAACCAGCATGATGTGTGGCATAACGAGCATTGCACCCATTGAACTCTCTTGCTGACCTTGAAATCAAAGGGTTAACTAACATAAAAGTGCCACTTTAAAGTGTCCACTAACGCAGCATTCTGCGCACACCGAGACAGTCACTGACAACTGCGATATAAGATTCTCCAGCTTCCCTTTAAATATGGCGTCAATTGCTGCACCCTGGGACCGCCTGTTCTTTTTGGTCGGGTCCTGGGGCGGCCCCAAATCAGGCGTAATGACCGAAAGTTCCACTTGGGGTGCTGGCGTAGCCGATTGACATCATCCTGACGGTCAAAACGGAGGGCAGGACGGTATGTTTTTGCGCCGCAGCAAAACCATTGCCGAAACCTCCGGTAAAGAGCTAAATCCTGGGCGCCACATTTGATGCCCAGAAACATAATTTTCCACACCGCCGAGGCATGAAACGAGGCGCTAATTAGCGGAAAATCTAGCCCCATATGAATCAATGAGATTACCTCTCATTCTTCTGCACCCCAGAAATTCTTTCTCATCTCAGTTTTAAATGGGCGGCCCCTTATTCCAAGACTATGTCCCCTAGTTTTAGTTTCCCCTATTAGTGGAAATATATGTTCTGCATCCACCTTGTCGAGCTCCCTCATTATCTTCTATGTTTCAATAAGATCACATCTCATTCTTCTGAACTCCAAACTACTCAACCGATTTTCATAAGTCATCCCCCTCATCTCAGGAATCAACCTAGTGAACCTTCTCTGAACAGTCTCCAATGCAAGTATATTCTTCCTTAAATACGGAGACCAAAACTGTACACAGTACTCTAGGTGTGGTCTCGCCAATACCCTGTACAGTTGTAGCAGGACTTCTCTGCTTTTATACTCTATCCCCCTTGCAATAATGGCCAACATTCCATTTGCCTTCCTGATTATTGCTGTACCTGCATCCTAACTTTTTGTGTTTCATGCACAAGCACCACCAGGTCCCTCGGTACTGCAACACTTTGCAATGTTTCTCCATTTAAATTGTAATTTGTTTCTCTACTTTTTCTAACAAAGTGGATAACTTCACATTTTCCCATATTATACTCCATCTGCCAAATTTTTGCCCATTCAATTAGCCTGTTTATATCCCTTTGCAGATTTTTGGGTCCTCCTCACAATTTGCTTTCCCACCCATCTTTGTATCATCAGCAAACTTGGCTACATTACACTCGGTCCCTTCATCCAAGTCATTGATATAGATTGTACATAGTTGAGGCCCCTGTACCAATCCCTGCAGCACCCCACTCGTCACTGTTTGCCAACCGGAAAATGACATAAGAACATGAGAACATAACAAGTAGGAACAGGAGTAGGCCATACGGCCCCTCGAGCCTGCTCCGCCATTCAATAAGGTCATGGCTGATCTGATCATGGACTCAGCTCCATTTTCCTGCCTGCTCCCCATAACCCCTTTTTCCCTTATTGTTTAAGAAACTGTCTATTTCTATCTTAAATTTATTCAATGTCCCAGCTTCCACAGCTCTCTGAGGCAGCGAATTCCACGGATTTACAACCCTCTGAGAGAAGAAATTTCGCCTCATCTCTGTTTTAAATAGGCAGCCTCCTATTCTAAGATCGTGATCTCTAGTTCTAGTCTCACCCATCAGTGGAAACATCCTCTCTGCGTCCACCTTGTCAAGTCTCCTCATAATCTTATACGTTTCGATAAAATTACCTCTCATTCTACTGAGTAGAGGCCCAACCTACTCAACCTTTCCTCATAAGTCAACCCCCTCATCCCCGGAATGAACCTAGTGAGCCTTCTCTGAACAGCCTTCAAAGCAAGTATATCCTTTCGTAAATATGGAAACCAAAACTGCACGCAGTATTCCAGGTGTGGCCTCACCAATACCTTATATAGCTGTAGTAAGACTTCCCTTCTTTTATACTCCATTCCCTTTGCAATAAAGGCCAAGATACCATTGGCCTTCCTGATCACTTGCTATACCTGCATACTATTCTTTTGTGTTTCATGCACAAGTACCCCCAGGTCCCGCTGTACTCCGGCACATTGCAATCTTTCTCCATTTAAATAATAACTTGCTCTTTGATTTTTTTTCTGCCAAAGTGCATGACCTCACACTTTCCGAATGAACCATTTATCCCGACTCTCTGTTTTCTGTTAGTTAGCCAATCCTCGATCCATGTCAATATATTACCCCCAACCCCATGAACTTTTATCTTGTGCAGTAACCTTTTATGTGGCACCTTATCGAATGCCTTCTGGAAATCCAAATACACCACATCCACTTGTTCCCCTTTATCCACCCTGCTCGTTACATCCTCAAAGAACTCCAGCAAATTTGTCAAACATGATGACTCTGACTCTGCTTGATTGAATTATGCTTTTCTAAATGTCCCGCTACTGCTTCCTCAATAATGGACTCTAGCATTTTCCCAATGACAGATGTTAGCCTAACTGGTTTCTACGCAATCTCTCATCATAGGAGAGGGCAACTGAGAGGGAAAGATCAGAGCACCCATAAAGATTGGTCTAAGGTTACAAAATTTGCGGTGAGTCTTGATTGGAGTTGGGGTTGGCGGAGAGATTGACAGCCATTAGGATGTTTCCGTTTTCACCGGGAATGGCATTCTACAGGAGGAGTGAGCTGGGAAGTGCGTTGGTGTTGGCGGCCTCCGGATCCAGGTCTTCTCGCACATGACAGCCAACAACTGCTCGACTCTTCATGGTGCTACGAACAGGACTGGACTGGCGCCATCTACTCCAGTAAATAAGGTTCTTGGTTTACTGTACATTTTAAATTTACTTTGCATCCCTTAGGCTGCTACTTTAGTTCTTATAGTGACCCTTCACAAAAGACCTGAGCTCTCTCGTTTTTGTGTTTTTGTATTTAACCATCAGGTACATCTATGGTGTAGTGAATCTAAGCATATGGAGTGAAATGTATTGAGATAGAGCAGATGCATTTGACCTCGATGTGATACTTATGGGGAAAAATTTCATTGCGCCCCGTTTTGGGGCGATAACATCTGTGAGGCGGGATTTTTGCGCCAGTGCAGAAGTCCTGCCCTGCTCTCGAATTTGAGGTTACCGCCCCCGAAAGGAAATGGAGCGCAAAACGACGCGCTCTGAGGGCACTAATGGGGCATGAGCTGAGGGAGCGGGGCACAGCGCTGCCACGTAGAAGGCGCTCTTCCCTTCATTAAAGGGAAGGGCCCAAGCTGCCAACTCTGCGGGGACCTACCTGGAACACCGGGGAGCAAGTTGCCGTGCCACCAGCCCGGCACACAAGCAGAGTGCCGAGCTGACAGATCCTGTCAAAGAGTCAATGACAGGATTTTTAATCGTAATGGCCGACACTTCCCCTTTAAGTAGCGCTCCACTAGCCTACTGCCACTTGGTTCACGTCCCCTGAAGCTGTCGCCGATTTTTTGTTGTTGACCTGCAAAAGGAGAGCTTTCAGTCAGTAATCGGTTTGTGATGGCTGAAAGCGCTTCCTGTCCAGGAGCAAAGGTCATGGAATGCAATTGCTGTCCGGAAGCAAAGGTCAGCGAGGGGTTGGGTCGGGAAAAAAAATCGCAACTCCTAATTTCTTAATGATTTTTAAGAGTTTAATAGAATATAAGAACATTAGAAATAGGAACAGGAGTAGGCCATACGGCCACTCAAGCCTGCTCCTCCATTCAATAAGATCATGGCTGATCTGATCATGGACCCTGCCCGCTCCCCATAATCCCTTATCCCCTCATCGTTTAAGAAACTGACTATTTCTGTCTTAAATTTATTCAATGTCCCAGCTTCCACAGCTCTCTGAGACAGCGAATTCCACAGATTTACAACCCTCTGAGAGAAGAAATTTCTGCTCATCTCAGTTTTAAATGGGCGGCCTCTTATTCTAAGATCATGCCCTCGAGTTTTAATCTCCCCCATCAGTGGAAACATCCTCTCTGCATCCATCTTGTCAAGACTCCTCATAATCTTATACGTTTTGATAAGTTCACCTCTCATTCTTCTGAATTCCAATGAGTAGAGGCTCAACCAATCAACCTTTCCTCATAAGTCAACCCCCTCATCTCCGGAATCAACCTTGTGAACCTTCTCTGAATTGCCTCCAAAGCAAATATATCCTTTCATAAATATGGAAACCAAAACTACACGCAGTATTCCACCAATACCCTGTATAACTGAAGCAAGACTTCCCTGCTTTTATACTCCATCCCCTTTGCAATAAGGGCCAAGATTCCATTGGCCTTCCTGACTACTTGTTGTACCTGCATACTATCCTTTTGTGTATCATGCACAAGTACCCCCAGGTCCCGCTATACTGCAGCACTTTGCAATCTTTTTCCATTTAAATAATAACTTGCACTTTGAGTTTTTTCTGCCAAAGTGCATGACCTCACATTTTCCAACATTATACTTCATCTGCCAAATTTTTGCCCACTCACTTAGCCTGTCTCTCTCCTTTTGCAGATTTTTTGTGTCCTCCTCACACATTGCTTTTCCTCCCATTTTTGTATAGTCAGCAAACTTGGCTATGGTAAACTTTGCCTTATGATTATGAAACAGTGAGGATGGCATTACTGTTACAGGGTAAAAGAAAAAAGAAAGACTTGGATTTATATCGCGCCTTTTACGACCACAAGACGTCTCAAAGCCAATGAAGTTCTCTTGGAGTGCAGTCACTGTTGTAAAGTAGGAAACGTAGCTATCAATTTGCGCACAAACAAGCTCCCACAAACAGCAATGTGATAATGACCACATAATATGTTTTTTTGTTTTGTTGATTGAGGGATAAATATTGTCCAGGACACCGGGAATAATTCACCTGCTCTTCTTCGAAATAGTGTCATGGGATCTTTTATGTCCATCTGAGAGAGCAGACGGGACCTCGGATTAACATCTCATCCAAAAAACGCCATCTCCAACAGTGCAGTGTTCCATCAGCACTGCACTGGAGTGCCAGCCTAGATTTTTTGTGCTCCATTTCCTGGAGTGGGGCTTGAAGCCACAGCCTTCTGACTCAGAGGCAAGAGTGCTACCCACTGAGCCACAGCTGACATGCTAATATGATAGAAATGTTTAAAATTATAAGAAGATGAGACAGAGTAGATAGAAGCAGACTGTTTACAGTCGGTGAGAGATCAAGAATGAGGGACCACAGATACAAGATTAAATATAAAATTTAGAACAGGGACAGGAGAAACATTGAAATACAGAGAGTTGCTAGACTGTAGAGTTCACCTCCAGGAGTAGGGGTTGAGGCATTAAATATGTCAACAGTCAAGAAGTTATGGTATACAATTAGGAGAACCCATGCAGAAATTCAAGAACAATCTTTTTAACTTGAGTTGTACCTGAGAAGTTTACGTACTTGTAACTATTAAAATCAAATGCTTGGGCTCACAGTTTCACAAAATAATGGTAAATAAGAGATACTACAGTAGAAGTTATTATTGGTGGCATTAATAGACAAACATTTACGCTGGAATTTAAATCTGGAGGCGGATCAGGAACAGGGGGATTAGAAGGCAGTCAGAATACTTGTGAGAACAGGTTTCCCACATATCTTGCTGAATTTAACCGCATTTTAAAGCTCTGTTTCCCACCCTCAGCCATCCAGATGGAGAGGCTGGCTGGCTGCAGGCAGGTAAGCCTGAGGCACTAGGCCGCAGAGAGGAGGGAGAGATATGGGTTGGGGCGGGGTGGTGTTGGGAGCGGAGGACGATTGACGGCTGGAGAAGCATCAGTGGGAGGGGGTTTGGGGATGGTTGGGGGCCAGAGAATAGTCAGGGCTGGAGCAAGGAGGTCGAGAAGGGGATCGGGGCTGGGGTGGGGTAGGTCGGAGGATGAAGGGGGCATCGGAGGCCTTGGTGGAGGGAAGCTCGATGGAGATTGGAGATATTGGGGAGGGAGGTTGGGGTGGAGATCAGAGGGAAGTTGTGGGGAGGTAGGAGGCCTCGGTGAGAGAGGTCAGGAGGAGATCGGAGGCCTCGTGAGGGGGTGATTAGAGGCCTCATGGGGGAGCTCTGGGAGGAGATCAGAGGCCTCATGGGAGGGGTCCAATCGTGGGTGGTGGGTGAGGCAGGGCACTGGACACAGGAGGTAAGTGTAAAGGCACTTATCTCCTGCATCCAGCAGTCCTGGTCTCCCTTTAGCTGGCGGGTTCCCCGAGGCCTGGGAAACCCGACGAGCCAGAGTTAAATTTGTAATGGTGGATTACCATGAGACATGCCAGCCTCATTATAATATTTAAATGAGCGACTGGTTGCCTGCCCGCATCCCCGCACGCCCCTTCCACCCCCACCCACCCCCATCCCATCCCGCCTGCATTAAAATGATTCAGATTTTTAAACTTTAACTACCCACATGCTCCCAACCCACCTGTGGTTTGGAGTTAAAATCTCCCTTTTAGTGTCATTTGAATTACATTGCTCCGTCCACTATTTTAACAGAGGTGTTAGCCCATTTAAAATAAATGGTTTCAATGTGGCTCTATTAAAATAGCAGACAACAACAACAACAACAACATGTATTTATATAGTGCCTTTAATGTAGTGAAATATCCCAAGGCGCAGCAAAGGAGTGCGATAAAATTTGACACCAAGCCACATAAGTAGAAATTAGCGCATTGGTCAAAGATGTATGTTTTAAGGAGTGTCTTGAAGGAGGAAAGAGAGGTGGAGAGGCAGAGACGTTTAGGCAGGGAGTTCCAGAGCTTGGGGCCTAGGCAACAGAGGGCACAGCCACCAATAGTTGAACAATTATAATCAGGAATCATAAGGGCAGAATTAAAGGAGCGCAGACATCTTGGGGGGTTATGGGACTGGAGGAGATTACAGAGATAGGGAGGGGCGAGGCCATGGAGGGATTTGAAAATAAGGATGAGAATTTTGAGATCGAGGCATTGCTTAACCGGAAGCCAATGGAGGTCAGCGAGCACAGGGGTGGTGGGTGAGTGGAATTTGGTGCGAGTTAGGTCACGGGCACCTGAGGTTTGGATCACCTCTAGATTACGTAGGGTAAAATGTGGGAGGCCAGCCAGGAGTGCACTGGAATAGTCAAGTCTAGAGATAACAAAGGCATGGATGAGGGCTTCAACAGCAGATGAGCTGAGGCAAGGGCGGAGACAGGCGATGTTATGGAGGTGGAAATAGGCGCTCTTAGTTGTGCTGCGGATATGTGGTTGAGAGCTCATTTCAGGGTCAAATATGACACCAAGGTTGCGAACAATCTGGTTCAGCCTCAAACAGAAGTTGGGGAGAGGGATGGGGTCAGTGGCTAGGGAACAGATTTTGTGGCTGGGACCGAAAACAATGCCTTTGGTCTTCCCGATACTCAATTGGAGAAAATCGCTGCTCATCCAGAACTGGATGTCGGACAAGCAGTCTGATATTTTAGAGACCGTGGAGGGGTCGAGAGAAGTGGTAGTGAGATAGGACTGGGTGTCATCAGTGTACATGTGGAAACTGATGCCTCATTTAATGGCCACCAAGAACAACGTCTGTAAAAACAGTCGCTGCAGGCTTGCAGAGTTGTTAACTGGTGGCTACTTAAAGGGATGATGAATCGTTTCCCTCGGAGGTCACAGTCAGTGCAATGTTTACACACAGCACGGTGGTGAGTCTCTGAGTTTGCAGCAGCAGACAGACATACCAGTTGATCTTGAGAGAAACTTGTTAAGTATCGAATAACTCAACGAGGCTAAGCACGGTGAGCTAGTTCAGGCATGACCTTACTCCAATTTATTTATTCTCAAAGTGAGGATTCAACATGGCTGTCAACATTATATACACGGCTTGCATGTGTCTGCCAGTGACCATTAGGACTCCGACAGTCGCGCCTTCCGGTGGCAGATAAAACCCAGTTAACATACATAACATCATTCCCCCCTAAGTCCTTGGTACAGGTTGTATTTACAAGTTGAGACAGTCCGGGGCCTTCCGCTCCCTGGTTGATCTTCTCAGTTCGATCCCAAGCATGGGTGAGTTAGTAGGACCATTGCTGCATTGTGGAGCAGTCGGTCTGACGGGACTGTAAGGGATGGTAGATTCATCTTTGTGAATGACACAAGGGTCAACTGATGGTTGGATGTGTGTTGGTTGGTCGCTGGTGTCATCTTCAATTTGTTCTGGATTGTCTGTGAATCGCAGTTTGATTTGGTCGATGTGCCTCTTGCACGTTTGTCCATTTAGCAGTTTGACTACAAACACGCTGTTTCCCTCCTTGTCCAAAACCGTACCAGCAACCCACTTTGGACCATGACCATAATTCAGGACAAACACAGGGTCATGAACAGCAATGTCATGAGATACGGCCGCGCGATCGTGGTACTATTGCTGTCGTTGCGTTCTGGTTTTGACATCATCATTGAGATCTGGGTGTACAAGGGAGAGCCTGGTTTTGAGGCCTCTCTTCATTAACAGCTCGGCAAGAGGGACCCCGGTGAGTGAGTGGGATCTTGTCCGGTAACTGAGCAGAATGCGGGACAAGCGGGTCTGTAGGGAGCCGTGAGTCACGCGTTTTAGGCTCTGCTTAATGGTTTGTTAGACGCGGGTTTGATTCCTAGCTCCCTAAATACCTGATATGCTTGATGCCATTACGGGTCATAAACTCGTGGAACTCCGAACTGGTGAAACGCGGTCCGTTGTCACTGACAAGTATTGTGTTCCTAACACAGCTGAGACTGCACACAGGGAAGTTAAAGTAACAGTGACCTCAGTCTTTATTAAGACACTCCAGAGTGAGTAACAGGCCTTAGGGGCCGGCTTATATACAGTGCTCCCAAGGGATGCTGGAATCCCTTGGGACTTCAGGAGATGAGCTCCCTGGTGGCGGAACATGGGAGTGCATGCTTTACAGATACACAATATCACTCCCCCTCCCCCAAAGTCAAAGTGAAAACTATTTACAAGGTGAGGCAGTCGGGAGCCTTTCTTTCCCTGGTGGACCGCCTCGGTACAAATGTCTATTCTGGTATGTTGGTTGTGCCCTCGCTGGGCTGGTGTGTTGTTGGCCCTGCAAGGCTACCAATTGAGCCTGGCCTTGCTGGGCTGTTGGGCGTGATGGGTTTGATTTCCTGGTCCGGCGTGGTGTCGTTGATCCTTTGGGTGTGTGTTGTGGGCTCGAAAAAGGTGGTGTCTGCTGTGGGTTGTTCAGGGCAGTCTGTGAACCGCAGCCTCGTTTGGTCCAGGTGCTTTCTGCAAATGTGTCCATTGTCTAGTTTGACTATAAACATCCTATTCCCTTCTTTAGCTATCACCATGCCCACGATCCACTTGGGACCATGTCCATAGTTTAGCACATACACAGGGTCATTCAGATCAATTTCCCGTGACACAGTGGCGCGACCATCGTTTACATTTTGTTGCTGCCACCTGCTCTCTACCTGATCATGCAGGTTGGGGTGAACCATCGAGAGTCTGGTTTTAAGTGTCCTTTTCATGAGTAGCTCAGCCGGGGACACCTCTGTGAGTAAGTGCGGTCTCGTGTGGTAGCTGAGCAGTACTTGGGACAGGCGGGTTTGGAGTGAGCCTTCTGTGACTCGTTTAAGGCTCTGTTTGATTGTTTGTACTGCCCGCAATGCCTGCCCACTGGAGGCTGGTTTAAACGGGGCCGAGGTGACATGTTTGATCCCATTGCGGGTCATGAAATCTTTAAATTCAGCACTGGTGAAACATGGCCCGTTGTCACTGACCAGTATGTCAGGCAGGCCGTGGGTGGCAAACATGGCTCTCAGGCTTTCAATGGTGGCGGTGGCGGTGCTTCCCAACATTATTTCACATTCAATCCATTTTGAAAAAGCATCCACCACCACCAGGAACATTTTACCGAGAAACGGGCCCGCATAGTTGACATGGATCCTCGACCATGGTCTTGAGGGCCAGGACCACAAATTTAGTGGTGCCTCTCTGGCCGCATTGCTCAACTGAGCACATACACTTCATTGCCGTACACAGGAATCTAAGTCAGAGTCGATACCGGGCCACCACACATGGGATCTGGCTATCGCTTTCATCATTACTATACCCGGGTGTGTGCTGTGGAGATCCGAGATAAACGTCTCCCTGCCCTTTTTTGGTAGCACTACGCGGTTACCCCACAACAGCAGTCTGCCTGAATGGACAGCTCGTCCTTTCGCCGCTGGGATGGCTCGATTAACTCTTGCATTTCAAGGGGGTTGCTGGCCCAGCTCCCATGCAGCACACAGTTTTTTACTAGGGACAGCAGAGGATTTTGGCTGGTCCAAGTCCTAATCTGGCGGGCCGTGACAGATGATTTATCATTTTGAAACGCTTCCATGACCATCAGCAAGTCTGCGGGCTGCGCCACCATCAACAAGTTTGCAGGCTGCACCATTTCCACCCCCGTGGTGGGCAATGGTAGCCGACTGAGAGCATCCGCACAGTTCTCGGCACCTGGCTTGTGGCAGATGGTATAGTTTTACGCTGATAGCCAGACTGCCCACCTTTGTATGCGGGCTGAGGCATTAGTATTTATCACCCTTGTTTTCAGCAAACAAGGATGTGAGCGGCTTGTGATCGGTTTCCAGCTCAAATTTGAGGCCAAACAGGTACTGATGCATTTTCTTTACCCTGACCACACACGCTAATGCCTCTTTCTCAATTATGCTGTCGGCCCTCTCGGCCTTAGATAAGCTCCTGGAAGCATAGGCGACAGCTTGCAACTTCCTCGCAACGTTAGCTTGTTGTAATATATGCCCGACTCTGTATGACGATGCGTCACATGCAAGCACAAGTCTTTTACACGGGTTATACAATACAAGCAGCTTGTTGGAGCAGAAAATGTTTCTGGCTTTCTCAAAAGCAATTACTTGTTTTTTTTCCCCATACCCAGTTCTCACCTTTGCGCAATAACACATGTAGGGGCTCTAAAAGGGTGCTTAACCCCGGTAGGAAGTTACCAAAATAGTTGAGGAGTCCCAGGAACGACCACAGCTCCATGACGTTCTGTGGCCTGGTCGCATTCCTGATAGCCTCTGTCTTGGCGTCTGTGGGCCGAATGCCGTCCGCCGCGGTCTTTCTCCCCAAAAACTCCACTTCTGTTGCCATGAAGATGCATTTCGACCTCTTCAGCCACAGCCCTACGTGATCCAGTCGCTGGAGGACCTCCTCCAGGTTTTGTAGGTGCTCGGCGGTGTCCCGACCTGTGACTAATATGTCGTCCTGAAAGACCACCGTGCGTGGTACCGGCTTGAGTAGGCTCTCCATGTTTCTCTGGAAGATCACTGCAGCCGACCGAATTCCAAACGGGCATCTGTTGTAGATGAACAGTCCCTTGTGCGTGTCGATGCAGGTGAGGCCCTTCGAAGACTCCTCCAGCTCCTGCATCATCTAGGCCGAAGTCAGGTCGAGCTTGGTGAACGTCTTGCCTCCTGCCAGCGTCGCAAATAGGTCGTCTGCCTTAGGTAGCGGGTATTGGTCCTGCAGCGAGAAACGGTTAATAGTTACTTTATAATCGCCGCAAATCCTGACCGTGCCATCATTTTTGAGTACTGGAACAATCGGGCTGGCCCATTCGCTGAATTCCACTGGGGAGATGATGCCCTCGCGTTGCAGCCTGTCCAGCTCGATTTCCACTTTCTACCCCATCATGTGAGGTACCGCTCGCGCCTTGTGGTGAATGGGCCGTGCCTCTAGGACTAATTGGATCCGTACCTTCGCCCCGGAAAAGCTTCTAATGCCTGGCTCAAAAAGGAAGGAAATTTGTTAAGAACCTGGGTACATGAGGCCTCATCGACATGTGATAGCGCTAGGATGTCATCCCACTTCCAGCGGATTTTGCCCAGCCAGTTCCTTCGAAGCAGTGTGGGGCCATCGCCCGGGACAATCCAGAGTGGCAGTTTGTGCACCGTGCCCTCGTAAGTGACCTTGACCATGGCGCTGCCCAGGACAGTGATAAGCTCTTTGGTGTACGTTCTCAGTTTCGTGTGGATTGGGCTCAGGGCTGGTCTGAATGCCTTGTTGCACCACAGTCTCTCAAACATCTTTTTACTCATGATGGATTGGCTAGCACCAGTGTCCAGTTCCATGGCTACGGGTAATCCATTCAATTTTACGTTTAGCATTATAGGTGGACATTTCGTCGAAAATGTGTGCACCTCGTGTACTTCAGCATCTGCCTCCTCTGGCTGAGGCTCAAATTTGCTTGGATCCACCATGGACCGATCTCCCTCTGCCACATGGTGGTTAGCAGCTTTTGCAGAGCTTGCAGCTCATTTGCAAGCTTGTTGGAGGTTCTCCACTGTTCCACAGCTCTTGCAAACATACCCTTTGAAGCGGCATGAATAGGCTGAATGAGAGTCTCCACAACACCAACAAGGTGTGGCTTGCCTTGCATTCATCCATTGTTGGGGACTCTGAGTCTTCTGGGTCACCTGAGGCCTGCTGGCAGTTGCAGACTCGTGGGTTCTGCCCTGTACATTTCTGCTCGCAAACACAGTTCCAGTTAATTTATGAACATTGCTAGCACTTTTGCGCTGAGAGATTTGTTTGGTGTTATCACTGGTGGACACAAACGCCTGTGCTATCACAATGGCCCTACTGAGGGTTGGTGTCACTTCAGTCAAAAGTTTTCGTAGGATGGTCTCGTGGCCAATGCCCAGTACAAAAAAGTCTCTGAGCATTTGCTCCAGGTAGCCATCAAACTCACATTGTCCTGCAAGTCGCCTTAGCTCGGCAACGTAGCTCACCACTTCCTGACCTTCAGATCACTGGCACGTGTAGAACCGATACCTCGCCATCAGCACGTTCTTCCTCGGGTTAAGATGCTCCCAAACCAGTGTACACAGCTCCTCACATGACTTATTTGTGGGGTTCACCGGAGCCAGAAGATTCTTCATGAGGCTGTAGGTCGGTGCCCCACAGACTGTGAGGAGGACCGCTCTCCTTTTTGCAGAGCTTCCTTCTCCGTCCAGCTCGCTGGCTACAAAGTACTGATCGAGCCGTTCGACATAGGCTTCCCAGTCCTCACCCTCCGAGAACTTCTCCAGGTTGCCCACAGTTTGCTGCATCTTTGTGTTGGATTCGTATTCTCATAGTGAGTTATTGTGTTCCTAACACAGATGAGGCTGCACACAGGGAGGTTAAACTAACAGTGACCTCAGTCTTTAATAAGACATCCCAGAGTGAGGAACAGGCCTTTGGGCCCGGCTTATATACAGTGCCCCCAGGGGATGCTGGGATCCCTTGGGACTGCAGGGGATGAGCTCCCTGGTGGCAGGACATGGGAGTGCATGCTTTACAGATACACAACAACAAGGACGTCGGGCAGGCCATGGGTGGCGAACATGGCCCGGAGGATTTCAATAGTGGCTGTGGACGTGCTGGATGACATGATTACGCATTCAATCAATTTGGAGTAAGCGTCCACTACCACTAAAAACATTTTGCCAAGAAAACGGCCGGCAAAATCTATGTGGATCCTTGACCATAGTTTGGATAGCCATGACCACAGACTCAGCGGAGCCTCCACAGGTGCGTTACTCAGTTGCATGCAAGTGTTGCACTGATGCACGCATAACTCCAAGACAGAATCAATGCCGGACCACCAAACGTGAGACCTGGCAATGGCCTTCATCATGACAATGCCTGGGTGGGTACTGTGGAAATCTTGCACAAAAGTTTCCCTGTCTTTTTTTAGCATAACAACACGATTATCCTATAACAGACAATCAGACTGAATAGACAATTCATCTTTGCAGCAGCTGCAAGGTTTAATTTCATCCTGCATTTCCCTGGGAATGGCAGACCAATTTCCATTTAGGACACACCTTTTTACGCTTGACAGTGCAGGATCTTGGCTGGTCCAGGTCCTAATTTGGCGAGCCGTGACAGGTGACCCCATCGCTCTCGAAGGCATCCATGACCAGCAGCAAGTCTGTGGGCTGTAGCATTTCCACCCCAGTTGTGGCCAATGGTAGCCGGCTAAGCACATCAGCACAGTTTTTAGTGCTTGGTCTGTGGTGAATGACATAATCATAAGCGGATAATGTCAGTGCCCATCTTTGAATGCAGGACGAGGCATTGGTGTTTATACCTTTGCAGAAATGAACGGCTTGTGGTCCCTTTCAAGCTTAAACCAAAGCCCAAACAGGTATTGGTGCATTTTCCAAGCCCCAAATACGCATGCTAAAGCCGCTTTCTCTACCATACTATAGGCTCTTTCAGCCTTAGACAGAACTCTGGATACGTATGCAACTGGTTGGAGTTTGCTTGATACATTGGCTTACTGGAGCACACAACCGACCCCATATGATGAGGCGTCACAGGCCAACACTAACCGCTTACATGGGTCATACTGTTGTGAATGCATAATGTATGAACTGTCACGTTAGACCACTGAATGTATCTTCACAGTGTATACACCATACCTGTACCACCAGAGGGTGCTACTGGTGGAGACCTTAGGGTAACCAAGTATAAAAGGGAGCTCACCTCACTGTATCCTCACTTAGGGAGCAACAATAAATGGACTAAGGTCACAACAGTTCAAGTACAATACTTTACCTCATGGAGTCATTACTAGAGTGCTTACATACATAACACGTATTGTACTAGTAATTTATTGGAACACAGCAGGTTCCTGGCCTTCTCAATGACTCTGTCTTGAGATTTGCCCCAAACCCAGTCATTAACCTTTCTCAGCAACATGTGCAAGGGCTCTAGCAATGTGCTCAAATTAGGTAGAAAGTTACCAAAATAGTTGAGAAGACCCAGGAACGAACGCAGCTCCGTCACACTCTGGGGTCCAATACCTTATCTCGTGGAATCATTACTAGAGTGCTTCGACAACAGATGCTCGTTTGGAATTCGGTTGGCTGCAGCGATCTTCCAGAGAAACATGGAGAGCCGACTCAAGTCTGTACCACACATGATGGTCTTTCAGGACAACATATTGGTCAGGGGTCGGGATACTGCCGAGCAGCTACAAAACCTGGAGGAGGTCCTCCAGCGACTGGATCATGTAGGGTAGTGGCTGAAGAGGTCGAAATGCGTCTTCATGGCAACAGGTGGAGTTTTTGGGGAGAAAGATCACGGCGGACGGCATTCGGCCCACAGACGCCAAGACAGAGGCTATCAGGAACGTACCCAGGCCACAGAACATCATGGAGCTGCAGTCGTCCTGGGACTCCTCACTATTTTGGTAACTTCCTACCGGGGTTAAGCACCCTTTTAGAACCCCGACATGTGTTATTGCGCAAAGGTGAGAACTGGGTATGGGGAAAAAACCAAGTAATTGCTTTTGAGAAAGCCAGAAACATTTTATGCTCCAACAAGCTGCTTGTATTGTATAACCCGTGTAAAAGACTTGTGCTAGCATGTGACACGTCGTCGTACGGAGTCGGGTGTGTATTACACCAAGCTAACGTTGCGGGGAAGTTGCAAGCTGTTGCCTATGCTTCCAAGAGCTTGTCTAAGGCCGAGAGGGCCTACAGCATGATTGAGAAAGAGGCATTAGCGTGTGTGTTCAGGGTAAAGAAAATGCATCAGTACCTGTTTGGCTTCAAATTTGAGCTGGAAACCGATAACAAGCTCCTCATTTCCTTGTTTGCTGAAAACAAGGGGATAAATATTAATGCCTGAGCCCGCATACAAAGGTGGGCACTTGTGCTATCAGCGTATAACTAAATCATCCACCACAGGCCAGTCACCGAGAACTGTGCGGATGCTCTCAGTCGGCTACCGTTGCTCACCACGGGGGTGGAAATGGCGCAGCCTGCAAACCTGTTGATGGTGGCACAGCCCGCAGACTTGTTAATGGTCATGGAAGCGTTTCAAAATGATAAATCACCTGTCAGGCCTGCTAGATTAGGACTTGGACAAGCCACGATCCTCTGCTGTCCCCAGTAAAAAACTGTGGGAGCATGGGAGTTGGGCCAGCATCCCCGTTGAAATGCAAGAGTTAATCAAGCCGTTCCAGCGGCGAAAGGACGAGCTGTCCATTCAGGCAAACTGCCTGTTGTGGGGTAACTGCGTAGTGCTACCAAAAAAGGGCAGGGAGACGTTCATCTCAGAACTCCACAGCACAAACCCAGGTATAGTATTGATGAAAGCGATAGCCAGATCCCACGTGTGGTGGCCTGGTATCCACTCTGACTTAGAGTCCTGTGTACGGCAATGCAGCGTGTGTGCTCAGTTAAGCAACGTGCCCAGAGAGGCTCCACTAAGTTTGTGGTCCTGGCCTTCCAGACCATGGTCGAGGATCCATGTCGACTATGCGGGCCTGTTTCTCGGTAAAATGTTCCTGGTGGTGGTGGATGCTTTTTCAAAATGGATTGAATGTGAAATAATGTCGGGAAGCACTGTCACTGTCACCATTGAAGCCTGAGGGCCATGTTTGCCACCCACGGCCTGCCTGACATACTGGTCAGTGACAACGGGCCATGTTTCACCAGTGCTGAATTTAAAGAATTCATGACTTGCAATGGGATCTCGGCCCCGTTTAAACCAGCCTCCAATGGGCAGGCAGAGCGGGCAGTACAAACAATCAAACAGAGCCTTAAACGAGTCACAGAAGGCTCACTCCAAACCCACCTGTCCCGAGTACTGCTCAGCTACCGCACGACACCCCACTCGCTCTCAGGGGTGACCCGGCTGAGCTACTCATTAAAAGGACACTGAAAACCAGACTCTCACTGGTCCACCCCAACCTGCATGATCAGGTAGAGAGCAGGCGGCAGCAACAAAATGTAAACGATGGTCGCGCCACTGTCTCACGGGAAATTGATCTGAATGACCCTGTGTATGTGCTAAACTATGGACTTGGTCCCAAGTGGATCGCGGACACGGTGATAGCTAAAGAAGAGAGTAGGGTGTTTGTAGTCAAACTAGACAATGGACAAATATGCAGAAAGCACCTGGACCAAACGAGGCTACGGTTCACAGACTGCCCTGAACAACCCTCGGCAGACACCACCTTTTTCGAGCCCGCAACACACACCCAAAGGATCAACGACACTACCCCGGACCAGGAAATTGAACTCATGATCATGCAACTTCAGTACCCCATTCTTACTTTCTCTCCATACCCCTTGATCCCTTTAGCCGTAAGGGCCACATCTAACTCGCTTTTGAATATATCTAACGGACTGGCCTCAACAACTTTCTGTGGTAGAGAATTCCACAAGTTCACAATTCTCTAAGTGAAAAAGTTTCTCCTCATCTCAGTACTAAATGGCTTACCCCTTATCCTTAGACTGTGACCCCTGGTTCTGGACTTCCCCAACATCGGGAACATTTTTCCTGCATCTAACTTGTCCAGTCCTGTCAGAATTTTATATATTTCCATGAGATCCCCTCTCATTCTTCTAAATTCCAGTGAATATAAGCCTAGTCGATCAAGTTTTTCTTCATATGTCAGTCCTGCCATTCCGGGAATCAGTCTGGTAAACCTTCACTGCACTCCCCCAATAGCAAGAATGTCCTTCCTCAGATTAGGAGACCAAAACTATACACAATATCAAGGTGTGGCCTCACCAAGGCCCTGTACAATTGCAGTAAGACCTTCCTGCTCCTATACTCAAACCCTCTCACTATGAAGGCCAACAAGACATTTGCCTTCTTCACCGTCTGCTGTACCTGCATGCCAACTTTCAATGACTGATGTAGCATGACACCCAGGTCTCGTTGCATTTCCCCTTTTCCTAATCTGTATCCATTCAGATAATATTCTGTCTTCCTGTTTTTGCCACCAAAGTGGATAACCTCACATTTATCTACATTATACTGCATCTGCCATGCATTTGCCCACTCACCTAACCTGTCCAAGTCACCCTGCAGCTTCTTAGCATCCTCCCCAGAGCTCACACTGCCACCCAGCTTAGTGTCATCTGCAAACTTGGAGATAGTACATTCAATTCCTTCATCTAAATCATTAATGTCTATTGTAAATAGCTGGGGTCCCAGCACTGAACCTTGTGGTACCCCACTAGTCACTGCCTGCCATTCTGAAAAGGACCTGTTCATTCCTACTCTTTGTTTCCTGCCTGCCAACCAGTTCTCTATCCACGTCAATACATCACCCACAATACCACGTGCTTTAATTTTGCACACCAATCTCTTGTGTGGGACCTTGTCAAAAGCATTTTGAAAATCCAAATACACCAGATCCACTGGTTCTCCCTTGTCCACTCTACTAGTTACATCCTCAAAAGATTCTAGAAGATTTGTCAAGCATGATTTCCCTTTCATAAATCCATGCTGACTTGGACCGATCCTGGCACTGCTTTCCAAATGCACTGCTATTACATCTTTAATAATTGATTCCAACATTTTCCCTACTACCAATGTCAGGCTAACCGGTCTATAATTTCCTTTTTTCTCTCTCCCTCCTTTTTTAAAAAGTGGTATTATGTTAGCTACCCTCAAATCTGTAGGAATTGATCCAGAGTCTATAGAATGTTGGAAAATGACCACCAATGCATCCATTATTTCTGGGGCCACTTCCTTAAGTACTCTATGATGCAGACTATCAGGCCTTGGGGATTTATTGGCCTTCAATCCCATCAATTTCCCTAACACAATTTCCTGACTAATAAGGATTTCCTTCAGTTCCTCTTTCTTGCTAGAACCTCGGTCCCCTAGTATTTCTGGAAGGTTATTTGTGTCTTAGTGAAGTCAGAACCAAAGTATTTGTTCAATTGGTCTGCCATTTCTTTGTTCCCCATTATAAATTCACCTGATTCTGACTACAAGGGACCTACATTTGTCTTCACTAATATTTTTCTCTTCACATATCTATAGAAGCTTTTGCAGTCAGTTTTTATGTTCCCTGCAAGCTTACTCTTAAACTCGATTTTCCCCCTCCTAATTAAACCCTTTGTCCTCCTCTGCTGAATTCTAAATTTCTCCCAGTCCTCAGGTTTGCTGCTTTTTCTGGCCAATTTATATGCCTCTTCCTTGGATTTCACACTATCCCTAATTTCCCTTGTTAGCCACGGTGGAGCCACCTTCCCCGTTTTATTTTTTACATCAGACAGGGATGTACAATTGTTGACATTCTTAATATATTTATAGAAGATCTTTCACTTTCCTTGATTTTACTTGCCAAGAATTTTTCATGCTCTCTCTTAGCATTCCTAATATCCTTTTTAATTTCACGTCTCAACTTTCTATATTCCTCCAGAGATTCTATAGTATTTAGCCATCAGTATATGACATAAGCCTCCCATTTTTTTCTTTATCCTCCCCTCTAAGTCCCTCGACATCCAGGGGGCTCTAGAATTGTTATTCCCACCCTTTTTTTTTTAAAGGCACATGTTTGACCTGAGCCCTCTGGATCTCTCCTTGAATGCGTCCCACTGTTCTGACACTGATTTACCTTCAAGTAGCAGTTTCCAGTCCACTGTGGCCAAATCACTTCTCAACTTTGCAAAGTTAGCTTTTCCCCAATTTGGGACTTTTATTCCTAGTCTATCCTTGTCCTTATCCATAACTACCTTGAATTATTGTCACTGACATCCAAGTGCTCTCCCACTGATATTCCTTCCACCTGCTCAGCTTCATTCCCCAAAACTAAATCCAAAACTGCCCCCTCCAGTGTTGGGCTTGTACATACTGACTAATAAAGTTTTCTTGAATGCATTTTAGGAATTCCGCACCCTTTATACCCTTCACACTATATTTGTCCCAATCAATCAGGATACTTGAAATCTCTTACTATTACTGCCCTATGGTTTTTGGACTTCACAGAAATGTGCCTACATATTTGCCCTTCTATCTCCCTCCCACTGTTTGGGGGTCTATAATATACGCCAAGCAGTGTGATTGCATTTTTTTTATTTTTCAGTTCAACCCATATGGCCTCATTTAATGATCCCTCTAACATATCATCCCTCCTCACAACTGTAACAGTTCCTTGAATCAATACTGCGACCCCCCATCCCCTTTTTGACCTGTCTAAAAATCCTGTAACCAGGAATATTGAGTTGCCAAACCTGCCCCTCTTTCAGCCATGTCTCTGTAATGGCTATAATGTCATACTCCCAAGTGTCAACCTGTGCTCTCAGCTCATCCGCCTTGTTCACTATACTCCTTGCATTGAAGTATATACCATTTAGCACAGGAAGACCTCCTTGATTACTACTTACGAACCCTTGTTTCCTGTCTTACAGATTCACTTTCTACATTCTTGCTTTCTAATTTCAGCTTTACTTCATTCTCTATTTGTTCTTAGGTTCCCATCCCCCTGCCAAGCTAGTTTAAACCCTCCTCAACAGCACTAGTAAAACTCCCCGCATGGCACACTGCTCTCCTGCAGGATGAAGGAACCGTGGCAGCTGCCAGGATAGCAGACATTTACATCAAAGATCATCTGCCTGTGGTCGCACAACAACCATGTCTCATGCGTGCAATCAATGGCTCCCTGAACCATGGGGAAGCCCGCTATCCTGGCGAAGCCACAGGAGCTCTCATCTTGGTTTTCCCTGGAAACCAAATTTCCTGCTTTCTGGAAATCCAAGATGTATAAGGGATGATTCCTTTTATTTTAAATGGGTTAGCAATTTTGTTAAGATGGAACAGACTGGGATTTAATGTGAACACATTAACCAGCGCACAGGCGCACAGCAATATTTCTATGGCACAACAGTAATAGTGTATTACCTATTGTTATAATGTTGTAATGAACTAAAATTACAATAGGACTTAAAGGTGTAAAGGCACCTTTGGTGGTGACTAAATGTTAACAATATCCAATTATCATCGAGTCAATAATGCTCAATATTCAAATTCTTGTTTCTTTACTTACTGCTTGCTATTGTAGGGGAATTAACTCAACTTTACCACTCTAAAAACACAAATCAGCTCCTTGGTCCACACATATTCCGACATTAAACAATGGAAAATGATGACTAAAGAAAAGGCACAATGCAGATTGTGGTTCACTGAAGCTACAGCGTAGGTTTCAGGGAAAGAAATTATTAAACTGAAGGATTAAATTCTGGATGCACAATTATAATTACTGCTCGAAAAGGCTGTTAAAATATTATGGTAATTATATTGAACAAAATAAAAAATGTTCAAAGGTTTTTCAACATATGTGGATAGAGTCAAAATAGTACATAATAAAAAGCTATCAGTCACCATCAGCATCATAAGCAGTCCCTCGGAATCGAGGAAGACTTGCTTCCACTCTTAAAATGAGTCTTTAGGTGGCTAAACAGTCCAATACGAGAGCCACAGTCCCTGTCACAGGTGGGACAGATAGTCGTTGGGGGTAAGGGTGGGTGGGACAGGTTTGCCGCACGCTCTTTCTGCTGCCTGCGCTTGATTTCTGCATGCTCTCGGCGATGAGACTCGAGCTGCTCAGTGCCCTCCTGGATGCACTTCCTCCACTTAGCCAGGGAGGGACTCCCAGGTGTCAGTGGGGATGTTGCACTTTGTCAGGGAGGCTTTGAGGGTGTCCTTGTAACGTTTCCTTTGCCCACCTTTGGCTCATTTGCCATGAAGGAGCTCCGAGTAGCTATCAGTGGAGAAACAGGCATATGTTCCTGACTCTACCTTTCTGCAGGCCTTACCACCATAAGTCAAGCAAGAGTACAACAGAAGGCCCAGAAAATAGACTAGCTTCCAGCCTTGACAGACAGTGACTGGTCATCCCAGCACGGATTTGTTAAAGGCAAATCGTGTTTAACCAATTTGATCGAGTTTTTTGATGAGGTAACAGAGGGTTGATAAGGGCACTGCAGTTCACCTGGTGTACATGGGTGAAAAATCCTTCCGAAGGAGTTTAAAATACATCGGCCGAGAAACTGGGTGAATGAGCTGTGCACCGGAACGAGTAGGCCCAAGGCCCACAAACGGCCTCACGGATTTTTGATGCCACAACCTCCTTTTGTAAATACAGACAATACGTGCAAACTTTTACAATTGACAGCTGACATTCGTAGTTCTATGATTTTGGCCCTGAGTTAATTATCATGTTTTTTATATAAAAGCCTCATGTTACTTGTTTCCAATATCTTACACACGTTGTCTAAAGTGTGCATCATGACTGGAGATGGTGAATGATTATAATCTTTCTCATCAGGTAAGAGGTTTATGAAATCTTTTGTTTCAATCTGTTATTTTTTTATAATCATTTCCTGGCACAGTGCTATTCCAACTTTTAGCTCCTTTAGTGCTGTTGACATTGGGCTGTAAATTGTGGCCTCTGCGAATGCATACGATATGTGCATGCACCCAAAGAGTTCAAGGTCTAGGCATGCACTGCCCATGCACCTAAACCCGGCACATGAGATCTGTCAACATTTTTTTGGACAGATCGTACGAATGCAAAAATAGAGATTTGGGCTATTTGCCCAACTCCTGCCCAGCGAATGTCCTTAAAACACTTACGCGTCGTAAAAGCAGGCATAAGGGCTTGCTTTTACGAGTGTAAGAGTTTTAAAAGATAGAAAATATAAACTTCACGACTATTTTTTACATTAAAAACTCTGTACATTAAGGTAAGTTTATTTTTAACATTAATAAAACTAAATTTAAAAACATTTCAAAAAATAATTTTTTTTCTAAAACATTTAATTTAATTCAATTTCTATTCATTTTAAATAAGTGAAATGTTTTTTTATTTATGCAAAGTTTTTTTTTGTTTGTGGGGTATTCCCATTCATAGTAATGGCAGCTCTGTACAATTGTTTTAATAGTGTTAAAAATTTACTATCAATGAGAAAATACTTCATTTCGATTGGTGGTCTGACCCACGCAATCTCAGGATACGCTTGCGCTCCTGGGATGCGTGGGCCATTGCACTGGACTGTGCATCTAGGCCTCGGAGCCGAAGTGTTTGTTCCTCCGGGGCTTTCATAATATTTTTGCCTCTGGCCTCAATTTCTGGGCCATTATCTTATTTTACTGCAAAAAACTCTACCCATGGACTACTAACCACATAAGCTAGAAATTACTGTTGGTGGTGTTAGCAGACAAACACATGCTCAGTCCAGTTGTTCCGGGTCTTCAGTTCTAAGAGCCAAACCAATGGTCCTTAATGAGACCGCTGGAGGCTGGGTAATCCCGGGGGTTCCAATCCCCGACCCCAGGAGTGACCTATCCCCGGCCAATCCAACTAACCCCATGCCTGGGTCTGATTCCCAACCCGAAGGAGGTCCTATCCTCACCTCCAGAGATCTTTGAATGGGGGAGTCTGATGGGGGGAGCTTGAGGGGCAGGGGGAAGTATTCCTGCACCTTCTGGCCCACAAATAGTGTTATAAAGTCACTTACCTTCACCCCAAAAGCTGTCCTCGCCTCCCTTCAGCTGCCGGGTTTCCCGAGGCCGAGGAAACCCAGCTGACCAATGTTAAACCTCCAAAGCAGGTTAAATCTGAGGCTTCCAGCCTCATTAAAATAGTTACATCACCAACCCATCACCTTCAATGGCTTCTCTTCCTGCTCCCATAACGTTAGCTCTGGTTACCTGCACAATCTATCCTTGGTCCCCTCCTATTTTTCACTACATGCTGCCCCTCAGCGACATCATCCGGAAACATGTCACCACTCCCACTGTTGACCCCTCATCTGTCTCTGATTTGTCACACTGCTTGTCCAACATCCAGTACTGGATGAGAAAAAATTTCCTTCAACTAAATATTGGGAAGTCTGAAGCCATTGTCTTCAGTTCCCACCGCAAATTCCATAGCCACTGTTATCTCCACTCTTGAATATTCCAATACTTTCCTAGCTGGTCTTGCACCTATCACCCTCCGTAAACTTGAACTCATCCAAAACTCTGCCACCCATATACTAACTTAAATCAATTGTTAATCACCCACCATCATCAACCCTGTGATAACAGGCCTTACCCCTCCCTATCTTTGTAACCTCCTCCAACCCTATAACTCACCAAGATCTCAGCGCTCCTCCAATTCTGGCCTCTTATGCATCCCCATTTTTAATCACTCTGCTAGTGGCAGCCGTGCCTTCAGTTGCCAAAGTCCTAAGCTCTGGAATTTCCTCCCTAAATCTCTCCGTCTCCCTACCTCTCTTTCCTCCTTTAAGACACTCCTTAAAGCATATGTCTTTGACTATCTGTCCTAATATCTCCTTTTGTGGCTCGGTGTAAACATTTTTTTGATAACGCTCATGTGAAGTACCTTGGGACGTTTTACTACATTAAAGGCACTATGTAAAGGTAAGTTGTTATTGTTGTTGTTGGTGCCTGTGCTGTTGTCCTTAAAAGTGGCAATCAATACCAGGATGTAGGATGTAGGATGTAGTCACCAAGACAATTGTCATCTTAGTGGTCATGTCCAATAAAGACCACTGAAGAGCATTTTACTGAGGCTGTTGATTAAAATCAATAAGTGACTATGGTTTATATATGATGCCTCTGGGCATACCCAGCTGTGGGTGCTGGAAATTAGACAAAACAAAATTGAAACTTTATGGGGGTGGGGCAGCATCTCAGCATAAGTGCCAAGATGTGCCAACCCAGGACATTCACCGCTGATCCCACCAAACTTTGTGGGGTCAGGGAGAGGTCCCTTTCAATGAGAGCACCTGGTGACTGCACCAATAGGGATGCAGCTAAGGTGGAAAGGCTGTGAGATCTCGGTGGGGATGTCAGGTTTCCTCTCCCCTGAAATAATTTTAATCTTAGTGGTTCCAGGCCACAATCCCAGCCTTGGATCCCCAGGTGGGGCCCACTTCCACCCCTTGTCTAGAAAGTGTGATCTGACCAGGCGTATCGCTACCGATGTAACACTGGGTCCCTCTGAGAGACGGAGATACAGGGATTCCAAGATGTAAGGAATCTCCTTCCCAGCCCATAACCGCCCGTTCCTGCAGATGGCCATGGTTGTAATGAGTGATGTACCAGAAGGGCTGTGGCTTTTTAAACCCACTATCTCGTATGTAAAATATTCTCAGTTGTTTGTAAGATTGGACTTTTGTTCACACGACCAGGAAAATTACATTGCTTCTAAAAGATGAAAGAAGTTTGATATGGCTAAAGATGGTAAAATGAGCTGTAGAATATAATATATTGTAATATATTGATGCATTCCAAAAACATTATTATCATAATTCATTTTTGATATTATAACAAGGGGAATCATTACAAAAGGCAACAGTAAGTAATTAAAAGCAACAATAGCAATAGAATAGCAAGATTTAAAATAATTATCAGTGAAATGTTATTTTTAAATTGCTATTAAAAATTTGAATTGGCAGCAAATGCCTGGAATAATTAGGCATCTTAAATTAATTTTATTGCTTAATTTGACTATTATATTTTGTTTTACTTGCAATTATTTTCCAATAGTCTCTGAATAAATGTTTATAAAATACTTTAAAACATGATAATTTCCCTCACAGTTGTCTTCTATACAAGCTATGCTGCCAAGCAAAGGCAGCACATTTCCACCAAGTTAACTAGAGGAACAGTCACCAAGGCACCATCACACCCTGCCGACCATAGGTTGGCAAGCACAGAGGCCTGAGAACATGTTAACGACCAGCGCTCGTGGCCAGAGGGAGTACACAGCACAGGAAGCCAATTAAGAATGGGATGTAAGAGACAAACAACACTCTTCTATAAATATGTTGCAAGGAATGTAAAGGACCCCAGACCAAGAAGCCCAAATGTAAGAATAAAAGTGTTTAGCAATGATAAAATTGATTCTATATATATAAATGTTCAAAGTGTAGATTATACAGAAAGGCTGCAATGTTGAAACAAAATGGATGACATCCCCAAGTTCATGTCTCCATGGTTTGAAACTCACCAAACTAGAAAAGTTGTCAATTGGAAAGCCATTAACCTAATCAAGGAATGGCACTGGCCCTCCAGACAGGCACATGTATGATGAGAAACCAATCAGGAACGACCCTGGAACCAAGACCCAATCCTGAGACTTTCTGAGAAACAATGGCCTTAAGGGGTATAATAAGTCAAGCCAAAGATTGCTGGCTCTCTTCTTCTCTTGGCCTCAACAACTTCCTGTGGTAGAGAATTCCACAGGTTCACCACTCTCTGGGTGAAGAAGTTGCTCCTCATCTCGGTGCTAAATGGCTTACCCCTTAGCCTTAGACTGTGACCTCTGGTTCTGGACTTCCCCAACATTGGGAACATTCTTCTTGGATCGAACCTGTCTAAACCCATCAGAATTTTAAACGTTTCTATGAGATCCCCTCTCATTCTTCTGAACTCCAGTGAATACAAGCCCAGTTGATCCAGTCTTTCTTGATATGTCAGTCCCGCCATCCTGGGAATCAGTCTGGTGAACCTTCGCTGCACTCCCTCAATAGCAAGAATGTCCTTCCTCAAGTTAGGAGACCAAAACTGTACACAATACTCCAGGTGTGGCCTCACCAAGGCCCTGTACAACTGTAGCAACACCTCCCTGCCCCTGTACTCAAATCCCCTCGCTATGAAGGCCAACATGCCATTTGCTTTCTTAACCACCTGCTGTACCTGCATGCCAACCTTCAATGACTGATGTACCATGACACCCAGGTCTCGTTGCACCTCCTCTTTTCCTAATCTGTCACCATTCAGATAATAGTCTGTCTTTCTGTTTTTACCACCAAAATGGATAACCTCACATTTAGCCACATTATACTTCATCTGCCATGCATTTGCCCACTCACCTAACTATCCAAGTCACTCTGCAGCCTCATAACATCCTCTTCGCAGCTCACACTGCCACCCAACTTAGTGTCATCCGCAAATCTGGAGATACTACATTTAATCCTCTCATCTAAATCATCAATGTACAATGTAAACAGCTGGGGCCCCAGTACAGAACCTTGTGGTACCCCACTAGTCACTGCCTGCCATTCTGAAAAGTACCCATTTACTCCTACTCTTTGCTTCCTGTCTGCCAACTAGTTCTCAATCCACGTCAGCACACTACCCCCAATCCCATGTGCTTTAACTTTGCACATTAATCTCTTGTGTGGGACCTTGTCGAAAGCCTTCTGAAAGTCCAAATACACCACATCAACTGGTTCCCCCTTGTCCTCTCTACTGGAAACATCCTCAAAAAATTCCAGAAGATTTGTCAAGTATGATTTCCCTTTCACAAATCCATGCTGACTTGGACCTATCATGTCACCTCTTTCCAAATGCGCTGCTATGACATCCTTAATAATTGATTCCATCATTATACCCACTACCGATGTCAGGCTGACCGGTCTATAATTCCCTCTTTTCTCTCTCCCTCCTTTTTTAAAAAGTGGGGTTACATTGGCTACCCTCCACTCCATAGGAACTGATCCAGAGTCTATGGAATGTTGGAAAATGACTGTCAATGCATCCGCTATTTCCAAGGCCACCTCCTTAAGTACTCTGGGATGCAGTCCATCAGGCGCTGGGGATTTATCGGCCTTCAATCCCATCAATTTCCCCAACACAATTTCCCGACTAATAAGGATTTCCCTCAGTTCCTCCTTCTTATTAGACCCTCTGACCCCTTTTATATCCAGAAGGTTGTTTGTGTCCTCCTTAGTGAATACCGAACCAAAGTACTTGTTCAATTGGTCTGCCATTTCTTTGTTCCCTGTTATGACTTCCCCTGATTCTGACTGCAGGGGACCTACGTTTGTTTTTACTAATCTTTTTCTCTTTACATATCTATAGAAGCTTTTGCAGTCCGTCTTGATGTTCCCTGCAAGCTTCTTCTCGTATTCTATTTTCCCTGCCCTAATCAAACCCTTTGGCCCCCTCTGCTGAGTTCTAAATTTCTCCCAGTCCCTGGGTTCACTGCTATTTCTGGCCAATTTGTATGCCACTTCCTTGGCTTTATTACTAGCTCTGATTTCCCTTGATAGCCACGGTTGAGCCACCTTCCCTTTTTTATTTTTACGCCAGACAGGGATGTTAAAAGTTAATGTTAAAAAAATTGTGCGCGGACCACCCCACTCAATGGGCTAACTTGCTGCCAATGTGCTTAATGGCAATGAGGTCCACACCTCATAGAACAACAGGGGTCTCCCTATATCAGGCCATGACGGGGAGGCTCATGAGAACGCCAGACCAGCTAACACTAACAGGGATGAGTGCCCTGACAATGAAACCATGTAGTTCCAAGTGGCTGGAACAAGTGGTAGATCACACCGATCAGATCAATCGATTAGTGGCCACCAAATTGGGGAAGTCAAAAAGACAAATTAAAAGGTACTTTGACAAGAAAGTACATCCCTTTGAATATGAGGTGGGAGACTCAGTAATGATTCCAAATTATGGGAAGAAGAAGCTGCCTTTGAGCCCAGCTGGTGGGGATGGCATACAATTATAGACCGATTGAACCAAGAGGTTTATTAGATTCAGTTACTAGGGAAAAAGGGCGTTCAGTACAAGAAATGGTTTCACATTAATCAGTTAAAAACTGCCAAAGAGTAAGTACTACACTGATCTTGTTTCCCACAGACCATATTACGGACGCTCACGACTGTCAGGACGACACTGGTCACGACCGAAGCCGAGGGAAGACGGAGAAGCGGAAGCTGCAGCATGACTCACAAACATCAATGTGCTTTGAGAAGCGACGGTGCACTGAAGATACTGGAAGGGAAGGGTCTCCGTTGGAGATATTATTGTACTATAGTAAATCCCCTACTTGTGGCATACACCTTACGAGGTGGGGACCGAATCAGGCTGTCCACTTTTCTCTCTCTCTCTCTCTAAGTTTAAAACCCATTATACAGCGGTCATCCACCTCACAGAAACGTAAACAGCAGAGCTATCAGAATCCTCTCAATGTTTATGATATGTGAACCCTGAGGAGATAAACAATATGAGTAGTCAATAAGGATATTTCCCCCTCAAGGTGGGGATTCTGTAAGAATAAAAGTGTTTAGTAATGATAAAATTGATTCTATATTATATATATATATAATATAAAAATGTTAAAAGTGTAGAAACAAATTGCAATGTTGAACAAAATGAATGACTCCCCCAAGTTCATGTCTCCATGGCTTTGAAATTCACCAAACTAGAAAAGATGTTAATTGGAAAGCCATTTCCAGGAATGGTACTGGCCCTCCAGACAGACACATGTATGAGGAGAAGCCCATCAGGAATGGCCCTGGAACCAAGAGCCAATCCTGAGGCTTCCTGAGAAATGGCCTTAAGGGGTATAATAAGTCAAGCCAAAGATTGCTGGCTCTCTTCTTCTCTTTTCTTAAGCACATGGCAAAAGCAGGACCTTCCTCTATAGACCAAGAAGCAGGCCATGTGCTTTGCCAGAGGGAAGTCACGTATACCTTTTTATACCTTTTTATAAATCATTATTGTAACATTGTAACTATTGTAACTAAGTCAATCCGTAGGATAGCTGATGACTGCTGATAGATGTGCATGTGTGTGTTTAATAAACTATTCCAAATTGTTTTAAAAGAATCAGTCTTGCTGTTAATTTAATGCCAGAGATTTAGAAATCTTACACAAATTCATGCTCAAATTTTGGCATTCCCTACAGGATACTCAACTATCTAATTTGGGTGAGGCGGAATAATGAAAACTGAGCACAATTATTTTAAGCTAATAGGTCAACCTATAAATGACATCGACAACACCCATGGAAATGTCTCTGGGCTGGACCATCCTGTTCTAAAAACACATGTCTTGAGGGGAGAAACAGGCAAAGAAGAAAGAGACATCTTTTTATTTATTTATTCATGGTTTTAACTATCATAGTATTATTTTGTTAATGTGCAATTTTGAGTAGGGTGGCTAATGTATATAAAAAAATGTGTGAAGATTTTTTTTACTTCAGCCTGGTGTCTGACAAATGGAGAAAAACTACAGAGTCTCCAAACAAAACTACTAAGAGCATCTGTTTGCCCAATGTGTAGTGCATATTCTCTCCCCAGAAGGACGCATCCCACTGTTGCGATTAGTCCATCTAAATTATACCGATTTCAATATCTGTATCAGTTGACTAGCCAGCGATTGTAATGCACAGCTCCAAGGCAAATGACACGTACGCTAAACCTTTTGCAGAATGGCGAAGACTTGCAAAGTGCTATCTCTGTGCAAAACCAAAATGTTAGGTTCCAAAGGACTGAGAAGGTTGCGCATCCAATGTTTGTCACTCAAGAGTCATATAGTGTCCTACCGCACAGCCCTGGAGATTCAAGGGCAGGATGTTCTTCAGAAGGTTGGAGATGGTTAAGCAGGAAGCCACGTCCCCACAAGTAAGAAGCAAAATACTGCAAATGCTGATAATCTGAAACAAAAACAGAAAATGCTGGAAACATTCAGCGATCACTCAGCCACTGTGGAGAGAACAGACAAGTTAATGTTTCGGGTGTGGATACTTTTTCAAAACTGAAGATTAAGAGATCGGCAGGCATATTAATAAAATCAGAAAAAGGGGACAGAAAAAATATACATAAAAGAAAGACAAATCCAGAGAGGAATCATGAGTGGAATGATATAACCTCTGTCAAGTAATGGACAGAAACATTAAAACATTATTGAGACAAAAGGGTGTGTAAATAACCAAAGAAGGGAATTGTGAAAAAACCTGAGGGATGGAAAATATGGAAAATCTGAAGGTCAGTGAGAAACTAAAACAAGTTTAACATTGAGCTTGTATCAAAAATCTGAAGTTATTGAAGTCAATTTTCGGATCGGGGCCTGCAAGGTGCTTTGGTAAAAGAGGAAATATTGTACTTGAGCCTTTCATTGAATTTCATTGGAACAGTGACCCTGGACAAGGTGTGTATGAATCAGACGGCACTCACTCATTGTTCTGAGTAGAGGCACTACCACTCGAGCTGAGAGCCATTTCATGCAGCGTACCAGATGCAGGAACGCTGGCCGCGAAATTCGGCACCTTAGCGCTGGCTGTTAAAGCCTGTTTCAGCAAAGAATTGGTGGCCACCTCGCTTCTGTCCACTTCCAGGGCTGGCCACGGTGGCCACCATTTTGGGCAGGTCAGTAGCAAGGCCATTGCCTGTGTTCGGCAGACAAATGCTAATCAGTCAGATTGTGAAGTCAATCAGCGTACACTGCTAATTTGACGCACGACCTGTTATTTTGGACGTGATCGTTTGACTGCAGGACCTCCTCAAATCACTCAGTTCAGACTGTGTGTTCCGCTGCAGGAGGGACACCACCCCACTGCTGCCCTCCGCCCCCACCCACAACCAGTGGTAGTTAAAGGAATTATCAACAACTTGCAGATCACTTGCTTTTTGATTTCTACTGGCTCTTTGTAAGTTTGTGCAAATGTTTGGAGCTTTCTACAGTTATTTAAAGTTGGTGAGGTGACAGTGAGTGGGGCTGCAAGTGGTGAAGGCCTTGCTTCTGAATTCAAGAGACCTCATGACTTGCTCCAGTCATGAGGTCTCTACTTGCAGTCCACATTGCATTGGAGAATTACAGGGAGATGGAGCAGAGGCAGTGAAGAAGAGGACCAGCTGCTCACAGGGGGAGGAGGAGGAGGAACCCCACCTCATGTGGCCAGCAGTCATTTAATGAGAGCCATGATGCCACGAGGAACCTCATCGAGTAGAACAGTGGGGTACTAAAGCAGAGGTTCCACTGCCTTGTCTGCTTGGGAGGAGCTCTCTAGTACAGGTGTCCCATTTCATGGTGGTCTGCTGCATGCTTCACAACTTGACCATCATGAGGGCGCAGCTTTTGCCACCACGGGTTCTGCGATCACCTCAGGGGGAAGAGGAAGTGAAGGAGGAAGAGGAGGAGGAAGAGAAAGAGTAGGAGGAGGAAGGGAGGAGGCAGGTAGCAGATCCACGTTCCGGACGGGCTGTCCTTGAGCGCATCATCAGAATCCGGTTCCCCCGAATGAAACCCCAGATCCCCGTTGCTCAACACTTCCCCATCTTACCATCCCACTGTCATGGAACATCACAGGGTCTTCTTGGTCACAAAGCTGACGTGAGATCCACTACAAAACAAACATTCCCAACATAATTTATAAATGAATCAATCCAAGACTACATAAAACAGTCAACAATCACCCATGTGCATTCTCGTAGTGCCTATCTTTCATGTTCCTTTGCCTATTCTAGTCGTTCAAGCAATGCTCTCCAATGGCTGCAGCATGGCAGATGGAAGGCTGCTGACCTTCCATGGGGGACACTGCAGATTGCTGGATTGCTGTGAGACCCTGCAAGGCCCTTTCCACACTCAGGAAACCCAGCCATGATGGCATCAATCTGAGCTTTCGTGGCAGCAAGCTGAGCCTGCATGAGAGCAGCTTGAGTTTCCAGTGCAGCACTCAGACGTTGGGTCGCTTCCACTTGTGCTGCAATGGAAGCAGCGACATCACACCCAGCGTCATGGTTGGGCCCATGTGTCCTGATGCAGTTTGGCATCACTTCCATCCTGGAAATCATGGGCTCAAGCTCCGCACAAAGCACCATCCCTTTAAAAAATGCAGAGAGCCGAGGTAAAGTTTTATGGTCCAGTAGACTGCACCCAATATTGGCCCCCTTCTTGAGTGCCGAGCCAACCAGCAGTGTGTTTTGCGCTGGGCTCAGTGCTCCCATCATTATAAAGAACAGTCAGCATGAATTTTGCACCACTTTGAACGGGGAGGGCAGATCGTGCTTTGCGCTCCCCACACCCGTTTTCAGGCCCAATCCAATTTCACCCACATTGTGTTTAAAGCCCAGTAAAGTTCCATCTCCGACTGTCACCTCTTCATGATTTTCCAGGTATGGCCCTTGACCAGCCAATGGGTCACTTGCAGGACCAGTTCCCAGATATTTCACCTGGCATAGCCTCACTGTATCTTACACTCACAGGCACTAAGAGATATCATGCCCAGATGATTAGCTTCACAATTCACTGAGCACAGATGAGCAGGAGCAGGCAGAAGTGGAAAAGGTGGATCAGGAATTCCCTCGCCAGATGGTAAGATCACTTCATCTGCAGTTGGTGAGGCCAGGGGTCCCAATCTCGGGAATCCAGCCTGCAATAACACCCCACACACGCGAAAGTTGGACTGCTCCACCCTATCCACTATGTGCCGGAAGCTTACCGAGCATGACTGTTGGTGTTTTTGCGAGAAGTGCCTTGCGGCTGCTGGCACATGGCGGATGGGTGGAGGAGTCCAACCCCCGCGTGTGTGGGGCGTTATTCAAGGACTCCAAATGATACAATCAGCTGTGACGTGAAGGGCAGCTGCAGGGACAATTGCAGCCGATATTTTCCATGGCGGGAGGAGTGGGCGTTCTTCCAACTGTCTGGGGTAACATCGGAAAAAGTCAGTGTAAATGCTGGAGAAACGGCGTGAGTGGTTGTTTATTCCTTTACTCCAGGGTTTCTGCCGATCCTCCACTTAAAGTTATGGCAAGAGATCGGGGAGCCTTTGCATAAATTCGGCAATTCTAGTGCTATAATTTAACTTATTTACCAAGAGAATGTGGAACTTGCTAGCATGAGGAGTATTTGAGGCGAATAGCACAGATGCGTTTAAGGGGAAGCTAAATAAACGCATGAGGGAGAAAGGAACAGAAGGTTAGGCTGATAGGTTGAATGAAGTAGGGTGGGAGGAGGTTCGTGTGGAACAGGAACAATGGCCCGTTTTTGTACAGTAAATTCTATGTAATGAGGCCTTACAGATCACAAGGCACAGTAACACGAAGACTTCCAGTAAGGGCTGAATGGAACTGAGGAGGGATGAGGTTTCTGCCTTTTATAAGGGAAACCCTATCATTGCGGTTTCTCCCCTGTTTTGGAGGACTCACAGAATCCAGTAAGCAGGCAAGACCCTCTCTCTTCATATTGGGAGAACTGTTACAGGAGAAGCCTGAAGGGCATTAATAACACTGCATTCTTCCACCCGAGACAAGGTGCACCGCTTTTTTGCCGGTCATTACCGCCGCAATGGATGCGGCGGCCATTGGAGCGAAATTGAGTATTTTTGCTTGGAAAAAGGAGCGGAGCGGTATTGGTGTCGGGAATGGGCTGTTTGCAGCAGTGTGGGTGGCCGATTGGGCCACGAAGTTCAGCTGGTGCCAATTTACTGCTAACGAGCCAGCTGCTCCTGGCCTTCGAGGGCAGGGTTTGCAGCTGGGCCCTGAGCAGGGAATCAGTTTGATACGAAGGCATGGTGAATCCAGGAGGTGCAAGGAGGGCCAGCAGATTTTATGATGTGGAACTGGAGACCCTGATCGAGGCTGTGGAGGGAAGGAGGAGCATTGTTTACCCCGACACAGGCAGACCAACTCACACTGTGTTCGTTAATGCCTGGAGAGAGATCGTTGTGGAGGTCTCGGGGACCTCCATTCATGACCGCACCGCCACCCAATGCTGCAAAAGGCTCAATGACATAATTCGACTGATAAAAGTGTGTACGCGTTCCCCCAACTCCTCACCTTCCATCTGAAAGCCTCTCCTTCACCTCTTATTTGCAACCTTCATTATATAGTCACTGAAGCAACATTTGATTATATATGTGTTTGCGTTCTCGCAATGGAGGCTCCCTTTCATGTCAGAGTTACACCTGCATGTAATGGGCCCACACTTGCACTCATTGCCAAGGCCTCATGACACTGCTACTCAGCAAGCCTTATTTGCTTTGCAGGCGAAGGTTTCACACAATGGTGTTGAGCATCAGAGGGCTGGTGGTGGCTAGTGGGACCTTCCCTGTGGCTCTCTCAGATTGGTGGAGATGGTGAGGTGCTGCCCTGGGGAGTGGCGCAGGCTCCTCGGATCAGGATGATGATGATGTGCTCTCTCAGAATTACAGCAGCCCTGACCCCAGATCTGTCACTGCAACATTGCCAACAGTCATGGATTCGCCCGAGCCATGACTGACTGAACGCACCGAGTGGGATACTGCCCAGTCTGCAGCCAGGCATTCCAGGGCCAGAGCTGGTCGAGGGGCATTTGTAGTTTCGACACCTGAAACACAGCAGTCTTCCCAGACCCATGATGCAGCCACAGGGGAGACACTGCAGCGTAGTTCGATAACAGGCTTGCGTAGGAAGGGTTAAAAGGAGATGCACAAGGGTGATAAATGATAATGGTATGTGTTTTGCACATTTATTTCTTGTGTAATAAATCTTTATTTTGTGTTCCCATATCTCTGCAGGTCTCTCTTTCACTGTGGGAATGATGTGTGAAAGGGCTCATTGAGATGGCCATGGAGATGCACAGATGAAGGGTGAAGTGGGCAGGAACTCAGCGGAAACGAGCAGCAATGAGATGGTTTTGCATGCCCCTTGCAGGGTTTGGAAGGTGACGCCGCCTCCTGTGTGGCCAGCGACCCGCATCCTGGTCTTCCCCATCCTGCGCGTCATGCTCCTGATCCTCCTCCTCCCGTGGTACTGCTGCCTCATCCTCCAATGGTTGTGCCCTCATGATTGCCAGGTTGTGAAGCATGCAGCAGACGACCACAAATATTGAAACTCACTCAGATGAGTACTGCAGCACTCCACCAGAGCGATCCAGGCAATGGAACCTCTGTTTAAGGATCCCGACGCACTGCTCAATGATGCACCTAGTTGCTGAATGAGAGCCATTGTAGGCTTGCTGCGCAGCAGTCCTGGGGTTGTGAAGGGGAGTCAGCAGCCAAGTGCACACTGGGTAGCCCTTGTCTCCAAGGAGCCAGCTTCAATCTTGCTTTGGACCAGCAAACACGCCGGGCACACCGGTCTGGCACAGGATGAAAGCATCATGGCTGCTGCCAGGATACCGGGCATCAACTGCCATGATTTTGCGGTGGTGGTCACACACCAACTGCATGTTGAGGGAGTGGAATCCTTTTCGGTTGAATAACCTCTCCGCATTGTTTTGTGGTGCCCTCAATGCGATGTGGATGCTGTCTATGGCACTCTGAACCCTGGGGAAGCCCGCAATGCGCACAAATCCGGTTTGCCACTTCAATTGCTTCTCCCTGCTCATCGGGAAGGAAATGTATTCGCTCCTCCTCTTATAGAGAGCATCTGACACTTGACAGATGGCACGATGGGCGGAAAACTAAGAGATGTTGAAGATGTCTGCTGCAGCAGATTGTAAAGAGTCAGTGGCGTAGAAATTGAGTGCTATGGTTGCGACGCTCAGAGCTGTCCTTAGCCTTGTCTGTGGTTCCAGATCTGGCCGCAGGAGATTGCACAGCCCCCTGACGATGTCATTCCGAAATCGAAGTCTACAGACATTGGTCGTCCATCAGGTCTATGAACGAAAACTGCTGTCTACAGACCCTTGCACGATAGGGCCGTCTCCCCCCACATCTATACTCCTGTCTTTCTCTGGCAGCTGCCTCATTGCCTTTTCCCTCATGCGCTTGCTGCTCCTCACCCTCTGCAGCCTGGTGCTGACAAGCATCTGCCTCCTGTGCATCCTGCCTTCTCTCGATTTTGCCCACTATCTGGTGCGGGGGTTCAGCATACCTGACCCTCCTCCTGACGGCTGGTCCTTCCTGGGCCACCTCCCTGGGTTGAGGTCTGTCGCCATCTCCATGGCCTTCTGCATGTTCGGCAGCCATGTCTGCTGTGTCCCTTGCCCGCTGCCTCTGGAGCCATTGGAGATGGTGCCGCCTTCTCCTGCGTGTCTCCCTGCTGTGCACAATGTGCAGGAGGTGTTCCGCTGCCAGCGCTGAGCCCATTGCCTGTGCGGCCTCTGTGTTGTACAGATTGAGGACCCTATCTCACTTGCACTCAATGCCGCTCTGAAAAGGGCAATTGACAAACTTGTGAGAAGACAAAAAAATTCTCAGCCAAAGAAATGGAGATACATGCAACACGGCTTTAAAGTCCGCTGGCGGTCTTGAGCCAGTGCTGTGCACCGACCCAAAAAACTGTTGGGGGTACCGACAGGCGGCCAGAAGACTTTTTTACCAGAATTTTCTTTCCAGGGCAGAGCCGCTGCGGTGCGTGCTCTAATGACGCCATTAAGGACACATTTGCAGGAGCGGGGCGGAAGTGGGGGGAGTGGCGCATGTCGGCAGCCATTCCTCGCCGACCCATTGCCGCCGCTTTCAGGCAGCCAGAGACCTTATCAGGAGGGGCAATTTCGGCTCCAAAATCTCTAGCCTGGAGATTCCTGACCTCCATTGTAAATATAGTTCATTTCAGTGTAAGGAACATCAGTTGGGTTCTGTTACCAGCATCTGATCCTGCCTACCAAATGTTCTTTTCTGCGCTAAACATTTCCAGAAAATGTTTAACGCTCAGGTGGTAAAGACGGAAATCTATTCCAATTGCATATCTGTTGGCTTGTGCCAACACGACATCTGACAGTCATTGGAACTTTATGGATCCTTCACAGATGTATTATTCTTTCCCACGCAGCAGCAGCAGGCCAAACTGGAACTACAGCTGCATTTACATTTGTAAAAGTGAGCTCAGAAAACAAGCTTCCAGCAAAATGGAATTGCCTGATGTATGTTCAAGTACTCACACACTGCACACTTGGGTGTCACTATATATTGCCTTCAAAATTTCAGCACCTTAACATTGTGCAGCAGATGTTGTGCATAGTACATAATATTTACAGCTCAGAAACAGGCAACTGAAGGAAATAGGGAGAGTATGAATGCCACAAACTGTTGCCTCCCATTCAGATTATTTTGTACATCTTTGGATGATTACTGCACTGACCTAATCTGCAGAAGGATATAAACTGCAGTTGCAACTTGACTAGAAAGTTTTAGCACACTGATGTCATTAAAGGGCTTCCCTTTAAAACAAATTCTTCTAACAAAATGTAACTACCCGATACACACATTTACTCACACTCCTGGAGGGCTGCAAGATGGGCACTTGCTTGTCCTTTATATATTCCTAGCAATTTAAACATTTCAACATTGCTCTGCTTGTGGGAGATGGAGGTGCATTATAGAAGGGATCCGACATTTATATAACCTTAAGCCTTTGAGTAAATTTGAAGAGGCCACACTGAAAATCATTGCTACAAAGTGCATAGATGGAGTAGGGAAGATGAATTCGGCAGTCTTGGACAAGCACAGGTCTGGTACTAACCTTATCATCTTATGTGTTCACTCATTGGCCCCCACATTTACACTCAAATACAGCATGTGGCACCACATATTGCCACATAAGCAAAATTGAAGAGGTGCCATGCAGCCCGCATTCTAATATATCTTCCTCCTCGGTTTCCATAAGGGTTCCATAAGAACTAACCACCACTTCCAATGCCTCCCAGAAGCCAACATTCAGCATCATTGAGTCTACCGGTTACAAGTGCCAGGACAGGTACGCCCATCCTGTAAGTTTGTGGAGGGAGCAGTGGGTAAATCACAGAGCAGGAACGAGGAGAAGCAGATGGTGACAGCAGTGGGGACAACAGGAGTAGGGAACTACTGGCTGGAGGGCAGTATTTTTCCTTGGCATCTGAGCCCAGGGAGTTGTACCTCCGGGGGACTGCATATAAAAGAATGCTGCTATCTGAACACTAATATTTTGAGGGTGTCATTTGATAATGTGAAAAACATCCACAAAGTATAGCAAGGAGGAGAAAGAAAGCGAAGAGGAGCGAATTAACATCGTAAATAAATTGTTATTTATTCATGAAGTCTCTCTTATGTATATGTTATTTATTAAGAATTAACATGTATGTACAAAAATATATCGGCAAGAATCTAGACTTATAACTGTGGCATATTCTCTATGATATCACAACACACAGACTTTACAAGATGGTTCTGAACACAGGAACTTGTCAGGTGATCTGTCACCTGATGCCTTTATTGTATTTACAGCAATGGCTGCAATACCACAGTTGCCTACAAGGTGAAGCAGTAGTCCACTAGATGGAGCTATATATTACACTTCTCCCTCCTTATCGAAGAAGTAATTCTAACAAAATAATCATCATACATAATTTGCATGGTTATACATAACAAAAGATATGGACTTAGTTTGCCATATTTACAACTCAAACATAACCACTTGTTTTCTGTTTCAAAGCGGATACCTTTGCTCTCGAACAGAACTTTCCAAACATGATGTCGAACTTAGACTCATTTTAGGCTGAGCCTGAGGAGAGTTTTCCTCCAAGGGACACCCTTGATGTACATTTGAACGCTCTACAACTTCAAACTGTTTGTCTGCCTGACTCAGATTCAGACTTAAATTCTGACTTTCTCTTGAACTTGTTTCTACAACATCTGATATAGGATTTGCTACTGGTACTCTACTTATAACAAGACTATCCGATGAGTCAGAAATAATGGAATCATTCCAACTTTCAACTCCTTCCACATCTGTAGGTAAAATATGATCAATGTGAACAAACCTAACCTGTCCATGATCAAACATCTTGACCAAATATGTGCGAGGACCACATATCTTCACTACTCTTCCTGGTAACTAATTTATCTATTTATGGTGATGGTTCTTTACTCTCACCTTCTGATTTAATTTCACACTTCTCTCTCATGATTCTCTTTGTGTCTTAATTGTTTCTCTTCTACTGATTATGCCAAGTTTGGCTTTCACAATGAGAACCTAATTCGTGGCTGTCATTTGAGAAACAACTCTGCTGGTGTTCTACCAATAATTGTATGAGGAGTATTACGACAAGTGATCAGAAAATTAGCCAATTTTTGATCCAACGACAACTGCCTTTTCTTTGGATTTGGATCCAACATTTGTTTGGTGAGGACATGTTTACAATTTGTACAGTGCGCTCTGCTGCACCATTTGAAGCAGCGGGGTACGGTGGAACCTTGGTATGTTTCACATGGTTTCTGCTCATCAGCTGCAAATTCTTCTGAAAAAAATTGTGGCCCATTGTCAAACACAATTTCTTCTGGGAGGCCATATGAAGAAAATAATCACAAATGGTCCAGTGTTTTACTTGTTGTTATTTTTCGCATTGGAATGGCTATCAATCACAATGAACAATTGCTGTCCTTCTAACTCAGCAAAATCAATATGTAGCCTTTGCCACACCCTGGGAGACTATTTCCATGGCTGTAATGGTACCGATGGTGGTTGCTTGCTTACCGATTGACATGTTGTGCACTGACTAAAGATGTACTCTATATCTTTATCTAAACCTGGCCACCATAAGTAACTGCGTGCAAAACTCTTGGTCAAGCACATTCCCAGGTGCTGGTCATGAAGACCTCTTATTAGTTTGGAACTGAATATATTTGGGATAACTACTCTTGCACCCCACATGATACAATCTTTATCCACGGACAGTTCATTCTTACGAATGGAGTATGGATGAATATCTTTCTCTGTTACCTGGTTTGGCCAGCCATTTGCAATGTAATCATACACCTTTGACATAACTGGGTCACGTTTGGTTGCTCTTCCAATCTCTTCAGCTGTGACTGGCAGTTCATCAATGTATGAAAAATAGAACACTTCTTCCCTATTAGGTATAACTTGAGATGGGAAAGGCAACCTAGACATAGCATCGGCATTACTGTTATCAGCTGATTGTCTGTAAAATGTCATATGTATATGCTGACAAAATCAAAGCCCATCTCTGAATTCGGGCTGCAGCTAATGTTGGAACTGGGGACCTTTGATAGAGGATTGTTATCAAGGATTTATGGTCCATGACAATCGTAAACTTATGACCATACAAGTATTTGTGGAACGTCTTGACCCCCAAAATTAATACCAAAGCTTCCCTTTCGATTGGCGCATAATTACGTTCACTAGCACTGAGAGTGCGTGAAGCAAAAGCAATTGGTCTCTCCTCCCCATTGTGTAATACATGAGAGGTCACTGCCCCAACTCCGTATGGAGAGGCATCACATGCTAGCTTGATCTCCTTAGAGACGTCATAGTGAACTAACATGGTACTCTCTATCAACTGGTTTTTGCACCCCTTGAATGCTGCGTCGCATTCTTCTGACCACTTCCAATGGACCTGTTTTTTCAGCAGCTCATTCAGTGGATGTAACATTGTAGCCAAATTTGGTAGGAACTTCCCATAATAGTTCAAAAGACCAAAAAATGATCGAAGTTCAGTGACATTCTTGGAGAGGGTGCATTTCTGATTGCATCCAGCTTTCCCTTGGTTGGATATAAACCATCTTTGTCTACTCTGTGCCCTAAGTACTCCACTGAGTTTTGAAATAACTCACACTTGCGAGCAGTCACTCGTACTCTGCGCTTCTCTAGTCGTTTGAGGACTTCATTCAATATGTTACTATGGATTTGTCTGTTTGGTGGTAAAATGAGTACGTCATCTAAATAACATACTACCCCTTCAATGCCTTGCAAAACCTGGTTGATCATCCCTTGAAATATGGCTGGGGTGGAAGACACTCTAAATGGTAGCCTATTAAATTCATATAGGCCTAGATGAGTACAGTTAAGCATGACTTGAACTCATCTAGCTCAAGTTGTAAGTAGGCATTTATAAGATCCAACTTTGAGAAAAACTGACCACTTGTCAGCGTTGTGAACAAATCTTCTACATTTGGCAATGTATTGGGTAGATTACCCTCTAGAACTTGGTTTACGGTTACTTTATAATCACCACACAATCTTGCCTTATCACCTGACTTAGAACATAAGAACATAAGAACATAAGAATTAGGAACAGGAGTAGGCCATCTTGCCCCTCGAGCCTGCTCCGCCACTCAACAAGATCATGGCTGATCTGGCTGTGGACTCAGCTCCACTTACCCGCCCGCTCCCCATAACCCTTAATTCCCTTATTGGTTAAAAATCTATCTATCTGTGATTTGAATACATTCAATGAGCTAGCCTCAACTGCTTCCCTGGGCAGAGAATTCCACAGATTCACAACCCTCTGGGAGAAGAAATTCCTTCTCAACTCGGTTTTAAATTGGCTCCCCGGTATTTTGAGGCTGTGCCCCCTAGTTCTAGTCTCCCCGACCAGTGGAAACAACCTCTCTGCCTCTATCTTGTCTATCCCTTTCGTTATTTTAAATGTTTCTATAAGATCACCCCTCATCCTTCTGAACTCCAACGAATAAAGACCCAGTCTACTCAATCTATCATCATAAGCTAACCCCCCTCATCTCCGGAATCAGTCTAGTGAATCGTCTCTGTACCCCCTCCAAAGCTAGTATATCCTTCCTTAAGAAAGGTGACCAAAACTGCACGCAGTACTCCAGATACGGCCTCACCAATACCCTGTACAGTTGCAGCAGGACCTCCCTGCTTTTGTACTCCATCCCTCTCGCAATGAAGGCCAACATTCCATTCGCCTTCCTGATTACCTGCTGCACCTGCAAACTAACTTTTTGGGATTCATGCACAAGGACCCCCAGGTCCCTCTGCACCGCAGCATGTTGTAATTTCTCCCCATTCAAATAATATTCCCTTTTCCTGTTTTTTTTTCCAAGGTGGATGACCCCACATTTTCCGACATTGTATTCCATCTGCCAAACCTTAGCCCATTCGCTTAACCTATCTAAATCTCTTTGCAGCCTCTCTGTGTCCTCTACACAATACCCGCTTTCTCACTAATCTTTGTGTCATCTGCAAATTTTGTTACACTACACTCTGTCCCCTCTTCCAGGTCATCTATATATATTGTAAACAGTTGTGGTCCCAGCACCGATCCCTGTGGCACACCACTAACCACCGATTTCCAACCCGAAAAGGACCCATTTATCCCGACTCTCTGCTTTCTGTTCACCAGCCAATTCTCTATCCATGCTAATACATTTCCTCTGACTCCGCGTACCTTTATCTTTTGCAGTAACCTTTTGTGTGGCACCTTATCGAATGCCTTTTGGAAATCTAAATACACCACATCCATCGGTACACCTCTATCCACCATGCTCGTTATATCCTTAGGTACAACAACAATGGGTGTAGCCCAATTACATAGATCTATCTTAGAGATAATGTTCTCAGTTTCTAGTCTTTTGAGTTCTTGATCAACTTTCTCCTTGAGAGCATATGGTAGGGGACGTGGCTTGCAGAAAACTGGTCTCGGGTCCTTCTGTACCCTGACACTCGCCTTGAAGCCTTCGATCGGACTGCTGTTTCACAGAACACCTTCATGACATCATCCTTAAATGCATATCTCGTTTCAACACGAAAAATCTCATTCCAATCCAGCTTCAGTGATCCTAACCAATTTCTATCTCATAAGGCAGGCTTGTCTCCTGCACCACTTAGAGAGGCAAGCTCTGAAATTGATCCTTGTATTTCACCCATACGATGATACGACCTACCACAGGAATGTTCTCTCCCAAGTAACCTTGGATTTTTCCAATGGGAAATCACGCAATTTTTGGAGATATAGCGATTCCAGTACTACGCTCACGGATGCACTAGTGTCGATTTCCATGGGTATCCTGGTTCCTGCAACGTCTACTTGGATGATGATACTTCGCGCATCACTGTGAGATACCTTTGTGCTCCTGATGACAGATATCTCCAGAACTCCTCGTCCTTGTGCTTTTCTTCCATGCTAGGTAATCTCTGGGGATAAATGTGGATAAATGTGAGGTTATCCACTTTGGTGGCAAAAACACGAAGGCAGAATATTATCTGAATGGCGGCAGATTAGGAAAAGGGGAGGTGCAATGAGACCTGGGTGTCATGGTACATCAGTCATTGAAAGTTGGCATGCAGGTACAGCAGGCGGTGAATAAGGCAAATGGCATGTTGGGCTTCATAGCTATGGGATTTGAGTATAAGAGCAAGGAGGTCTTACTGCAGTTGTACAGGGCCTTGATGAGGCCTCACCTGGAATATTGTGTTCAGTTTTGGTCCCCTAATCTGAAGAAGGATGTTCTTGTTATTGAGGGAGTGCAGCGAAGGTTCACCAGACTGATTCCAGGGATGGTAGGACTGACATATGAGGAGAGACTGGATCAACTGGGCCTGTATTCACTGGAGTTTAGAAGAATGAGAGGGGATCTCATAGAAACATATAAAATACTGATGGGACTGGACAGCTTAGATGCAGGAAGAATGTTCCCAATGTTGGGGAAGTCGACAACCAGGGGACACAGTCTAAGGATAAGGGGTAAGCCATTTAGGACCGAGATGAGGAGAAACTTCTTCACTCAGAGAGTTGTTAACCTGTGGAATTCTCTACCGCAGAGAGTTTTTGATGCCAGTTTGTTGGATATATTCAAGAGGGGGTTATATATGGCTCTTACTGCTAAAGGGATCAAGGGGTATGGAGAGAAAGCAGGAAAGGGGTACTGAGGTGAATGATCAGCCATGATCGTATTGAATGGTGGTGCAGGCTCGAAGGGCTGAATGGCCTACTCCTGAACCTATTTTCTATGTTTCTATGTTTCTACTTATAGCCTTGAAAGTTGGTTTACTCTTCAGTCGGCATGCCTTCGCAAGATGCCCAGTTTTCCTGCAGAAGAAACAATCTGCCTTCACATATGGACAACTTTGAGCAATGTGTTGCCACGGGTACCAGTAGCATGACTTCAGTGCTCTGTTACCATTGCCAATTGCTGAAGTCTTGGGGCCCAACTGCCTTTTACTTTTAACCTGCGGGTGATTCACCTCGGTTGTCTGACGACTGGAAATGGTCCGAAATTCTCGGGAATATTGGTTCGCGATATCCATTGCCATAGCTGTCTGACAAGCTAAAGCAAAAGTCAAGTTAGGGGTTGTCAACAACTTTCTTCTGATCACTTCATTTTTCATCCTACCCACAAAGCAGTCACGCAATGCTCGGTCCTGAAAGTTTCCGAAATGACAGTGAATAGACAGCTTCTTTAATGCTACAAAATACTCATTGATACTTTCATCAATTAATTGATCTCGTATTCCAAAATGATAACTTTCAGCTATTTCTAGGGGCTCAGGATTGTATTGCTGTTCTAAATTGCTAAGAATCTCCATAAGTGATGTGTCCTTTGGCTTAACAGGAACAAACATATTTTTCGGGGTTTCATACACCTCGGGGCCTGCTTCAGACAGGAAAATAGCCCGTTTTCTTTCTAAAACCACCCAATTGCTGTTTTCATCATCGGGGACTTTAATTATACTATTTATGGAAAAAAAAATTTCTAGCCGCTCCACATATGCTCCAAAAGTCTCTCCGTCGCATTGAAACGTACCCAATTTCCCTATTATTCCCATAGGCATGGCCATTTGGATTCTTCAGTTCAGCCAAGTGTGCTTGTAATTTACCTTGGATTCTTAGCTGTTCTGTAAACATAGAAGCCCTCAAAGTCTCTCTGTTGGTTGGCTGAATCATCCACTAACAAAAATTTCAGCTAGGGAATCCGATTATCCTATCCTGTGTCACCAATGTGGTATATTCTCTACGACATCATGACACACAGACTTTACAAGATGGCTCTGAACACAGGACCTTGTCAAATGACCTGTCCCCTGATGCCTTTATTGTATTTACAGAAATGGCTGCATTACCACAGTTGTTCACTAGGTGGAGGAGTAGTCCACTAGATGGAGCTAGAATCATCATCATCATCATAGGCAGTCCCTCGGAATCGAGGAAGACTTGCTTCCACTCTAAAAATGAGTCCTTAGGTGGCTGAAGAGTCTAATACGAGAAGCACAGTCCCTGGCACAGTTGGGACAGATAGTCATTGAGACAAAGGGTGGGTGGGACAGGTTTGCCGCATGCTCTTTCCGCTGTCTGTGCTTGATTTCTACATGCTCTCAGTGAAGAGACTCGAGGTGCTCAGAGCCCTCCCGGATGTACTTCTTCCATTTAGGGCAGTCTTTGGCCAGGGACTCTCAGGTGTCAGTGCGGATGTTGCACTTTATCAGGGAGGCTTTGAGGGTGTCCTTGTAACGTTTCCTCTGCCCACCTTTGACTTGTTTGCCGTGAAGGAGTTCCGAGCAGAGCGCTTGCTTTGGGAGTCTCGTGTCTGACATGTGAACAATGTGGCCTGCTCAGCGGAGCTGATCAAGTGTGGTCAGTGCTTCAATGCTGGGGATGTTGGCCTGGACGAGGACACAAATGTTGGTGCGTCTGTCCCCGCAGGGAATTTATAGAATCTTGCGGAGATATCGTTGGTGGTATTCCTCCAGTACCTTGAGGTGTCTACTGTAATGGTCCATGTCTCTGAGCCATACAGAAGGGCGGGTATTACTACAGTTCTGTAGACCATGAACTTGGTGGCAGATTTGAGGGCCTGGTCTTCAACACTCTTTTCCTCAGCCGAAGGCTGCACTGGCGCACTGGAGGCAGTGTTGGATCTCGTCATCAATGTCTGCTCTTATTGATAAGAGGCTCCCGAGGTATGCGAAATGGTCTACGTTGTCCAGGGCCGCGCCATGGATCTTGATGACTGGGGGGCAGTGCTGAGCGATAATGACAAGCTGATGGAGGACCTTTGCCTTACGGATGTTTCACATAAGGCCCATGCTTTCGTACACCTCAGTAAATACGTTGACTATGATTTGGAGTTCTTTCTTTAAACCAACCCTGCAAATCCCACCAGTTCGGGCCTACCTCAGGCTTCCCACCACATCACCCATCGACGATGATGACCGGACTGCCAGCGACGACCGGGCCTCCTGCGGCGGTGACCTGGATCTGGACCTCTTCCCCCACCCCTTCGATGGCCTCCTCCTCAGCATCAACTCACCAACCTCACCTGATCCTCGATACCCGGTGAGCCAGGTGAGCCTCTGACCAGGCGATCGGGCCTCCACCCCTCCAGCAACGATCGGGCCCCATCCAACGGCCATCGGAACACCTCCAGCAGTGGCAGATGGGCCTCTCCTCCACGAGAATGGCTGGGCCTCCTCGGCAATGGCTGGACCTCTGCTTCCCCACAGATGATGGTCTCCTCAACGGCCACTGGGTCGCTTCTTCTACGACGGCGGTTGGCCTCCTCTCCTTCTTCAGCGATGATGAACCTCTCCTTCCTCACAGGAGCTATATATTACTAACAACATCCTTTTAGCTGCCCCATCATCTTCAATATTTACAAACTTACACACATGTGCACCTATACTTACCTACATGCTTAAAGTCATGACCTCTTAATTGACATGTTCCATGCCTCCCCATGCCAGTCTCCTCAGTGGTATTTCAAGATCAGAGTCCATTAAAATCATTTGTATAAGACTGAACCCAGGAAATTCTACCAGGTCATCAATGCATCTATTGGATGGAAAAAGTCCGCCTCACCACACTTACAAACTTGCCAAATGAATTTCCCACACAGAATTTACACTGTCCGCTTCAGTGGCCTTCAGTAGTAATGTATTGCGCAGATCTATTACACTTTGTGTAAGAAAAAAATTTCTCCTTCTTATCCCTAAAGCTCTTCATTTTTCACTCATGGCCCTGATGTTTGAAGTCTAACCACACTGAAGAATTTCTCTTTTGAAAACAATAAATAAATATGTTCCCCAGATGCTTCATAAGAAGGAAATGATTAAATAAATGGAATCTGTAGGATGTGAGTTCCTTTCAACAACAGTTCTCTAAATAAATTTCTGATATTTGTTGAGCAATATATTTGTCTTGGAAAATTATGAACTTTATTGAAATGTACTAAAAACAGAAAATAGAGGGAAGATACATTAAGACTGGTGAATAATGCTTATTAACTATGACAACATGCACTGTTTGGTCCCAGCAACATTCCATAGCAATATAGCCTGTCAATCTCAAGGCTGCTTAAGGTTTAACCCTATGTAATAGCAATGGAACATGTCTAGCTGCATCCATTGGTATTCGCATGTATTGCTGTCCCTTTCCAGAAGTGAGTACCCAATGAAAAAGTTCAACATTTAAGAAAGTGATGAAATTGTTCTCTTCTTGCAGTATTTTCAGAGCATAAACTATGAATACAAGGTCACAATCAGAGAAACTTGGCAATGTCCAGCAATAATCCAAGCACAAAATAATCCAGGAGCCTCAAAATCACTCGTAGATTACATGGGTTAGTTGTTGTGAAATATTTTCCAAGATTCTGGACTGTAACAGACAGTGTTACGAATTAGAAATACAGCTGTTCTGTGAAACAACAATCGCAATCTGGAACATGAACGGCAAATAGGTTCTCAGATCTCATCGACATGACAGCAAACAAACCTACTGTTACAATGAATCATGTTTTTATTTTAGAAGTGAATTGGTCTGTATAACTAATTCTTTTTATAAATTGCGTATGAGGTGACTTCTTAATTGAAGTTGGAATTTTACCACCAAGTACAGCTATTTCTCAAAGAACAGATCTCAGCATGCTAAATAGATTCAGGTTATTATTTATCTCTGTCATGTATTCAACTGTCATTGTAATCCATGTATAAACTGACCGAAGTTGTACACCGGGAGAACACTGACCACTAGGTGCTGAACTTGTGGGAGACAAGTCCTAACCTGGACTTTCAGGTATAAAAGGGGAAGCTCCAACCATCTTCTGCACTTCAGTGCCGGCTAATAAAGCTCTGGTCACAGAGTGACTTTCTCTCAAGTATGGGCCTCGTGTGCATTTGTACTGTATGGTAAGGACATATTATTGGCGATGAGAAACTGTGATTTAAACCATGCGAGCATGGCCACTAGCAGCACAGATGAGAGGTACTGTGTTGGCGATGATTGAGATAATTTTATTGAGAGACTACAGCAAAGTTTCGTCACTAAGGAATGGCTGTGACAGGATTCGGCCGACAAACGCAGGGCTTATCTCCTGACGGTTTGTGGATCCAGGACGTACTCCCTGATGAATGACCTTCTAGTGCCATAGAGGCCGGCAGACAAGACTTTTGAAGAGCTCAGTAAGTTGATCGGGGAACACTTTAAACCGGCGAGCAGCATGCACATGGCGAGACACCGGTTTTACACGCACTGGCGGTGAGAAGGGCAAAGCGTTCCAGACTTCGTGGCAGACCTCTGGTGACTGGCGAGCCTATGTAAGTTCCCAGATGCATGCAGAGCGGAGATGCTGTGAGACTTTTTCATTGAGGGCATCGGGCACGGTGGGGTTTTCAGAAAACTGATTGAGACCAAAGACTTGACCCTGGAAACGGCGGCTTTGATGGCCCAGACATTTATCTCAGGGGAGGAAGAGACCAGAATGATGTTTGACAAAAATCTTGGTTTAAATGCAGCAAATGGACAGGGAGTCAACATTGTTAACGCGGCCCACAATTCTCCAGGCAGACTGGGGCAATCGGACATGCCCGAGCAGGTAGTCGAACCCAAAGGGGGAATTCAACAGAGACAATGGCTTGCTGAATGGCGATTCATGCCATTGCAAGGGACAATGCGGCCAGTAATGGGACCATCAACACCTGTCAATGGTGCGTTTAAGGACAGTTACAGAGACAATCAGAGATGATGGAATGGTAATGGACCTTTTGTTTCCAACAACAGCTCATGTTGGAGGTGTGGAGGCAAAAACACAGCCAGAGCCTGCAGGTATCAGCAATATACCTGCAGACACTGCAACATCAGTGGTCACTTGGCGCGCATGTGCAGGAAGCCTGCAGCAAGGTTGATGTACGAGGAGGACGGGCCCGATGTCAGCCCTACGATGCCAAATGGACACTGGGGGAAATCGCTGGAAGCTGAAGTTCAGCGAGTTCATGTGGAGCACATATACAGTTCATACACCAGGACGCCACCGATAATGATGAAAGTGCTCCTCAATGACATCCCAGTATCGATGAAGCTGGACACGGGGGCCAGCCAGTCCCTGATGAGTATCAAACAGTTCGACCAGTTGTGGGCGTCCAAGGCCAGGAGGCCAAAATTATTGCCGATTGACGCACTGCTACGGACATATACAAAGGAGATCATTCCGGTGCTAGGCAGCGCCACGGTAGCCGTGACCCACAAAGATTCGGAGAACAGGTTGCCACTCTGGATTGGCCCAGGGGACGGTCCCGCACTGCTGGGGAGGAGTTGGCTTGCTGTCATGGACTGGAAATGAGGCGATGTCAATGCAATTTCTTCTGTGGAGCGAATATCATGCTCACAGGTCCTGGAAAAATTTGACTAACTTTTTCAACATGGCATCAGCACTTTCATGGGGACCAAGGTAGTGATTCACGTAAACCTGGACGCCAGGCCAGTACACCACAAGGCCAGAGCGGTGCCGTACGTGATGCGAAAAAAGATAGAAGGCGAATTGGACCGCCTGCTGAGGGAAGGCATCATCTCACCAGTCGAATTCAGTGACTGGGCAAGTCCGATTGTGCTGGTACTCAAGGCGGATGGGTCGGTCAGGATATGTGGTGATTACAAGGCCACCATTAATCGGGTGTCACTCCAAGACCAGTACCCGCTACCGAGAGTGGAGGACCTCTTTCTGACGCTATCCAGTGGCAAACTTTTTTCAAAATTGAACCTGACCTCAGCTTACATGACCCAGGAGTTGATGAGTGAGTCGAAGAAGCTGACCACCATCACGACACACAAGGCGTTGTTTGAGTACAACAGATGTCCATTCGGGATTCGCTCGGCCGCCGCGATCTTTCAACGAAACATGGAAAGTCACCTCAAGTCGATTCCAAGGACGGTGGTTTTTTAAGACGACATCCTCATCACGGGTTGTGATACTGAAGAACACCTCCACAACCTGGAGGAGGTGCTACGCAGACTGGAGCGGGCAGGGCTGCGACTGAAGAAGGCGAAGTGCATCTTCCTAGCTCCAGAGGTAGAATTCCTGGGGATGAGGGTAGCAGCAGACGGGATCAGACCTACTGCGTCCAAAACAGAAGCAATCCAGAAAGCACCCAGACCCCATAACACGACGGAGCTGCGTTCGTTCCTGGCGCTCCTGAACTATTTTGTTAACTTTCTTCCCAAATTGAGCACGCTGTTAGAGCCGCTACACGTGTTCCTACGCAAAGGTCGCGAATGGGTCTGAGGGGACAGCCAGGAAAGGGCTTTTGATAGAGCACGCAATTTGTCATGCTCCAATAATCTGTTAACGCTATATGACCCATGTAAGAAACTTGTTTTAACGTGCGAAGCATCGTCCTATGGGGTCGGGTGTGTGTTGCAGCATGTTAATGCCAAGGGTTAGTTACAGCCGGTAGCTTATGCCTCCAAAGTCTGTCCCAGGCAGAAAGGGGCTACGGGATGGTAGAAAAGGAAGCGCTTGCATGTGTATATGCAGTAAAAAAATGCACCAGTACCTGTTTGGCAGGAAATTTGAGCTGGAGACAGATCACAAACCCCGAACATCCCCTTTGGCTGACAACAAGGCCACAAATGCAAATGCATCGGCCCGCATACAGAGCTGGGCACTCACGTTAGCCGCCTATGACTATATAATTCGGCACAGACCGGGCACTGAAAACTGCGCCGATGCACTCAGCAGGCTCCCACTAGCCACCACTGAGGGGACAACCAAGCATGCTGCTGAGATGATCATGGCTGTTGAAGCTTTCGAAAGTGAAGGCTCACCCGTGACAGCCCGTCAAATCAAAGTCTGGACAAATAGAGACCTGCTACTGTCTTTAGTCAAGAAATGTGTCCAGAATGGAGACTGGGCAGCCACGTACGGGGCATGCCCTGAGGAATTTAAACCATTTCACAGGCGCAAGGATGAACTCTCGATTCAGGCCGATTGTCTACTATGGGGAAACTGAGTAGTCATGCCCCAGATGGGCAGAGAGGCGTTCATCCGAGAACTCCACAATGAGCACCCGGGCATTGTCATGATGAAGGCAATTGCCAGGTCACACGTTTGGTGGCCAGGGATAGATGCAGAACTGAAACTTTGTGTTCGCAGGTGCAACACATGTGCCCAGCTGGGCAATGCGCCCAGGGAAGCCTCCCTTAGCCCCTGGTCCTGGCTCGCCAAGCCATGGTCATGCATCCATGTGGACTACACAGGTCCTTTCATGGGAAAAATGTTTTTGGTTTTAGTAGACGCCTACTCCAAATGGATCGCGTGTGACATTCTCAATTCATGCACATCCTTTGCCACGGTAGAAAGTCTACGAGCAATGTTCACCACCCATGGTCTATCGGACGTCTCGGTCAGCGACAATGGCCCGTGCTTTACAAGCATTGAATACCAGGACTTCATGGCAGGAAATGGTATCAACCATGTCAGAACGGCACCATTCAAGCCAGCCTCAAACGGCCAGGCGGAATGAGCAGTGCAGATAATCAAACAGGGGATGCTCAGAATCCAAGGGGGTTCTCTACAAAGCCGCTTATCATGCGTCCTGTTGGCCAATAGATCCCGACCACACTCGCTCACAGGGGTTCAACCTGCAGAGCTGCTAATGAAAAGGACGCTCAAAGCCAGGTTATCCCTTATACACCCCCGCCATGAAAGAAATAGTTGAGAGCAGGCGCCGGTCACAATGTGACTACCATGACGGGAATGCAAGGGCGCGATGTATTGATGTCAATGACCCTGTCTTTGTCCTCAACTACGCTGCAGAGCCCAAATGGCTCGCAGGCACTGTGATTGCCAAAGAGGGGAATAGGATTCTGGTAGTTAAAATTACCAATGGACAAATCTGCCGCAAACATGTGGATCAAACAAAAAGGAGGTTCAGCAACCCCATAGAAGAAGCAGAGGAAGAACACAATGTAGGGTTCACTCCACTGCAGGTGACCGAACACCAGAACCAAGTGGAGGAGAGCCCAGTCACTGTGGGCAGTCCGAACAGGCCTGAGACACCACAAACAGCAGACACTCAGGTCAGCTCCCAACAACCGGAGCCCCAACTCAGGCGCTCTACAAGGGAGCATAAACCACCAGAGAGACTTAACCTGTGATCCCAATAAGACTTAGGGGGGGGGAGGTGATGTCATGTATTCAACTATCATTTTTCACTCATGGCCCTGATGTTTGAAGTCTAACCACACTGAAGAATTTCTCTTTTGAAAACAATAAATAAATATGTTCCCCAGATGCTTCATAAGAAGGAAATGCTTAATAATTAAGCAAATGGAATCTGTAGGATGTGAATTCCTTTCAACAGTTCTCTAAATAAGTTTCTGATATTTGTTGAACTATATAATTAAGCAATATATTTGTTTTGGAAAATTATGAACTTTATTGAAATGTATTAAAAACAGAAAATAGAGGGAAGATACATTAAGACTGGTGAATAATGTTTATTAATTATGACAACCTGCACTGTTTGGTCCCAGCAACATTCCATAGCAATATAGCCTGTCAATCTCAAGGCTGCTTAAGGTTTAACCCTATGTAATAGCAATGGAACATGTCTAGCTGCATCCATTGGTATTCGCATGTATTGCTGTCCCTTTCCAAAAGTGAGTACCCAATGAAAATGTTCAACATTTAAGAAAGTGATGAAATTGTTCTCTTCTTGCAGTATTTTCAGAGCATTAACTATGAATACAAGGTCACAATCAGAGAAACTTGGCAATGTCCAGCAATAATCCAAGCACAAAATAATCCAGGAGCCTCAAAATCACTTGTAGATTACATGGGGTTAGTTGTTGTGGAATATTTTCCAAGATTCTGGACTGTAACAGACAGTGTTACTAATTAGAAATATAGCTGTTGTTCTGTGAAACAACAATCGCAATCTGAAATGTGAACAGCAAATAGGTTCTCAGATCTCATCGACATGACAGCAAACAAACCTACTGTTACAATGAATCATGTTTTTATTTTAGAAGTGAATTGCTCTGTCTCATTAATTCTTTTTATAAATTGCGTATGAGGTGACTTCTTAATTGAAGTTGGAATTTTACCACCAAGTACAGCCATTTCTCAAAGAACAGATCTCAGCATGCTAAATAGTTTCAGGTTATTATTTGTCTCTGTCATGTATTCAACTGTCATTGTAATCCATATATAAACTGACCTAAGTTGTACACCGGGAGAACACTGACCACTAGGTGCTGAACTTGTGGGAGACAAGTCCTAACCTGGACTTTCAGGTATAAAAGGGGAAGCTCCACCCATCTTCTGCACGTCAGTGCTGGCTCATAAAGTTCTGGTCACAGAGCGACCTTGTCTCTAGTATGGGCCTTGTGTGCATTTGTACTGTATGGTAAGGACATATTATTGGCGACGAGAAACTGATTTAAACCATGCGAGCATGGCCACTAGCAGCACAGATGAGAGGTACTGTGTTGGTGATGATTGGGATGATTTTATTGAGAGACTACAGCAAAGTTTCGTCACTAAGGAATGGCTGGGACAGGATTCGGCCGACAAACGCAGGGCTCATCTCCTGACGGTTTGTGGATCCAGGACGTACTCCCTGATGAAGGACCTTCTAGCGCCAGAGAGGCCGGTGGACAAAACTTTTGAAGAGCTCAGTAAGTTGATCGGGGAACACTTTAAACCGGCGAGCAGCATGCACATGGTGAGACACCGGTTTTACATGCACTGGCGGTGAGAAGGGCAAAGTGTTCCAGACTTCGTGGCAGACCTCTGGTGACTGGCGAGCCTATGTAAGTTCCCAGATGCATGCAGAGCAGAGATGCTGCGAGACTTTTTTATTGAGGGCATCGGGCACGGTGGGGTTTTCAGGAAGCTGATTGAGACCAAAGACTTGACCCTGGAAACGGCGGCTTTGATGGCCCAGACATTTATCTCAGGGGAGGAAGAGACCAGAATGATGATTAACAAAAAATCTTGGTTTAAATACAGCAAATGGACAGGGAGTCAACATTGTTAACGCGGCCCACAATTCTCCAGGCAGACAGGGACAATCGGACATGCCCGAGCAGGTAGTCGAACCCAAAGGGGGAATTCAACAGAGACAATGGCTAGCTGAATGGCGATTCATGCCATTGCAAGGGACAATGCGACCAGTAATGGGGCCATCAACACCTGTCAATGGTGCGTTTAAGGATAGTTACAGAGACAGTCAGAGACGATCGACTGGTAATGGACCTTTTGTTTCCAACAACGGCTCATGTTGGAAGTGTGGAGGCAAACACACAGCTAGAGCTTGCAGGTATCAGCAATATACCTGCAGAAACTGCAATGTCATTGGTCACTCGGCGCGCATGTGCAGGAAGCCTGCAGCCAGGTTGATGTACGAGGAGGACGGGCCCGATGTAAGTCCTATGAGACCAAATGGACACTGGGGGAAATCGCTGGAAGCTGAAGTTCAGCGAATTTATGTGGAGCACATATACAGTTCATACACCAGGACACCACCGATAATGATGAAAGTGCTCCTCAATGACATCCCAGTATCAATGGAGCTAGACAAGGGGGCCAGCCAGTCCCTGATGAGTATCAAACAGTTCGACAAGTTGCGGGCGTCCAAGGCCAGGAGGCCAAAATTATTGCCAATTTACGCACAGCTACGGACATATACAAAGGAGATCATTCTGTTGCTCGGCAGCGCCACGGTAGTCGTGACCCATAAAGATTCGGAGAACAGGTTGCCACTCTGGATTGTCCCGGGGGACGGTCCTGCACTGCTGGGGAGGAGTTGGCTTGCTGTCATGGACTGGAAATGAGGCGATGTCAATGCAATTTCTTCTGTGGAGCGAATATCATGCTCACAGGTCCTGGAAAAATTTGACTCACTATTTCAACCCGGCATCAGCACTTTCATGGGGGCCAAGGTAGTGATTCACATAAACCCGGACGCCAGGCCAGTACACCACAAGGCCAGAGCGGTGCCATACGTGATGCGGGAAAAGATGGAAGACGAGTTAGACCGCCTGCTGAGGGAAGGCATCATCTCACCAGTCGAATTCAGCAACTGGGCGAGTCCGATTGTGCCGGTACTCAAGGCGGATGGGTCGGTCAGGATATGTGGTGATTACAAGGCCACCATCAATCGGGTGTCACTCCAAGACCAGTACCCGCTACCGAGAGCGGAGGACCTCTTTGCGACGCTATCCGGTGGCAAACTTGTTTCAAAATTGAACGTGACCTCAGCTTACATGACCCAGGAGCTGGCGAGTGAGTCGAAGAAGCTGACCACCATCACGACACACAAGGGGTTGTTTGAGTACAACAGATGTCCGTTTGGGATTCGCCCGGCCGCTGCGATCTTCCAACGAAATATGGAAAGTCTCCTCAAGTCGATTCCAAGGACGGTGGTTTTTCAGGACGACATCTTCATCACGGGTTGCGATACTGAAGAACACCTCCACAACCTGGAGGAGGTGCTTCGCAGACTTTCAGTTATAAAAGGGGAAGCTCCACCCATCTTCTGCACTTCAGTGCTGGCTAATAAAGGACTGGTCACACAGTGACCTTCTCTCTAGTATGGGCTTCGTGTGCATTTGTACTGTATGGTAAGGACATATTAGTCTCATTACATCAATAATCTTGTTTTTTTTTAAAACAAGGGGCTGGATTTTGGCTTTTGAGATTTCGGGTGGTCCTGATATCGCCTGGAAAAAAATTTGCGCCCTGGTCCGGAAAATTCGGCAGGAAGTGATGTTCTATGAGGGGGGTGTAAAATCAAGCGTTACACAAGGAAGTTTTCCGGCGCAGCCGAAAATCGCGGCGTTAAAAAAGATCTACATTTCAAGCATGCGCACACGTGTTCCAATCTTCCTGGGCATAGGCGAAACGTTAGAGTTCGGCGATTTTCTTTGCGCATGCGCAGATGCACCGGCCCACTTCCACCATAGCTGGAGAGATGGCCCAGAAGGAGGGAAGGCAGAGGAAACGCCACTTCTCTGCAGCGGATGCGGAGGCATTAGTGCAGGCCATAGAGAGGAGGTGGCCTGCACTGCACCTAGTGGGTGGAAGGAAGCCCATGCTCAGTGTCTTTAAAAGAATATGGAGGGACATAGCCCAGGGGGTGTCAGCGGCAGACATGGTGGTTAGAACTGCCACCCAATACCGCAAGAAGTTCACTAACAGCCATGAACTCATTGAATGGCGGTGCAGGCTAGAAGGGCCGAATGGCCTACTCCTGCACCTATTTTCTATGTTTCTAACCTCACAAAGGTCGTCAGGGTGAGTACATTTTACATTTATGCACCCCTGCCATGGTTTCAAGATCACTATCTCACACAATGTTAAGTGTTTGATGGAGCTGCCCCTTCTCTGTGTGTTCCAGGCCATGGTGTGGGTTGGTGAAGCCACCTGAAAGCTGCAGATTCACCTCTGCAGCCATGCCCTCTGCATTCAGGATGCACGTACCCTCTTGACCCCTAATCATTGTCAACCCTTCCCGCACTCCCCTTCTATTGGGGTTATCCATTGTCCAAAGATCACCCTGAGCCGCTATGCTACCTGGCTCTCACCTCCTCCCACTTTTCCAACATGGTCAGTTACCAGCCACACCGATTGAACTGAACACATTTGAACGTCCACACAGTGGCAGCTATTCTACTATGGAATGCACATGTGGCACACTTACTCAACCCTTCTTATTGCTCTTTTTGCAGGCCAAGTTATTGCACAATAGGAAGGAGCAGCAATGCACCAGGGGCGGATAGCCTGATCTGCAGGAGCAGAGAGTGTCGGCTCTCATGGGCACAACAATTCGCAAGGTGGCCAGCAGCGAGGCTGAGCCCCCTACAGATAGTGATAGTATGTGAATGGCATTTGCGATTAATATCAAGTGGCATAGCCCCATTACATATAGATGTACAATGCCACATTCATTTTATCTGCCTCCCCCCTCCCTGTTGTTAACCACAAATCTGTAGTTTTCTGCTCACAGAAGACCAGCCAGAATGTGCAGCAACCTCCCCGTGAGTTATCCACATCTGGCCACGGGGGAGATATCAAGGGAGGGGATGACAGTATATTCCATGCGTGTGACACCCCATCAGTCCCACTGTGTGGGGACCCAACATCAGGGGAGGCCGGTGATTTCGAGGGATTTGATGACTCTGAGACTCCTGGCCCCAGTGGCTTACAGTAATGCCCAGCGGGAGGGGAAGCTCGGAGGCCAGCGCCCCGGAGGGTGAGTCGGCACAGCAGTCCTGCTCAAGTACAGGCAGATGTGGACCTGGACTTGGTGGCAATGTCCAGGAAGAACACAGAAATGCACTGCGAGTTCATGGGTGCATTGGGTAGGATCCCCCAGAGCATAGACGCGCTTGCTGTGAGTGTGGCAGAGGCCGCCTCACAAGAACATAAGAACATAAGAATTAGGAACAGGAGTAGGCCATCTAGCCCCTTGAGCCTGCTCCGCCATTCAACAAGATCATGGCTGATCTGGCCGTGGACTCAGCTCCACTTACCCGCCCGTTCCCCGTAACCCTTAATTCCCTTATTGGTTAAAAATCTATCTGTCATTTGAATACATTCAATGAGCTAGCCTCAACTGCTTCCCTGAGCAGAGAATTGCACAGATTCACAACCCTCTGGGAGAAGAAATTCCTTCTCAACTCGGTTTTAAATTGGCTCCCCGGTATTTTGAGGCTGTGCCCCCTAGTTCTAGTCTCCCCGACCAGTGGAAACAACCTCTCTGCCTCTATCTTGTCTATCCCTTTCGTTATTTTAAATGTTTCTATAAGATCACCCCTCATCCTTCTGAACTCCAACGAATAAAGACCCAGTCTACTCAATCTATCATCATAAGGTAACCCCCTCATCTCCGGAATCAGCCAAGTGAATCGTCTCTGTACCCCCTTCAAAGCTAGTATATCCTTCCTTAAGTAAGGTGATCAAAACTGCATGCAGTACTCCAGGTGCGGCCTCACCGATACCCTGTACAGTTGCAGCAGGACCTCCCTGCTTTTGTACTCCATCCCTCTTGCAATGAAGGCAAACATTCCATTCGCCTTCCTGATTACCTGCTGCACCTGCAAACTAACTTTTTGGGATTCATGCACAAGGACCCCCAGATCCCTCTGCACCGCAGCATGTTGTAATTTCTCCCCATTCAAATAATATTCCCTTTTACTGTTTTTTTTTCCAAGGTGGATGACCTCACATTTTCCGACATTGTATTCCATCTGCCAAACCTTAGCCCATTCGCTTAACCTATCTAAATCTCTTTGCAGCCTCTCTGTGTCCTCTACACAACCCACTTTCCCACTAATCTTTCTGTCACCTGCAAATTTTGTTACACTACACTCTGTCCCCTCTTCCAGGTCATCTATGTATATTGTAAACAGTTGTGGTCCCAGCACCGATCCCTGTGGCACACCACTAACCACCGATTGCCAACCTGAAAAGGACCCATTTATCCCGACTCTCTGCTTTCTGTTTGCCAGCCAATTCTTGATCCATGCTAATACATTTCCTCTGACTCCGCGTACCTTTATCTTCTGCAGTAACCTTTTGTGTGGCACCTTATCGAATGCCTTTTGGAAATCTAAATACACCACATCCATCGGTCCACCTCTATCCACCATGCTCGTTATATCCTCAAAGAATTCCAGTAAATTAGTTAAACATGATTTCCCCTTCATGAATCCATGTTGCGTCTGCTCGATTGCACTATTCCTATCTAGATGTCCCGCTATTTCTTCCTTAATGATAGCTTCAAGCATATTCCCCACTACAGATGTTCAACTAACTGGCCTATAGTTACCTGCCTTTTGTCTGCCCCCTTTTTTAAACAGAGGCATTACATTAGCTGCTTTCTCATGCATTGCACGTGCATCTGAGGACTCCAGCGAGCCCATCCTTGCCTGTTCACAAAGGCAGATGGGCTCCAGCAGCGACAGTGGAGTTCCAGAGTGCGTGCCATGTGCCATGGGTGAGGTTGCAGCAGCAATCGCATCGCAGGCACAAGCTACACTCCAGCTTGGTGATGTCATGCAATCACTGACTGCTACCATCCTCTCTGAGTTCCCCACTATACAACGAGGAGGTGCTGAAACAGGCCAGCAAGTTGTAGTCACATATTGTACTCTGGATGCTGAGCCCCAGCCCCGTGTGAGTGTCAATGGTCCCCAAGAAATGGAAGGTGCTGTCCTTCCTCAAGATGACAGCATTCCAGCTCCCACTACTGAGTCTCCGACTTTGCACCAAACGCATTCCACTCCTGATCTATCAGAGACTGCTGCCGCCAATGCTGAGGCACTGCAGTCCGCAGCCGGGCCTTCCAGGTCCAGAGCTGATCGAGGGCATTGTCCTAAGCTATCTGTACTGTCCGGCCCAGGAACATAGTGTTATGTATTAATGCTTGGGTGTCACCAGACACCAGAGGGCGCCGTGATCGGAGGTCATTGGGCATGTAGCATGTGTGCTTGGTCACCTGTATATAAGCTGGGTGTCTTTGTCATGCTGGCACTCTAGGGCTGGAATAAAGATGGATCAGGTTGCACCTGAGTGAGTTTACAGTAACCAGTCTCTTGAGTCATTACAATTGGCGACGAGGTAATTTAAGAACCTTCGCTTGCACAATGGGCACTGTTGGAATCCTGGAGAGATTCGTGGAGGGCGAGGATTGGGTGGATTTTGTCGACTGCTTGGATCAGTATTTTATGGCCAGTGGCATGGAGGCAGAGGCCTATGCAGTTAAGTGCAGGGCAGTTCTCCGCACCTTTGTGGTTCGAAAATTTACGGCCTCACGAAGAATCTTCTCTCACCTGTACATCCGGTGGAAAAAGGGTATGAGGAATTGTGTACGCTGATGGATAACCATCTGAAGCCACAGAGGGGATCATCATATCACACTGCCGTTTCTACATGCATGTTCGTGCTGAGGGCCAGGACGTGTCAGGATTTGTCGCCGACCTGCGACGTCTTGCTGAGCCGTGTAAGTTCGGGGACATGCTGGAAGACATGCTACGTGATGTCGTCGTGATAGGCGTCAGCCATGATGTGATCCTCAGGAAGCTGTTGGCTACAGGGACGCTGGATTTGAAAAAGGCCATCGTGACTGCCCAGGAATGCATGACGACGGATGATAATTTGAGGCAGATATCCTCGACGAGTCGGAGTTCCAGGGCAAGTACTGTAAACAGGATGGCGTCGTCTTCGGGCAGAGCTGCTTTCGCGAAACCTGCCACTGCTCAGAGCCCGCCAACTGGTTCGAACCAGATTTCACCCAGTTGGCGTTGTGGGGGCAATCATCAGCCTCATCAGTGTCGGTTTAGAAAATACTCATCCAATGGATGTTCGAAAGTGGGGCATCTTCACAGGATGTGTCCACAATGGAGCAAGCGTGGTGCGGCTCACCACGTGGTTGATGAGGACCAGTTCAGTGATGGCCCGGATACGCAACCCGAGGAGGAAGTAAATGGACTGTATTCGTTCCTGAGCAAGAGCCAACCGATAGTCGTTAAAGTGAAGGTGAATGGTGTGCCTGTATCGCTGGAGTTGGACACAGGTGCAAACCAGTCGATAATGAGCCAAAGAACATTTGACAAGCTGTGGCACACAAAGGCTGCAAAACCAAAGCTGAGTCCAGTTAATGCCAGGTTGCATACTTACACTTAGGAACTCGGCAGTGCAGCAATCAAGTTGTCATATGATGGTGTGGTACACAAGCTACCATTGTGGATCATCCCAGTAATGCTCCAATGTTGTTCGGCAAGAATTGGCTCGAGAAAATCAAGCTGAACTGGAATGATGTCAAGATGTTGTCCTCGGTGGAAAATACTTCATGTGCTCAAGTTTCCTTCTTTGTTTGAACCGGGCATTGGTAATTTTATGGGAGCCAAGGTGCAGATTCACCTGGACTCCAATGCAAGGCCTGTCTATCACAAAGCTCGGTCTGTTCCGTATATGATGAGGGAGATGGTTGAAATTGAGCTTGACAAACTCCAGCGTGAAGGGATCATATCACCGGTCAAGTTTAACGAGTGGGCTCGTCCCATTCTTCCTGTGTTGAAGAGTGATGGCACTGTCAGCATTTGTGGAGACTACAAGGTTACGATTAACCAATTTTTGAAACAGGATCAGTATCCGTTACCGAGGGCTGATGACCTGTTCGCCATGCTAGCTGGTGGAAAGTCGTTCACGAAACTGGATCTGATGTCGGCCTATATGACCCAGGAGCTTGTCGACATTTTGAAGAAACTCACCTGCATCAGCACCCATAAAGGACTGTTCGTCTACAACAGATGTCCTTTTGGGATTCGTTCGGCTACAGCCATATTTCAGAGGAATATGGAGAGTTTACTGAAGTCCGTTCCTAGAACTGTTGTGTTTCAATATGACATCCTGGTCACTTGTCGCGACACTGCTGAACATCTGAACAATCTTGAAGAAGTCCTACAGCATCTGGACAAAGTGGGACTCAGAATGAAACGCTCGAAGTGTGTATTCATGGCACCTGAAATCGAATTCCTCGGGAGGAAGATTGCTGCTGATGGCATCAGGCCCACTGATTCAAAAACTGAGGCCATCAAAAATGCACCCAGGCCTCAGAATGTGACAGAGCTGTGTTTGTTCCTTGGGCTACTCAACTACTTTGGTAATTTCTTACCCAGATTGAGCACTTTACTGGAGCCACTACATGTGTTACTAAGAAAAGGCGACAACAGGGTCTGGGGTGCGTCTCAAGATAGAGCCTTTGAGAAAGCCAAGAATTTGCTATGTTCAAACAAGTCGCTTGTTCATTATGATCCGTGTAAGCGTCTTGTATTGGCCTGTGATGCTTCATCATATGGGGTTGGCTGCGTACTCCAAAAAGCAAATGAATCGGGCAAGCTGCAACCTGTTGCATCTGCTTCAAGAAGTCTATCTAAAGTGGAAAGAGCTTACAGTATGGTGGAGAAAGAAGCTTTGGCCTGTGTGTATGGGTAAAAAAAATGCACCAGTAGCTGTTTGGTCTTCGTTTTGAACTAGAAACGTATCAGAAGCCATTCATTTCATTGTTTATGGAAAACAAAGGTATTAATACCAATGCATCATCCCGCATTCAAATTTCCAGTGAGTCTTTGGTCGTGGCCATCCAAACCATGGTCGAGGATCCACATTGATTTTGCAGACCTGCTCCTAGGAAAGATGTTTTTTGTCGTAATAGATGCATATTCTAAGTGGATAGAGTGTGTTATTATGTCATCCAGCACATCTACATGGGCGCTGACATTGTCTGCCTATGATTACATCATTCGTCATAGACCTAGCATTGAGAATTGTGCCGATGCACTGAGTCGTCTGCCCTTACCCACAACTGAGATGGAGATGCCTCAACCTGCAGATCTACTGTTAGTAATGGATGCTTTTGAGAGTCACTGCCCACCAAGTTAGGATCTGGACCAGCCATGACCCTATTTTATTGGTTGTGAAACGGTGTGTACTCCGTGGGCCTTACCTATGGAGATGCATGAGGAGACCAAACCTTACAACCATCACAAGGATGAGCTGTCCATTCAGTCAGACTGTTTACTGTGGGGTAATCGTGTAATCATGCCGAAGAAAGGTCGAGAAAAATTTATACGTGAACTTCATAGCACTTATCCTGGTATTGTCATGATGAAGTCCATTGCTAGGTCTCATGTATGGTGGCCTGGAATTGACTCTGATCTGGAATCATGCATGCATCGGTGCAATATTGCATGCAGCTAAGTAAAGTACCAGCGGAATCTCCGCTGAGTCTTTGGTCGTAGCCATCCAAACCATGGTCAAGGATCCACATTGATTTTGCAGCCCTGCTCCTTGGAAAGATGTTTTTTGTCGTAATCAATGCATATTCTAAGAGGATAGAGTGTGTTATTATGTCATCCAGCATATCTACAGCTACCATTGAGAGCCTTCGCATCATGTTTGCTCCTTGTGGTTTGCCTGATATTGTTGTGAGCGACAACAGATCTTGCTTCACAAGTCTTGAGTTCCAGGAGTTCATGAAACTCAATGATATCAGGCATGTGAGATCAGTTCCATTCAAGCGTGCTTCTAATGATCAAGCAGAGCGTGCCGTTCAAATGATCAAGTTGAAACATGTAACTCAGGGTTCACTGCAGAGACTGTTGTCATGTATATTGCAGGTCAAGTTACAGGTCAAGACCTCATACACTTACTGGGGTTCCTCCTGCTGAACTACTGATGAAGAGAAATTTCAAGACCAGGCTTTCTCTTGTTCATCCTGATTTGAAAGATCACTTTGAAAACAGACGTCAAAGTCAGCAATGGTGCCATGATCATGTTGCTGTGTCACGTGACATCTCGGTCAACGATCCGGTTTATGTACTGAACTATGGCCAAGGTCCAAAGTGGATCGCCGGCACTATTACAGCCAAGGAGGGTAACAGAGTGTTTATTGTTATGCTCAAGAATGGGCAAACATGCAGGAAACACCTTGACCAGGTTAAACTGCAGCACACTGATGAACTGGAACCGAGTGAGGAAGATGCAGTCAGTGACCAACCAACCATTGTTCACTCATCAGAAGACTCTGCTGACATTACTGACTTTGAACATTCAGTCTCTGATGTGGTCATGACCACTCCCATCAGATCGGCTACTCAGCCCTCAGATTCAATGGACTCAGAACGCTCACCCAGAAGCAAAGTTGAACTGAGACGATCAACTCGTGAGAGGAAAGCCCCAGACCGTCTTAATTTGTAAAAAGACTGTTGTTAAGATTTTAAAAGGGGGATGTTGTTATGTATTAATGCTTGGGGGTCACCAGGCACCAGAGGGTGCCGCGGTCGGAGGTCATCGGGCTGTACACATGTGGCATATGTGCTTGGTCACCTGTATATAAGCTGGGTTTCATTGTCACGCTGGCACTCTTGGGCTGGAATAAAGATGGATCAGATTGCACCTGAGTGAGTTTATGGTAACCAATCTCTTGAGTCATTACACACATCAGTCCTCAAGCAGCCTTGATATAGGCACTGAGGCATCATTGAGGAGAAGCAGCAGACGTGGGAGGGGGTTGGAGGGACGGGGGGCAAAGCTCAGGGCAAGTCCCATTAAGGTGTGGAGATGTCCCAACATTGTGAAGATGCCCTGATTTATCATTATGACGCATGTAAATGTTTAAGTTGAATTAATACAATTCATTGTTCTTGGATGACTTGCAGCAGAACGTTGTTTATTGTATTTTTTTCTTTTGTTGGGGAGGACCGTTTATTATTTTGTTGCAGTAAAATATCGCTTTGACCCTTTGCCATTGGTATCGTGTGTATCATTCCAAAGTTCATTAGCAATGTGCCTTTATGGTGGCAAATAGCATGGGCAGTATTAGTTGCATCCCTCAGCTTCCTCCATTCAAGAATATCAGCTCTTGGTCCAGCAGCATCTTGACGCGGCCTCTCCCGTGGATGGTGTGCTGTCCAATCGGGGCTTCGCCAGACTCCTCTTCCTCGTCCTCGTCCTCCTCCTCCTGAGGTGAGCGTGCAATCCTCACTGGCAATTCTTGGACCCTCATGATGGCCAGGTTGTACAGCATGCAGCACACAACAATTAATTCGGAGACCTGTTCAGGGGAGTAAAGAAGGCTACCTCCAGAGCAGTGCAGGCATCGGAAGCACTGCTTGAGCACCCCAATTGTCTGTTCGATGATGTTGTGGGTGGCTGTATGGCTCTCATTGTAACGCTGTTCCGCTTCTGTGGTGGGGTTGCGGAGAGCGGTCATGAGCCAGATGGCAAGCCGCGCTCATTCCATGGTCACGGAAACAATCATGAGACACTGCTGTCACGCAGGATGAAAGCATCATGTGCGCTCCCTGGATAGCGGGCATTCGCTGCGAGGATGTACTGCGTGTGGTCGCACACCAGCTGCATGGTTTAGGGAGTGGTATTCCTTTCGGTTTCTGAATACCGCTGCATTGTGGAATGGTGCTCACAAGGCCACGTGTGTGCAGTCAGTGGCTCCTTGAACCCTCGGGAAGCCCACAATTCTGCCAAATCCACATGCCCATGCATTGTGGCTGTCCCTGCTCATTGGAAACTTTATGAATTCCATTCTGTGGGCAAAAGGTGCCTTTGTGACGTGGTGAATGCAGTGATGTGAAGCGTATTGAGAGATGTTGCATATGTCCCCTGCTGCTGCATGGAAGGAGCTGGAGGCATAGAAGGCTAGTGCCACAGTCACTTTCACTGCGATGGGCAGCACAGTCATGTGGGCACTGTAAGGCTGTAGGTCTCTCTGTAGGAGATGGTATATCTCTGTCAGCACTTCCTTTCAGAAATACAGCCTTCTCATATGCTGCTCCTCAGAGAGCTGGAGGTATGAGCATTGGTGCCTGTAAAGCCATAGTGTGTAAGCCCTCCTCCCCAGATGTCTTCGGCCTCTCCTCATCCGTGGACCTACATGGCCAAGAGACCTTCTTCTATCTTAACGCCACCTAGCAATAGCATGGAGCATGATACGCTGGTGAACTAGTAATGCCCCAATAAATGCTCTTACTGAAGTTGTAAGGACACTGTAATGGCAGATAAAACCATTGCTTTCAAGTCAGAGCTTCATGCAGCGTGCTGAGTGCAACCATTGCAGTCAGTGTGACCTGCGGTGTAGGATCCTCCTCCCTCAATTTAAATACGCGGCAAATACCGCCGACTGGAGCATGGAACCAACTGGTTTTTCAGGCGTCTTTTGGGGCAGGCGTATAATGCGGCGTTAGGGCCCAACTCTGCAGCCGGGGTGCTAGAGGAATGCTGCACGATGATTGACGTCATGATTTCATTGAAACTAGAGGCGGGGCGGTAAGTTTTTGCGCCACTGCAAACCATGAGCCAAATTTGCCAACCGAGCGGTAAAAGCTGCTCCTTTCCCCCATCCCCTCCGGCCGTTATGCCTAGAAACACTCTTTACCGCCTCTTCGGAACGTTACCAGAGATGCAAGGGAGCCAAAAATCCAGCCCAATAACTTTTTCAACACTTGGATTATATGGAGTAAATCTTGACTTTGTGCGATTGTGTAAAACAGGTGAAAGCGAGTCGGCAGTTGTTTTTACATCTCCCCCAAATTTTTATTTGCATTGACTACCTACAATCACCTTAAATATCTTTATCACAAACCTTGAATTCACAAAGAAGACCTCAATGTGCCACATACCTGGAGATGAAAGTTAATAAGTCTCTTCCTAATGAAGGATTTTGAACTTTTCAATATGGATGTATGACACTTGTTGAAAAGTAAACTAAAATAAAGGACAGGTCTTTGTCCTTCTGAGACCACATGGTCAAAATGGCTGTACTTATACCTGGATCAATTTACAGAAAAGAACTCGCCTTCTTTGACCTTATTGGCTCAATTAATAGTCTTTTAACCTTTTAATTGGCTCGCTACCCAAGGGTCCTAAAATGTCAAGTTGATTGATGACTTAATGCAACATGCTACCACTCACGTAGCATCTCTGACTTGTTGTCTCTGAATTTTCACAGCCTGTCTAAATGCAGCCTGTTTGAATTCTCTATCAATCCCCCCTTTGATTCTTTCACAAACTGAATCATAAAACATCAGGTATCACTGGTTAAACATTCTACAAAATAACTTCATACATGTTAATATAGTTTCCTTCTAAAATTTGTTGATGTGTTTCGCCACATGTCTGGACTAGTAGCTTCCACACAAATTTACACCAACCCGAGTTCCATCGTGGCCACAATGGAAGTCTGGTTTTAGTAGGTTAATTAACCTTATTCCAATTTAATCCAAATCAATATCTGAATTCAACCAGTAAACAACCTTCCCTTAAGCATAACATACCCCTGTGCCATGAACAGACGGTCTGCTGGGACCTGCAAGATGTCTCACCTGTGGGACAGCAGCTACAGCTGCCTGGTCGCAACAACATTTAATCAACATAAACAAACAATATAAAAGTAAAACAATTACAACAAATAGAATTAAACCTTCCACCAATGAAGTTCCTATTGAACCTAACCATTCAGTGGCTCCGCTCCACAAAGTGAATGATGGGGGTTGCTTAAGTTTTTCTACCTCCTTTTGGATGTGCTCCGCTAAGTGGGTAATTTCTTCGGAGCTATCTGGGATATATGTGCAACACTCAGTTCCGAGTAGGGTGCAAGTATCTCCCTTTTCAGACAGGATGTAATCAAGGGCCAGTCTATTCTGTAGGGCTACTGTGCAGATTGCTACCATTTCTGCATTGATTTTAACTAGGGCCTCTGAGGTATCATTGACTACCTGTTCCACAACAGATGCCATGTTAATGGATTCCCGTGCCAGTCTGGCGGTCCCATACCTGGAGATCAGAATGGCAAAGAACCTCTCTGTTTCTGTGATAGCTCTCTTAGGACGGTGTAAATGTTCCGACAGTGACTTTATAAGATACATATAAGGCACAATGTAGGCTAAATAGCAGGATCCCATCCCATTCTGGGGCAGCCAAGGGTAGGCCTTGTGGCCACACACCCAATAGGTGCCATTATAGGCAATGAATGTTAGCCGTTTCTTTGTCAGCAACACTCCGGGGCCTGTCCAGGCTTTTCCATCTGCTTTATTCAGAATCCCCGTTACGTTAAGAATTCCCACATCAGCCCAGTTTGAACGGTTCCGTGGCTTGATTATGTTATAATTCCGGGAGCAGTTAATATACCCCATATTTTGGCCTCCTTTGATGTTTCTAATCAGACAGACCAATTCCCCCGGTCTTCCTATTCCTGTTGTATTAGTGATAACAAAAAATGGGGGCCGTTTGGAATTATTGTAGCACGGTTGGTATCCTCCTTTAAAGGTAGTCAGATTGTAACCTGCTGACTTCCATTTACGTGCCCAGTTTTCCGCATCCTGAAACGCATTGCCTGTTTTGTTTTGATTAATTATTCACTCAGCCATTTCTGAGATATTCAAGGGAACTGGCCTCAAGGGAATCCCTCCCTTTGAGTGAATAGGAATATGCGCACACACCCAACACCTAGAAATGTTACCTTGTTTGGCATAAATGTATGACATATATAAAAAGGTATTTACATGTAATTCCTTTGCTACCCTACTATTTCCCTTTGGTGCAGAAGGTCGGCGAGTAAGAAGTAGGCCTATGCCTAGAATACCTACAATCAATAATAAAGTAAATTTATACATTTTCGCAAAAAGTAATTGTCCTTTTAGATTTCAACTTCAGTTACGGGTGCTTGTTTAACGTGTGAAGTGTGGATCCAGGCTTTCTTTCCTTGGACTTTAACAGCTGCCTGGGTGGTCAATAACACTTGATAAGGTCCCTCCCACTTGGCACCCAAAGGTTCTTTATGCAACTTTTTCACATACACCCAGACTCCCAGGATGATGTCATGTCCTCCTTCAGGTGGATTACCCCAAGCTGCCGACACCTGTCGGGAAACAGAACTAATAGCATTGGTTAAGTTCGGACAGTATGATAACAAAGTGCCACTCACTAAGTGAACATCAGCTTTCCATAAATCGATAGTTCCTGGCAGCGACATGGGTCTTCCTGTTATAATTTCAAATGGGCTTAGACCTGTAGTTCTGTTCGGGGTTGCCCTAATGCTACATAGCACTATTGGTAGTGCCTGGGGCCACGGTGTTCCTTCTTGGTGATATTTGGCAAGCCGTTGTTTCAGAGTTCGATTCATTCGTTCTACTTGTCCTGATGATTGTGGATGATAAGGACAGTGTAAATCCCACGTAATGTTCAGTAACCTACAGACTTCTTGGCAGACAGCACCTGTGAAGTGTGTTCCCTGATCTGAGTCAATGCTACTCGGGACTCCCCATCGGGGAATGTAATCCTTACACAAGACCTTTGCAGTATGATTGGCTGTGGCTCTTTTAGTTGGGACAGCTTCTACCCATTGAGAGAATCTGTCGACCATGACAAGAATGTTAGTATATCCTTGGCATGAAGGAAGAGATATATAATCAACGTGCAGATGCTGGAATGGTCCGACAGGAGCAGGGAGCCTCAGTTGGGGCATTACCGTGATGGGTCCAGAATTATTTTTCTGGCAGACCACACAGCGATCTGTTACCAGCTGGGCATGTTTTTTAAATCCCCGACCCCACCAGCTTTTCTGGAACCGTGCTGTCATCTGTTGTGAGGCCAAGTGTCCCCACGAGTGGATCTGTTGGGCTAAAAAAGGCAAAAGCGCTTGTGGCGCAACTGGCTTGTCGGTAACTCTTTGTCTCCAGACACCATCTTCGCATAGCTTAATTCCTGCCTCAATCCATGTCCATTTTTCCTCTCGGGAGCACTCGCCTTGCATTGTTTGAAGGTCTCGTGTCATAGTCCTGAGTGCTTTCAATCTGCACATCTGTGTTGGTTCTTCTGGAGGAACGCCCTGTGAGGCGGCATCTTTAGCTGCCTGGTCGGCTAGGGCATTTCCCCGTGCTTCTGTGGTATTTTCCTTGGTATGGGCCTTACACTTCAGGATGGACACTTCCTGAGGTAATTGTATGGCCTCCAATAAGTCTCGGACTTCTTTTCCATTTCGGATAGGTGTACCAGCAGCAGTGAGGAATCCTCTTTTCCACCATAACAGACCAAAGTCGTGAGTGACTCCAAAAGCATAACGCGAATCTGTGTAGACATTAGCTGTCTGTCCTTCTGCTATTCAACATGCTTCTGACAGGGCCCGTAACTCGGCCTGTTGTGCTGACGTTCCTGAGGGTAAACATCCTTTTGCCACTACCTCATATAAGGTTGCAACTGCCCATCCTGCTTTTCTGGTAACATTATCAACAAAGGAGAAACCATCTGTAAACAGGATGAGGTCTGGGTTTTGCAGAGGCTCCTCTGCTGCTAAGGATGCTTCTTCTGTTTCTTTTAAAATCTCAACGCAGTCATGCTCTTCACATTCTCCCCCCTCTTGCTCCCTCGATTCTGACATCGGCAGCATAGTTGCGGGATTAACCGGGCTGGCCCGGAAGGTATGGAGATTAGGAGCTTCCAAAACTGCTGTCCAGCGGGTCCATCTTGCTGCCGTCACCTGAGACATTCTATTCATAGACAGCAAAGCGTGTACGGTGTGGGGGCACTTGACAATCAGCTTTTGGTCGAGGACTAGACCCGCAGTGGTCATTACCGCTCGACATGTAGCTTCCATGGTCCTTAGGCAACTTCCCTATCCGAGGGCTACCGCATCCAGTTTTGCCGAATAATAGCCAATAGGTCTTTGCCGATCCCCATGTTCTTGTGTCAGTATAGCTGTCATATATCCTTCTTTCTCATGGACAAACAGGGTAAATGGCTTACCACTGTCGGGGATTCCCAGAGCCGGTGCCGAACACAAAGCCTTTTTCAAACTCAGGAAGGCCTCTTGCTGTTCTTTTGTGAGGGTGATGGCTTCTTTAGAGGCACGTTTCCCCTTTAAAATATCATTCAGTGGCTGAGCAAGCTGTGTGAAGGAGTCAATCCAATTTCTGTTAAAGTTACACAATCCCAAAAAAGACCTTAGTTCCTGAATGGGTTTTTTAGCAGCCCGAATGGCTGCAGTTCTATCCTGGGTAAGTTCTCTCTTTCCTTGTGAAATCTTTTGTCCCAGGTATACAATCTCTTCTTGGGATATTTGTGCTTTGTCGATGCTGGCTTTATGTCCTTTCAGCTGAAGCTGATCCAGCAAAGCTCGTAAATCTTGTTCATGCTGTTCTTCCGTGTTTGAAGCTCGCAAGATATCGTCTACATATTGGATGACTGTGGATGTCAGAGGAAGTAATTCTCGCAAATGGCTTTGTAAAGCCATGTGGAATGCCGTAGGGCTGTTGTGGAAACCCTGCGGTAACCGGGTCCAAGTATACTGTTGTCCTTGGACAGTGAAAGCAAACCACTGTCGAACCTCCGGTGCCAGAGGCACCGACCAAAATCCGTTGGCCATATCTATAACCGAGAAATATTTATGTTCCGGTTTGAGGGCATTAAAAATGGTGGAGGGATCTGCGACCAAAGGAGCTTTTTGATCAATACACTGGTTAGCTTTCCTATAATCGACAGTCAAACGCCAAGTCTCATTAGATTTCTGTACCGGCCACACGGGCCTATTGGAGGAGCTATGCATTGTTTCTCCAATTGCTGAATAACCGGTAAGATTCCCGCGATGGCAGTTGGACTGATGGGATACTGTTTAGTGCATGGAGGCTTGGTCCCGGTAAATGACGCAGGCTCCATCTGGAGTAGGCCACAATCGTTCTTATCTTTAGCCCATATCGGGTGTTCCTTCAATTCTTCTTTCTTCAAAGTTCTAATTGACTATGTCACCCAACCATTCTCGAAATGCAACGATGAATCTACTTGGATTAGAACGTCCATTCCCAAAAGGGGTTGATCTACTGGGCCTATCCAGACCGGCATGGTTAGTTCATGTGGACCCAGCCCTATAAGTACCGGTGTTGTCCTTTTAATTTCCATTTTATGGCCCCCAACTCCATGGGCTGTACATGCCCTACCATCCAACGGCAAAAAGTCTCCATATTGTAGGGGTAAGCATGTTAATTCTGCCCCTGTGTCTAAAATACAGTCCACATCCTTATCGCCCACCCTCACAGTTATATATAGCCCATCTCCCCTTTGTTGTATTGAGGAGGGGGGCCAGGGTGGGCTCTAATCGTTTTTTGCTATCCCAAGTAACTCCTTCTGTTGTTGTATTGTCAGTCGCTTAAATGCTTCTCTGAGGTCGTTATCTTGTGACAAGTCTGGCTTGTTGGCTGAATTGTATCCCTGGCTGCGTCCTCTTCCCCAGCCACGACCTTTCTGTTTTGCCCTGCACATCTTGGCCCAGTGACCTTCTTTCCCACAATAATGACATTTTCCGGGTAATTTTCCGAATGAATGTTTATTGGAATCCTGGGATTTCCATCCTATAGCCTGTACAGCTCGGACTTTAGCTCCCATATCCTGGTCTAATTGGTTACATCGATCCACCAATGCTGCAAAGGTAGTTCCTCTACCTTCCCAGTCCGGTAACACTACCTTAAGAATTTTGGACAGTTCTGGCTTTAGACCTGCCACGAAAGCTGCTTTCAGGGGTCCAAACACTTGTTCATCTATTTCCTCATCCGTATTATTCATACCCGAACGTTCTAGCCACGTGCATCTAAACCACTCGTCATACTCCAGGACCTCCTCTGTTCCTTTCTGTTGGCAGGCTGCAATTTTTCCCCAGTCTGTCTTAGCTGGACTGAAGGCTTGCAGCCAGTGTTTAATCGCCTCCCATCCTGCGTCTAATTCTTGCTCATCCTGCCCCAAAGTTTCTTCTACCTTGTCGTGCAATTTTCTTCCCTGTGTTTTTGGACCATTATGGTCAAAATTTGCACTCCGTCCCAGGGATGAAGTTGATATATATTTCTTAAGCGGTCCGATTGGTCCCACGTTTTTACTCCCCCTTACTTTGGATTGGGCAATTCCTTGGACCATTTATCAATTTTCTCTGGGTCTGCCGGATCATAAACTAAGTATTTTTCGTAGACCCTTTTCCTCGTTTTTTTGGTTCCGCCCTCATCCGCAGTCTCTTCTGATTTGACTACAACTCGTCTTTTTTTAAACGGGGCAAAGCGCACCCCTAATTCTTCATCCTCTGACCCTGTATCGTCGGAGGATTCAGAATTCGTATCTATTCCTCGGTCGTGTCTTCAGGTTTGTGCTTTTAATTTATCCAAACATGGGTACCCTGGGAATTGACCAATACATTTTCCTTTTCCTATTACTGTCTCTTGACCTAATGATTTTTTCCATTCTTTAATTTCACCTTTAAGATCTCTAACTTCCGCTTCCAGCTTTTCAAGTTCAAGTTTTTTCCTGTCGCAGCTGTGCACAAACAGTTTGCAATTGATCCTTTGTACTGGTCAGTTCTCGATCATGTTGGGAACACATTATAATTTCATTCCGGTTTCGGATCTTTCCCATAACTGCTAGGGACCATCTAGTTCACTCCTTATTTTTCATACGGGTCGTTTTTCCCCAGACCTTTTTAATCTCGTCCAAGGACCATTGTCCTTTGGAGGTTCCGTGCTTTTGTTCGATCTTAATATAGGTTTTAGATAAATTGAATTGTTGCTCTATGTATTCTTTCAACTGTTCTAGAATTAAATCTAGCAAAACTTCAGGTGGTGCCTGCCCACCTTTAACAGTTATAGCCAATTCTTTGCTCTTATTTCCTGCTGCCGTAATACTGATTTCTTTACTGGGGTCTTGAGTCGTAGGCTTTCCAGCCGATCAATAGGTCGGTGATTAATTAACTAACACACCACCGAAGTTTAGACGTCTATGGGACCTCGAGCCGACTACCAACCGGAGGGTTCGCAAACCGGAGGCTTTCGGAATCGCGTAGAAGGAGAGGCGAATTTAGACTTTTGACCGAGGACTTTTTTATAAGGAGGAATCCTTACCTCAGTATGTAGGTCCGATGTCCAAAATTCAATTTCTTTCCTCAGCGATCCTGTTCGTGATGCCAAAATTGTTAGATCTCTTAATTTCCAATGAAATACGAACTCCGATTGTAGTTTTAATTTCTTTATTTTGGCAGACAGCAACAAGCTTCTGGCTTTAAGCCAGGTCTTTGTCCTTCTGAGACCACATGGTCAAAATGGCTGTACTTATACCTGGATCAATTTACAGAAAAGAACTCACCTTATTTGCTCAACTAATACTCTTTTAACCTTTTAATTGGCTCGCTACTCAAGGGTCCTAAAATGTCAAGTTGATTGATGACTTAATGCAACATGCTACCACTCACGTAGCATCTCTGACTTGTTGTCTGTGAATTTTTACAGCCTGTCTAAATGCAGCCTGTTTGAATTCTCTATCAATCCCTAGTTGCCCTTGAGAAGGTAGTGGTGAGCCACCTTCTTGTGAGGAAGGTGCTACCATAGTGCTGTTAGGTCGGGAATTTCAGGATTTTGAGCAGCAACGATGAAGGAATGGCCATGTATGTCCAAGTCGTGATGGTGTGACTTGGAAGGGAACTTGAAAGTGGTGGTGTTCCCATGCAATTGCTACTTTTGTCCTTCTGGGTGACAAAGGTTGCGGATTTGGGAGGTGCCGTCAAAGAAGCCATTCAATTAACGAACAAAGGCATAGATCTTTCTGTATTTTAAATTTATAAAAATGGATAATTTTTTTACATTGAGGGCTAGATTTTCAACTTGCTGCCCAGGTGTAAAACTGCAGTTGTGGATCAGCCATCCATTATAGACACAATAACTTGTATTTATATTGCCTTTAATGTAGTAACACGTCCCAAGAGTGATACAAGACAAGAATTTGACACCGATCTATATAAGGAGAAGTTAGGGTAGATGACCAAATGGTCAAAGAATAGATTTTAAGGAGCATCTTAAAGGAGCAAAGAGAGATAGAGAGGCGGAGACATTTAAGGAGGGAATTCAAGAGCTTAGGGCCTAAGCATGTGAAGGCACTGCCACAAATGGTTAAACGATTATAATCAGGGATGCTCAGGAGGGCAGAATTAGAAGAGCGCAGATATCTTGGGGGGTTGTAGGACTGGAGGAGGTTAGAGATCAGGATGGGCAAGGCCATGAAGGGATTTGAAAACAAGAATGAGAATTTTAAAATCGAGGTGTTGCTTACCTGTGTGCCAATGTAGGTCAGCAAGCACAGGGGTGATGGGTGAACGGGACTTGGTGCGAGTTAGTACATGGGCAGCCGAGTTTTGGATCACCTCAAGTTTACATAGGGTAGAGCGTAGGGGGCCAGACAAGAATGTGTTGGAATTGTCCAGTCTGGAGGGAACAAAGGCATGCATGAGGGTTTCAGCAGCAGATGAGCTGAGGCAAGGATGGAGACGGGCGATGTTACAAAGGTGGAAATAGATGGTCTTAGTTATGCCGACGATATGCGATTGTAAGCTCATTTCGGGGTAAAATATGACCCCGAGGTTGCGAATAGCCTCAGAAAGATGCTAGGGAGAGGGATGGAGTCAATGGCTAGGGAACGGAGTTTGTGGCGGAGACTGAAGACAATGGCTTCGGTCTTCCCAATATTTAATTGGAGAAAATTTCTGCTCATCCAGAACTGGAGGTCGGATAAGCAGTCTGACAAGTTAGAGACCATGGAGGGGTCGAGAGAAGTGGTGGTGAGGTAGAGCTAGGTGTCGTCAGTGTACATGTGGAAACTGACGCCGTGTTTTCGGAGGATGTCGCCAAGACATGTAAATGAGAAATAGGAGGGGGTGAAGGATAGGTCCTTGGGGGACACCAAAGGTGACGATATGGTAGCGGGAAGAGAACTGTTATGTATGTAATAACTCGATAGACTGAATACTGTAAAATAACACAGGTACAAACGTGACTCTGCTTTATTCAAGTCCAAAGTGAATACATTACATGATGGCTTGCCTTTTATACCTGGGCCGCACACATGTGTGCATAGCCTAATGACCTCCGACAGTCGCGCCACCTAGTGGCTAGTAACACCAAGCGTACACACATGACAATATCTCCCTTTAAGATATTAGTAACAGTCTTTTTACAAATTGAAACGGTCCGGGGCTTTCCAATCCCGAGTTGATCATCTCAGTTCAACTCCAGCCTTGGGCGAGCGTTCTGAGTCTGTTATGACTGGGGGCTGGGTAGCCGATCTGATGGGAATGGCAATGACCATGTCAGGGATTGAAAGTCCAGATTCATTGATGACAGCGGAGTCCTCTGATGACTGAGGGTAGGTTGGTTGGTCACTGATTGTGTCTTCCTCAGACTGTTCCGGTTCATCCGTGTGCCGCAGCTTTATCTGATCAACATGTTTCCTGCATGTTTGCCCATTCTTGAGCTTGATGCTAAACAGTCTGTTACCCTCCTTGGCCGTAACAGTAATGGCAATCCACTTGGAACCTTGACCATAATTTAGTACATACACAGGATCGTTAACAGAAATGTCGCATGACATAGCAGCACGATCATGATACCACTGCTGACTTTGACGTCTATATTCAACGTGATCGTTCAAGTCAGGGTGGACAAGAGAGAGCCTGGGCTTGAGACCTCTCTTCATCAATAGTTCAGCAGGGGGGACCCAGGTAAGCGTGTGGGGTCTTGTCCTGTAACTAAGCAATATGAGTGACAAGCGAGTTTGCAGTGAACCTTGAGTTACACGTTTCATACTCTGCTTGATGGTTTGGACAGCACACTCTGCTTGACCATTAGTCACGGGTTTGAATGGTGCTGACCTCACATGTTTGATACCATTGAATTTCATGAACTCTTGAAACTCCAGACTTGTGAAGCAAGGTCCATTGTTGCTTACAACGATGTCGGGCAGACTATGAGTGGCAAACATGACACGAAGGCTCTCAATGGTAGCTGTGGATGCACTGGATGACATGATTATACACTCTATCCACTTGGGATATGCATCCACTGCAACTAAAAACATCTTTCCCAGGAAGGGACTTGCAAAGTTGATGTGGATCCTCAACCATGGTTTAGATGACCACGGCCACAGACTCAGTGACGATTCCGCTGGTGCTTTACTTGGCTGCATGCAAGTGTTGCACTGATGCACACATGATTCCAGATCAGAGTCAATTCCAGGCCACCATACAAGAGACCTGGCAATGGCTTTCATCATGACAAAACCGGGATGAGTGCTGTGTAGATCATGTACAAATTTCTCTCTGCCTTTCTTAGGCATAACAAAACGATTACCCCAACAGTAAACAATCTAACTGAATGGATAGTTCATCTTTGTGACATTTGTAAGGTTTGGTCTCATTACCCATTTGCTTGGGTATGGCAGACCAATCACCACTAAGGACACAATGTTTTACAACCGATAATATTGGGTCCTGGCTGGTCCAGGTCTTAACTTGTTGAGCAGTGATAGGGGTTCCTTCACTTTCAAAAGCATCCATAACTAACAGTAGGTCTGTAGGTTGTGGTGTCTTCTCCTCCGCAACAGCAGACGGCTCAGTACATCGGCACAATTCTCGGTGCTAGGTCTATTGGGAATGACATAATCATAGGCAGATAATGTCAGCACCCACCTCTGGATGCGGGACGATGCATTGGTATTGACACCTTTGTTTTCCGAAAACAATGAAATAAGTGGCTTGTGATCTGTTTCCAGTTCAAACCGAAGACCAAGCAGGTACCAATGCAATTTTTTAGCCTCATACACGCAGGTTAATTATTCATTTTCTACCATGCTGTAGGCTCTTTCCGCCTTTGACAAACTTTTAGAAGCATAAGCAACAGCTTGTAGTTTACCCGACTCATTAGCTTTTTGGAGCACGCAATCAACTCCATATGACGAAGCATCACAGGCCAATACTAGATGCTTACACGGATAATAATGTATCGGCAGCTTGTTATAGCAAAGCAGACTCTCCCCAAACCCAGTTGTCGCCTTTTCTTAGCAGCATGTGCAGTGGCTCTAATGAAGTGCTCAATCTAGGTAGGAAATTATCGAAGTAGTTGAGTAGACCAAGGAACGAATGCAGCTCTGTCACATTCTGAGGCTTGAGTGCATTTTTGATGGCCTTGGTTTTCAAGACCATAGGCCTAATGCCATCAGCAACAATTTTCCTCACCAGGAATTCGACTTCCGGTGCCATGAAGACACACTTCGAACATTTCAGTCTGAGTCCCACTTTGTCCAGATGATATAAAACCTCTACCAGGTTGTTCAGATGTTCGGCGGTGTCACGACCTGTGACCAGGATGTCATCTTGGAACACGACCGACCGTTCTTAGGAAGGACTTCAGTAGACTCTCCATGTTCCTCTGAAATATGGCTGCAGCCAAGCGAATTCTGAAAGGACACCTGTTGTAGATAAACAGTCCTTTATGAGTGTTGATGCACGTAAGTTTCTTCGATGTCTCGACCAGCTCCTGTGTCATTTAGACTGATGTTAGATCCAGTTTGGTGAATGACTTTCCCCCAGCTAGCATTGCAAGCAGGTCATCAGCCTTCGGTAACGGGTATTGATCTTGTTTCGAAACTCAGTTGATCGTAACTTTGTAGTCTCCACAAATCCTGACAGTGCCATCATTCTTCAACACAGGAACAATGGGGCTGACCCATTCGTTAAATTCAACTGGTGATATGACCCCTTCACGCTGGAGTCTGTCCAGTTCAATTTCGACCTTCTTGCGCATCATGTATGGAACCGCCCGAGCTTTATGATGGACGGGTCTTATATCCAAGTCCACATGGATCTGCACCTTGGCTCCCGTGAATTTGCCGATGCCTGGTTCAAACAGCGAGGGGAACTTGCTCAGCACTTAAGCACATGGAGTATCATCCTCCGACGACAACACTTTGATATCATTCCAATTCCATTTGATTTTTTCTAGCCAATTCCTGCTGGTACAGTGTTGGACCATTGCCTGGAACAATCCATAATGGTAGATCATGAACCGCACCATCATACGATACCTTGACTACAACACTGCCAATCGCCGTTATGAGTTCTTTATGTACGCAATTTGGCATTGATTGGACTCAGCTTAGGCCTCACAGCCTTAGTGTCCCACAGCTTGTCAAATGTCCTCTGGCTCATTATTGATTGACTCGCACCCGTGTCCAATTCCATCGGTACCGGCACATTAATCATTATCGGTTGGCTCTTTGTTAGGAATGAATACAGTCCATTACACTTCCTCCTCTGGTATCTCAGATTGCATATGCGGATTCGCACTATACTGGTCATCATCCTCCACGTGATGTGTCACAGCACACTTGCTCAGTTGCGGACACACGCACTGGAGATGCCCCAGTCTCGAACAGCTTTTACAAATGTTCTATCTAAACTGACACTGATGAGGCCGATGATTGCCCTCACAACGCCAACACGGTGAAATCGGATTCATTCCCGTTGGCGGACTTTGGGCAGCCACAGGTTTAGCATACATAGTCGAGTAGGGCCTGCCATACGCAGCTCTGACTAACGACAATACAATCTTTTTTACAGTACTTGCCGAGTTCTGATTTTTCGATGATATCTGCTTTAAATTTTTGTCCGTTGTCATGCATGCCTGGGCAATCGTGATAGCCTTGCTCAAATCCAGCGTCTCCGCCACCAGTAGCTTATGCAGGATCACCTCGTGGTTGATGCCGATTACAAAGAAGTCCCGCAGCATGTCTCCCAATGCGTTTTCGAACTTACACGGTCCAGCTAGACGTCTTACGTCGGCAACGAATTCCAACACATCCTGGCCCTGAGAACAAATGTTGCTTTTAAAGTCGATATCGTGAGATAATGATGCCTTTTTCTGGTTTGAGATGGTCAAGTACCAGAGCACACAATTCCTCATGGTCCTTGTCCATTGGACTTGCAGGTGAGAGAAGATTCTTCCGATTTTTATTTCAGAAAATACTGGGAACACTCATCAGGTCAGACATTATCTGTGGCGAGAGAAACGGAGTTAACGTTTCAGTTTGAAGAACTGGAAGAAGTTATTTAACAGCTTATAAGCAAGTACAGAGCCTGGGTAAAAGGCTGATTTCGATGGAAATGGAAATCGGGCGCTTCCTATTTAGGGCGACTGATCCATGGCTGATCTGAGACATCAGTTTTACGCCTAGGCAGCAAGCTGAAAATCTCCCCCAATATATTTTAAGCACATTGTTCGATCGTTATGACATCATCTGAATCCAAGGTTTTGAATAGGACATTACAAGATACCCATTATTTTCTAATCAATACTACATAATAACAGCTGTGGAAAACAAAGTGATTATACTAAAATAGCTGTCGCATGACTATAATTATTCTTAAGTTCAAACAACATCCTAACAGGAAAATACAGAAGAATAACCATAATCGCACAGCAGGTATTACATTGTAATCACTTTTTCCCCTTAGCAGATTGCAGCTTGATATCCCCTCTAGTATATTTTGTCTTTCAGTGCACATATCAAAGATTACAGACAAATAGCAGAACCGCTTGTTCACTGCAACCCTTGACATTTACCAGCTAGAAATTGGGGGTGTCTATGAAGATGCGCATCTGTTCAAATGAACAGAAAATACATTTTTGGTTAATGAAAATGTTTTTGCAATAATATAAACAAATATCCAGATACAGGCTTATTGAGATTGTTATAGATTTTTTTTATGCAAGTTTGTTTCCAACTGTTAAAATGATTAATTTTGATTTGCTGTCCATGTGACATACTCTGTGGTCAGGAAAACACTGTGGTCAATGGGGAGAAAAGGCTCCTTCTCATTAACTTTATGTCCAGTTCAGTGAAGCTCAAGAATATGCCTCGGAAAACACAGAGATGTTTTTGTGAGGTTTAATCAGTTTTGACAGTACTGGGAAAAACCAAAGGAGAAGCTTGCTGCTGGTGGGTAGCCAATGTAGTCGGTCCTTAATGTGATACACTACTTGGGTCCCAGACAGACATCACACCAGAATACAGTGTTCCACAGAAGCTTTGCGGCACCATTGCCCTTGCCTGTTACCACGTACCCTGTCCAGCAGAAACAAATGGGAAAACCAATAAAATGAAGTAGTCTGCCTAACTGCCATGCTGCTAGAATCCCCCAGCCACCATTCTCACTTCTCACTACAGTTAGGTGGCTGCTGCACTCACCGGAAGTAGGCAGGAGCCTCATGAATGTATGAAAATCGAAGTCCCATTACGTGAAGGCAGGTCAGCAGCTGTCAAGAGGATGAAGATGCTGTCTAAGGTAAGTGAAAAACTTCCCTTTGTTGAACCAGGAGGAGGAGGAGCAGGTGTGCTACTCCAGGCCCCACAGGAAAGCCACGGTCTCCCTGTCCCAGACTCACTCTCCCCTCTCCCACAAGACCTTCCAGCAAGCCAGCAGGCCTTGCCTTCAGTGCTGGCTGGTGCCCTCTGGCAATTTGAATTCTTCCCTAGCCCAGCAGCCAGCTACCACTTTATTCCCATTTCAGGCAACTGACCAGTAGCGTGTAAATTTGATCCAGGAGTTATAATGTCCTGGACTCAAACTTAGGCCTGTAAGTTGATTTTGAATATACACAACACCCTGGGGAGCGGGTTGCTTTACTGAAACCTGCTGGGGTTTAAAATCAATCCCAATGGCTTTTATCACAAGCATTAAGCTGGTAAGACATTGAGGTAGGAATAGAATGAGAACAGTATTCCAAAATGGGGATTTAGCTAGATTGGGAATTCAGAGTAGAGGAGGAAGGAGGAGCCGAGTAGTTTAATTGAAATTTAAATGGATAAAGAATATAAATTTAAATCTTAACTATAACGTAACCACATTTATAGTAAGAATACCAGCATGAGTAGGGACGGTGATGTGCACTTGCTGAAGGATATGGGAGTTTTCAATAGCAGATGTTGACTTGAACAAACACATCTGCAGGAAGTGTTTCCAACTGAAATTACTTGAGCTCAGGATCTCAGACCTTGAGGTGGAGATCGAGACAATCTGTCGCATCAGGCAGGGAGAGTTTTAGAGCAAGAGTTCCAGAGGATAAGCATCCCACTGAGGGATAGGAAGCTGGGAGTGGTAGAGGAAGCGATGGTCACTATCCACAGGTCAGGGAAATCAAGACGGGGTAGGCCAGAGTAGGAATATCCTGAGCAAATTATCCTATCAAACAAACTTGAAGCACTGGCTTCCTAAGGGGATGACGCAGGCTCGGGGCAGGACCATCAAATGGATTTCAATGGTACGAAAAAAGTATGAGATGGCTCAGGAAGGTGGCAGGGATTGATGGGAAACGGGGACAGATTAGCCATCGTGTTGGAAATGCAATAATCATAGGAGACTCGACAGTTAGAGGAGTGGACACTATTTTTTGCCATCCAGACCAAGAATCCCAGAAGTTTTGTTGCCTCACAAGTGCTGTGGAAGGAAGGTTTGGGAAAGACAAGAATAGATTATGGAAGGGGAGGGACAACAGCCAATCATTGTGGTCCACACAGAAGCCAACCATAAAGGAAAGTAAAGGCCTGAAATCCTAAAAAGGAGTTTGGCAGATTAGGAAACAGATTTAAGAACAGGACTGCAAGAGTTGTAATCTATGGGGGATTACTCTCCCAGCCACGTGCTAGAATATGGAAGGTTAGAATAGTCCAAGGATAAGGAGTCAGTCAGTTAAGACTGAGATGAGGAGATATTTCTTCATTCAAAGGGTTGTGAATCTTTGGAATTCTCTACCCCAGTTATTGAATATATTTAAGGCTGAGATCAATAGATTTTTGGACTATAAGGGGAATTTAGGGGCATAGGGATGGGGTGGAAAAGTGGAGTTGTGGTCAAAGATCAATCATGAATTTATTGAATAGCAGAGCAGGCTTGAGGGGCCATATTGGCCTACTCCTGCTCCCAATTCTTATGTTCTTATGTTCTCAGCGTGTGGATAAAGAGGTGGTGGCAAGAAGAGGGTTTCCATTTTATGGAGCATTGGCATCAGTTCTGGGAAGATGGAACCTATTCCTCAAGGATGGGCTACATCTGAACAAGAAGGGAACTAATGTCCTGGAAAAGTGAATAAATAGGAAATTGAAAAAAGGGAGGAAGGGAAGCAGGGAAAATATAAGCATGCACAAAGAGCAAATTCAGAAGGTAGAAATGAATGAGGTTAATACTGAAAGGGATAGGTTACAGAAGGAATAAATGGACTAGAGGAAGAATATCAAATTGACCAGTTATAAGCAGGGAAAGGACAGATAAAGGAACAAGAGGTTGACTTTGACAAAAAAAATCAAAGAAAAAGGAGTAGCATTAAATATAAATAAATAAACATAAAGTGTATGTATTGCAATGCTCACAGGATGGAAAATAAACTGGAGGAATTTTATTTTTGTTCATTCATGGATGAGGGCATCACTGGCAAGGCCAACATTTTATTGCCCAACTCTAATTGCCCTCGAGAAGATGGTGGTGAGCCGCCTTCTTGAACCGTTGCAGTCCATGAGGTATGGTGCTCCCACATTAGAAGTAATGATGCCACAGGAAGATATAGATTTAATAGCACTAATAGATACTTGGCTGCAAACTAGGCAGGAGTGAAAAATAAACATATCAGGTTATAATAATATTTATGAGGGACAGGATAGATATGGAAGGAGTAGGAGTGGCAATATTGGTGAAGGAGTGAATACATGCTGTAGTAAGGACTGATGTACACCAAAAAGAGGCTCAGAGTCAATCATAGAATCATAGAGCACAGAAGGAGGCCATTCAACCTATCATTCCTATGTTGACTCTTTGAAAGCCTCTTGCCTAAAAATAGCATCAATTGGGCGAATGAAAAGCTCACCCTCCCTCAGTGTTCAACTCCCAGCAGTCTGTTTTACAGGTGGAAAATGAGCGTCCGTGAGTTGAAAATCTCCCTCACTATAGTTAGAGATCAAACATAAAAAATGGACTGTTCCGTTCATGGGGTTGTCCTAGAAACCCCCTACTTGTGGAAGGGAAATGGAAGAGGAAATCAGTAGACAGATCGGGGCGATAGTAGGAATAACAAGGTTTTTGTTCATATGAAGAAATACAAATACGAAAAAAGGCTTAAAAACATGGGGCTTTTTCTTGAAAGTGAGTACAGGATGATAGTGGTGATTAAAATTATGCAGTGATATGGAGTATGACACCGCATTCAACATAGGCCTGTTGTGAAGAAAAGAATTGTTTAATTGCTTGATCAAGGGAGACACGGTCTACACCAGTTCCTTAACTGGATGCCTTTCCAACCGTTCTCGTCCAACACTTTAGGAGCTGCTTCTTTTATACAGAATTCTTTGCAAAGTCATCATTTACATTATCATTGGTCAGTCTTTCTACTGTGTGACAATTTCTTTTCGCTTTGTTACAGATTGTTTCATTTCAACTTTGTTAATTGTTTCACATCTTCTTGGGTATGAACATATGTATCCTGCATCGTGCCTCCTGCCACTAAAATAAATTTATTTCTAAGTTCTGAATGCAACAGGAAGCCACTTCCTAGGCCTATGCCCTTAGCTCTGAATAACAGGAACTGTACCATTGTCCTACAGTGCTAATTCTGCCATATCAGCAAATTGTGTTTTTGCCTTCCTAATCTAAAACATGTTTAATTCTTTAATTCCCACTTCAATCCCCACTTTGGTCACATGGTTATTCTATTAACCCACTGTGACCAATTCTTTTACCTTACTAGACTCGTGTGTCTCCCACCCCGATTTTGTTGATCAGACAATAGGATTGCGACACTCATGACTCATATCAAGTATTCGTGGTGGTTTGGTTCATCTCCCCTGTTAACTATTTTCAGCGAAGGCTTCCCTTCGTATTTCTGAGTGGCTTTTACCAGCGCTTTCATCCTTCTCCTCCTACATCTAAAGCACCATTCAAACAGTAACATAAGTATAACCAACATCTGCACAATCACTAATACATGTGACATAATTCTTATCCAAGGGTGTATATGAACATTAAGTCCAAAATCCCATAGTCATGTATACCAGGGTTAATTGTCCAACACTTTCTGTGTGTTCTTTTGCAGCTCAACAATCTCTTTCATCAGGATGATGTATTTTTGTCATTGCTCACTTACACTCTTCTCCAACGCTGTCTGTTCCTCACTTAGTTTGGGAATAGGTTTTCCCTGAGGCTCTTCAAAGCCCTCGTACTCTGCCTTTATAGTGTCTACATCATTCCACTGATAGTTTCTTCTTTTAATTCTGGATATATAATATGTCCCTGAATATTAACCTCTACTCTGGTCGTGAAGCAAAAGTCGGTGATAGTGATGGGGCAGTGCGTTACTCCTCCCATAGTCAAGATAGTGGCACACCATTGCCCATTACTTCATGGTGCTGCTGTTGTCTCGAAATCCAGGTTATGCTCAGGATGCATCCTTCTGTACGGCTGTATCCACAGTCATCTTGATCAAATTTGGGATGTTCTCAGCGTAAAACAACCTGATTATTCTGATAACAATCTTTAATGCACACACACTTGGTATCATCTCACTTCTTAATAATGTATTAGTGCAGTTTGTGGTATCTGACCCGTGTTTGGTTTCTTATTTCTCCTATATTGTCAACTTTATACAAGAGGCTTCCCTTGATCATATCATATTATGGTATTGACAGTACAAATCCAATTATATTCTGATGACCAGTTACACATTTAGTTTTAGGAACCCATGCATGGCTGTTTCGCCTCTCTTCACAGGCATCTGTTTCCCTTTTTCTCAAGGTCCATTCCCTGAATATATCAATGGTTATCCATTTTGTAGCTGTGCTAAGTTATGTTCTATTGTACTTATCATCCATGCTCCATAGCCGGCGCATACCGCGGCATTTCGTCCGCTTTCGCTATTGTACTTTTGGTTCGTGTTTATTATGTTAATTGTCTTGGCATGATCCCTTAGTGTGTGGGCCACTTGTACCAAATCTCATTCGGCCCCATCTCCCATATGGCCTCCCATTTCTCATTATCATTTCCCCTTTCCAGCAACCCTATTAGGATTTGGGTGACTGTGTCAACCTGCTCTTCTACTATCTGGAGATCTATAGCATTTACCGTGGCTACGCCCGCCGCATATCCTGCGCCTATGTTTTCGAATAGCCCCCTTTTTCGTCTCACCTTCCCTTTTAATGTGATAAACCTCTGGGTCTTAGACTCGGATCCATCTAAGGCCCACAGTGTCAGATTTTTATACATGCTTATTGTTTTCGAACCGCAGGAACTGGGGATTGTTAGATCGGTCAGATTTAGAAACATCGTGATTATCTTCTGGCGTATTCCAAAGTGTATTTTTTTCCTTCGTGTATTTCATTACTAACCCCCCCTTTGGCCCCCTTTGTTATATGAGGGCACCTTGGAGTTCTCCTCATACATAGGAACATCATTCCCCCTCCTGTATGATTGTCACAACTTGTACTTCCCTCTGGGGCGGGTGATGGGCTACTAGTTTCTTCCTTGTCCTTGTAGAATTATGAGGGCGGTGGTGATCACGTTTATATGCATTCTGTTGATAAAACACATCCTGGATATTCCAGGCTTTTAGTTAGATTCTTACCATTTCTACTTCTACCGGATGGTTTGCACCGTTTCTCTGGGCATGTGACCTTTCCCACTTCCATTTTATTATGGCAAGTACCCCTAGTATTGCAAATATTAATCCTAGTCCCTTGAAAAGTCCATCTATCAATGCATCCCTCCACTCCTTATATTCTTTCAGCTGGGACCAATGTTTCCATTGGCCCCCACCTTTCATATTTACACATGCACACGTGTCTCCACTAATCAGTACCTCACATCGAGGGGCGAATCCATGTTTCTCTGATAATACCCTAACCATTACCCTTGCCCCCACCTCGGGTACTACTGCCGGGGGTTTTGTTCCTTTATCTTCGTCTTCCTCTTCCTGCTTATCTCGCACTTCCTGTCACATACCTTTCAACTGCCTACCCAGTTCCATCACAAACTTCCTAATTCTATCGCATAAGAGTCCTAACTCTACTCCTCCTGTAACTATTCCCTCAGGGAGTTTCATTGCTCCTCAAGTCATTTGTTCATAAGGGGTGAGTCCTGTTGTGTGGTTCGGTGTAGCACGCAGTCTCATCAATATGGTGGGCAGGAGTTCCGACCATGCCTGTCTGGTTCCCTGGATTGCATTACTCAGGGAGGTTTTGAGGGTTCTATTCATTCTTTCTACAATTCCCGAACTCTAGTGGAATTTCTGCTTAATGTTCAGTATTTTACAAGTTTCCATCATTACCTTTCCTGTGAAATGAGTCCCTTGGTCCAAATCTATCTGAATGGGAATCCCCCATCTAGGAATTACCTCTTCCGCTAATATACAGGCTATCGTGGTTGCGGTACAATTGCGGGTGGCGAATGCTTCCACCCACCTTGTAAACTGGTCGATAATCACCAAGCAGTACTTCTTTCTCCTGGAGTTTATTAGAGGCCCAGTAAAATCAATCTGTATGTTTTCCCATGGTCCCCGTGGGCGGGGTTGGTGCGCCATCCTTATTTTTATCACTTTTCCCGGATTATGTTGGGCACACGTAACAAAGTGTTGACAATGTTTAGCAACGTTGCGCCCAATTCCCAGCCACCACCAATCCCGTGAGATATTGGATATCATGGTGTTACGCCCGGCATGGTTAATGCCGTGGTGTAACTCCATGATCATTTGCCGAATGTAGGAAGGGGACCAACACCTTTCCGTCCTTTCTCCACACGGAGTCTATACCAGGTAACTCTCCCTTCCTCTCCCATTCTGTTCTTTCTTCCTCATTCGTATCTGCATGCAGTTTAACTATGTTTATGTCGTCCTCTGTGGTAAAGCTACAGACTGACTACACACGGGCAGCATTGTCCGCAGCCTCATTTCCACGCTGTATTTCGTCCACTACTCATTGATGGGCCTTTACCTTTATCACTGCTGCTTTAGCTGGTTTGCTGGCTGCTTCTAATAGTAATTTTATATGTTCATCGTGTTTGATGACCTCACCGCCAGAGGTAACAAACCCTCTCCTTCCCCATGCTACCATGTCTACCCCAAAGGCATACCTGCTATCTGTATATATATTTACTGTCTTTCCCTCTGCCAGTAATAAGGCTTCCGTCAGTGCGGTTAATTATGCTACTTGGGCCGAAAGGCTTCCGTCCAGCGCTCCTTGCATCACTACCTCGAGATGCTGGTTTAATACTGTCCATTCCATACATGGGTAGTCGTCGACGTACCATCGGGATCCGTGCACACACAATGTGAGGTCTGGGTTTTTGAGAGCTACCTCGCTTACATTCCCTGGGGAATCTTCCCATTCTAATGCGTTACACTCATGGGGCTCCACCAAGTGAGGATTCCTTCTGCCGGATTTTCTCCGGTGTCTCTGACTATCTTTACTGATTCATCGTGGGGCAGTAAAACGGCTTCCCAATTCGCTCGGTGGACATTGGAGACGGCCCGGAGCTTTCCAGTATTCAACATTTCTACCAGAGTGTGTTTGGTGTGTAGGACAATTTTGCCTGTCATCACGACAGTTTCGCTGACCTTGACTGCCCATGTGGCACAGTCTAGTGCAGTCACGCAGCTGGACAAGCCCACGGCTGCTGGTGATTGTTGGATTGAATAGTAAGTCATGGGTCTCATTCTGTCCCCGTGCATTTCTGTCTCTCATCAGAGAAAATGGCATTTTTAGATTGTTTCCAAACTTCTAGTATTTTTTTGTTAAATTGTTTAGTATTATTTCTTTTACAAAGGTTTCCAAACCCAAGATTTTCCAATACAACCAAAATGTTTATCAAGAAGAATATCTCAAAATCCCAATTCAAATACTGTACTGCAAATCTTTTTATTTAAATCTCTTTTACTAAACTAGAAGCTTTCACGTCATTTAAAATAAGATCCTACACAAAGGAAATGAGGGCGGAGCTTCCCCAGCCTGTAGCCTCAAGAAACTCACGCAGGCTTTTTTAAAAAAGATATTACACTCTCCCTTCTCCTTTCTTTATCTCACTCATTGACTAAATTTATTATTTTTCAACCCAATGTAATCAATGATTATGTGTTTTTTTTACACAAGTAATTGGGCATCTCGGGCTGCAATAACCAAAGTGAAAAGACAACATTTTGTTTACGATTCTAATTGATTTAAAATGAGCCACACATTTTTAATTGAAGTTTTATCTTTTGTTAAACAAACCCATCCTTTGTGCATTTCCTAGCTCCATAACTTATCATCAAAATAAATCTATATCTGTGTTTCTAACTTAAGGTGTCATTTAATTCTAGATACACAATTCAATTTCTTCACATTTTCTTAAACTTCCCACATCTAGGACAACACTACAAAGGTTAAAAACTTTCAGCTCACTGCCCGTAAAAGTGGGTGGAGCTAAAACAAAGATACAGATGCACTATTTCTCTTTTAAAAGACCGGCTTTCATTAACTCCCACCTCAAATATTCTACAGTCAAGAAAACTTCCACGCAACCACTTTCATTCAACAAAGCTTACCTTTCTCTTCCTCGACACAAAAGCTGAAGTTTCTATGTTGGTGTTATATTCTTCTTAGATCTACCCACTCTATCCCCTACTCTTAATTTGCGCAATTCCTCTAATTGAAACCTTATATTGCAAACATTGACTGACCACCATCAAACCTGCTTTGGCGGTCTGTTTATTTGCCTTTCTCCCATCATAATTTTTGTTTTGCGGGGTCTTCTTTCAGATCCCATCCGTCACTCAACATAGTAACTATCAATTTTTTATGGTTGTCGGCAACCCCTCGGCTTCTAATCTAGCATATTTTTGCACACCATCTATTTTTAGTACGTCAATCCCTCTATCGGTTCGTTGTCCCTTTAACCTGGTTTCCTCGAACCTAGGGTCCGCAATTACAAATCTACGAAGCTGATCCTACTTTGATAATTACTATTGTGACCTCTTAACTATCCTCAAGTCTTTTACATCATTACAGACCTTTCTCACAGGTTCGGACACCCCAGGCAACCGGCACGTTTCGCAGCAGATTACGGATTTATGAGTGGTATTTAAAATATACTCACTCTGGATGGTCTGCAAATGTCCGTCTATCTCTCGCCCGGGTGCGTCCTGCCAGACTTCACCATTTGATGTAGAGTATGACAAAAACACTCAACACAGGCCTGTTGTGAAGAAAAGAATTGTTTAATTGCTTGATCAAGGGAGACACGGTCTACACCAGTTCCTTAACTGGATGCCTTTCCAACCGTTCTCGTCCAACACTTTAGGAGCTGCTTCTTTTATACAGAATTCTTTGTAAAGTCATCATTTACATTATCATTGGTCAGTCTTTCTACTGCGTAACAATTTATTTTCGCTTTGTTGCAGATTGTTTTATTTCAACTTTGTTAATTGTTTCACATCCTCCTTGGGTATGAACATATGTATCCTGCATCGTGCCTCCTGCCACTAATAGGAATTTATTTCTAAGTTCTAAATACAACAGGAAGCCACTTCCTAGGTCTACGACCTTAGCTCTGAATAACAGGAACTGTACCATTGTCCTTCAGATGCACCTGCTAATTCTGCCACATCAGCAAATTGTGTTTTTGCCTTCCTAATCTAAAACATGTTTAACTCTTTAATTCCCATTTCAGAAGCGATGGGACAGAGTAGGAAGCAACAGTTTTCAGTGGTTAAGGGGTCTAAATAAGGGGAAATAGATATAACATTAAATGTAAGAGATTGACAACGGAGAACAGGAGAAATGTTCTTACACGAGGAATGTGATGCTGTGGGATGCATCACCACAGGTAGTGGTTGAAGGAGAAGGAGATAAAGGAATGTGGGAACAGGGCAAGCAGGGGATTAGGACAACTGCGCATGTCGAGAATAAACACAACACGGACCAGTTGGGCTGAACGGCCTGTTTCCATGTTGTAATTTCTAGGTAGCCATTTGAACTCTCAGCAAGTATATGCTTCTGCTAGCCCGAGGTTCACAATGGTTTCCAGGTAAGTACAGGTACGAATGAAATACAGCAACCTCAGGACCGAGACCGTGCCAGTTTTTGGATATTGCCAGATTTCAGACATATTGATTTTCTTGTCCAAAATTTGGCAACCTCGTGATCGAGACCATGCCAGTTTTTGGATTTTGCCAGATTTTGGACCTCGCTGTTGCCGTTCCTCGCCACCTGCCGATCCTCCGCTTCTCACCGCCCACCGATCCACCGATCTTCACCGCCTGCCGATTCCCGCCACCTGTGGCCCACCAGCGCTGCGTTTTTTACTGGTTTTTACCAGTTTCCTCGTCCCTTGCCGCCAGATGTCGCCATCATGCACGCCTCAAAAATGTCTGGTTTTCGGGCAATTCCAGTTTTCGGACAACCGGATTCGGGATGTTGTACCTGTAGTTGCTAAAAGGAACAATATGTACCAGTCTGTTTAAAATCAAATTAAATCTGATCAGCGGTGATCAAACTCAGGGGGATGAGTTTGTTATATGGCCTCATTATGGGTAAGCTTCAATTCATTCTGCTGGTCAAGTGAGGAGAACCACCTGATCCCTAACTCTTTAATCAGGGGAATTTAGCTTCATACTGCACTCGTAACGTCAACACTTCAGCTTTGTTGGACATGAATTTCAAACTAGATCCAAATCTAAACTCTGAAATGACCAAAACACTTGCTTCCTTAAAATATTTGTGTTTTACAACAATTTTTATCACTATGTACTGTAATATAATTTTTCTCCTACCAAAAGGAAAATGCATTTTCAGAAACACTTTGCATTGGCCTAGGCGACAGTGGTATATTGTATTTTCAGGGACTTTGTATGGCTTTCTTTACAGATGAAATCCCTGACTTCAGACGGGGGAATGTACAGATGAGGCTAAATGTTATCATCTCCTGCCTGCCCCGTAAAAGTCCATCACCATTAGGGGGTTGGAGCTAGGAGCATGGTCTTGAAATGTCTGGGTTCCCACAACTTAGGCCTTCATTGGAAACCAGTGTAAGGTTGATTGAGATATGCCTGCTCAGACAAGGCAAACCTCCCCAAGATGGGCAGAGTGGGGCAGACTTGGGAGGCCAAAGCCCCAAGACCTGAGGGAAATGTATTTTTTCCTGCAACTTTTAAAGCAGCCCCATTATAAATGGCATCCAGAACTTTTTTCTAGTGGGGACGGTGCTAGCATTTCCTACATTGGCCTTCTCCATTCGACTTTCTGGGATCGAAAACAATGTGACTGTCCTAGATGTACCCCTAGTGGCATGAGAGCTCTATTGGCAGGCAAATTAGAGAACCTCCCCATGACCCAGAAAGTTTGTCGGGCCCAGCAGCAGAGGTCCAAAGCAGGCACGATCATGGAGTAAGTGCCAGCATAATTTCCTTCACAGAATTTTAGGGCCCTTTTGGACCACAAGTATTAGAGTCCTTGTTTTAACATGGTGCAGGAGTGCAGCAGGCGGTAACCAGGGGCGGAAGGGAATCCCTAGGCTGTCAGCATGTCGAGGCCTGGGCGATTTTAATTCCTGGGCCTCATTTCCATTCCGACGGTCTGACTCCCACTTAAATCCGATGGGAATGGTGACCTAGTCAGCAAGGGAAGTGGGATTTCAGGCAGCAGGAGGAATAAAGTAAGTTTTCGGGGGGTGGGGTCCTGAGTAATTGCAGTTAGGAGGGAGTGGGAGAGCAACCCAGAGCAGTGGAGCCTCATAGTTTCCCTATCGGGCTCAGGGGAGCATTCCTGCTCCTTCTAACCCACAAGGAAACCTTAAAAAAAATTATAAAGCATCTTGACTGACCCTCTTGTGGCTACAAGGTTTCACTGGCAACTCCGGAAACTGGACATCGTGGCCACAATCCCAAGTTAAAATAATGTCGGGGCCTGAATGATGGCATTGGACCCCAACATTTAAATATGGATGAGGCCTGTAGCAGGAGCCTTTCCACAACTCAAATCAGTGGAGTTGAAAAGGCAGGAGGCACAACCACGTCAGGAATGCAGCGAGAATGGCCCGACCACCATTGGTTAAATTTGGGCTTAATTTTATGTTGTAAAGCCACTAAATTGCAGCAATGTTCCAGAGAAGCAAGAGCATATTAATGCTCAGATTTTGATAACAGAACCAAGAGATTGCATATAAAATTACAACATATTGGAAAATGGGCAATATCAAGAATAAGAATGAAGGATCAAAAGCAATCCGAATGTATTCAACAACTTCTTCAATGCAGCTGCTCACAGCTTTAAACCAACAGAAGCAGAAAAAGAATCTTTAACTTGTCAATGTCTTACACTCCAGTACCAGTTAGAACATCAAACTGGCTACATCTGGGCTGAACAGTCCAAGGGAAGTTTCTACATCTCAACAGTAAAAATAAACTGAGTTATGCAATATATTCTTACAACATCGCTAACAAACATACTCTACACAAGATGGCTCCAACAGAAACTGTCATCATGTGACTTTGCCACATGACCCTTTTATTGTTTACATCAGTTGTGGCATTACCACCTTAGTCAACTAGGCAGAGTAATAGTCCACTAGGGGGAGCTCTTTACACTTCTCCTTAACGAAAAAGCGGTCTTACCTCAACTTACCCAACACGACCTGCCTTTGGAGACTGCGGTTCCACAAAGAGGTTATCACTGAGGTATGCCAACTGATAAGGGGAGATCTGCAGCCTGCCAGCACCATCAGTACTGCACTGTCCATCGAGCTCAAAGTCACCGTGGTACTGTTGTTCTATGTGTCAGGTTCTTTTCAGCCCTCAGCTGGCGACATTTGCGGTCCGTCTCAGCATGCCACACATTGCTGCATTAGACAGGTCACTGAAGCCCTGTACGCAAGCAGGAGGGACTTGATCAGTTTCCCTATGACCAGGGAGGCACAGACTGAGAGGGCTCTAGGATTCTCCAGAAATACAAACTTCCCCAAGATGCAGGAAGCAATAGACTGTATGCACATTGCGATGCGGGCACCTTTTCAGGATGCAGAGGTTTTCAGGAACCGCAAAGGATTCCACTCCCTGAATGCCTAACTCATTGTCGACCACCAGCAAATTATAATGGCAGAGAATGCTAAATTTTCAGGCAACATCCATGATGCTCACATTCTGTGTGAGAGCACAGTATCAGACTTGTTTAACTATCAGCCACAAGGTCAATGCTGGATGCTTGGTGACAAAGGAAATGGCCTCGCCACCTGGCTGATGAGCCCCCTGCGTGACACCCACACTGAAGCCAAGAGGCGATACAACGAAAGCCACAGAGCCACTCGCAATATTGTGGAGAAAACCTTTGGAGTGCTTAAGCAGTGCTTTAGATGCCTTGACAACTCAGGAGGTGAGCTCCAAGACCACCCTGAGCAGATAGCTCAATTCGTGGTGGTGGACTCCATGCTGCACAACTTGGCTATCATTTAAACATCACATGGATGAACTTCAACAATTGTACATCCCTGTCTGGAGTAAAAATAAAACGGGGAAGGTGGCTCAACCGTGGTTAACAAGGGAAATTAAAGATAAATCCAAGGAAGAGGCATATAAATTGGCCAGAAAAAGCAGCAAACCTGAGGACTGGGAGCAATTTAGAATTCAGCACAGGAGGACGAAGGGTTTAATTAGGAGAGGGAAAATACAGTATGAGAGGAAGCTTGCTGGGAACATAAAAACTGACTGCAAAAAGCTTTTATAGATACGTGAAAAGAAAAAGATTAGTGAAGACAAACGTAGGTCCATTGCAGTCAGTATCATGTGAATTTATAATGGGGAACAAAGAAATGGCAGACCAATTGAACTTTAGTTCTGTCTTCACGAAGGAAGACACAAATAACCTTTCGGAAATACTAGGGAACCGAAGGACTAGTGAGAAGGAGGAACTGAAGGATATCCTTATTAGTCAGGAAGTTGTGTTAGGAAAATTGATCGGATTGAAGGCCGATAAATCCCCGGGGCCGGATAGTCTGCATCCCAGAGTACTTAAGGAAGTGGCCCTAGAAATAGTGGATGCATTGGTGATCATTTTCCAACAGTCTATCGACTCTGGATCAGTTCCTATGGACTGGAGGGTAGCTAATGTAACATCACTATTTAAAAAAGGAGGGAGAGAGAAAACAGGTAATTATAGACCGGTTAGCCTGAAATCAATAGTGGGGAAAATGTTGAAATCAATTATTAAAGATGAAATAGCAGCGCATTTGGAAAGCAGTGACAGGATCGGTCCAAGTCAGCACGGATTTACAAAAGGGAAATCATGCTTGACAAATCTTCCAGAATTTTTTGAGGATGCAACTAGTCGAGTGGACAAGGGAGAACCAGTGGATGTGGTGTATTTGGACTTTCAAAAGACTTTTGACAAGGTCCCACACAAGAGATTGGTGTGAAAAATTAAAGCACATGGTATTGGGGGTAATATATTGACGTGGATAGAGAACTGGTTGACAGACAGGAAGCAGATAAACGAGGATAAACGGGTCCTTTTCAGAATGGCAGGCAGTGACTAATGGAGTGCCGCAGGGCTCAGTGCTGAGACCCCAGCTATTTACAATATACATCAATAATTTAGATGAAGGAATTGAGTGTAATATCTCCAAGTTTGCAGATGACACTAAACTGGGTGGTGGTGTGAGCTGTGAGGAGGATGCTAAGAGGCTGCAGGGTGACTTGGACAGGTTGGGTGAGTGGGCAAATGCATGGCAGATGCAGTGTAATGTGATAAATGTGAGGTTATTCACTTTGGTGGCAAAAACACGAAGGCAGAATATTATCTGAATGGCGGAAGATTAGGAAAGGGGAGGTGCAACGAGACCTGGGTGTCATGGTACATCAGTCATTGAAAGTTGGCATGCAAGTACAGCAGGCAGTGAAGAAGGCAAATGGCATGTTGGCCTTCATAGCTAGTATAGAAGCAGGGAGGTCTTACTGCAGTTATATAGGGCCTTGGTGAGACCACACCTGGAATATTGAGTTCAGTTTTGGTCTCCTAATCTGAGGAAGGACGTTCTTGCTCTTGAGGGAGTGCAGCGAAGGTTCACCAGACTGATTCCTGGGTTGGCATATGAGGAGAAACTGGATCGACTGGGCCTGTATTCACTAGAGTTTAGAAGGATGAGTGGGGATCTCATAGAAACATATAAAATTCTGACTGGACTGGACAGGTTAGATGCAGGAAGAATGTTCCCGATGTTGGGGAAGTCCAGAACCAGGGGTCACAGTCTAAGGATAAGGGGTAAGCTATTTAAGACTGAGATGAGGAGAAACTTTTTCACTCAGAGAGTTGTTAACCTGTGGAATTCTCTACTGCAGAGAGTTGTTGATGCCAGTTCGTTGGATATATTCAAGAGGGAGTTAGATATGGCACTTACAGCTAAAGGGATCAAGGGGTATGGAGAGAAAACAGGAAAGGGATACTGAGGTGAATGATCAGCCATGATCTTATTGAATGGTGGTGCAGGCTCGAAGGGCTGAATGGCCTAATCCTGCACCTATTTTCTATGTTTCTATCAGGAGAGGAAGAGGAGGGTGAGGAGGCGGATGCGGACGTCAGTTGAAGCCATGCCCCCGCCCCCTTGTAGACCGCATGAAAGGGCCCATAGTGGCATGATAGCTGCACGAGCCTTACGTCAGGAGCTCATCAATCATCGCTTTGCCTGAAAGAATGTTGGTGTTGTTTACAAGGCTGACACACTGCTGGGTGTGCAGGTCATACATCAATGGTGGGCATCACCTTGGGGACAGTTAAAGTTTAAGTTGATTCAAGTTAAATGTAATTATACCCTTTGATGTTAAGGAATCACCAGCACGGTACAGCTATCTGAGCCAATGCACAACATGTTTTTGTTAAATAAAAAACATTTAAACTGAACAGTTGTCTGAAATCATCAGTATGTCTGTAAAAACCAACCCTTCGCTCGACCCCGCTTCTCCTCCCCATCTCTACCCCTTCCCCTTCCTCTCCTGACTCCAAGTCCCCTGGTCGAGGAGCTCCTCACGCGATGCTTCATTTGGGGGGGGGCGGGGGCTGACGGCCGAACCGCTGCTTGGACGGATACGGGAGAGGACGGTCCCAAGATGGGAACGTGCTCCGAGCCAGAAGCAAGATGTTGCTCCTGGCGCTCGTGTGGTTGGCAATGGGGGTGCGGCACCTTGGGGTGCAGTGCCGTGCTCCGGGACCACTGGGAGCCCTCTGCCACCAGTGTTCCTGGCTACCAGCTCCAGGGCCTCCACCATCCCTTCCATGTTATATCTTATTTGTTGGACAAATACTTGGTGCCAACTATGTTCTTGGTACTTAGTAGTATTTTTTGCTGCTGGTGTATCTCCCTCGTGCCTCCCAGAACAGCCAAACAGGCACACACCACAGCCACACACGCCTTCAGTCCATCTCAGCTCCCTCTCTCTCTTTCTCCTCTTCTCCGCATGTCATGATGACCCTTAACTTCCTGAATCACGGGAATCGAACGTTGCCATGCCATTGCTAAGGACAGCAACACTTTACAGCAGAAGGTCAGCGAGATTTAATGCTACAGCCCATTTCATATCGTTCGCAGTAACACCCAATTTCAAAAATGGAGACTAGGTGCTTTGAGAATGGGCGAGAAGCCGGCGATCTGAAAACCCATTTTTACTGCCCATGCCGGAAATAACACACATTTTTGTGCGATATGCACAAAATGTAAAATCTAGCCCAAGGAGTTATTTTTCCATATTTACAAATCAAACTTAACGACTGGTTTTCTGATTCGAAGAGGATACCTTTGCTATCGAACAGAACTTTCCAAATTTGGTGTCGAACTTAGATTTATTCTAGGCTGAGTCTGCGAAGAGTTTTTCTCCAAGAGCAACCCTTGATCTACATTTGACTCTCTGCAACTTCAGACTGTTTGTCTGCCTGGGTCAGACTCAGACTTCAATTCTGACTTTCTCTTGGATTTGTTTTGAGTACAGCTGATGTAGGATTTGCTACTGGTACTCTACTTGTAACAAGACTAACTGGTACTCTACTTGTAACAAGACTAACTGTCTCATCAGAAATAATCGAATCATTCCAACTTTCAACTCCTTCCACATCTCTAGGTAAAATATGATCAATATGAACAAACCTAACCTGTCCTTGACCAAATATGTGCGAGGGCCACATATCTTCACTACTCTTCCTGGTAACCACTTTAACCATTTATAGTGATGGTTCTTCACTCTAACCTTCTGATTCAATTTCACATTTATCGCACTTACTCTATATCTATCAGGACGCTCTTTCTGTCTTAATTATTTATCTTCTACTGATTGTGCCAGGTTTGGCTTTAACAACGAGAATCTGGTTTGTGGCTGTCAGCAGCGGGTTTAGTGCTGAGATCAGTGCTTTAATCATGTAAATGAGCACTCAGCATGAATTTTGCATACTACCTGGACCACTTTGACCCGGTACAGCTAAATAGCGCTCGGCCATGATACCACCCATTTGCGGGCCATATCCAATTTTTGGGCCTTGTCTGCTGATATTTCCCCTGTCATTCCAACCTTTTTTTCATGATTCATGAACACTGGAATGTCGACCGCATTATTTCTGTGAGATAATTTCCTGACTTCCAGCGGGAAGCCTTACCCATCCTTGACACTTGCTCCTCTTCAGCCTGTGCAGACCTATTTAACGCACACTGTAATCATGCAGGGTGCTAATTTCAATGCTGATGCTTGGAAGGGTAAGAACGAGTATCTGGGCGTCTTATTGAGGGTTTTTCTCCTCAGGCTGTATGACTGAATCACCCAGGTCACCTGACCTAGAAAAAGGGGAGAAGCACAAGGATTAGGAAGTAGTTGCAGGATGACACTGGCAGATGAGTGGCAGTCCAATGTACCACCAGGTGCTATGCTGAGTATGTGACTGTGTGAGTTAGAGTTAGTAAAAAGAGAAAAGGATTGGAAGATGCTCCAGCCTTGCTGTCTCTGATGGTGCATGTTCTTTGTCGACCAATGTTGTTGATGGCGGCCTCTTCCATTTGTTTAAGTTTTTGATGTCCATTGGTCTCTTGTTCTACTAGTCTCCCTCCTGTTGTATGCTCACTTCTCCTGCAAGAGGAGGGAAAGTTGATTAATATATGCCCTGCTTGATTGTTTTCAAGATGTATGATTCAGCTTAGTGTAGTATGCTTGATGATAGGAAGTAGTGGAAAGTATGACCAAAAGGGAGAAGTAGGTTTTGAAGGTTTGAGTACAAGCAGAAAGGAGGACCACTGAAGTATTCTGTGCTGATTTCAGGAGAGCATTGGGAAGCAGGGAAGATAAGGATTGATAGTGCTGAGGCTAAAGTAGGGTGCTGCATGCCTGTGCAGAGATTATGAGAGATGTGAAGGGCCTTACCTTAGCAGTTCTGGTCAGATCACTGATTTCTTCTTTTCACTGAAGCCAGGTCCTAGGAACAATGCTGGTGGCTCTGACGTTTTCTTTCAGCTCACTCCATGCCCATTGACTGATTATTTTGTGGCACCGATTGTCCATCTGTTGAGAAGAGGACTGCCTTCCTGCTCATTCTTTGTTCAATCAGTACCTCCACCATTGCATCAAAGAACCTCAGGCTGTATTGGAAGTTATTTTGCCTGCTGCTGCAAAATGTTGCTGATCTATGTTCCTCCCCTAAAATAAATAGTACCTCCACTTTAAGGTACTACTGCAGGCCTTTAAGAAGCAACCACACCACTAGATTTCCTGTCCTCCTGATTGGTGTGCTGTCTTTTGGGATCGCATTTTGCATTGTTAGTTCACCGATCTAATTCAACTCAGGGTCAATAATGAAAATTGCACAAGACCACTGTTGACTCCTTCTAGCAGCAGCCAGGTATGTTGTGCCCGCTGCCCGCTGCCCACAGCCCACTGCCCACAGCCCGCTGCCCAGAGCCCACGGCCCACAGCCCGCTGCCCGCTGCCCACGGCCCACAGCCCGCTGCCCGCTGCCCACAGCCCACTGCCCACAGCCCGCTGCCCAGAGCCCACGGCCCACAGCCCGCTGCCCAGAGCCCACGGCCCACAGCCCGCTGCCCGCTGCCCACGGCCCACTGCCCATGGCCCACTGCCGACTGCCCACAGCCTACTGCCCATGGCCCACTGCCCACGGCCCATGGCCCACTGCCCACAGCCCGCTGCCCACTGCCCACAGCCCACTGCTCACTGCCTACTGCCCATGGCCCACTGCTCATGGCCCGTTTCCCACGGCCCAAATTCCACTGCCCATAGCCTGCTGCCCACGGTCCACTGCCCACGACCCACGACCCACTGCCCACGGCCCACAGCCCACAGCCCGCTGCCCACGACCCACGACCCACTGCCCAGTGCCCACAGCCCGCTGCCCACTGCCCGCTGCCCATGGCCCAGTGCCCACGGCCCACGGCCCGCTGCCCACGGCCCACAGCCCGCTGCCCACGGCCCAGTGCCCACGACCCACGGCCCACGGCCCACTGCCCACGGCCCACTGCCCAAGGCCCATGGCCCACTGCCCACGGCCCACATCCCGCTGCCCATGGCCCGCTGCCCATGGCCCAGTGCCCACGGCCCAGTGCCCACGGCCCACGGCCCACTTCCCATGGCCCACCCCGCTGCCCACTGCCCGCTTTCCACTGCCCGCTTCCCACGGCCCACGGCTCACTGCCCACGACTCACGGTCCACTTCCCATGGCCCACAGTCCACTGCCCACACAATGTACACGGCACTTAAAAATCGCCCTCAAGAGATTTGCTATTGTGAGACACATGTTGGTGGGACAGTGAAGCGCCTTGAACTGAAGGCCTCACGCTATCTATCTTGGAAGCAAACATTGACTTACATAATCCATGCTGATGGTTGCAAACAAACTAAATAGTGGAATTATTTTCTATTCATGTAGGTAGTGACATTGTGTGAGAGATGTAATCCATAATCACCTGGACCTTCGGGAATTATGCCACTCTGTAAGAACTCTCATCCATCTCATGCTGCTACAGGTTGCCAGAGAAAGGAGAGGAGAATGTTTGCTGAACCAACAACGCTGGGGATGGGCTCTATACATCCAAGTAGAACTGTTTGCTTTATGTCTAATCCCAAGGCCTGGCAAACAAATCTTGAAGTGGGGGCCTCAACCTACATTAGGCCCCTTATTTTCATACGCAAAGGACCTTGGGCCTGCTTCCGATGTGGCTAAAGGACACCTAGTTCTTTTCCTTTTCCAATAGGGTGGCTGCTGTGCTTCTGGCAGAAAATGTGCATACGCCTCCTACTCGCCATATTAGGGGCTTAGTAGGCCAGTTAGTGCCTGAAAAATGGGCACTGCCAAATTTATCGGCCTGGATTCCTTTGTACTACTGCCAGCACTTCATATCCCATCTAATTAGCTGCTCCAGCCCATTACCTGGCCCTTCAAGAAGACCGATGTGGGTTGAATTGAGAGGTGTCATATTGACAGGTAGTTGTCTTATCCATGCCATGGTTGCTGGGTATTCCTTCAGGATGAAAAGGAATCCATGTGGGAGCATACTGTTGGCCACCACAGAAGACTGTGAAGCTCGTAATCAAGATTATCCCAATCTACTCACTTAATCTGTCCAGACCTGTGAACTTACTGTAAATCAGAGACACAAATTTCATTAGCTGCAATTAAGCATTTATCAAAGAAACAGCATCCACTTTGGACTGCTGTCCTAGACAAGTCAGCAGAAGCCTGCAGACTTGCTATTCACTCTATCGTGGTCTACAGATTCCTGAATCTCTCCTGTACTGCTCTGATGTCATACCATGGAGAATACTCTGCACATTCTCAAAGGAATGCTTCTGCTCATTAGTCTCCATTCAGCTGGATGCTGCTCCTCAGCTACCACCCTACTTACACCTCCTCACCATATATTACCTCGAGACTTTGAATATGTGAATGCTCCAAGCTGGATATATCTGAGCTGGTAGCTGTCCTATCAGGAATGTGTGATGGGTGCTCATGAGATAGTCAAGTTTCATGAGCACCTCTGGTGCTAGCTATGTCTCCCTTGGGGAAACGCTATAAAAAAAAGAAGAGAAATGTGATAGAATGATCTTTCATAGAATCATAGAAATTTACGGCACAGAGGGAGTCCTTTCGACTCATTCGGCAGGAGTTTTGTGGCGCTACAGCATTATGTGCAGATCTCCTTCACCAGGAGATCGTGACATCATCGGCGTGCGCATCGCCCCGGTAGTGCCCCGACCCGAAATTGTGTTCCGCCCCCTGCAGCAGCACCAAACGAAAACACCCGACAGCTGCAGAAGGGAAACATCGAAGTTAGGTTGACTGGCCTGTATTTCCTCTGTCTATCCCTTTCTCCCTTTTTAAACGACAGTACAACATTATCTGACCTCCAGTCCTCCAGCACTATACCTGTAGCCAGAGAGGATTGAAAACTGATGGTCATTTATACTAAATGACGGCAGACATAGTCACAGTGCGAAACAATGTGTCATGACATTATTGTGCACAATCTTGGATCTCAGTGAATGAGTTAGTTTGAAGGGGAAGTAAAACGATTAAATAAAAGAGGATACTGGGCTTTGTGGGTTGTAAAAATTACCAAACTGGCCCACATCCGCAATCAACTCTTCTCCAGTCATTTTCAGGGCCATTGCCTCATGTTGACTGAGTCTTCTCAGACGGAGAGGGTCATCATCAGCCCTTGTTGTCTCACTATGGTTGTGGGCAGTCTTCTCCTTTAAAGCCACGTAAATCATTGAGCTGCTGGTATGTGGAACAGCAGAGAGTGTCACCCAGTGCCCAGCCTACAGCCCACCTTGTACGAATGGATGATAAAAAAGCCTACAAGTAGCATCAGATGTCAGTATAATTTAGTGATGCAACACGCAAAAGCAGTGTATGACATTAGAAACATTTCTGAGTGCCAACCTCCAAGTTGTATCCTGCAAGATGTGCATGAAAGTGCAGGTATGAATGATGTGAAAGGTTGGGTCAATATTTTCTATGCTCCTTCAGCAGGTTAAGAGTACAGTGTTAGGATGTGCATGCTAGAGTCAGCTGCTCAATTAGAATTGACAATTCTAGAGAGTCTAACATTAACACTCTTCTGCAAGGCAAAGAACATTTCCTCATCTGGTACACAATGCTGGCCTATGCATTTGGGAGACAGCATTAACTATATATGCCACCTCCTGTACATATGCTTGCTGCCCCAAATATGGCTATCCTTCTCTGCTGTATTTCCAGGAAAACATCCAAAATACCTCTATCAAAGGGATAGTTCTGGCCATAATACCTTGACTAACTTACATTACTGTCCTTGTAGATGTGCTGCATAGGAACAGGAGTCGGCCATTGAGCCCCTTGACCCTGTTTCGCCATTCAATGAGATCATGGCTAATCGGCAACCTAACTCCATATACCTGCCGTTGGCCCATATCCCTTAATATCTTTAGTTAACAAAAAGCTATTGATCTAAGATTTAAAATTAACAATTGATCTAATATCAATTGCCATTTGCGGAAGAGAGTTCTAAACTTATACTACCCTTTCTGTGTAGAAGTGTTTCCTAATTTCACTCCTGAAAGGTCTGGCTTTAATTTTTAGACTATGCCCCCTAGTCCTAGAATCCCCAACCAGCGGAAATAGTTTCTCTCTATCTACGCTATCTGTTCCTCTTAATATCCTGAAAACGTCGATCAGATAGATCACACCTAAACCGTCTAAATTGTAGGGAATACAACCCTGATTTGTGTAATCTCGCCTCGTAATTAAACTCTAGGAGTCCGGGTATCATTCTGGTAAACCTACGCTGCATTCCCTCCAAGGCGAATATATCCTTTCTAAGGTGTGGTGCCTAGAACTGCTCACAGTACTCCAGGTGTGGCCATAGAATCATAGGGGCTGAATGTCATCACTCACCGCCTGCGACCGCTGACATTGCTTTTCTTGATCCGCCCAGTGCCACTTTCCATTTGGGCTAGAGCGGGCAGGAGGGGAGAGCTGCTGACGTCAGTGGACGGCCAAGTGATGCAAGTGACCTCCTGCCCGCCGAGCTCCCAGATTCCTGCGGGTGGGAGTCGGTGGGGCTCGGCGGCAAAGCGGGGGTGGACCGTTGGCTGGAGGCCGGTTTGTCCCTGACGGTAGGTAGGAAGAGCCTGAAAAAAAGGTAAGTGAACATGTTAAAAATTTTTTTCAACAGCGACTTACCTGTGTGGGGTCCCCTGAAGGTCTTCGGATAGTTTTTTTATTTTTTAGTGTTGATTTTTTTTCCAGCTCTTCGACCCTCCGTGAGCCCGACTCCATCCTTGGTGATGCTTGGACGGCAAGCGCCTCTGCCGCCGAGAATGAGACCTCCCACCCGCTGCTGCCCAGATTGGCGGCGTATGTCGTTGATTTACCGCCCGCCGATCTTCGAGGGACCTCGGCCACAAATATCCTGCCCAAAGTACCGTCCGGTACCTTGGCGGCCATCGGCGGCACTTTGGGCTGCACTTCGGCGGGCGGAGACCTTGATGAAAATCGGCCCCATAGAATCATAGAATCATAGAAATTTACAGCATGGAAGGAGGCCATTTCAGCACATTGTGTCCGTGCCGGCTGACAATGAACTATCCAGCCTAATCCCACTTTTCAGTTCTTGGTCCGTAGCCCTGTAAGTTACGGTACTTCAAGTGCACATCCAAGTACTTTTTAAATGTGGTGAGGGTTTCTGCCTCTACCACCCTTTCAGGTAGTGAGTTCCAGACCCTCACCACCCTCTGAGTGAAGAAATTTCCCCTCAAATCCCCTCTAAACCTCCAAACAATTAACTTAAATTTATGCCCTCTGATTGTTGACCCTTCTGCTAAGGGAAATAGGTCCTTCCTATCCATTCTATCTCGGCCCCACAAAATTTTATACACCTCAATAAGATCTCCCCTCAGCCTCCTCTGTTCCGAAGAAAACAAACGCAGCCTATCCAATCTTTCCTCATTGCTAAATTTCTCCAGTCCAGGCAACATCCCCGTAAATATCCTTTGTACCATCTCTAGTACAATCACACCGTTCCTGTAATGTGGTGACCAGAACTGCACACAGTACTCTAGCTGTTGCCTAACCAATATTTTATACAGTTCAAGCATAACTTCCCTGCTCTTGTATTCTATGCCTCAGCTAATAAAAGCAAGTATGCTTTCTCAATCACCTTATTTACCTGGCCCTCTACCTTCAGGGATCTGTGAACATGGACTCCACGGTCCCTTTTTCCCTCTACATTTCTCAGTGTCCTACCATTTATTGTGTATGCCCTTGCCTTGTTAGCCCTCCCCAAATACCTACTTCACACTTCTCCGGATTGAATTCCATTTGCCGCTGTTCTACCCACCTGACCAGTTCATAAGAACATAAGAAATAGGTGCAGGAGTAGCCCATTTGGCCCATCGAGCCTGCACCACCATTCAATAAGATCATAGCTGATCTGATCTTGGTGCTCAGCTCCACTTCCTTGCCCGCTCCCCATAACCCTTTACTTCCTTATCGCTCAAAAACCTGTCTATCTCCGCCTTAAATATATTCAATGAACCAGCCTCCACAGCTCTCTGGGGCAGAGAATTCCACAGACTTACAACCCTCTGAGAGAAGAAATTCCTCCTCATCTCAGTTTTAAACGGGCAACCCCTTATTCTGAAACTATGCCCCCGAGTTCTAGATTCCCCCACAAGTGGAAACATCCTCTCTGCATCTACCTTGTCGAGCCCCCTCAGCATTTTAAATGTATTTTAAGATCACTTCTCAAAGGGTACTCCAATGAGTAGAGCCCAACCTACTATGGTGGAATTCTACATTAGAATGGAGAATGAAACAGTTAATTCAGAGACCATGGTCCAGAACTTAAAGAAGGCTAACTTTGAAGGTATGAGGCGTGAATTGGCTAGGATAGATTGGCGAATGATACTTAAGGGGTTGACTGTGGATGGGCAATGGCAGACATTTAGAGACCGCATGGATGAACTACAACAATTGTACGTCCCTGTCTGGCATAAAAATAAAAAAGGGAAGGTGGCTCTACCATGGCTATCAAGGGAAATCAGGGATAGTATTAAAGCCAAGGAAGTGGCATACAAATTGGCCAGAAATAGCAGCGAACCCGGGGACTAGGAGAAATTTAGAACTCAGCAGAGGAGGACAAAGGGTTTGATTAGGGCATGGAAAATAGAGTACGAGAGGAAGCTTGCAGGGGACATTAAAACGGACTGCAAAAGTTTCTATAGATATGTAAAGAGAAAAAGGTTAGTAAAGCAAACATAGGTCCCCTGCAGTCAGAATCAGGGGAAGTCATAACGGGGAACAAAGAAATGGCAGACCAATTGAACAAGTACTTTGGTTCAGTGTTTACTAAGGAGGACACAAACAACCTTCCGGATATAAAAGGGGTCAGAGGGTCTAGTAAGAAGGAGGAACTGAGGGAAATCCTTATTAGTCAGGAAATTGTGTGGGGGAAATTGATGGGATTGCAGGCCGATAAATCCCCAGGGCCTGATGGTCTGCATCCCAGAGTACTTAAGGAGGTGGCCTTGGAAATAGCGGATGCATTGACAGTCATTTTCCAACATTCCATAGACTCTGGATCAGGTCCTATGGAGTGGAGGGTAGCCAATGTAACCCCACTTTTAAAAAAAGGAGGGAGAGAGAAAACAGGGAATTATAGACCGGTCAGCCTGACATCGATAGTGGGTAAAATGATGGAATCAATTTTTAAGGATGTCATAGCAGCACATTTGGAAAATGGTGACATGATAGGTCCAAGTCAGCATGGATTTGTGAAAGGGAAATCATGCTTGACAAATCTTCTGGAATTTTTTGAGGAAGTTTCCAGCAGAGTGGACAAGGGAGAACCAGTTGATGTGGTGTATTTGGACTTTCAGAAGTCTTTCGACAAGCTTCCACACAAGAGATTAATGTGCAAAGTTAAAGCACATGGGATTGGGGTAGTGTGCTGACATGGATTGGGAACTGGTTGGCAGACAGGAAGCAAAGAGTAGGAGTAAATGAGTACTTTTCAGAATGGCAGGCAGTGACTAGTGGAGTACATCCATTGTACATTAATGATTTAGACAAGGGGATTAAATGTAGTATCTCCAAATTTGCTGATGACACTAAGTTGGGTGACAGTGTGAGCTGCGAGGAGGATGCTATGAGGCTGCAGAGTGACTTGGATAGGTTAGGTGGGTGGGCAAATGCATGGCAGATGAAGTATAATGTGGATAAATGTGAGGTTATCCACTTTGGTGGTAAAAACAGAGAAACAGACTATTATCTGAATGGTGACAGATTAGGAAAAGGGGAGGTGCAACGAGACCTGGGTGTCATGGTACATCAGTCATTGAAGGTTGGCATGGCGGTTAAGAAAGCAAATGGCATGTTGGCCTTCATAGCGAGGGAATTTGAGTACAGGGGCAGGGAGGTTTTATTACAGTTGTACAGGGCCTTGGTGAGGCCACACCTGGAGTATTGTGTACAGTTTTGGTCTCCTAACTTGAGGAAGGACATTCTTGCTATTGAGGGAGTGCAGCGAAGGTTCACCAGACTGATTCCCGGGATGGTGGGACTGACATATCAAGAAAGACTGGATCGACTGGGCTTGTATTCACTGGAGTTCAGAAGAATGAGAGGGGATCTCATAGAAACGTTTAAAATTCTGACGGGTTTGGACAGGTTAGATGCAGGAAGAATGTTCCCAATGTTGGGGAAGTCCAGAACCAGGGGTCACAGTCTAAGGATAAGGGGTAAGCCATTTAGGACCGAGATGAGGAGAAACCTCTTCACCCAGAGAGTGGTGAACCTGTGGAATTCTCTACCACAGAAAGTTGTTGAGGCCAATTCACTAAATATATTCAAAAAGGAGTTAGATGTAGTCTTTACAACTAGGGGGATCAAGGTGTATGGCGAGAAAGCAGGAATGGGGTACTGAAGTTGCATGTTCAGCCATTAACTCATTGAATGACGGTGCGGGCTTGAGGAGCCGAATAGCCTACTCCTGCACCTATTTTCTATGTTTCTATGTTTGTATGTTACTCAACATTTCTTCATAAGTCAATCCCTTCATCTCAGGAATCAACCTAATGAACCTTCTCTGAACTGCATCCAATGCAAGTATAACCTTCCTTAAATATGGAGACCAAAACTGTACGCGGTACTCTAGGTGTGGCCTCACCAATACCCTATACAGTTGTAGCAGGAATTCTCTGCTTTTATACTCTATCTCCCTTGCAATAAAGGCCTACATTCCATTTGCCTTCCAGATTACTTGCTGTATCTGCATTCTAACCTTTTGTGTTTCATGCACAAGGACTCCCAGGTCCCTCTGTACTGCAACACTTTGCAATTTCTCTCCATTTAAATAATAATTTGCTTTTTTATTTTTTCTGCCAAAGTGGATAACCTCACACTTTCCCACATTATATTCCATCTGCCAAATTTTTTCCCACTCACTTAGCCTGTCTATTGCAGATTTTTTGTGTCCTTCTCATAACTTGCTTTCCCACTCATCTTTGTATCATCAACAAACTTGGCTACATTACACTCGGTCCCTTCATCCAAATCATTAATATAAATTGCAAATAGTTGATCCCCATGGCACCCCACTAGTTACCGTTTGCCAACCGGAAAATTATCTATTTATCCCGACTCTCTGTTTTCTGCTAGTTAGCCAATCCTCTATCCATGCTGATATATTACCCCCAGCCCCATGAACTTTTATCTTGTGCAAGAGCCTTTTAGTATTTTCTGCAAACTTCTTAATCATACCCCCTATATTCAAGTCGAAATCATTGATAGACCACAAAAAGCAAGGGACTGAGCACTGAGCCCTGCAGAAACCCACTGGAAACAGCCTTCCAGTCACAAAAACACCCATCAACCATTACCCTTTGCTTCCTGCCTCTGAGCCAATTTTGGATCCAATTGAGGCAGCAGCGGGAGCGGCCCTGGTCTAACCAGGGTTTTGTATAGTTGCAGCCTAACTTCTACTCTCTTATATTCTAGTGCTCTAAATACAAAGGCAAGGATTCTTTTAGCCTTTTTGATTATTTTCTGTACCTGTTCATGACATTTTAATAATCTTTGTACCAGGACCCCCAGGTACAGCAAAAGAAATCAGGCTAGCTTTCAGTGGGCACATCAACCCTTTATGATTTGTTGCACTCGATATCCCACTCTCTAACAATTATAGTGCTCCCTATTCTTGTGAAAAACATGCAGTGAACATATTCTAATTATATGTATGAGCTGATCTCATTGAATCCAACAAGATCAAATGATAACTCTAAATCGCATCAATTCCCCCCGCCGGCCCCACCCACCACCACCAAAACCCACCTCCCTACCCCTCAGGGAATGGTGGTCCATTCTGCAACATTTCAGCTGAATTGGTCCTAACCAGTGATGGTCAATGCTCGATATCCTTTCACTTGTCCAAAAAATAATCATATCTTACACCTGCAGTACCTGTGTGTTATAAATAATTCCCAGTCATGACAGACTGTGATAATGAACTACAGCTGGGGAAATAACCTCCAAACTCAAAAATACCTTTTATTCTAATGGATGTCTGTAAGTACATGAGAATACTCAGAAAAACAAACAGACTATTCTAAAAGATTGTTTTGTTGAATCAAGGTCAGAATATAAAGAGCACTACTGTTTATAAAAATAAAGTATTATTTGATACTGAATGTGTTAGATTATATTTGGAAAAACTAAAAATACTCCCATTCTAAATATAACTGAAGTTCTTATTGGGGAATGATGGCAGATTCTGGCACAAGACCACGAGAGTTGTAACTCCCAGAAATAGGCTTCAACATTTTGTTTTAATAATTGTTGAATGCAGCATTTGAATTGTATATTTGTTTCTCAAATCAAATTATATGGTAAGGTAAATGGTAGAGAAAACAACAGTACACAGCTATATGTTTTTCAGTCAAAGGTAAATCAAAGCATATAAATCTTACGTATCCCAAATACATAAAGAAAACAGCATGACTACATTGGAGTAATTGATACATCTGTGTTTTCTCCTGGGTGCCGATTATCTATAATTATACCCCTGAGTAGTGTACATAGCAACAGTGATTTTCCCTCTGTGAGATTCAATATGTAATTTCAGTTTGCTGTTTGTGTCATTATCAGGTATATGTCTGAATAAAAGAAGCAGCACACTTGCTGTAATTGGAAGATACACTGGCAAACATTCTGGACCTGGAGTAAACTTCAATTCAGATACATCAATCACATTAGCACAGTCGTTGCAGTTGTTACATGAATTATAAATACTATAAAATTAGGGACATATTTTGAGATACTATTTCAAATCAAAATGTCTCCTGAAAAATCAGAGACAAATGCATGTCTAAGAATTTTTATAATAATGTTTCTTGCACCTGTTGTCTTTTTTGTGACTATTTGGCCATTGATCAGTTTTCTTCCTCCTCATTGCTTAAATGTTGAAGTCTCTGTGTTTTTTCCCCTATCTTGTTGGTCAATTTTTACTTTCATTCTTTTGTTATTTGGCAGTCATATTGTGTAAAACCTTTTATTCAATTAATTTTTTTCCCCCAATCGCCCCAAAAGAATTTACCCAACTGCATTACCACAATAAAAATCTATAATTTACAACAACCATGATAATTCCTCACCCAACCTAATATATCCACCTATGTAATAAAAATTAAGACATAACAAATATTGTTTCAAATCACAAAGTTAATGATGAACTTGGCTCCAACAACTCCCTAAACAGCACAAAGCATCACATCTGGCCTCTGGAAATCTTGGACTCAAAGTGCACCCTCCCATTATATTTCCCAATCACCACCAGGGAACCAGCTCCCCACATTTGGACCTTGAAAAAAGAAACATAAAACAACCATTTAGGAGTTTGTCACTAATGTAATAGACTACAGTTCACAGGAGTCTGCATAACTCTGCATATGACGTTTCTTTGTCAACTAGTTTAATCCGCTGCTTGTAACCTCCATTTCACCAGAAAGATATTTATTGTAACCCTCACCAGAAGCTGAGCATTCCCCCATTTGGCTACACTGTTTGTAGTTATATTTCATCTCAAAATCTTCATAATAGTTTCAACTATGACATCACAATTTTTAAGCTCTGCTTACTTTATATACATTTCATTTTACTTTGAAATGCTACTTTTCATAAAGTCCTTGATGAGCCTAAAATAAAGACATGAGCAAATTCAGCTTTGGTGTGTAGCTCCTTTTCCATTTGAAATAGTCAGTTCAGCCTAACAATAGTGGGGAAGCCATTATCTGACAGTGTAAATATAACATAAAATAATTACTTAGAAATAAATGATCTCAGAAAAACAGCATTAAACTTTGTACGATGTGATTAAAAAACTAGAGCCTTTGATCATCAAGGGAAAAGTATAAAATGTTCATATTTATCACACAGAGAGGAGTCACATTAAGGCCTGCAAGAACAGATAAGTAGGAATAAGCAGCTAATTAAATGAGGTGTATTCTTGGACATACTTCCTGTGCCAGTCAGGAGGAGGGCTTAATAGGAAAATTGAGGACGCTAATAATTAGCTTATTGGTGCAAGAGAAACAAAACAAAGTTACTGAATTAATGGAATTGTTTTCCAGCTAAAGAGAATCGGGACAGAAGTAATGGGTTGTACCTAATCGATCAGGCATCAGGACTCAGGAGTGTGTTGTTGAAAGAAAATCATGACTCTCTGGAACAAAATTAAATTAATGTTAATATTTTTAAGGCTGACTTTTCTCACTCAACACTTTTTCTTCAACAGTAAGCATAACCATAGACTATCTAATTAATGGTTCCAACAAACTTGGCCTGCTTCTGCTGATCAGTATGGCTTAGTATTGCACCACATGATTCGTTTTACCCATTTTGTGTCTTGTTTAAATGTTTAACTTTGAACAGTCTGACAGACAGTACTTTCATTTGACTCTGTCAATATGATTGGCTTATTGTAGCTACAGTAGTAACCCAGAGTGAGTTTAAATCTCACCATGGCAAATAGTGAAATAGAATCTTTTTTAAATAGTAATTTATCAGTTTGCATCAGGTGGAGCTATATGAGCAAAATCCTGTAAGGTTCTTGTAAAATCCAACTGGTTCACATGTGTCCTGCAGGGATTGAATTTTGCACCTCTACCCAGTCTGGCCTATATGTAACTCCAATCCCACACTATTTGGTTGATTCTTAATGCCCTCTGAAGTGCTCAAGCAAGCCAGTCCCACACAGCTGTAAATACAGATGCTCACACCATCTTTAAGAGCTTCTAGGAATGGATAAATGTATAATCCACATCCCTAGGGCAATTTTCTTTAAGTGCTGTAGTAACAGTTTATATGAGTAACTTGTGACATGATGTGGTATGCTTGGGAGGACTAGGTGACTTTGGTCCTATGATTCCCAAAGCTTTCCACTACAGGAGGCTTTTCGTCACCTCATGTCTGGGGCTGTTGTAGACTAATTGATAAAGATTGATTTTCAACATTAATCAACAACTCCATTATTGTTGTATCATGCAACTACCAGGATAGTAGTAGGAGGACTAGGATGGACCTTGGTCTTGTTTCGTCTAGCAATTCCAATGTTTCTATGGTCCTAACAGTTCCCATTCTACCATCGATGAAGGTACAACACTTGTCAGCACAATCTAATTTTCTCACAGTAGAATCAAGCAGCTCATTGTCAGTCCTTCTCTATAACGGCTATGCTAAGCAACCTCCTTTCTCCTCTAGTTCACAACAACACGTTTCGAGTAAGCACGAGACTTTGTAGTGGAGTATACGGAACAGACTTTATTGATACACAGTAAAGGTGATCAGTCTTTAACTGTATATAGAGAGTGACTTTACCAGTTTCTGTATCGTTCGAGTACACTCTGAGATACTGCTGATAACCATGCTCCTTTATACACAATGGGGCCGATGGCCGGTGAGGTACCGGACAGTACTTTCAGCGGGGTTTTCATCGCCGAGGTCCCTTGAAGGTCGGCGGGCGGCAAATCAACGACGTACACCGCCAATCTGGGCGGCAGCGGGCGGGAGGTCTCATTCTCAGTGGCAGAGGCGTTTGCCGCCCAAGTGCCGCCGAGGATGGAGTCGGGAGGGTCGAAGAAGTAAAAATAAAAATCATCACCAACAAAAAAAAACATCTGAAGACCTTCAGGGAACCCCATCCAGGTAAGTACCTGTAAAGAAATAATTTAAAAACATTCCAATTGCCTTATTTACAGGATCTTGACACTCACCATTCAGGACAGAGCCGCCACACAACAGTCTACCGTCGTCCTGCCGCCGACTCCAGCCGACTCCCGCCCACACCAATCTGGCATCTCGGTGGGCAGGAGTCTACTTATCCGCATCAGCCATCCGCTGTCGTCAACAGGCGCTTCCCGGTGATTCTCCCCTCCCGCCTGCTCTAGGTCACATAGAAAATGGCACTGGGCGGTTCGAGCAGAGGAATGTCGACAGTAGTGGGCGGTAAGTTCATCAAAATCGGCCCCAATAATTTAACTACATCAGAGGAAAATGACATATCTATTTCCCAAATGCTCTGAAAACAGACTATCTATGTACAATTGTTTAGCTAAACAAGACTTGCTGATGTAACATTTTCCAACATCTTTGACCAATTGCTATCTGTATCTAATGGATATCTACTTCCCATGTTTATCACTCTAAAACTAAACATTAACCATTCATGGGTGGTGTCATTGCTAACACTCATTCCCTTACACAAGGGGATCGAAATTCAGCCTCCCGATAAGACCTGTTACCGCCAGAAAGCGGAGGCCATGCGGCGGTGTCGTCTCGCCACCGATTTGTAGTCCAATAGCCGCCACATGCAAAATTCTCCTCGGGGGTTTTTGCAGCGGTGTGAAGATCCGCCCCGCTCCCCCCACTCCGCCATGCTCCTTAAAGATGTCATCAGAGCGCGCACCGCAGCCTCTCTGCCCTAGAAGCTAAATTCTCTTTAAAAAGTCAACCGGCTGCCTGTCGGTGCCCGCGACAATTTTTGTGTCGGTGCACAGTGCCGGCTCAAGACTGCCAGCGGACTTTAAAGGTGGGTTGCGTGCAGCTCTATTTTTTTGCCTGATAATTTTTCCGAGTTCTCAAAAGTTTCTCACTCGCCCTTTTCATAGCGAATACTAGTTGTCTGTGGGCCTCAATCTGTACAACACAGAGCCCTCATTGTGGAGGTTGAGCTTATGGAGGCAATGGTCTCAGTCTGGGCAGCAGAACGCCTCCTGCACATTGTGCACAGCAGGGAGGCACACAGGAGAAGGCAGCGCCATCAGCAACGGTTTCACAGGCAGCGGGCAAGGGACACAGCAGCCATTGATGTCCAACATAGGGAAGGGCCTGGAAATGGCGACAGACCTCAACCCAGAGAGGTGGCCCAGGAAGGACCTGCCATCAGGAGGAGGGTGAGGTATGCTGACCCCCTGCACCAGATAGTGAGCAAGATAGAAAGAAGGCAGGATGCACAGGAGACAGATGCTTGCCAGCAGCAGGCTGCAGAGGTTGAGGAGCAGCAAGAGCATGAGAGAAAAGGCAATGAGACAGCTGCCATAGGAGGAGCCAACCATAAAGTTTGGGGGAAGAAGCCCTATCGTGCATGGGTCTACCCACAGCAGTTTTCGTTCATGGACCTGATGGACGACCAATGTCTCCACGGGCTTCGATTTCGGAATGACATCGTCAGGGGGCTGTGCAATCTCCTGCGGCCAGATCTGGAACCTCAGACAAGGCTGAGGACAGCTCTGAGCGTCACAACCATAGCACTCAATTTCTATGCTGCGAGCTCTTTCCAATCTGCTACAGCAGACATCTCCAACATCTCTCAGTTTTCCGCCCATCGCTACATCCATCAAGTGACAGATGCTCTATGTAAGAGGAGGAGCGAATACATTTCCTTCCCGATGAGCAGGGGGTAACAGTTGAAGTGGTAGACCGGATTTGTGCGCATTGCAGGCTTCCCCAGGGTTCAGAGTGCCATAGACTGCACCCAGGTCGCATTGAGGGCGCCGCAAAACAATGCGGAGATGTTATTCAACCGAAAAGAATTCCACTTCCTCAACATACAGTTGGTGTGCGACGACCATCGCAAAATCATGGCAGTTGATGCCCAGTATCCTGGCAGCAGCCACGATGCTTTCATCCTGTGCCAGACCAATGTGCCCGGCATGTTTTCTGAACCAAACCAAATTATCGGGTGGCTGCTTGGTGACAAGGGCTACCCAGTGTGCACTTGGCTGCTGACTCCCCTTCGCAAACCCAGGACTGCTGCACAGCAAGCCTACAATGGCTCTCATTCAGCCATCAGGTGCTTAATTGAGCAGTGCATCGGGATCCTTAAACAGAGATTCCGTTGCCTGGATCGCTCTGTGCAGTGTTGCAGTACTCGCCTGAGCGGGTCTCAATATTTGTGGTCGTCTGCTGCATGCTTCACAACCTGGCAATCATGAGGGCACAACCACTGGAGGACAAACCAGCAGTACCACCTGAGGAGGAGCACCAGGAGGAGGAGGAAGAGGAGGAGGAGGACCAGGATGCGGGTCGCCGGCCACCCAGGAGACGTCGTTGCCATCCCAACCCTGCAAGGGAAGTGCAGACCTGTCTCATTGCTGCTCACTTCCGATGAGTTAATGGCCACTTCACCCTTCATCTTTGTATCTCCATGGCCATCCCAATGAGCCCTTTCACATATTGCCCACAGTTAAATGATACACCTGCACAGATATGGGAACACAAAATAAAGATTCTTTGCAGAATAAAGAAAGGTGCAAAAAACATACACTTTATCATTTCTCACCCGTGCATCTCTTAATAACCCCTCTTACGCAAACCTATCCTGCTACTACGCCACAGTGTCTACCCTGTGGCTGCCTCATGGGTCTGGGAAGGCTGCTGTGTTTCAGGTGTAGAAGCTACAGATATCCTTCTAGGACACCCTCGAAAAGCTCTGGCTCTGGAAGGGCCGGGCGCAGACTGGGCAGCACCCTCCTCGGTGCGTTCAGTCGGCCTTGGCTCGAGCGAGTCCATGCATCTTGGCAATGGCAGAGTGACAGGCCTGGGGTCAGGAATGGCATGATCCTAAGAGAGCACATCATCATCATCATGGTCCGATGAGCCTGCGTCACTCCCCGGAGCAGCACATCACCATTGCTACCAATCTGCTGGAGCACAGGTCGGTGGGGTGGCGTGACACTGGAAGGTCCCCCGTGGACCCTGGTGGACACAGCTGCAATGGCAACAGTCAGGTCTTGCGTGGCATCCAGCTGAGACGGCATGAGAGCAGACAGAGTCTCGATGCCACCAGAGATGACAGCAGTAAGACACTCCACGACCAGAGTACATAAGATCATTCCGAGCTTCCAGGGCCACGGCCAATGTTCCGCTCTTCCTCCGCCTCATCGGACATCGCGTCAACATATGGAGTGGTCACCAGGGTGTTGTCCAGGCTCGTGCTCCCAATGGCCTCTAGGGTGTCGGAATGGCCATGGCTGCCAGTGTCCTCTTGGCTCTCCTCCAGGCTTTGACTCCCAATTTCATCATCAGCCTCCTCAAAGCCACGGCTGCCACTGCCCTCAAGGCTGTCTTCCTGGCTTGGCATCCCAAAATCATCAGGAGCCTCTCCCTGGTTTTGGCTGCCAGTGCCCTCAAGGCTGTTTTTCTGGCTTGCCATTCATATACATATACATCTACATATATATAAACAGGCCTCAATGATCAAATGCTGCCTCAGTGACTATATAGTGACAGTGAGAAACAAGAGAGGGTGAAGGAGAGGTTCTCAGATGGAAGGTCAGAAGTTGGGGGAACATGTACTCACTTTCATCAGGCAAATGATGAGAGTCGAGGAGGCGGGAGCTCGGAGCAGCGCGAGTCCGGGGTCGGCGAGAGGCCTATAAAGGCCAGCGGGAGCTCGGAGCAGTCAGTCGAGGAGGCGGGAGCTCGGAGCAGCGCGAGTCCGGGGTCGGCGAGAGGCCTATAAAGGCCAGCGGGAGCTCGGAGCAGTCAGTCGAGGAGGCGGGAGCTCGGAGCAGCGCGAGTCCGGGGTCGGCGAGAGGCCTATAAAGGCCAGCGGGAGCTCGGAGCAGTCAGTCGAGGAGGCGGGAGCTCGGAGCAGCGCGAGTCCGGGGTCGGCGAGAGGCGTACCGGTGCAGCTACAGGGAGAAGGCAAAAAAACAAAGGTGACGTCACAGCCTAGGGGGTAAGTGATTGGCTGGTGATTGGTGAGTAGTTTTTCTTTTTCTTCTTATATTGGTCAGTAACTTTTAACATTGTTATTACCAGTTTAAGTGTATCTAAGGGTTAAGACATGGCAGGAGAGCTCGGTCGGGTGTTGTGCTCCTCCTGTACCATGTGGGAACTCAGGGACGCTTCCGGTGTCCCTGACGACTATGTGTGCGGGAAGTGTATCCGCCTCCAGCTCCTGACGGTCCGCGTTACGGAATTGGAGCTGAAGGTGGATTCACTCTGGAGCATCCACGATGCTGAGAATGACGTGAGTATCACGTGTAGTGAGTTGGTCTTACCGCAGGGAAAGGGTCCACAGCCAGATAGGGAATGGAAGACCAGCAGGAAGAGTAGAGCAAGGAAGGTAGTGCAGGGGTCCCCTGCGGTCATCCCCCTGCAAAACAGATACACCGCTTTGGGTACTGTTGAGGGGAATGACTCATCAGGGGAGGGCAGCAGCAGCCAAGTTCATGGCACCGTGGCTGGCTCTGCTGCACAGGAGGGCAAGAAAAAGAGTGGGAGAGCGATAGTGATAGGGGATTCAATTGTGAGGGGAATAGATAGGCGTTTCTGCGGCCGCAACCGAGACTCCAGGATGGTATGTTGCCTCCCTGGTGCAAGGGTCAAGGATGTCTCGGAGCGGGTGCAGGACATTCTGAAATGGGAGGGAGAACAGCCAGTTGTCGTGGTGCACATTGGTACCAACGACATAGGCAAAAAAAGGGATGAGGTCCTACGAAACGAATTTAAGGAGCTAGGAGCTAAATTAAAAAGTAGGACCTCAAAAGTAGTAATCTCGGGATTGCTACCAGTGCCACGTGATAGTCAGAGTAGGAATCGCAGGATAGCGCAGATGAATACGTGGCTTGAGCAGTGGTGCAGCAGGGAGGGATTCAAATTCCTGGGGCATTGGGACCGGTTCTGGGGGAGGTGGGACCAGTACAAACCGGACGGTCTGCACCTGGGCAGGACTGGAACCAATGTCCTCGGGGGAGTGTTTGCTAGTGCTGTTGGGGAGGATTTAAACTAATATGGCAGGGGGATGGGAACCAATGCAGGGAGACAGAGGGAAACAAAAAGGAGCCAAAAGCAAAAGACAGAAAGGAGATGAGGAAAAGTGTAGGGCAGAGAAACCCAAGGCAAAGAACAAAAAGGGCCACTGTACAGCAAAATTCTAAAAGGACAAAGGGTGTTAATAAAACAAGCCTGAAGGCTTTGTGTCTTAATGCAAGGAGTATCCGCAATAAGGTGGATGAATTAATTGTGCAAATAGATGTTAACAAATATGATGTGATTGGGATTACGGAGACGTGGCTCCAGGATGATCAGGGCTGGGAACTCAACATTCAGGGGTATTCAACATTCAGGAAGGATAGAATAAAAGGAAAAGGAGGTGGGGTAGCATTGCTGGTTAAAGAGGAGATTAATGCAATAGTTAGGAAAGACATTAGCTTGGATGATGTGGAATCTATATGGGTAGAGCTGCAGAACACCAAAGGGCAAAAAACGTTAGTAGGAGTTGTGTACAGACCTCCAAACAGTAATAGGGATGTTGGGGAGGGCATCAAACAGGAAATTAGGGGTGCATGCAATAAAGGTGTAGCAGTTATAATGGGTGACTTTAATATGCACATAGATTGGGCTAGCCAAACTGGAAGCAATACGGTGGAGGAGGATTTCCTGGAGTGCATAAGGGATGGTTTTCTAGACCAATATGTTGAGGAACCAACTAGGGGGGAGGCCATCTTAGACTGGGTGTTGTGTAATGAGAGAGGATTAATTAGCAATCTCATTGTGCGAGGCCCCTTGGGGAAGAGTGACCATAATATGGTGGAATTCTGCATTAGGATGGAGAATGAAACAGTAAATTCAGAGACCATGGTCCAGAACTTAAAGAAGGGTAACTTTGAAGGTATGAGGCGAGAATTGGCTAGGATAGATTGGCGAATGATACTTAGGGGGTTGACTGTGGATGGGCAATGGCAGACATTTAGAGACCGCATGGATGAAGTACAACAATTGTACATTCCTGTCTGGCGTAAAAATAAAAAGGGGAAGGTGGCTCAACCGTGGCTATCTAGGGAAATCAGGGATAGTATTAAAGCCAAGGAAGTGGCATACAAATTGGCCAGAAATAGCAGCGAACCTGGGGACTGGGAGAAATTTAGAACTCAGCAGAGGAGGACAAAGGGTTTGATTAGGACAGGGAAAATGGAGTACGAGAAGAAGCTTGCAGGGAACATTAAGGCGGATTGCAAAAGTTTCTATAGGTATGTAAAGAGAAAAAGGTTGGTGAAGACAAACGTAGGTCCCCTGCAGTCAGAATCAGGGGAAGTCATAACGGGGAACAAAGAAATGGCGGATCAATTGAACAAGTACTTTGGTTCGGTATTCACTAAGGAGGATACAAACAACCTTCCGGATATAAAAGGGGTCAGAGGGTCTAGTAAGGAAGAGGAACTGAGGGAAATCTTTATTAGTCGGGAAATTGTGTTGGGGAAATTGATGGGATTGAAGGCAGATAAATCCCCAGGGCCTGATGGCCTGCATCCTAGAGTACTTAAGGAGGTGGCCTTGGAAATAGCGGATGCATTGACAGTCATTTTCCAACATTCCATTGACTCTGGATCAGTTCCTATGGAGTGGAGGGTAGCCAATGTAACCCCACTTTTTAAAAAAGGAGGGAGAGAGAAAACAGGGAATTATAGACCGGTCAGCCTGACCTCAGTAGTGGGTAAAATGATGGAATCAATTATTAAGGATGTCATAGCAGTGCATCTGGAAAATGGTGACATGATAGGTCCAAGTCAGCATGGATTTGTGAAAGGGAAATCATGCTTGACAAATCTTCTGGAATTTTTTGAGGATGTTTCCAGTAAAGTGGACAAAGGAGAACCAGTTGATGTGGTATATTTGGACTTTCAGAAGGCTTTCGACAAGGTCCCACACAAGAGATTAATGTGCAAAGTTAAAGCACATGGGATTGGGGGTAGTGTGCTGACGTGGATTGAGAACTGGTTGTCAGACAGGAAGCAAAGAGTAGGAGTAAACGGGTACTTTTCAGAATGGCAGGCAGTGACTAGTGGAGTGCCGCAAGGTTCTGTGCTGGGGCCCCAGCTGTTTACATTGTACATTAATGATTTAGACGAGGGGATTAAATGCAGTATCTCCAAATTTGCGGATGATACTAAGTTGGGTGGCAGTGTGAGCTGCGAGGAGGATGCTATTAGGCTGCAGAGTGACTTGGATAGGTTAGGTGAGTGGGCAAATGCATGGCAGATGAAGTATAATGTGGATAAATGTGAGGTTATCCACTTTGGTGGTAAAAACAGAGAGACAGACTATTATCTGAATGGTGACAGATTAGGAAAAGGGAAGGTGCAACGAGACCTGGGTGTCATGGTACATCAGTCATTGAAGGTTGGCATGCAGGTACAGCAGGCGGTTAAGAAAGCAAATGGCATGTTGGCCTTCATAGCGAGGGGATTTGAATACAGGGGCAGGGAGGTGTTGCTACAGTTGTACAGGGCCTTGGTGAGGCCACACCTGGAGTATTGTGTACAGTTTTGGTCTCCTAACTTGAGGAAGGACATTCTTGCTATTGAGGGAGTGCAGCGAAGGTTCACCAGACTGATTCCCGGGATGGCGGGACTGACCTATCAAGAAAGATTGGATCAATTGGGCTTGTATTCACTGGAGTTCAGAAGAATGAGAGGGGACCTCATAGAAACGTTTAAAATTCTGACGGGTTTAGACAGGTTAGATGCAGAAAGAATGTTCCCAATGTTGGGGAAGTCCAGAACCAGGGGTCACAGTGTGAGGATAAGGGGTAAGCCATTTAGGACCGAGATGAGGAGAAACTTCTTCACCCAGAGAGTGGTGAACCTGTGGAATTCTCTACCACAGAAAGTAGTTGAGGCCAATTCACTAAATATATTCAAAAGGGAGTTAGATGAAGTCCTTACTACTCGGGGGATCAAGGGTTATGGCGAGAAAGCAGGAAGGGGGTACTGAAGTTTCATGTTCAGCCATGAACTCATTGAATGGCGGTGCAGGCTAGAAGGGCTGAATGGCCTGCTCCTGCACCTATTTTCTATGTTTCTATGTTTCTATGATGTTGTTCAGCCTTTTGCGGCATTGGATCATGGTCCGGTCATGAATGGAGGTGCCCGAGACCTCCTCAGCAATCTCTCTCCAGGCATTCATGAAAACCTCGCAAGTCGGTCTGCCTGTATCGGAGTACAGTACGTGCCTCTGTCCCGCCACAGACTCTATGAGGGTCTCCAGTTCAGCCTCTGTAAATCTGCTGACCCTTTTTGCTACTGGTGCATTAGACAGGGCCTCCACTCAAACGGCTTCCCTGCTCAGAACCTAGCTGCAAACCCTGCCCTTTAAGAAGGCCAGAGAGCAGCTAGCTCATTAGCAGCAAATCAGCAGTAGGTTCATTTTGCGGTCCAAACGCCGCTCCCCACAGATCGCTGCAAACTGTCGATTCCCACCAACCAATACTGCTCCTCTCCATTTTTTCAGCAAAAATGCTGAATTTTGATCCAATGGCCTCCGCAACCAATGCGGCGGTAATGACCGGCAAAAAGCGATAGTTGCACCCCGTTTCAGGTGGAGGTGAATTTCTACCCCTATGTTTCTTGCAGCGATTCAGGTGGATGAGGTCCCCTGAAGGTTTTCCAGTGTTTTTTTTTACATTTTTTTCAAAAGTTTAATTTTTATCTGTTCCCCCCCCCTCCCTGGGCCCAACACAATCCTCGGTGATACTTTGCCGAGGATTGCATTTGCCGCCGAGACTGGGAGCTCCTGGCTGCTGCCGCCCAAATTTTTGCCGCTGGGCAGTCTTTCCAGGACTTTTTCAAGAAATTTCTGCCCGTTAGGATCTCAGCGGTCCTTTGGGCGGCACTTGGGCAGAACTTAGCTTCCACCAGGTTTGGGGCCTAAAATTTTTACAGCACAAAAATAGGTCATTCGACGGTCCAACAGGTCTATGCCAGCGTTTATGCTGAGCACAAGCCTCTTCTCATCTTATTTCATCTAACCATATCAACATATCCTTCTATTTAATTTACGTTCATGTACTTATCTAGCTTCCCCTTAAATGCAGCAATGCTAATCGACTCAACTATTCCATGTGCTAGTGAGTTCCACTTTCTTACTGCTCTCTGAGTAAAAGATAACCAAATAAACAATGCAGGAAAAGCCAAGGTATGAAATCTTCTGGGTTAATAAATAAGAGAAGGTTCAGGCCAAGATGAGCCTAAATTTTTCCAGTCCATACCAACAGTGAGGTAGTCCACCTCCTTCCGGCACATATAAGAAAATCAATAATGGCAGTCGGCCGCAACTTTCTGACACAAGCTGGTGGTGGACGAGGTACCTCACCATCAACATGGACTCAGAAGATTACTCCTTAGTGTTTGCTACAAACCACCAGACCAAAATGAAGAGACCAACTCATCACTTTACAATAATATGAAAATGATAAGAACGATAAGCAAAAAAGGAAGGTAGTACTGATGGGGACAAAGCCATACCTGGTGACTACATATTCATTAGTCTAACTTCAATAATTAGAAAATTAGTGCAATAAGTAATCAGAAATAAACTGGAAAAGCGCCAATATGAAGATAAAGGATAGACAACATGGTTTGTGAAGGGATTGACCTTAAACGGATAACTTCAACTTATTGAGGAAGTGACATTTCAAATCAATATTGTTTAGCCTTGACTTCCAGAAGCCTTTAATAGATTACTACACGAAAGAATCCTTTACAAACAAAAGTCAGTGAGTATTAAGGATAGGACATGAATGTGGATTAATAAATCACTGTAGGGGACTAAGCAAAAAATGAAATGGTAAGGGGAGCTGGGAAGTGATATTGAGTGGAGTATTCCTGGGAGCTATACTGTGATTATACAAAAATGGCCTGAAATTGCAGTATCAATGCAACATAGATAAGTTCACAGATGACACCAAACATTGTGGTAACAGATAAGAGAGTAGACAAGGGTAATGCAGTAGATGTCATTTATCTAGATTTTCAAAAGGCCTTTGATAAGGTGCCACATAATAGACTAATGAATAAAGTCAGAGAATGCGGAGTCAGGGGACAAGCAGCAGAATGGATGGCTAGCTGGCTTCAAGACAGACAGCAGAGAGTGGGGGTAAAGGATAGCTATTCACAATGGCAGAAGATGGATAGTGATGTTGCACAAGGATCAGTGTTGGGACCACGGTTATTCACAATTTATATTCACAATTTAGGGGCCGAAATTGATGGCCTTACTGCCCACTGCCGCCAACTGCTGCCCACTGTCACCGACATTCCTCCTCGAGTGCCAGTTTCGATTTGGTCTGGAGCGGGTGGGAGGGGAGGGGAGAACCGCCGGGAACCGCCTGCTGACGTCAGCGGGCGGCCAAGTGGTGCAACTGACCTCCCGCCTGCCTAGTTGCCAGATTGGTGCAGGTGGGAGTCGGTGGGAGTCAGCGCCAGAATGGGGGTGGACTGCTGCAAGGAGGCTGGTTTATCCTCGACGGTGAATATGAAGAGCTGAAAAAAAAGATTAGTAAACATTTTTATTTTTTTTTATTTTTTAATTTTTAATTCAGGGGACCCCTCGATGGGGTCCCCTGAAGGTCTTCCGATGTTTTTTTTTTAATGCTTTTTATTTGCAGTTCATTGACCATCCGTGGGCCCGACTCCACCCTCATGTCCACTGACTTGGGCAGCAAGCGCTTTTGCTGCTGAGAATGAGAGCTCCCACCCACTGCTGCCCAGATTGATGGCGTAAGTCCCTCTTTTGCCACCAGCCGCCCTTTCAATTACCTTTTTGCTGAAAACCCCGCCTAGAGTATCATCAGGTATCTTGCCGGCCATCGGCGGTCCTTTGGGCACCACTTGGGCTGTCCTTGCCCTTCCCCTTAGACATTGGAATCAAAAACACAATTTCTAAATTTGGGGGTGACACTAAATTGGGGGGCATAGTCAATACTGAGGAGAACTGCAACAAATTACAGGAAGACATTAATAAACTTGCAGAATGGGCCAATAATTGGCAAAAGAATTTCAACACAGATAAATGTGAGGTATTACATTTTGGTGGGAAGAATAGGGAAATTTTTCAACATTTGTCCCACACCTTACCTTCCCTCTGTTACTGGCCCCCACAGCATCCTCTTGGCCACAATTTTGAAATAAAAGCTACCACAATGCAAACTTTCCAATCAAATTTTATACATCTATCCATGCAATATGACATCAAGAAATCAACTCATCACCTTTATGCATTCCCTTAGTGAGTGTCTTGTGTGTGCTTTTGACTATCCTAGTGATGTCACGCAGTGCTACCCCAGTGACTGCAGCAGGGCTGGTAGAAGGTTGCTGACTTTCAGTGGGGGACTCTGCTAATGGTCTTGCTGGTCGACCTTGAAGAGCTGGTGGCTGAGAATGTGAAATCAAATGGCGATGTTTCTTCTGCTTCTTTTTCTTCTTCTCCTTCACTCTCCTCTCTCTCCTCTTGGTCACCCACTGGCAGGGCAGACTGCATTTTTTGGGTGTGTGATATGAGGAAGGCACAAGCATGGTGTTGTGGTGAGGAAAGGGGGGGAAAGTAAGAGATGCATGCAAGAAGAAGGATAACGTAAGAGGATACCAGCATCTTGTATCCTTTCAGCCCTGCCACTGTCCAAGGGCTCAGCCAGGCCCCTACCAAGAATGGTCAGCACTGTATCCTCCAAGAAGGTGAGGTGAAGGAATGGGAGGTGTGCCTTGTGATTGGTAAAGATTGTTGATAGGTGACTGATCGGGTGGGGGGAGGCGGGGGGAGTCGTGCATTGAAAAGTGCGTGACGGTAGTGGTGCAGTTGGTAGGACATGGCTTTTAAAGATGCATTCACTGACCTTGACTACTAGTCTGAGGCCATGAAGCTTCTTTGGGCACTGGACCCAGGTCGTGGGATGACAATGCTAGCAGTGACAGCCTCAGTGATGTAGTCCCACATCCTTCATTCAGGAGGGCCTCCTGGCCCCTGTGGGTAGAATGCTGCGTGCGAGACTCTGGGTGCCCCTTCCCTGTCTTGCTGAGCCATTTGTGTTAGTGCTGAAGCACTTTTCATTTTTTTTTAGGTGTGGAAAGGAATTCAGCTTTAAGAGCTGAAGACTCCCATTTGGGAATTCTTATGAATGGTAATTTTTTTTTCAGACGGCAGTTGACTTATAAGGGCTAAAAGCTACATATTTTAGCATAATTTTTATTTGTTTCATTTCAAAAGGCAGTGCTACTTTAAGAAAGCGACAATGATTTCTAGCTGCACTGACGCTTGGGTCACATTATATTGGGGCCTGCTGTCGGGACCAACACCACCAGGATGGCATTCCACGGTTAGTTAAATGCTGGGCTAATGATAATTAGTCCCTAGCACCAAGTTTTCGGTCGTGCAGGCTCCACTATTTTCCGCAGCCATTAACACCGGCCGCGGTGGCACCGGCTGCTATTGTGGCAGCCATGAATTTCTCGACCTTGGTTTATACCCAGCAATCAGTAATAAATGAAGTTCAGCACAGAAACGTGTAACGTATTGCACATTCAAAGTAAAAATTGAAGCACATGTTCTCCATGGGTACGACAGAATTACCAACAGGAAAATCAAAAACATCGATAGGTGTTAATTCGCCTGTCGCTCACCACATATGAAGCGATAAAGAGCAAAGCACAAAGCATGCTGGGTTATATTGCCAAGTTATTTGAGTTGAAATCCGCAGTGGTCATGCTGAAAGGGTACAGCACCCTAGACACGTTGCACCAGGATTATTCTGAATATTTTTGGTCTCTGTGACATTAGAAGGCATTCCAGGCCATGTAAGCAATGCAGAGGAAAGCAAAGAAATGGGCCCCAATATTAATCTCAAGGTGACTGCTGAGCACGGAGGTGGAATTGTGTGGGGAAACCCGGAAGTCAACTGAGTGGCTCGGAATTTACGATCACAACTGAATTGGAGCAATTAATTTGGACTGCTGAGTTTTGCATGCCCAAGCAGCAAAGTGGGCATGATGCAAAGCTGCATGGCGCAATCTCAGCTGTATTTAAAGGGACAGTGCACAAATGGAATTTGGAGGTGTTCAGAATGGATAGTGGACATAGAGCAAGGGCAGCATCCAGATTTAATGATGCCTCATTGGAATTGCTGCTGGGTCTAGTTAGGATGAGGAGGGACACACTTTTGGCCAGCAATGGGAGGAAGAAACCTGCTACTCTCACCAAACAGGCATGATTGGAGGTAGCTGAGGAGGTGAACATAGAAACATTGAAACATAGGGCCCAAGTTTCCACATGATTTGCGCCTGATTTTTAGGAGCAACTGGTGAAGAACGGACTATCTTAGAAATCGCAATTCTCCACATTTTTTTTCCTGCAGTTCTAGTGAGGTAGAACAGTTCTACTTTGAAACAGAATTTTTTCTTCAAAGGGGGGGCGTGTCCGGCCACTGACGCCTGATTTCAAAGTTTCCACAGTGAAAACGTACTCCAAACTAAAGTAGAATGGAGCAAGTGAAGATTTTTGTAGAACTGAAAAAACCTGTTCTACACACTAAAAAATCAGGCGCAGGTTACAAATTAGGCGTCCAGAACGAGGGGGGGGGGAGGGGGGGGAAGGGAAGTCATTAAATTCTACAATCCATCCTTATTTATACTTCTACAAATATTATACAAATAAATCCAACCTGAATAAACATTTATAAGCCAAGAAAAGATTAAATAAACCATCTTCCTACCTGTGTGAAAGTGCTTCAGCCATCGTTCGAAGGAAACCGCCGTTTGTTGCCGCCGTGGAGGGGAGGGAGGGGAAGGGGACAGCGGTTTGTTGCCGTGGAGGGGAGGGGAGGGAGAGGAAGGGGACAGCGGTTTGTTGCCGTGGAGGGGAGGGAGGGGAAGGAGACAGCGGTTTGTTGCCATGGAGGGGAGGGGAGGGAGGGGAAGGAGACAGCGGTTTGTTGCCGTGGAGGGGAGGGAGGGGAAGGAGACAGCGGTTTGTTGCCATGGAGGGGAGGGGAGGGAGGGGAAGGAGACAGCGGTTTGTTGCCGTGGAGGGGAGGGAGGGGAAGGAGACAGCGGTTTGTTGCCGTGGAGGGGAGGGAGGGGAAGGGGACAGCGGTTTGTTGCCATGGAGGGGAGGGAGGGGAAGGGGACAGCGGTTTGTTGCCATGGAGGGGAGGGGAGGGAGGGGAAGGAGACAGCGGTTTGTTGCCGTGGAGGGGAGGGAGGGGAAGGAGACAGCGGTTTGTTGCCGTGGAGGGGAGGGAGGGGAAGGAGACAGCGGTTTGTTGCCGTGGAGGGGAGGGAGGGGAAGGGGACAGCGGTTTGTTGCCATGGAGGGGAGGGGAGGGAGGGGAAGGAGACAGCGGTTTGTTGCCATGGAGGGGAGGGGAGGGAGGGGAAGGAGACAGCGGTTTGTTGCCGTGGAGGGGAGGGAGGGGGAGGAAACTGCCGTTTGCCGCCGCGGAGGGGAGGGTGGGGGAGGAAACCGCAGTTTGTTGCCGTGGAGGGTGGGGAGGGGAAGGAGACAGTGAGAAGGGTAGCCTCAGTGCTGATGTGCTGATGGCAATGTGCTTTTATTAAAAAATGTTCAAAAATTAAACAGCTACAAAGAACTACAAAAATGGCCGAGTGCCAATGTTTCCTTCACACTGCGCGTGCGCGAACGCTCCAACGCGCACGCGCAGTGTTGCCGGCAGGAAAAAAACTAATTTAAATAGTACCCGCCCCCTCCCACTTACAAAATCGGTGCGAGTGTAGGCTCCGCCCGCCTGGGCGCTGCGCCAAACAGACAAGGAGCTGCAAAGCGCTCGAGAATAGCGCGTTTTTTTTCTGGCGCCGTTTTAGGCACGAAAAACGGGCGCCCAGCTCGGAGGGACGCCCGTTTTTTATCCTGTGGAAACTTGGGCCCATAGAAAGTAGGTGCAGGAGTAGGCCATTCGGCCCTTCGAGCCTGCACCACCATTCAATGAGATCATGGCTGATCATTCCTTCAGTACCCCTTTCCTGCTTTCTCTCCATATCCCTTGATCGCTTTAACCATAAGGGCCATATCTAACTCCCGCTTGAATATATCCAATAAACTGGCATCAACAACTCTCTGCGGCAGGGAATTCCACAGGTTAACAACTCTCTGAGTGAAGAAGTTTCTCCTCATCTCAGTCCTAAATGGCCTGCCCCTTATCCTAAGACTGTGTCCCCTGGTTCTGAATTTCCCCAACATTGGGAACATTCTTCCTGCATCTAACCTGTCCAGTCCGGTCAGAATCTTATATGTTTCTATGAGATCCCCTCTAATCATTCTAAACTCCAGTGTATAAAGGCCCAGTTGATCCAGTCTCTCCTCATATGTCAGTCCAGCCATCCCTGGAATCAGTCTGGTGAACCTTCGCTACATTCCCTCAATAGCAAGAACATCCTTCCTCAGATTAGGAGACCAAAACTGAACACAATATTCCAGGTGAGGCCTCACCAAGGCCCTGTACAACTGCAGTAAGACTTCCCTGCTTCTAGACTCAAATCCCCTAGCTATGAAGGCCAACATGCCATTTGCCTTCTTCACCGCCTGCTGTGCCTGCATGCCAACTTTCAATGACTGATGAACCATGACACCCAGGTCACACTGCACCTCCCCTTTTCCTAATCTGCCGCCATTCAGATAATATTCTGCCTTCGTGTTTTTGCCACCAAAGTGGATAACCTCACATTTATCCACATTATACTGCATCTGCCACGTATTTGCCCAATCACCTAACCTGTCCAAATCACCTTGCAGTCTCTTAGCATCCTCCTCACAGCTCACACCGCCACCCAGTTTAGTGTCATCTGCAAACTTGGAGATATTACACTCAATTCCATCATCTAAATCATTAATGTATATTGTAAAGAGCTGGGGTCCCAGCAGGGAGCCCTGCGGCATTCCACTAGTCACTGCCTGCCATTCTGAAAAGGACCCGTTTATCTCGACTCTCTGCTTCCTGTTTGCCAGGAGCGTTATGCCCAGATCATGGATGCAATGTGGAAAGCGGTTTAATGCCCTAACCAGGTCAAGAAAAGTGAGTACATTTGCTGATTCAACTACATCCAAGAACCAGTAGCAGTACATTTGGAAAAGCAAAATTCGGTCAGGCAGGGTCAGCATGGATTTATGAAACGGAAGTCATGTTTGACAAATTTGCTGGAGTTCTTTGAGGATGTACTGAACAGGGTGGATAAAGGGGAACCAGTGGATGTGGTGCATTTGGACTTCCAGGAGGAAATTGACAAGGTGCCACATAAAAGATTACTGCATAAGATAAAAACTCATGGGGTGGGGGTAATATATTAGCATGGATAGAGGATTAGCTAACTCACAGAAAACAGGGAGTCGGGATAAATGGTTCATTCTCTGGTTGGCAACCAATAACTAGTGGGGTGCCGCAGGGATCACTGCTGGGACCCCAACTATTTAAAATCTATATTAACGACTTGGAAGAAGGGACTGAGTGTAACGTAGCCAAGTTTGCTGACGAAACAAAGATGGGAGGAAAAGCAATGTGTGAGGAGGACACAAAAAATCTGCAAAAGGACATAGACAGGCTAAGTGAATGGGTAAAAATTTGGCAGATGGAGTATAATGTCAGAAAGTGTGAGGTCATGCACTTTGGCAGAAAAAATCAAGGAGCAAGTTATTATTTAAATGGAGAAAGATTGCAAAGTGCCGCAGTGTCAATGGAATCTTGGCCTTTATTGCAAAAGGGATGGAGTATAAAAGGGGAAGTTTTGCTACAGCTATATAAGGTATTGGTGAGGCCACACCTGGAATACTGCGAGCAGTTTTGGTTTCCATATTTAAGAAAGGATATACTTGCTTTGGAGGCAGTTCAGAGAAGGTTCACTAGATTGATTCCGGGGATGAGGGGGTTGACTTATGAGGAAAGGTTGAGCAGATTGGGCCTCCACTAATTGGAATTCAGAAGAATGAGAGGTGATCTTAACGAAACGTATAAGATTATGCGGGGGCTTGACAAGGTGAATGCAGAGAGGATGTTTCCACTGATGGGGGAGACTAGAACTAGAGGGCATGATCTTAGAATAAGAGGCCACCCATTTAAAACAGAGATGAGGAGAAATTTCTTCTCTCAGAGGGTTGTAAATCTGTGAATCTATGGAATTCGCTGCCTCAGAGAGCTGTGGAAAATGGGACATTGAATAAATTTAAGACAGAAATCGACAATTTCTTAAATGATAAGGGAATAAAGGGTTATGAGGAGCGGGCGGGGAAGTGGAGCTGAGTCCATGATCAGATCAGCCATGATCTTATTGAATGGCGGAGCAGGCTCGAGGGGTCGTATGGCCTACTCCTGTTCTTATTTCTTATGTTCTTATGTTCTTATGTTTAAGCCCGCCCCCTTTCAATCTGTCTTGCCAAGTATTCTCCATCACATCACTCCTCACACCCACTCAACCTTCAGCAGCATCCAGCCTTCACTTTCTATCCACTTCATCTCATCCCCATTTACCCATCTGTTAGTGTTAGTGTTTTATCAGAAGAATCACTCAACACTCAGAGTCGGTTCCAACGCCAATGCGGCCTTTATTAACGCCAGCGGGGAGGAAGCCTCAGGACTGGATCCAGGCACTTCACTCCGCAGAACAAAGGGTTTCATGGATCTTTATATGTTTTACAACAGTTTACTACAGTTACATACAACAGTTTACTACAGTTACATTAGACCAATAGATAGAGTTTGTCTCTAAACATAAAGTGGCTCATGTGTTGTCAAGAGATGTGTTGCTAAGGGATGTGTTGCTAGGAATGACTCATGTGTCTTGTAACATGGCCTGGGCCTCCCTTATCTTACTGTCCTTGGATGCTGTGTTTGGGTAGCCTCCTTATCTCAATCCTGCTACAGAGTCGTATTGTCCTTAATTTCAACAGAACATTTAGTCCTGAGGCCTGGCTGATTTAGAGACACCTGCAGAGCTTGCTTCTAGTCCTGTGTGTGGGAAACAACAAGTATCAGTCTCCAAGAATGCAGTCTAATTTCAGCTAACAGAAATCCCTTGAGGCTTCACTGGTAGCTATGTTATGGTACAAGTTACATATTTAGTTCTAACCTTATACTACAGGTGTATTTCTAACCTTATCCTACAGGTGCCGTTGCCCTAGGGTGCCTAATACCGACAACAATTCCCTCCTTTCGGTAAGGGGACTAGTCCTAGTCCCCCTTTAACCGACCCTAATTATAATCTGTTCTAGTTTTGTATCATCCGGTACTCCCTGCTTCAATGTGCTGGCCAGTCACGCGATTTCAGGAGTCCCGGTTGTTTAGATCAAATCAATATAGTTCGAATTACCCCTTTCGTCTATTACACGAATCTCCTTGCTTATCTGAGCTTTGGTGTTTAACCTCCGTTGTTGTGCATTATACCTGCAAGACCGGCAAGCCATGACGCCCCATGTCAATGCTAAAACTAGCTGTACTCCGACCAGTATGTGTGATATAATTCGAATCCAAGGATGGATGCTCACATTCATTCCCCAGTCCCAGACCTTTCCCCACCAACTCTGACTTTGTAAGTCTACATCAATATCTTCTTCCAGTACTTTGATTTTAGTTTGCAGTTGGTGGTCGAGCTTTACGGATTGACCCACCCTGAGCCTCAATTCTCGTAATACTTCGGTTAGATGTGGGATAGGGACCTGATCTGGCTCATCATAATCCTGCAAATGATCATGGAGCTGATCGGTTACCTCAATAACTTCAGGTTTCCGGCGCCTAACCTGGGTGATATGCGCTTGCCCGATCGCGACAGGTCGTAGTGGCATAAAGCAAAAGTTTGGCTGTGGTATAGGGCACTGCAGGTCATTATACTGGTATGAACACTCTGTGGTAGAGACGCAGTATCTTCCCTTCCCTCCGTAGCCTGCTCTCGCGAAGTGCCTGTGTGCGGGCACTATTTCTAATACGCACCCGTCGGTTCGGTTAAACCCGCACTCGTCTAGCTCACCTCGGCCTACCGGGTGAGGGCATACTGTGATTTCCCCCCTTTGCATGCAATCTGTTAGGAAAATCCCGGTAAGTATGTTGTTCCAACGAACGGCGGAGGTGGTGGTCAGATAGTAACGTATGGAGACATTTTCCCGTATTACTCCGATATTCTCTAGTTGGTACAGGGGGAACGGTCCTGTGTCCGGCGTGGCTATAGGGATCATCAGGACTATCCCTATCCCAGTATTCCTTCCCATCTGGCAGTCTGGAATTGCTGGGTATACTCGGGTCAGTCCCTTCAGAGTACAGTTATCCAGAGTCCCCCTCTGGTTTGCCAACTGAGCCAAATGGTTTTGGCATGAGCTTCCAGGACTGAGATGCCATCCAACTGGATTTCGGCACCCTCCTTTCCTAGGTTGGCTTGGTCTTCCTGGTTTTTTTTTCACCCTCTCTAATAACCCCTTCATCATCCCTCTAAGCTATTCCACCCTCATTTAACCCTTGTATATCTATCGAGTTTACTACTGAGGTCCCAGTATTGAAAACAGTAGCAATATCATTAACTATTTCCCTCTTTATCCTGGGGGCTGACCCCTGTCCTCGGAATCTACTGGCACCCATTGCATCGGCAGCCTGCTGCATTACAACTTTACTTAGTACATTGTACATTTTCCTTGACTGTTCTGTACAGTATTCCGACATCTGGATGCCTGAAATATTGATCAGGACAGGCACAATTTCATGTTTAACATTATCATACAATAATTCCCTTCGTTGTACATTACAATCCCATTTTCTGGTCCCTTAGTAGTTATGGGACAAGGCAGTTCCTCGGGCAATGTAGTGGTTCTTATGGGGCGCAGTGTCGGAGGGGGTGAGAAGCATACATACAATGATATTGCAGCCGCCCCCACTTCTTCGTAGTACCCACAAAGCCCCACTCCCTTTTTGCGGATGACTGATTGCTGGGACTGTCCCGGAGGCGCGCAAATCCCTCCGATTAATGCAGCTGCTCCTTATACCCGTGGAGCACTGTACACATACCCGGTTCTTATTAGGAATTACTTGTAACCATGCATTAAAATAAGTCCTGTCCTTGCTCCAGTCCTTGGCTGCTGGGATGCACATTCCATCCGTTAAATTAAACAAGACTCCATAGTTCATGTAGTTGTTTATTTCCTGAGTGTGCTGCAATCCGTTGGTATCATCCAGTGTTTGTGTGGGTCTTGAGGTTCCCAGTATCATGAGTCCCCAGTGTCAAAGTCACCACTGCGGTCCCATCTTGGTGAGTGTTTTATCTGAAAATTTTAAACAGATAGCCTGGTCATCACCAGGTGTTAGGTTCTGGTCTACTTGTGTCGCTGTCACTCTGTGGAATCGAAGGTAAGGATTAGGTTAACCATATTCTTTTTAGTCGTACCATCTCTATCACTTCATGCCCCTGTCTGGGCTGCCGTCGGTTTTGCGTTTGAGCCTGCTGTGCTCGAGCCTGCACGATGACCCATCTAAATATTATCCAAACTCCAATCAACACCAATGCCACCATTATTCCTCCAAACATCGCTGTCTGCTTTACCGTTAGGTTGGGTTTGTGGACTACACCTACCCACCGTGGGATACATTGACTCCATTGCCATAGGTGATGGTGCTATGGCTGCGCACTGCACTATCCGTCTAGTCCCGTTTTTTTTTTAAAACATCTCTTCCAGCCTGTCTATCTTAGCTTTTAACTCTTCAATTTGTTTTGTTTGAGTATCTATTTCTTTATTGTATCAGGCAAGTATTATTACATAAGCTAGTTCTGTTTTTATTTTTGTTTCCTCTGTTAGGTGAGTCTTTTTTTCTATTAAGAAATCCAAATTAATAATGTTCAGTATAAAATGGCTGTCAATGGAAAGGGTTAACTCCTTTCCAGGTTTGTAAGAAGACCTGATGTCATTACGTGACTTCACGTAATCATCTGAAAAAAAAAAGTCTTTGTGCCTTCAAAACTTGCTTAGAAATTAGGAATCCGTTAAACAGCATAATAAAAATCTTCTCATCAGGGAAGACGGCATTTTAGAGTAAACTCCAATGTTTTCTTAACTTCTAATTCAAGTACTTGCCAAAGAATCTTTTTTTTTAAATTGACTTAAAACGAGACCACACATTTTTAATAGCAATTTTGTTTACTGAAAATCAATTTTGTTTTTTTTTTAATTTCTCTCTCAGCACAAAATCTAAACTTCTGTGCCAGTTCCATTTTCTATAAGAATTTAAGAATTCAGTAAGATTCTCTAATTCCCAGTTTTTTTTTTCTGTGCTGAGTTTGCATAGCTTAGATCTTCAAAACCCTCCTGCTTGTTTAGACTGTTTGGGACTTTTCTTGATAAACACTGTCCATTTTGGAAATCTTTTCAAACTGCATTTAAAATTCGAATCCATGTTGAGTGTTTTTTACCTCTTCCAATTTTTTTTCTTCTAATTAAACCAATATCTTTTTCACAGCAAACATCAACTAGTATTTAGTAAGTTATGTCTTTTTCCATCACAAACACATTTGTTAATTTAAAATCATTTGTTTACTTTCAAAGTGGCGTCTTTATCTTTTTCTTTTCTCCATAACTGGAATGGAGTCCAGCTTTGAGGGTTTGAGGGCTGCTTTTCGTTATCTCAAAATGCTCCAGTTTCAAACTTTGTAATTTCAATCTTTATTTAAAACTTTTTTGAGCTTAGAAGCTTTTTTTTTAAGGCATTCTTTATCTCATTCCGAGACTACATTTATGTCTTTCAACCCAATGTAATCTCAAAATCCCAATTCAAACTTTATTTTTTTTTAACCACCGGGACCATGTATTTTTTATCTTTTGCTCAACAAACCTATCCTTTGTACATTTCCTAGCTCCGTAACTTATCATCCGAATAAATCCACACCTGCGTTTCTAACTTAAAATGTCTTAAAACTTCCCACATACAGGACAACACTACAAAGGGTTTAGCTAAAATAAACAGACACTTGCATTCCTCTCCCAACCAGGCTTTCAGAAACATGACAACAAAAAAATTCATTCCGCAGTCACAAAATCATACAGGGACTCTCACTCAACGACCAGACATTTATAACAGTCTCTCTTCTTTCCTATTCATTGTTTTGGCCGGCTCTATTTTTGGATCCATGACCTTTCAGGGAATTCGTAGTTTTATCTAAATGACAACAAAAAAATTCATCTTTTGCTTTTCCGCCAGATGGCGAGTAAGCGACCCTTCTGATTCCCACTCGAGTTTATCTGCTTTTTCTGGCCATTCCTGGGTAGGACTAGAACCGTTAGGAATCTACTCTCAGAGGTTTGCCTTTTACCTTGCACAACTTTTGGTAGACCGTCTCTGGGCTGCTGTCAGGTCACAAGTCTGCTGTTACACAAACTTATACAATTCTTAAAACGCGTTTAAGCAATTCCTGCAGCGCTCTATGTATCCTTAATGACTACCTACCACCGCTTTGTCTGTTGGTCTGACCCTGTTCACAGATTTGGATTCCGTTAGCCGCTGTACACCACTTGGTTCTACCCCGGGGTATATTTCAAATTACTCTGCTGGGTCCGGAAGATGTCTTTCAGTATCACGATCCCATGGTCTAAGTGTGTTCCCTATGCCTACTTGGTTCCTGGCCATCACGTGGGACAAAAGTCCTCTTAATTCAGGCTCAGGCTAGGCATTTGAGCTATTAGACCGTCTCCTCGTGTCGATCAACCAGCTTCCACCTTCCGCACCCTTTATAATTAAAAATCGTTTTTTATACTCACCCGGGTTTTTCCAAGGGCGTCCAGCGACTCCGGGAAATCCAGCCGGCTACGCCACTGTTAGTGTTAGTGTTTTATCAGAAGAATCATTCAACACTCAGAGTCGGTTCCAACGCCAATGCGGCCTTTATTAATGCCAGCGGGGAGGAAGCCTCAGGACTGGATCCAGGCACTTCACTCCGCAGAACAAAGGGTTTCATGGATCTTTATATGTTTTACAACAGTTTACTACAGTTACATACAAAAGTTTACTACAGTTACATTAAACCAATAGATAGAGTTAGTCTCTAAACATAAAGTGGCTCATGTGTTGCCAAGAGATGTGTTGCTAAGGGATGTGTTGCTAGGAATGACTCATGTGTCTTGTAACATGGCCTGGGCCTCCCTTATCTTACTGTCCTTGGATGCTGTGTTTGGGTAGCCTCCTTATCTCAATCCTGCTACAGAGTCGTATTGTCCTTACTTTCAACAGAACATTTAGTCCTGAGGCCTGGCTGATTTAGAGACACCTGCAGAGTTTGCTTCTAGTCCTGTGTGTGGGAAACAACAAGTATCAGTCTCCAAGAATGCGGTCTAATTTCAGCTAACAGAAGTCCCTTGAGGCTTCACTGGTAGCCATTTTATGGTACAAGTTACATATTTAGTTCTAACCTTATACTACAGGTGTATTTCTAACCTTATCCTACAGGTGCCGTTGCCCTAGGGTGCCTAATACCTACAACACCATCCATGAGTTTTATAATCACCCTCACCAAATGCATCTATCGGGTGAATACCTCACTTTAACTCACTCATAGGTCTATTTATTGGCCCCTTGTAGGAGAAGAGAGTGCAAAACGCAAGGGAGAGGGAGAGAACTGCAGGTAGCCAGCCACAAATAGTCCAGCTCACAGATGCAGAGGAGGATGCCCTGAAAAAAGTCATCATCATAGGCAGTCCCTCGAAATCAAAGAAGACTTTCTTCCACCCTAAAAGTGAGTTCTTAGGTGACTAAACAGTCTAATACGGGAATTACAGTCTCTGTCACAGGTGGGACACCACAGTCGTTGAAGGAAAGGGTGGGTGGGGAGTCTGGTTTGCCGCATGCTCCTTCCGCTGCCTGCACTTGGTTTCTGCATGCTCTCGGCGACAAGACTCGAGGTGCTCAGTGCCCTCCCAGATGCTCTTCATCCGCTTAGGGCAGTCTTTGGCCAGGAACTCCCAGATATCGGTGGGGATGTTGCATTTTATCAAGGAGGCTTTGAGGGTATCCTTGAAATGTTTCCTCTTCCCACCTGGGGCTCGCTTGCCGTGTAGGAGTTCCGAGTAGAGCGCTTGCTTTGGAAGTCTTGTGTCAGGCATGCGAACAATGTGGCCCACCCAACAGAGCTGGTCGAGTGTGGTCAGTGCTTTGATGCTGGGGACATTGGCCTGATCGAGGACACCAATGTTGGTGCTTCTGTCCTCCCAGGGGATTTGCAGGATTTTGCGGAGACATCGTTGGTGTTATTTCTCCAGTGATTTTAGGTGACTACTGTATATGGTTCATGTCTCTGAGCCATAAAGGAGGGCGGGTATCACTACAGACCTGTAGGCCATGAGTTTGGTGCCAGATTTGAGGGCCTGATCTTCGAACACCCTCTTCCTCAGGTGGCTGAAGGCTGCGCTAACGCACTGGAGGCAGTGTTGAACCTCGTCGTCGTTGTCTGCCCTAGCTGATAATAGGCTCCCGAGGTATGGAAAGTGGTCCACATTGTCCAGGGCTGCGCCGTGGATCTTGATGACTGGGGGGCAGTGCTGTGTGGCGAGGTCAGATTGGTGGATGACCTTTGTTTTATGGATGTTTAGCGTAAGAACCATGCTTTCGTACGCCTCAGTGAAGATGTTGACTATGACTTGGAGTTCAGTTTCTGAATGTGTGCAGACACAAGTGTCATCCGCGTACTGTAGCTCAACCACAGAGGATGGGACGGTCTTGGATCTGGCCTGGAGATGACGAAGGTTGAACAGATTCCCACTGGTTCTGTAGTTTAGTTCCACTCCAGCGGGGAGCTTGTTGAGTGTGAGGTGGAGCTTTGCAGCGAGGATGACGCAATCCTGCTTGACCCCGGTCCGGACGTGGATTGGGTCTGTGGTGGATCTGTTGGTCAGGATCACGGCTTGTATGTCGTCGTGGAGCAGGCGGAGGATGGTGACAAACTTTTGAGGACAGCCAAAATGGAGGAGGACGCTCCATATTCACTCGCGGTTAACATTGTCAAGGGCCTTTGTAAGTCAAAGAAGGCCATGTACAAAGGTTGGTGCTGTTCCCTGCATTTCTCTTGCAGTTGTCGCACTGTAAAGATCAAGTCCGTTGTACACTGTAGTGAACGGAATCCGCACTGTGACTCCAGGAGGAGCTCCTCAGCCACAGGGAGAAGACTGTTGAGGAGGATTCTAGCGATGACCTTCCCAGTGGCTGATAACAGGGTGATTCCTCTGTAGTTGTTGCAGTCGGTCGTCCCCTTTTTAAAGATAGTCACGATTACTGCATCTCTGAGATCTCCCGGCATGCTCTCCTCCTTCCAGATGAGAGAGATGAGGTCATGCATTCATGCCAATAATGCCTCTCCGCCAAACTTTAGTGCCTCAGCGGGGATTCCATCCGCTCCTGATGCCTTGTTGTTCTTGAGTTGACGGATGGCCTTTTTTACCTCGTGCAGGGTTGGGGTTTTGCTGAGATGGTGGCGGGTAGCATGCTGCGGGATGGGATCGAGGACACTCGAGTCAAAGACAGAGTCTCGGTTAAGGAGATCTTCAAAGTGTTCCTTCCAACGGGTCCTGACTGCCTCGGTATCCTTGATGAGCGTCTCCCAGTTCTTGGCCAGCAGTGGGGTGGTGCCTTGGGTGCTTGGGCCATAGGTGAAATTGACTGCGGTGAAGAATCCTCGCACATCATGGCTGTCGGCCAGCTGCTGAATCTCCTGTGCTTTCTCCACCCACCATCTATTCTTTAGGTCACGGGTTTTTTGTTGGACCTTGGCCTTAAGCCGTCTGTAAAGCTGCTTTGCTGCTCCCGAGTTGGGTTGTTGTTTTAGGTTCAGAAATGCCCTGCGCTTGCGATTTATTAGCTCCTGGATCTCCTGGTCATTCTCATCAACCCAGTCCTGGTGTTTCCTGGTTGAGTGACCGAGTGTCGCTTCGCAGGCATTGGATATGGTGGCCCGGAGGGCAGACCCAAATGCTGTGGACATTCTGCATCTCGGGGTCATTAAGGCACGCCAGGTTAGCAGTGAGGCGCTGGCTGTCTAGGGCTCTCTTAGCTGGGTCTTTGAGTGCCCCGGCGTTGATTTTTTTGCGGCACTGCTTCTGCTGCCGTCGCTGCTTTGGGGCTATATTGATGTTGATGATGAAATGGATTAGGCGGTGGTCCATACAGCAGTCGTCAGCTCCTGTCATGGGCGGATGATGCGCATATCCTTGCGATTTCTGGCTTGAACGATGACATAGTAGAGCAGGTGCCAGTGTTTGGAGTGAGGGTGTTGTCACGATGCCTTGTACTTGTCCCTCTGGCGGAACAAGGTGTTAGTGATGACAAGGTTGTGTTCTCGGCATTTTGTCAGGAGCAGGGTATCGCTGGAGTTTGTTTTCCCAACCCCTCTCTGCCGATCACACCTCCCCGGAGGTTTGTGTCCTTACCGACTCTGGCGTTGAAGTCGCTGAGGAGGATCAGTTTGTCGTCTGTAGCGACGTGGGACAGGGATTGTTCGAGGCTGGAATAAAATCCCTCTTTGGCCTCATCTGTTGCATCAAGAGTTGGGGCATACGCGCTGATAACTGCGGTGCACTGGTTCTGGGATAGGGTGAATCGGAGAGTCATGAGACGTTCGCTAATCCCACAGGGGGAGTCGCTGAGGCTCTTGATGGCAAAACCGACTCCGTGGAGGCGGCTTTCTTCCTCTGGTTTGCCTTTCCTTGTTCTTTGAGCTGGCCTTCCCCTGCCCGCTGGGTCTCACTTAGGGCGGTGATGTCGACATCAAAGCGTCTAAATTCTCGGGTAACAATGGCGGTGAGGCATTCCGGTCTGTCGCTGTTGGAGTTGTCCATGAGGGTCCTGACGTTCCCGGTCCCGAACTATATTTTGAAGGGTGGAAGATGCCTGTGCGTGAGTTCTTTTAACATGGGGTGACCATTGCAGACCGGCTACCACATGAGCTTAGCAGAGCAAGGTCTTGGTCCAGTGGCAAGCGGATCCAAGACAACTGGAGGCCAGGCACTGCTGCATGAGACTATCTGCCTACGGCAAGATGCGAGCTGTAAGCTCGGCTTTGAGAAGCGCCCTTCGGTGAGGTGTTGAGAAAAGTGAGGTCTGGCTGAGGGCAGGTATTGGAAAGGTCAGAGGTCCACATTGTGGCAGGAGGAGAGGATAAATCGGTCAGAGTTACCACAGCCATTGTACACACCACATGCTCGACAGAGACTCCGCCATTAAATGAGGGCAGCGGCCAGAACGTCGATGAAAGGGTGAAGGCCAGGACGTCGCTGGAGGATTGTAGGCCCAAGCGTCACCGGAGGATTGTAGGCCCAAACATCGCTGGAGGATTGTAGGCCCAAGCATTGCCGGGGGATTGTAGGTCCAAGCATCCCTGGAGGATTTTAGGCCCAAGCATCGCTGGAGGACTGTAGACCCAAGCGTTGCTGGAGGATTGTAGGCCCAAGCATCTCTGGAGGATTGTAGGCCCAAGCATCGCTGGAGGATTGTAGGCCCTAGCTTCGCTGGAGGAATGTAGGCCCAAGCGTCGCTGGAGGATTGTAGGCCCAAGTGTCGCTAGAAGATTGTAGGCCCAAGCGTCGCTGGAGGATTGTAGACCCAAGCGTCGCTGGAGGATTGTAGGCCCAAGCGTCGCTGGAGGATTGTACGCCCAAGCGTCGCTGGAGGATTGTAGACCCAAGTGTCGCTGGAGGACTGTCGGCCCAAGCATCGCTGGAGGATTGTAGACCCAAGTGTCGCTGGAGGACTGTAGGCCCAAGCATCGCTAGAGGACTGTAGGCCCAAGCAGTGTTGGAGGATTATCGGCCCAAGCGTCGCTGGAGGATTGTAGACCCAAGTGTTGCTGGAGGATTGTAGGCCCAAGCGTCATTGAAGGATTGTAGGCCCAAGCATCGCTGGAGGATTGTAGGCCCAAGCGTCACCAGAGGATTGTAGGCCCAAGCGTCGCCGGGGGATTGTACCCCAAGCGTCGCTGGAGGATTGTAGGCCCAAGCTTCACTGGAGAATTGTAGGCTCAAGCATTGCTGGAGGACTGTAGGCCCAAGCGACGCTGGAGGACTGTAGGCTCAAGCATCGCTGGAGGATTGTAGGCTCAAGAGTCGCTGGAGGATTGTAGCCCCAAGCTTCGCTGGAGGACGGTAGGCCCAAGCGTCGCTGGAGGATTGTAGGCCCAAGCATTGCTGGAGGATTGTAGGCCCAAGCTTCACTGGAGGATTGTAGGCTCAAGCATTGGAGGACTGTAGGCCCAAGCGTCGCTGGAGGACTAAAGGCTCAAGCATCGCAGGAGGATTGTAGGCCCAAGCATTGTTGGAGGATTGTAGGTCCAAGCATTGCTGGAGGATAGTAGGCCCAAGCTTCACTGGAGGATTGTAGGCCCAAGCGTCGCTGGAGGATTGTAGGCCCAAGTGTCACAGGAAGATTGTAGGCCCAAGCGTCACCGCTGGATTGTAGGCCCAAGCTTCGCTGGAGGATTGTAGGCTCAAGCGTCGCTGGAGGATTGTAGGCCCAAGCTTCGCTGGAGGATTGTAGGCCCAAGCGTCGATGGAGGATTGTACACCCAATCGTCACTGGAGGATTGTAGGCCCAAGCGTCGCTGGAGGACTGTAGGCCCAAGCGTCGCTGGAGGATTGTAGACCCAAGCATCGCTGGAGGACTGTAGGCCCAAGCATCGCTGGAGGATTGTAGACCCAAGCATTGCTGGAGGACTGTAGGCCCAAGCATCGCTGGAGGACTGTAGGCCCAAGCGTCATTGGAGGATTGTAGGCCCAAGCATCGCTGGAGGATTGTAGACCCAAGCGTTGCTGGAGAATTGTAGGCCCAAGCGTCACCGGAGGATTGTAGGCCCAAGCGTCGCCGGGGGATTGTCGGCCCAAGCGTCACTGGAGGATTGTAGGCCCAAGCGTTGCTGGAAGATTGTAGGCCCAAGCATCGCTGGAGGATTGTGGGCCCAAGCGCGCTGGGGGATTGTAGGCCCAAGCGTCGCTGGAGGATTGTAGGCACAAGCATCGCTAGAGGATTGTAGGCCCAAGCATCACCAGAGGACTGTAGGCCCAAACATCGCTGGCGGATTGCAGACCCAAGCGTCACTGGATGACTGTAGGCCCAAGCATCGCTGGAGGATTGTAGACCCAAGCGTCACTGGAGGACTGTAGGCCCAAGTGTCGCTGGAGGACTGTAGGCCCAAGCGTCGTTGGAGGATTGTAGGCCCAAGCATCGCTGGAGGATTGTAGGCCCAAGCGTCACCGGAGGATTGTAGGCCCAAGCGTCGCCGGGGGATTGTAGGCCCAAGCATCGCTGGAGGATTGTAGGCCCAAGCGTCGCTGGAAGATTGTGGGCCCAAGCATCGCTGGAGGATTGTATGTCTAAGCGCGCTGCGGGATTGTAGGCCCAAGCGTCGCTGGAGGATTGTAGGCTCAAGCATCGCTGGAGGACTGTAGGCCCAAGCATCGCTGAAGAATTGTAGGCTCAAGCATCGCTGGAGGACTGTAGGCCCAAGCATCGGTGGAAGATTGTAAGCCCAAGCGTCGCTGGAGGATTGTAGGCCCAAGCATCGCTGGAGGATTGTAGGCCCAAGCATCGTCGGAAGATTGTAAGCCCAAGCTTCGGTGGAGGATTGTAGGCCCAAGCGTCGCTGGAGGATTGTAGACCCAAGCATCGCTGGAAGATTGTAGGCCCAAGCGTTGTTGGAGGATTGTCGGCCCAAGCATCGCTGGAGGACTGTAGGCCCAAGCGTCGCTGGAGGATTGTAGACCCAAGCGTCGCTGGAGGACTGTAGGCCCAAGCGTTGTTGGAGGATTGTAGGCCCAACCATCGCTGGAGGATAGTAGACACAAGCATTGCTGGTGGCTTGTAGGCCCAAGCGTTGCTGAAGGATTGTAGGCCCAAGCATCACCAGAGGATTGTAGGCCCAAGCGTCGCCGGGGGATTGTAGGCCCAAGCATCGCCGGGGGATTGTAGGCCCAAACGTCGCTGGAGGATTGTAGGCCCAAGCGTTGCTGGAGGACTGAAGGCCCAAGCGTCGCTGGAGGATTGTAGGCCCAAGCGTCGCTGGAGGATTGTAGACCCAAGCTTCGCTGGAGGACTGTAGGCCTAAGCATCGCTGGAGGATTGTAGGCCCAAGCATCGCTGGAGGATTGTAGGCCCAAGCTTCGCTGAAGGATTGTAGGCCCAAACTTCGCTGGAGGATTGTAGGCCCAAGCTTCGCTGGAGGAATGTAGGCCCAAGTGTCACTGGAAGATTGTAGGCCCAAGCGTCAGCGGAGGATTGTAGGCCCAAGCGTCGCTGGAGGATTGTAGGCCCAAGCGTCGCTGGAGGATTGTAGGCTCAAGCATCGCTGGAGGATTGTAGGCCCAAGCTTCGCTGGAGGATTGTAGGCCCAAGTGTCGCTGGAGGATTTTAGGCCCAAGCGTCGCTGGAGGATTGTAGACACAAGTGTTGCTGGAGGATTGTAGGCCCAAGCGTCGCTGAAGGATTGTAGGCCCAAGCGTCACCAGAGGATTGTAGGCCCAAGCGTCGCCGGGGGATTGTAGGCCCAAGCGTCGCCGGGGGATTGTAGGCCCAAGCGTCGCTGGAAGATTGTAGGCCCAAGCGTCGCTGGAGGATTGTAGGCCCAAGCGTTGCTGGAGGACTGTAGGCCCAAGCGTTGCTGGAGGATTGTAGGCCCAAGCGTCGCTGGAGGATTGTAGGCCCAAGCTTCGCTGGAGGACTGTAGGCCTAAGCATCGCTGGAGGATTGTAGGCCCAAGCATCGCTGGAGGATTGTAGGCCCAAGCTTCGCTGGAGGATTGTAGGCTCAAGCGTTGCTGGAGGACTGTAGGCCCAAGCACCGCTGGAGGACTGCAGGCCCAAGCATCGCTGCAGGATTGTAGGCCCAAGCATCGCTGGAGGATTTTAGGCCCAAGCATCTCTGGAGGATTGTAGGCCCAAACTTCGCTGGAGGATTGTATGCCCAAGCGTCGCTGGAGGATTGTAGGCCCAAGTATCACTGGAAGATTGTAGGCCCAAGCCTCACCGGAGGATTGTAGGCCCAAGCGTCGCTGGAGGATTGTAGGCCCAAGCATCGCTGGAGGATTGTAGGCCCAAGCGTCGCTGGAGGATTGTAGGCCCAAGCGTCGCTGGAGGATTGTAGGCTCAAGCATCGCTGGAGGATTGTAGGCCCAAACTTCGCTGGAGGATTGTAGGCCCAAGCGTCGCTGTAGGATTGGAGACCCAAGCGTCGCTGGAGGATTGTAGGCCCAAGCGTCGCTGGAGGACTGTAGGCCCAAGCGTTGTTGGAGGATTGTAGGCCCAAGCATCGCTGGAGGATTGTAGACCCAAGCTGTGCTGGAGGATTGTAGGCCGAAGCTTCGCTGAAGGATTGTAGGCCCAAGCGTCGCTGGAGGATTGTAGGCCCAAGCGTCGCCGGGGGATTGTAGGCCCAAGCATCGCTGGAGGATTGTAGGCCCAAGCGTCGCTGGAAGATTGTGGGCCCAAGCATCGCTGGAGGATTGTAGGCCCAAGCGCGCTGCGGGATTGCAGGCCCAAGCGTCGCTGGAGGATTGTAGGCTCAAGCATCGCTGGAGGACTGTAGGCCCAAGCATCGCTGAAGAATTGTAGGCTCAAGCATCGCTGGAGGACTGTAGGCCCAAGCGTCAGTGGAAGATTGTAAGCCCAAGCGTCGCTGGAGGGTTGTAGGCCCAAGCATCGCCGGGGGATTGTAGGCCCAAACGTCGCTGGAGGATTGTAGGCCCAAGCGTTGCTGGAGGACTGAAGGCCCAAGCGTCACTGGAGGATTGTAGGCCCAAGCGTCGCTGGAGGATTGTAGGCCCAAGCTTCGCTGGAGGACTGTAGGCCTAAGCATCGCTGGAGGACTGTAGGCCTAAGCATCGCTGGAGGATTGTAGGCCCAAGAATCGCTGGAGGATTGTAGGCCCAAGCTTCGCTGAAGGATTGTAGGCCCAAACTTCGCTGGAGGATTGTAGGCCCAAGCTTCGCTGGAGGAATGTAGGCCCAAGTGTCACTGGAAGATTGTAGGCCCAAGCGTCAGCGGAGGATTGTAGGCCCAAGCGTCGCTGGAGGATTGTAGGCCCAAGCGTCGCTGGAGGATTGTAGGCTCAAGCATCGCTGGAGGATTGTAGGCCCAAGCTTCGCTGGAGGATTGTAGGCCCAAGTGTCGCTGGAGGATTTTAGGCCCAAGCGTCGCTGGAGGATTGTAGACACAAGTGTTGCTGGAGGATTGTAGGCCCAAGCGTCGCTGAAGGATTGTAGGCCCAAGCGTCACCAGAGGATTGTAGGCCCAAGCGTCGCCGGGGGATTGTAGGCCCAAGCGTCGCCGGGGGATTGTAGGCCCAAGCGTCGCTGGAAGATTGTAGGCCCAAGCGTCGCTGGAGGATTGTAGGCCCAAGCGTTGCTGGAGGACTGTAGGCCCAAGCGTTGCTGGAGGATTGTAGGCCCAAGCGTCGCTGGAGGATTGTAGGCCCAAGCTTCGCTGGAGGACTGTAGGCCTAAGCATCGCTGGAGGATTGTAGGCCCAAGCATCGCTGGAGGATTGTAGGCCCAAGCTTCGCTGGAGGATTGTAGGCTCAAGCGTTGCTGGAGGACTGTAGGCCCAAGCACCGCTGGAGGACTGCAGGCCCAAGCATCGCTGCAGGATTGTAGGCCCAAGCATCGCTGGAGGATTTTAGGCCCAAGCATCTCTGGAGGATTGTAGGCCCAAACTTCGCTGGAGGATTGTATGCCCAAGCGTCGCTGGAGGATTGTAGGCCCAAGTATCACTGGAAGATTGTAGGCCCAAGCCTCACCGGAGGATTGTAGGCCCAAGCGTCGCTGGAGGATTGTAGGCCCAAGCATCGCTGGAGGATTGTAGGCCCAAGCGTCGCTGGAGGATTGTAGGCCCAAGCATCTCTGGAGGATTGTAGGCCCAAACTTCGCTGGAGGATTGTATGCCCAAGCGTCGCTGGAGGATTGTAGGCCCAAGTATCACTGGAAGATTGTAGGCCCAAGCCTCACCGGAGGATTGTAGGCCCAAGCGTCGCTGGAGGATTGTAGGCCCAAGCATCGCTGGAGGATTGTAGGCCCAAGCGTCGCTGGAGGATTGTAGGCCCAAGCGTCGCTGGAGGATTGTAGGCTCAAGCATCGCTGGAGGATTGTAGGCCCAAACTTCGCTGGAGGATTGTAGGCCCAAGCGTCGCTGTAGGATTGGAGACCCAAGCGTCGCTGGAGGATTGTAGGCCCAAGCGTCGCTGGAGGACTGTAGGCCCAAGCGTTGTTGGAGGATTGTAGGCCCAAGCATCGCTGGAGGATTGTAGACCCAAGCTGTGCTGGAGGATTGTAGGCCGAAGCTTCGCTGAAGGATTGTAGGCCCAAGCGTCGCTGGAGGATTGTAGGCCCAAGCGTCGCCGGGGGATTGTAGGCCCAAGCATCGCTGGAGGATTGTAGGCCCAAGCGTCGCTGGAAGATTGTGGGCCCAAGCATCGCTGGAGGATTGTAGGCCCAAGCGCGCTGCGGGATTGCAGGCCCAAGTGTCGCTGGAGGATTGTAGGCTCAAGCATCGCTGGAGGACTGTAGGCCCAAGCATCGCTGAAGAATTGTAGGCTCAAGCATCGCTGGAGGACTGTAGGCCCAAGCGTCAGTGGAAGATTGTAAGCCCAAGCGTCGCTGGAGGGTTGTAGGCCCAAGCATCGCCGGAGGATTGTAGGCCCAAGCATCGTCGGAAGATTGTAAGCCCAAGTTTCGCTGGAGGATTGTAGGCCCAAGCGTCGCTGGAGGATTGTAGACCCAAGCGTCACTGGAGGATTGTAGGCTCAAGCGTCGCTGGAGGAATGTAGGCCCAAGCTTCGCTGGAGGATTGTAGGCCCAAGCGTCGCTGGAGGATTGTAGACCCAAGCATCGCTGGAGGATTGTCGGCCCAAGCGTCGCTGGAGGATTGTAGGCCCAAGCGTCGCTGGAGGATTGTCGGCCCAAGTGTCGCTGGAGGACTGTAGGCCCAAGCGTCGCTGGAGGAGTGCAGGCCCAAGCGTTGCTGGAGGACTGTAGGCCCAAGCGTCGCTGGAGGATTGTAGCCCCAAGCTTCGCTGGAGGACTGTAGGCCCAAGCATCGCTGGAGCATTGTAGGCCCAAGCGTCGCTGGAGGATTGTAGACCCAAGCGTCGCTGGAGGATTGTCGACCCAAGCGTCGCTGGAGGATTGTAGGCCCAACCGTCGCTGGAGGATAGTAGACCCAAGCATTTCTGGAGGATTGTTGGCCCAAGCGTCGCTGGAGGATTGTAGGCCCAAGCTTCGCTGGAGGACTGTAGGCCCAAGCATCGCTGGAGGATTTTAGGCCCAAGCGTCGCTGGAGGATTGTAGACCCAAGCGTCGCTGGAGAATTGTCCGCCCAAGCATCGCTGGAGGATTGTCGGCCCAAGCGTCGCTGGAGGAGTGTAGGCCCAAGCGTCGCTGGAGGAATGTAGGCCCAAGCGTCGCTGGAGGATTCTACACCCAAGTGTCACTGGAGGACTGTAGGCCCAAGCGTCGCTGGAGGATTGTAGACCCAAGTGTCACTGGGGGACTGTAGGCCCAAGCATTGTTGGAGGATTGTAGGCCCAACCATCGCTGGAGGATAGTAGACCCAAGCATTGCTGGTGGCTTGTAGGCCCAAGCGTCGCTGAAGGATTGTAGGCCCAAGCGTCACCAGAGGATTGTACGCCCAAGCGTCGCCGGGGGATTGTAGCCCCAAGCATTTACGGGGGATTGTAGGCCCAAGTGTCGCTGGAGGATTGTAGGCCCAAGCATTGCTGGAGGACTGTAGGCACATGCGTCGCTGGAGGATTGTAGGCCCAAGCGTCGCTGGAGGATTGTAGGCCCAAGCTTCGCTGGAGGACTGTAGGCCTAAGCATCGCTGGAGGATTGTAGGCCCAAGCATCGCAGCAGGATTGTAGGCCCAAGCTTCGCTGGAGGACTGTAGGCTCTAGCGTTGCTGGAGGACTGTAGGCCCAAGCGTCGCTGGAGGACTGTAGGCCCAAGCATCGCTGGAGGATTGTAGGCCCAAGCATCGCTGGAGGATTGTAGGCCCAAGCATCGCTGGAGGATTGTAGGCCCAAAATTTGCTGGAGGATTGTAGGCCCAAGCGTCGCTGAAGGATTGTAGGCCCAAGCGTCATCTGAGGATTGTAGGCACAAGCGTCGCCGGGGGATTGTAGGCCCAAGCGTCACCGGGGGATTGTAGGCCCAAGCGTCGCTGGAGGATTGTAGGCCCAAGCGTTGCCGGAGGACTGTAGGCCCAAAGCGTCGCTGGAGGATTGTAGGCCCAAGCATCGCTGGAGGATTGTAGGCCCAAGCTTCGCTGGAGGACTGTAGGCCCAAGCATCGCTGGAGGATTGTAGGCCCAAGCATCGCTGGAGGATTGTAGACCCAAGCGTCGCTGGAGGATTGTAGGCTCAAGCGTCGCTGAAGGATTGTAGGCCCAAGCGTCGCTGGAAGATTGTAGACCCAAGCATCGCTGGAGGATTGTCCGCCCAAGCGTCGCTGGAGGATTGTCGGCCCAAGCATTGCTGGAGGACTGTGGCCCAAGCATCGCTGGAGGATTGTAGACCCAAGCGTCGCTGGAGGACTGTAGGCCCAAGCGTCGCTGGAGGATTGTAGACCCAAGTGTCACTGGAGGACTGTAGGCCCAAGCGTCGCTGGAGGACTGTAGGCCCAAGCGTTGTTGGAGGATTGTAGGCCCAAGCATCGCTGGAGGATTGTAGACCCAAGCTGTGCTGGAGGATTGTAGGCCCAAGCGTTGCTGAAAGATTGTAGGCCCAAGCATCATCAGAGGATTGTAGGACCAAGCGTCGCCGGGGGATTGTAGGCCCAAGCATCACCGGGGGATTGTAGGCCCAAGTGTCGCTGGAGGATTGTAGGCCCAAGCGTTGCTGGAGGACTGTAGGCCCAAGCATCGCTGGAGGATTGTAGGCCCAAGCGTCGCTGGAGGATTGTAGGCCCAAGCATCACCGGGGGATTGTAGGCCCAAGTGTCGCTGGAGGATTGTAGGCCCAAGCATTGCTGGAGGACTGTAGGCCCATGCGTCGCTGGAGGATTGTAGGCCCAAGTGTCGCTGGAGGATTGTAGGCCCAAGCTTCGCTGGAGGACTGTATGCCTAAGCATCGCTGGAGGATTGTAGGCCCAAGCATCGCAGCAGGATTGTAGGCCCAAGCTTCGCTGGAGGACTGTAGGCTCTAGCGTTGCTGGAGGACTGTAGGCCCAAGCGTCGCTGGAGGACTGTAGGCCCAAGCATCGCTGGAGGATTGTAGGCCCAAGCATCGCTGGCGGATTGTAGGCCCAAGCATCGCTGGAGGATTGTAGGCCCAAACTTCGCTGGAGGATTGTAGGCTCAAGCATCTCTGGAGGATTGTAGGCCCAAGCTTCGCTGGAGGATTGTAGGCCCAAGCATCGCTGGAGGATTGTAGGCCCAAGCGTCGCTGGAGGATTGTAGACCCAAGCGTTGCTGGAGGATTGTAGGCCCAAGCGTCGCTGAAGGATTGTAGGCCCAAGCGTCATCTGAGGATTGTAGGCACAAGCGTCGCCGGGGGATTGTAGGCCCAAGCGTCACCGGGGGATTGTAGGCCCAAGCGTCACTGGAGGATTGTAGGCCCAAGCGTTGCCGGGGGACTGTAGGCCCAAGCGTCGCTGGAGGATTGTAGGCCCAAGCATCGCTGGAGGATTGTAGGCCCAAGCTTCGCTGGAGGACTGTAGGCCCAAGCATCGCTGGAGGATTGTAGGCCCAAGCATCGCTGGAGGATTGTAGACCCAAGCGTCGCTGGAGGATTGTAGGCTCAAGCGTCGCTGAAGGATTGTAGGCCCAAGCGTCGCTGGAAGATTGTAGACCCAAGCATCGCTCGAGGATTGTCGGCCCAAGCGTCGCTGGAGGATTGTCGGCCCAAGCATTGCTGGAGGACTGTGGCCCAAGCATCGCTGGAGGATTGTAGACCCAAGCGTCGCTGGAGGACTGTAGGCCCAAGCGTCGCTGGAGGATTGTAGACCCAAGTGTCACTGGAGGACTGTAGGCCCAAGCGTCGCTGGAGGACGGTAGGCCCAAGCGTTGTTGGAGGATTGTAGGCACAAGCATCGCTGGAGGATTGTAGACCCAAGCTGTACTGGAGGATTGTAGGCCCAAGCGTTGCTGAAAGATTGTAGGCCCAAGCATCACCAGAGGATTGTAGGACCAAGCGTCGCCGGGGGATTGTAGGCCCAAGCATCACCGGGGGATTGTAGGCCCAAGTGTCGCTGGAGGATTTTAGGCCCAAGCGTTGCTGGAGGACTGTAGGCCCAAGCATCGCTGGAGGATTGTAGGCCCAAGCGTCGCTGGAAGATTGTGGGCCCAAGCATCGCTGGAGGATTGTAGGCCCAAGCGTCGCTGGAGGATTGTAGACCCAAGCGTCGCTGGAGGATTGTCGGCCCAAGCGTCGCTGGAGGATTGTCGGCCCAAGCGTCGCTGGAGGAGTGTAGGCCCAAGCGTTGCTGGAGGATTGTACACCCAAGCATCGCTGGAGGACTGTAGGCCCAAGCGTCGCTGGAGGATTGTAGACCCAAGTGTCACTGGAGGACTGTAGGCCCAAGCGTTGTTGGAGGAGTGTAGGCCCAACCATCGCTGGAGGATAGTAGACCAAAGCATTGCTGGAGGCTTGTAGGCCCAAGCGTCGCTGGAGGATTGTAGGCCCAAGCGTTGCTGGAGGACTGTAGGCCCAAGCGTCGCTGGAGGATTGTAGGCCCAAGCGTCGCTGGAGGATTGTAGACCCAAGCTTCGCTGGAGGACTGTAGGCCTAAGCATCACTGGAGGATTGTAGGCCCAAGCATCGCAGGAGGATTGTAGGCCCAAGCTTCGCTGGAGGACTGTAGGCTCTAGCATTGCTGGAGGACTGTAGGCCCAAGCGTCGCTGGAGGACTGTAGGCCCAAGCATCGCTGGAGGATTGTAGGCCCAACCGTCGCTGGAGGATTGTAGGCCCAAGCGTCGCTGGAGGATTGTAGGCTCAAGCATCGCTGGAGGATTGTAGGCCCAAGCTTCGCTGGAGGATTGTAGGCCCAAGCGTCGCTGGAGGATTGTAGGCCCAAGAGTTGCTGGAGGATTGTAGGCCCAAGCGTCACTGAAGGATTGTAGGCCCAAGCGTCACCTGAGGATTGTAGGCCCAAGTGTCGCCGGGGGATTGTAGGCCCAAGCAACACCGGGGGATTGTAGGCCCAAGCGTCGCTGGAGGATTGTAGGCCCAAGCGTTGCTGGAGGACTGTAGGCCCAAGCGTCGCTGGAGGACTGTAGGCCCAAGCATCGCTGGAGGATTGTAGGCCCAAGCATCGCTGGAGGATTGTAGGCCCAAGCATCGCTGGAGGATTGTAGGCCCAAACTTCGCTGGAGGATTGTAGGCCCAAGCGAAGCTGGAGGAATGTAGGCCCAAGTGTCACTGGAAGATTGTAGGCCCAAGCGTCGCTGGAGGATTGTAGGCTCAAGCATCTGTGGAGGATTGTAGGCCCAAGCTTCGCTGGAGGATTGTAGGCCCAAGCATTGCTGGAGGATTGTAGGCCAAAGCGTCGCTGGAGGATTGTAGACCCAAGCGTTGCTGGAGGATTGTAGGCCCAAGCGTCGCTGAAGGATTGTAGGCCCAAGCGTCATCTGAGGATTGTAGGCACAAGCGTCGCCGGGGGATTGTAGGCCCAAGCGTCACCGGGGGATTGTAGGCCCAAGCGTCGCTGGAGGATTGTAGGCCCAAGCGTTGCCGGAGGACTGTAGGCACAATCGTCGCTGGAGGATTGTAGGCCCAAGCATCGCTGGAGGATTGTAGGCCCAAGCGTCGCTGGAAGATTGTAGACCCAAGCATCGCTGGAGGACTGTGGCCCAAGCATCGCTGGAGGATTGTAGACGCAAGCGTCGCTGGAGGACTGTAGGCCCAAGCTTCGCTGGAGGATTGTAGACCCAAGTGTCACTGGAGGACTGTAGGCCCAAGCGTCGCTGGAGGACTGTAGGCCCAAGCGTTGTTGGAGGATTGTAGGCCCAAGCTTCGCTGGAGGATTGTAGACCCAAGCTGTGCTGGAGGATTGTAGGCCCAAGCGTTGCTGAAAGATTGTAGGCCCAAGCATCACCAGAGGATTGTAGGACCAAGCGTCGCCGGGGGATTGTAGGCCCAAGCATCACCGGGGGATTGTAGGCCCAAGTGTCGCTGGAGGATTGTAGGCCCAAGCGTTGCTGGAGGACTGTAGGCCCAAGCATCGCTGGAGGATTGTAGGCCCAAGCGTCGCTGGAAGATTGTGGGCCCAAGCATCGCTGGAGGATTGTAGGCCCAAGCGTCGCTGGAGGATTGTAGACCCAAGCGTCGCTGGAGGATTGTCGGCCCAAGCGTCGCTGGAGGATTGCCGGCCCAAGCGTCGCTGGAGGAGTGTAGGCCCAAGCGTTGCTGGAGGATTGTACACCCAAGCGTCGCTGGAGGACTGTAGGCCCAAGTGTCGCTGGAGGATTGTAGACCCAAGTGTCACTGGAGGGTTGTAGGCCCAAGCGTTGTTGGAGGATTGTAGGCCCAACCATCGCTGGAGGATAGTAGACTCAAGCATTGCTGGTGGCTTGTAGGCCCAAGCGTCACTGAAGGATTGTAGGCCCAAGCGTCGCCGGGGGATTGTAGGCCCAAGCATCGCCGGGGGATTGTAGGCCCAAGTGTCGCTGGAGGATTGTAGGCCCAAGCGTTGCTGGAGGAATGTAGGCCCAAGCGTCGCTGGAGGATTGTAGGCCCAAGCGTCGCTGGAGGATTGTAGACCCAAGCTTCGCTGGAGGACTGTAGGCCTAAGCATCGCTGGAGGATTGTAGGCCCAAGCATCGCAGGAGGATTGTAGGCCCAAGCTTCGCTGGAGGACTGTAGGCTCTAGCATTGCTGGAGGACTGTAGGCCCAAGCGTCGCTGGAGGACTGTAGACCCAAGCATCGCTGGAGGATTGTAGGCCCAACCGTCGCTGGAGGATTGTAGGCCCAAGCGTCGCTGGAGGATTGTAGGCTGAAGCATCGCTGGAGGAATGTAGGCCCAAGCTTCGCTGGAGGATTGTAGGCCCAAGCGTCACTGGAGGATTGTAGGCCCAAGTGTCGCTGGAGGATTGTAGACCCAAGCATTGCTGGAGGATTGTAGGCCCAAGCGTCGCTGAAGGATTGTAGGCCCAAGCGTCACCTGAGGATTGTAGGCCCAAGCGTCGCCGGGGGATTGTAGGCCCAAGCAACACCGGGGGATTGTAGGCCCAAGCGTCGCTGGAGGATTGTACGCCCAAGCGTTGCCGGAGGACTGTAGGCCCAAGCGTCGCGGGAGGATTGTAGGCCCAAGCATCGCTTGATGGATTGTAGGCCCAAGCTTCGCTGGAGGACTGTAGGCCCAAGCATCGCTGGAGGATTGTAGGCCCAAGCATCGCTGGAGGATTGTAGACCCAAGCATTGCTGGAGGACTGTGGCCCAAGCATCGGTGGAGGATTGTAGACCCAAGCGTCGCTGGAGGACTGTAGGCCCAAGCGTCGCTGGAGGATTGTAGACCCAAGTGTCACTGGAGGACTGTAGGCCCAAGCATCGCTGGAGGACTGTAGACCCAAGCTGTGCTGGAGGATTGTAGGCCCAAGCGTTGCTGAAGGATAGTAGGCCCAAGCATCACCAGAGGATTGTAGGACCAAGCGTCGCCGGGGGAGTGTAGGCCCAAGCGTTGCCGGGGGATTGTAGGCCCAAGCGTCGCTGGAGGATTGTAGGCCCAAGCGTTGCTGGAGGACTGTAGGCCCAAGCGTTGCTGGAGGATTGCAGGCCCAAGCGTCGCTGGAGGATTGTAGGCCCAAGCTTCGCTGGAGGACTGTAGGCCTAAGCATCGCTGGAGGATTGTAGGCCCAAGCATCGCTGGAGGATTGTAGGCCCAAGCTTCGCTGGAGGATTGTAGGCTCAAGCGTTGCTGGAGGATTGTAGGCCCAAGCATCGCTGGAGGAGTGTAGGCCCAAGCTTCGCTGGAGGATTGTAGGCTCAAGCGTTGCTGGAGGACTGTAGGCCCAAGCATCGCTGGAGGACTGTAGGCCCAAGCATCGCTGGAGGATTGTAGGCCCAAGCATCGCTGGAGGATTGTCGGCCCAAGCATTGCTGGAGGACTGTGGCCCAAGCATCGCTGGAGGATTGTAGACCCAAGCGTCGCTGGAGGACTGTAGGCCCAAGCGTCGCTGGAGGATTGTAGACCCAAGTGTCACTGGAGGACTGTAGGCCCAAGCGTCGCTGGAGGACTGTAGGCCCAAGCGTTGTTGGAGGATTGTAGGCCCAAGCATCGCTGGAGGATTGTAGACCCAAGCTGTGCTGGAGGATTGTAGGCCCAAGCGTTGCTGAAAGATTGTAGGCCCAAGCATCACCAGAGGATTGTAGGACCAAGCGTCGCCGGGGGATTGTAGGCCCAAGCATCACCGGGGGATTGTAGGCCCAAGTGTCGCTGGAGGATTGTAGGCCCAAGCGTTGCTGGAGGACTGTAGGCCCAAGCATCGCTGGAGGATTGTAGGCCCAAGCGTCGCTGGAAGATTGTGGGCCCAAGCATCGCTGGAGGATTGTAGGCCCAAGCGTCGCTGGAGGATTGTAGACCCAAGCGTCGCTGGAGGATTGTCGGCCCAAGCGTCGCTGGAGGATTGTCGGCCCAAGCGTCGCTGGAGGAGTGTAGGTCCAAGCATTGCTGGAGGATTGTACACCCAAGCGTCGCTGGAGGACTGTAGGCCCAAGCGTCGCTGGAGGATTGTAGACCCAAGTGTCACTGGAGGACTGTAGGCCCAAGCGTTGTTGGAGGATTGTAGGCCCAACCATCGCTGGAGGATAGTAGACCCAAGCATTGCTGGTGGCTTGTAGGCCCAAGCGTCGCTGAAGGATTGTAGGCCCAAGCGTCGCCGGGGGATTGTAGGCCCAAGCATCGCCGGGGGATTGTAGGCCCAAGTGTCGCTGGAGGATTGTAGGCCCAAGCGTTGCTGGAGGACTGTAGGCCCAAGCGTCGCTGGAGGATTGTAGGCCCAAGCATCGCTGGAGGATTGTAGACCCAAGCTTCGCTGGAGGACTGTAGGCCTAAGCATCGCTGGAGGATTGTAGGCCCAAGCATCGCAGGAGGATTGTAGGCCCAAGCTTCGCTGGAGGACTGTAGGCTCTAGCATTGCTGGAGGACTGTAGGCCCAAGCATCGCCGGAGGACTGTAGGCCCAAGCATTGCTGGAGGATTGTAGGCCCAAGCATCGCTGGAGGATTGTAGGCCCAAGCATCACTGGAGGATTGTAGGCCCAAACTTCGCTGGAGGATTGTAGGCCCAAGCGAAGCTGGAGGAATGTAGGCCCAAGTGTCACTCGAAGATTGTAGGCCCAAGTGTCGCTGGAGGATTGTAGGCCCAAGTGTCGCTGGAGGATTGTAGACCCAAGCGTTGCTGGAGGATTGTGGCCCAAGCATCGCTGGAGGATTGTAGACCCAAGCGTCGCTGGAGGACTGTAGGCCCAAGAGTCGCTGTAGGATTGTAGACCCAAGTGTCACTGGAGGACTGTAGGCCCAAGCATCGCTGGAGGACTGTAGGCCCAAGCGTTGTTGGAGGATTGTAGGCCCAACCATCGCTGGAGGATAGTAGACCCAAGCATTGCTGGTGGCTTGTTGGCCCAAGCGTCGCTGAAGGATTGTAGGCCCAAGCGTCGCCGGGGGATTGTAGGCCCAAGCATCGCCGGGGGATTGTAGGCCCAAGTGTCGCTGGAGGATTGTAGGCCCAAGCGTTGCTGGAGGACTGTAGGCCCAAGCGTCGCTGGAGGATTGTAGGCCCAAGCGTCGCTGGAGGATTGTAGACCCAAGCTTCGCTGGAGGATAGTAGACCCAAGCATTGCTGGTGGCTTGTAGGCCCAAGCGTCGCTGAAGGATTGTAGGCCCAAGCGTCGCCGGGGGATTGTAGGCCCAAGCATCACCGGGGGATTGTAGGCCCAAGTGTCGCTGGAGGATTGTAGGCCCAAGCGTTGCTGGAGGACTGTAGGCCCAAGCGTCGCTGGAGGATTGTAGGCCCAAGCGTCGCTGGAGGATTGTAGACCCAAGCTTCGCTGGAGGACTGTAGGCCTAAGCATCGCTGGAGGATTGTAGGCCCAAGCATCGCAGGAGGATTGTAGGCCCAAGCTTCGCTGGAGGACTGTAGGCTCTAGCATTGCTGGAGGACTGTAGGCCCAAGCATCGCTGGAGGACTGTAGGCCCAAGCATCGCTGGAGGATTGTAGGCCCAAGCATCGCTGGAGGATTGTAGGCCCAAGCATCACTGGAGGATTGTAGGCCCAAACTTCGCTGGAAGATTGTAGGCCCAAGCGAAGCTGGAGGAATGTAGGCCCAAGTGTCACTCGAAGATTGTAGGCCCAAGCGTCAGCGTAGGATTGTAGGCCCAACCGTCGCTGGAGGATTGTAGGCCCAAGCGTCGCTGGAGGATTGTAGGCTCAAGCATCGCTGGAGGATTGTAGGCCCAAGCTTCGCTGGAGGATTGTAGGCCCAAGCGTCGCTGGAGGATTGTAGGCCCAAGTGTCGCTGGAGGATTGTAGACCCAAGCGTTGCTGGAGGATTGTGGCCCAAGCATCGCTGGAGGATTGTAGACCCAAGCGTCGCTGGAGGACTGTAGGCCCAAGAGTCGCTGGAGGATTGTAGACCCAAGTGTCACTGGAGGACTGTAGGCCCAAGCATCGCTGGAGGACTGTAGGCCCAAGCGTTGTTGGAGGATTGTAGGCCCAAGCATCGCTGGAGGATTGTAGACCCAAGCTGTGCTGGAGGATTGTAGGCCCAAGCGTTGCTGAAGGATAGTAGGCCCAAGCATCACCAGAGGATTGTAGGACCAAGCGTCGCCGGGGGAGTGTAGGCCCAAGCATCGCTGGAGGATTGTAGGCCCAAGCATCGCTGGAGGATTGTAGGCCCAAGCATCGCTGGAGGATTGTAGGCCCAAAATTCGCTGGAGGATTGTAGGCCCAAGCGTCGCTGAAGGATTGTAGGCCCAAGCGTCATCTGAGGATTGTAGGCACAAGCGTCGCCGGGGGATTGTAGGCCCAAGCGTCACCTGGGGATTGTAGGCCCAAGCGTCGCTGGAGGATTGTAGGCCCAAGCGTTGCCGGAGGACTGTAGGCCCAAAGCGTCGCTGGAGGATTGTAGGCCCAAGCATCGCTGGAGGATTGTAGGCCCAAGCTTCGCTGGAGGACTGTAGGCCCAAGCATCGCTGGAGGATTGTAGGCCCAAGCATCGCTGGAGGATTGTAGACCCAAGCGTCGCTGGAGGATTGTACGCTCAAGCGTCGCTGAAGGATTGTAGGCCCAAGCGTCGCTGGAAGATTGTAGACCCAAGCATCGCTGGAGGATTGTCGGCCCAAGCGTCGCTGGAGGATTGTCGGCCCAAGCATTGCTGGAGGACTGTGGCCCAAGCATCGCTGGAGGATTGTAGACCCAAGCGTCGCTGGAGGACTGTAGGCCCAAGCGTCGCTGGAGGATTGTAGACCCAAGTGTCACTGAAGGATTGTAGGCCCAAGCGTCACCTGAGGATTGTAGGCCCAAGCGTCGCCGGGGGATTGTAGGCCCAAGCAACACCGGGGGATTGTAGGCCCAAGCGTCGCTGGAGGATTGTAGGCCCAAGCGTTGCTGGAGGACTGTAGGCCCAAGCGTCGCTGGAGGACTGTAGGCCCAAGCATCGCTGGAGGATTGTAGGCCCAAGCATCGCTGGAGGATTGTAGGCCCAAGCATCGCTGGAGGATTGTAGGCCCAAACTTCGCTGGAGGATTGTAGGCCCAAGCGAAGCTGGAGGAATGTAGGCCCAAGTGTCACTGGAAGATTGTAGGCCCAAGCGTCGCTGGAGGATTGTAGGCTCAAGCATCTCTGGAGGATTGTAGGCCCAAGCTTCGCTGGAGGATTGTAGGCCCAAGCATTGCTGGAGGATTGTAGGCCAAAGCGTCGCTGGAGGATTGTAGACCCAAGCGTTGCTGGAGGATTGTAGGCCCAAGCGTCGCTGAAGGATTGTAGGCCCAAGCGTCATCTGAGGATTGTAGGCACAAGCGTCGCCGGGGGATTGTAGGCCCAAGCGTCACCGGGGGATTGTAGGCCCAAGCGTCGCTGGAGGATTGTAGGCCCAAGCGTTGCCGGAGGACTGTAGGCACAATCGTCGCTGGAGGATTGTAGGCCCAAGCATCGCTGGAGGATTGTAGGCCCAAGCTTCGCTGGAGGACTGTAGGCCCAAGCATCGCTGGAGGATTGTAGGCCCAAGCATCGCTGGAGGATTGTAGACCGAAGCGTCGCTGGAGGATTGTAGGCTCAAGTGTCGCTGAAGGATTGTAGGCCCAAGCGTCGCTGGAAGATTGTAGACCCAAGCATCGCTGGAGGACTGTGTCCCAAGCATCGCTGGAGGATTGTAGACGCAAGCGTCGCTGGAGGACTGTAGGCCCAAGCGTCGCTGGAGGATTGTAGACCCAAGTGTCACTGGAGGACTGTAGGCCCAAGCGTCGCTGGAGGACTGTAGGCCCAAGCGTTGTTGGAGGATTGTAGGCCCAAGCATCGCTGGAGGATTGTAGACCCAAGCTGTGCTGGAGGATTGTAGGCCCAAGCGTTGCTGAAAGATTGTAGGCCCAAGCATCACCAGAGGATTGTAGGACCAAGCGTCGCCGGGGGATTGTAGGCCCAAGCATCACCGGGGGATTGTAGGCCCAAGTGTCGCTGGAGGATTGTAGGCCCAAGCGTTGCTGGAGGACTGTAGGCCCAAGCATCGCTGGAGGATTGTAGGCCCAAGCGTCGCTGGAAGATTGTGGGCCCAAGCATCGCTGGAGGATTGTAGGCCCAAGCGTCGCTGGAGGATTGTAGACCCAAGCGTCGCTGGAGGATTGTCGGCCCAAGCGTCGCTGGAGGATTGTCGGCCCAAGCGTCGCTGGAGGAGTGTAGGCCCAAGCGTTGCTGGAGGATTGTACACCCAAGCGTCGCTGGAGGACTGTAGGCCCAAGCGTCGCTGGAGGATTGTAGACCCAAGTGTCACTGGAGGATTGTAGGCCCAAGCGTTGTTGGAGGATTGTAGGCCCAACCATCGCTGGAGGATAGTAGACTCAAGCATTGCTGGTGGCTTGTAGGCCCAAGCGTCGCTGAAGGATTGTAGGCCCAAGCGTCGCCGGGGGATTGTAGGCCCAAGCATCGCCGGGGGATTGTAGGCCCAAGTGTCGCTGGAGGATTGTAGGCCCAAGCGTTGCTGGAGGAATGTAGGCCCAAGCGTCGCTGGAGGATTGTAGGCCCAAGCGTCGCTGGAGGACTGTAGGCCTAAGCATCGCTGGAGGATTGTAGGCCCAAGCATCGCAGGAGGATTGTAGGCCCAAGCTTCGCTGGAGGACTGTAGGCTCTAGCATTGCTGGAGGACTGTAGGCCCAAGCGTCGCTGGAGGACTGTAGGCCCAAGCATCGCTGGAGGATTGTAGGCCCAACCGTCGCTGGAGGATTGTAGGCCCAAGCGTCGCTGGAGGATTGTAGGCTCAAGCATCGCTGGAGGAATGTAGGCCCAAGCTTCGCTGGAGGATTGTAGGCCCAAGCGTCGCTGGAGGATTGTAGGCCCAAGTGTCGCTGGAGGATTGTAGACCCAAGCGTTGCTGGAGGATTGTAGGCCCAAGCGTCGCTGAAGGATTGTAGGCCCAAGCGTCACCTGAGGATTGTAGGCCCAAGCGTCGCCGGGGGATTGTAGGCCCAAGCAACACCGGGGGATTGTAGGCCCAAGCGTCGCTGGAGGATTGTAGGCCCAAGCGTTGCCGGAGGACTGTAGGCCCAAGCGTCGCGGGAGGATTGTAGGCCCAAGCATCGCTTGATGGATTGTAGGCCCAGCTTCGCTGGAGGACTGCAGGCCCAAGCATCGCTGGAGGATTGTAGGCCCAAGCATCGCTGGAGGATTGTAGACCCAAGCATTGCTGGAGGACTGTGGCCCAAGCATCGGTGGAGGATTGTAGACCCAAGCGTCGCTGGAGGACTGTAGGCCCAAGCGTCGCTGGAGGATTGTAGACCCAAGTGTCACTGGAGGACTGTAGGCCCAAGCATCGCTGGAGGACTGTAGGCCCAAGCGTTGTTGGAGGATTGTAGGCCGAAGCATCGCTGGAGGATTGTAGACCCAAGCTGTGCTGGAGGATTGTTGGCCCAAGCGTTGCTGAAGGATAGTAGGCCCAAGCATCACCAGAGGATTGTAGGACCAAGCGTCGCCGGGGGAGTGTAGGCCCAAGCGTTGCCGGGGGATTGTAGGCCCAAGCGTCGCTGGAGGATTGTAGGCCCAAGCGTTGCTGGAGGACTGTAGGCCCAAGCGTTGCTGGAGGATTGCAGGCCCAAGCGTCGCTGGAGGATTGTAGGCCCAAGCTTCGCTGGAGGACTGTAGGCCTAAGCATCGCTGGAGGATTGTAGGCCCAAGCATCGCTGGAGGATTGTCGGCCCAAGCTTCGCTGGAGGATTGTAGGCTCAAGCGTTGCTGGAGGACTGTAGGCCCAAGCATCGCTGGAGGATTGTAGGCCCAAGCATCGCTGGAGGAGTGTAGGCCCAAGCTTCGCTGGAGGATTGTAGGCTCAAGCGTTGCTGGAGGACTGTAGGCCCAAGCATCGCTGGAGGACTGTAGGCCCAAGCATCGCTGGACGATTGTAGGCCCAAGCATCGCTGGAGGATTGTCGGCCCAAGCATTGCTGGAGGACTGTGGCCCAAGCATCGCTGGAGGATTGTAGACCCAAGCGTCGCTGGAGGACTGTAGGCCCAAGCGTCGCTGGAGGATTGTAGACCCAAGTGTCACTGGAGGACTGTAGGCCCAAGCGTCGATGGAGGACTGTAGGCCCAAGCGTTGTTGGAGGATTGTAGGCCCAAGCATCGCTGGAGGATTGTAGACCCAAGCTGTGCTGGAGGATTGTAGGCCCAAGCGTTGCTGAAAGATTGTAGGCCCAAGCATCACCAGAGAATTGTAGGACCAAGCGTCGCCGGGGGATTGTAGGCCCAAGCATCACCGGGGGATTGTAGGCCCAATTGTCGCTGGAGGATTGTAGGCCCAAGCGTTGCTGGAGGACTGTAGGCCCAAGCATCGCTGGAGGATTGTAGGCCCAAGCGTCGCTGGAAGATTGTGGGCCCAAGCATCGCTGGAGGATTGTAGGCCCAAGCGTCGCTGGAGGATTGTAGGCCCAAGAGTTGCTGGAGGATTGCAGGCTCAAGCATCGCTGGAGTGTGTAGGCCCAAGCTTCGCTGAAGAATTCTAGGCTCAAGCATCGCTGGAGGACTGTAGGCCCAAGCGTCGGTGGAAGATTGTAAGCCCAAGCGTCGCTGGAGGATTGTAGGCCCAAGCATCATCGGAAGATTGTAAGCCCAAGTTTCGCTGGAGGATTGTAGGCCCAAGCGTCGCTGGAGGATTGTAGACCTAAGCGTCGCTGGAGGATTGTAGTCTCAAGCTTCGCTGGAGGATTGTAGGCCCAAGCGTCGCTGGAGGACTGTAGTCCCAAGCGTCGCTGGAGGATTGTAGACCCAAGTGTCAATGGAGGACTGTCGGCCCAAGCATCACTGGAGGACTGTAGACCCAAGCGTCGCCTGGGGATTGTAGGCCCAAGCGTCGCCGGGGGATTGTAGGCCCAAGCGTCGCTGGAGGATTGTAGGCCCAAGCGTTGCTGGAGGATTGTAGGCCCAAGCGTCGCTGGAGGATGGTAGGCCCAAGCGTCGCTGGAGGATGGTAGGCCCAAGCGTCGCTGGAGGTTTGTAGGCCCAAGCTTGTTTGAGGACTGTAGGCCCAAGCATCGCTGGAGGATTGTAGCCCCAAGCGTCGCTGGAGGATTGTAGGCTCAATCGTCGCTGGAGGATTGTAGGCCCAAGCGTCGCTGGAGGATTGTGGACCCAAGCATCGCTGGAGGATTGTTGGCCCAAGCGTCGCTGGAGGATTGTCGGCCCAAGCATCATCGGAAGATTGTAAGCCCAAGTTTCGCTGGAGGATTGTAGGCCCAAGCGTCGCTGGAGGATTGTAGACCTAAGCGTCACTGGAGGATTGTAGGCTCAAGCTTCGCTGGAGGATTGTAGACCCAAGTGTCAATGGAGGACTGTCGGCCCAAGCATCACTGGAGGACTGTAGACCCAAGCGTCGCCTGGGGATTGTAGGCCCAAGCGTCGCCGGGGGATTGTAGGCCCAAGCGTCGCTGGAGGATTGTAGGCCCAAGCGTTGCTGGAGGACTGTACGCCCAAGCGTCGCTGGAGGATTGTAGACCCAAGCGTCGCTGGAGGACAGTAGGCCCAAGCGCGCTGGGGGATTGTAGGCCCAAGAGTCGCTGGAGGATTGCAGGCTCAAGCATCGCTGGAGCATTGTAGGCCCAAGCATCATCGGAAGATTGTAAGCCCAAGTTTCGCTGGAGGATTGTAGGCCCAAGCGTCGCTGGAGGATTGTAGACCTAAGCGTCGCTGGAGGATTGTAGGCTCAAGCTTTGCTGGAGAATTGTAGGCTCAAGCATCGCTGGAGGACTGTAGGCCCAAGCGTCGGTGGAAGATTGTAAGCCCAAACGTCGCTGGAGGATTGTAGGCCCAAGCATCGCTGGAGCATTGTAGGCTCAAGCATCGCTGGAGCATTGTAGGCCCAAGCATCATCGGAAGATTGTAAGCCCAAGTTTCGCTGGAGGATTGTAGGCCCAAGCGTCGCTGGAGGATTGTAGACCTAAGCGTCGCTGGAGGATTGTAGGCTCAAGCTTCGCTGGAGAATTGTAGGCCCAAGCTTCGCTGGAGGATTGTAGGCCCAAGCGTCGCTGGAAGATTGTAGGCCCAAGCATCGCTGGAGGATTGTAGGCCCAAGCGCGCAGGGGAATTGTAGGCCCAAGAGTCGCTGGAGGATTACAGGCTCAAGCATCGCTGGAGTGTGTAGGCCCAAGCTTCGCTGAAGAATTGTAGGCTCAAGCATCGCTGGAGGACTGTAGGCCCAAACGTCGGTGGAGGATTGTAGGCCCAAGCATCGCTGGAGGATTGTAGGCCCAAGCATCATCGGAAGATTGTAAGCCCAAGTTTCGCTGGAGGATTGTAGGCCCAAGCGTCACTGGAGGATTGTAGACCTAAGCGTCGCTGGAGGATTGTAGGCTCAAGCTTCGCTGGAGGATTGTAGGCCCAAGCGTCACTGGAGGACTGTAGGCCTAAGCATCGCTGGAGGACTGTAGACCCAAGCGTCGCCGGGGGATTGTAGGCCCAAGCGTCACCGGGGGATTGTAGGCCCAAGCGTCGCTGGAGGATTGTAGGCCAAAGCGTTGCTGGAGGACTGTAGGCCCAAGCGTCGCTGGAGGATGGTAGGCCCAAGCGTCGCTGGAGGATTGTAGGCCCAAGCTTGTTTGAGGACTGTAGGCCCAAGCATCGCTGGAGGATTGTAGGCTCAATCATCGCTGGAGGATTGTAGGCCCAAGCGTCGCTGGAGGATTGTGGACCCAAGCATCGCTGGAGGATTGTTGGCCCAACCGTCGCTGGAGGATTGTAGGCCCAAGCATCGCTGGAGGACTGCAGGCCCAAGCGTTGTTGGAGGATTGTAGGCCCAAGCATCGCTGGAGGATTGTAGGCCCAAGCGTCGCTGAAGGATTGTAGGCCCAAGCGTCACCAGAGGATTGTAGTCCCAAGCGTCGCCGGGGGATAGTAGGCCAATGCGTCGCCGGGGGATTGTAGGCCCAAGCGTCGCTGGAGGATTGTAGGCCCAAGCGTTGCTGGAGGACTCTAGGCCCAAGCGTCGCTGGAGGATTGTAGGCCCAAGCATCGCTGGAGGATTGTAGGCCCAAGCTTCGCTGGAGGACTGTAGGCCTAAGCATCGCTGGAGAATTGTAGGCCCACGCATCGCTGGAGGATTGTAGGCCCAAGCTTCGCTGGAGGATTGTAGGCTCAAGCGTTGCTGGAGGACTGTAGGCCCAAGCGTCGCTGGAGGACTGTAGGCCCAAGCATCGCTGGAGGATTTTGGCCCAAGCATCGCTGGAGGATTTTAGGCCCAAGCATCGCTGGAGGATTGGAGGCCCAAACTTCGCTGGAGGATTGTAGGCCCAAGCGTCGCTGGAGTATTGTAGGCTCAAGCATCGCTGGAGGATTGTAGGCCCAAGCTTTGCTGGAGGATTGTAGGCCCAAGCGTCGCTGGAGGATTGTAGACCCAAGCGTTGCTGGAGGATTGTAGGCCCAAGCGTCGCTGGAGGATTGTAGACCCAAGCGTTTCTGGAGGATTGTAGGCCCAAGCGTCGCTGAAGGATTGTAGGCCCAAGCGTCACCAGAGGATTGTAGGCCCAAGCGTCGCCGGGGGATTGTAGGCCCAAGCGTTGCTGGAGGATTGTAGACCCAAGCGTCGCTGGAGGATTGTAGGCTCAAGCATCGCTGGAGGATTGTAGGCCCAAGCGTTGCTGGAGGATTGTAGACCCAAGCATCGCTGGAGGATTGTCGGCCCAATCGTCGCTGGAGGATTGTCGGCCCAAGCGTCGCTGGAGGACTGTAGGCCCAAGCGTCGCTGGAGGATTGTAGACCCAAGCGTCGCTGGAGCACTGTAGGCCCAAGCATCGCTGGAGGATTGTAGTCCCAAGTGTCACTGGAGGACTGTAGGCCCAAGCATCGCTGGAGGATTGTAGGCCCAAGCGTCGCTGGGGGATTGTAGGCCCAAGCGTCGCCGGGGGATTGTAGGCCCAAGCGTCACTGGAGGATTGTAGGCCCAAGCGTTGCTGGAAGACTGTAGGCCCAAGCGTCGCTGGAGGATTGTAGGCCCAATCGTCGCTGGAGGATTGTAGGCCCAAGCTTCGCTGGAGGACTGTAGGCCCAAGCATCGCTGGAGGATTGTAGGCCCAAGCGTCGCTGGAGGATTGTAGACCCAAGCCTCGCTGGAGGATTGTAGGCTCAAGCATCGCTGGAGGATCGTATGCCCAAGCGTCGCTGGAGAATTGCAGACCCAAGCATCGCTGGAGGATTGTCGGCCCAAGCGTTGCTGGAGGATTGTAGACCCAAGTGTCACTGGAGGACTGTAGGCCCAAGCATCGCTGGAGGACTGTAGTCCCAAGCGTTGTTGGAGGATTGTAGGCCCAAGCATCACCAGAGAGTTGTAGGCCCAAGCGTCACCGGGGGATTGTAGGCCCAAGCGTCGCCGGCGGATTGTAGGCCCAAGCGTCACTGGAGGATTGTAGGCCCAAGCGTTGCTGGAAGACTGTAGGCCCAAGCGTCGCTGAAGGATTGTAGGCCCAATCGTCGCTGGAGGATTGTAGGCCCAAGCTTCGCTGGAGGACTGTAGGCCCAAGCATCGCTGGAGGATTGTAGGCCCAAGCGTCGCTGGAGGATTGTAGACCCAAGCCTCGCTGGAGGATTGTAGGCTCAAGCATCGCTGGAGGATTGTATGCCCAAGCGTCGCTGGAGAATTGTAGACCCAAGCATCGCTGGAGGATTGTCGGCCCAAGCGTTGCTGGAGGACTGTAGACCCAAGTGTCACTGGAGGACTGTAGGCCCAAGCATCGCTGGAGGACTGTAGTCCCAAGCGTTGTTGGAGGATTGTAGGCCCAAGCATCACCAGAGAGTTGTAGGCCCAAGCGTCACCGGGGGATTGTAGGCCCAAGCGCCGCCGGCGGATTGTAGGCCCAAGCGTCACTGGAGGATTGTAGGCCCAAGCGTTGCTGGAGGATTGTAGGCCCAAGCATCATTGGAGGATTGTAGGCCCAAGAGTCGCTGGAGAATTGTAGGCCCAAGTTTCGCTGGAGGACTGTCGGCCTAAGCATCGCTGGAGGATTGTAGGCCCAAGCGTCGCTGGAGAATTGTAGGCCCAAGCTTCGCTGGAGTATTGTAGGCCCAAGCGTCGCTGGAGGATTGTAGGCCCAAGCATCGCTGGAGGATTGTAGGCTCAAGCATCACTGGAGGATTGTAGGCCCAAGCGTCGCTGGAAGATTGTAGACCCAAGCATCGCTGGAGGATTGTCGGCCCAAGCGTCGCTGGAAGATTGTAGGCCCAAGCATCGCTGGAGGATTGTAGGCCCAAGCGCGCTGGGGGATTGTAGGCCCAAGAGTCGCTGGAGGATTGCAGGCTCAAGCATCGCTGGAGTGTGTAGGCCCAAGCTTCGCTGAAGAATTGTAGGCTCAAGCATCGCTGGAGGACTGTAGGCCCAAGCGTCGGTGGAAGATTGTAAGCCCAAGCGTCGCTGGAGGATTGTAGGCCCAAGCATCGCTGGAGGATTGTAGGCCCAAGCTTCATCGGAAGATTGTAGACCCAAGCGTCGCTGGAGGATTGTAGACCCAAGCATCGCTGGAGGATTGCAGGCTCAAGCGTCGCTGGAGGATTGTAGGCCCAAGCGTCACCAGAGGATTGTAGGCCCAAGCGTCGCCGGGGGATAGTAGGCCAATGCGTCGCCGGGGGATTGTAGGCCCAAGCGTCGCTGGAGGATTGTAGGCCCAAGCGTTGCTGGAGGACTCTAGGCCCAAGCGTCGCTGGAGGATTGTAGGCCCAAGCATCGCTGGAGGATTGTAGGCCCAAGCTTCGCTGGAGGACTGTAGGCCTAAGCATCGCTGGAGAATTGTAGGCCCAAGCATCGCTGGAGGATTGTAGGCCCAAGCTTCGCTGGAGGATTGTAGGCTCAAGCGTTGCTGGAGGACTGTAGGCCCAAGCGTCGCTGGAGGAATGTAGGCCCAAGCATCGCTGGAGGATTTTGGCCCAAGCATCGCTGGAGGATTTTAGGCCCAAGCATCGCTGGAGGGTTGGAGGCCCAAACTTCGCTGGAGGATTGTAGGCCCAAGCGTCGCTGGAGTATTGTAGGCTCAAGCATCGCTGGAGGATTGTAGGCCCAAGCTTTGCTGGAGGATTGTAGGCCCAAGCGTCGCTGGAGGATTGTAGACCCAAGCGTTGCTGGAGGATTGTAGGCCCAAGCGTCGCTGGAGGATTGTAGACCCAAGCGTTTCTGGAGGATTGTAGGCCCAAGCGTCGCTGAAGGATTGTAGGCCCAAGCGTCACCAGAGGATTGTAGGCCCAAGCGTCGCCGGGGGATTGTAGGCCCAAGCGTTGCTGGAGGATTGTAGACCCAAGCGTCGCTGGAGGATTGTAGGCTCAAGCATCGCTGGAGGATTGTAGGCCCAAGCGTTGCTGGAGGATTGTAGACCCAAGCATCGCTGGAGGATTGTCGGCCCAATCGTCGCTGGAGGATTGTCGGCCCAAGCATCGCTGGAGGACTGTAGGCCCAAGCGTCGCTGGAGGATTGTAGACCCAAGCGTCGCTGGAGCACTGTAGGCCCAAGCATCGCTGGAGGATTGTAGTCCCAAGTGTCACTTGAGGACTGTAGGCCCAAGCATCGCTGGAGGATTGTAGGCCCTCGCGTCACCAGAGGATTGTAGGCCCAAGCGTCGCCGGGGGATAGTAGGCCAATGCGTCGCCGGGGGATTGTAGGCCCAAGCATCGCTGGAGGATTGTAGGCCCAAGCGTTGCTGGAGGACTCTAGGCCCAAGCTTCGCTGGAGGATTGTAGGCCCAAGCATCGCTGGAGGATTGTAGACCCAAGCATCGCTGGACGACTGTAGGCCCCAGCATCGTTGGAGGATTGTGGGCCCAAGCATCGCTGGAGGATTGTAGACCCAAGCGTCGCTGGAGGATTGTAGATCCAAGCGTCGCTGGAGGACTGTAGGCCCAAGCATCGCTGGAGAATTGTAGACCCAAGCATCGCTGGAGGACTGTAGGCCCAAGCATCGCTGGAGGATTGTAGACCCAAGCGTTGCTGGAGAATTGTAGGTCCAAGCGTCGCTGAAGGATTGTAGGCCCAAGCATCGCTGGAGGATTGTAGGCCCAAGCGTCACCGGAGGATTGTAGGCCCAAGCGTCGCCGGGGGATTGTAGGCCCAAGCATTGCTGGAGGATTGTAGGCCCAAGCGTCGCTGGAAGATTGTAGGCCCAAGCATCGCTGGAGGATTGTAGGCCCAAGCACGCTGGGGGATTGTAGGCCCAAGAGTCGCTGGAGGATTGCAGGCTCAAGCATCGCTGGAGTGTGTAGGCCCAAGCTTCGCTGAAGAATTGTAGGCTGAAGCATCGCTGGAGGACTGTAGGCCCAAGCGTCGGTGGAAGATTGTAAGCCCAAGCGTCGCTGGAGGATTGTAGGCCCAAGCATCATCGGAAGATTGTAAACCCAAGTTTCACTGGAGGATTGCAGGCCCAAGCATCGCTGGAGGATTGTAGACCCAAGCGTCGCTGGAGGATTGTAGGCTCAAGCGTCGCTGGAGGATTGTAGGCCCAAGCTTTGCTGGAGGATTGTAGGCCCAAGCGTCGCTGGAGGATTGTAGACTCAAGCATTGCTGGAGGATTGTCGGCCCAAGCGTCGCTGGAGGATTGTCGGCCCAAGCGTCGCTGGAGGACTGTAGGCCCAAGCATCGCTGGAGGATTGTAGACCCAAGCATCGCTGGAGGACTGTCGGCCCAAGCGTCGCTGGAGATTTGTAGACCCAAGTGTCAATGGAGGACTGTAGGCCCAAGCATCGCTGGAGGACTGTAGGCCCAAACGTTGTTGGAGGATTGTAGGCCCAAGCTTCGCTGGAGGATTGTAGAGCCAAGCGTTGCTGGAGGATTGTAGGCCCAACTGTCGCTGAAGGATTGTAGGCCAAAGCGTCACCAGAGTATTGTAGACCCAAGCGTCGCCGGGGGATTGTAGGCACAAGCGTTGCTGGAGGATTGTAGGCCCAAGCGTCGCTAGAGGATGGTAGGCCCAAGCGTCGCTGGAGGATTGTAGGCCCAAGCTCGTTTGAGGACTGTAGGCCCAAGCATCGCTGGAGGATTGTCGGCCCAAGCGTCGCTGGAGGACTGTAGGTCCAAGTGTCGCTGGAGGATTGTAGACCCAAGCGTCGCTGGAGGACAGTAGGCCCAAGCGTCGCTGGAGGTTTGTAGACCCAAGTGTCACTGGAGGACTGTAGGCCCAAGCGTCGCTGGAGGACTGTAGGCCCAAGCGTCGTTGGAGGATTGTCGGCCCAAGCATCGCTGGAGGATTGTAGACCCAAGCGTTGCTGGAGAATTGTAGGTCCAAGCGTCGCTGAAGGATTGTAGGCCCAAGCATCGCTGGAGGATTGTAGGCCCAAGCGTCACCGGAGGATTGTAGGCCCAAGCATCGCCGGGGGATTGTAGGCCCAAGCATCGCTGGAGGATTGTAGACCCAAGCGTTGCTGGAGGAATGTAGGCCCAAGCATCACCAGAGGGTTGTAGGCCCAAGCGTCACCGGGGGATTGTAGGCCCAAGCGTCGCCGGCTGATTATAGGCCCAAGCGTCACTGGAGGATTGTAGGCCCAAGCGTTGCTGGAGGATTGTAGGCCCAAGCATCACTGGAGGATTGTAGGCCCAAGCATCGCTGGAGGATTGTCGGCCCAAGCGTCGCTGGAGGACTGTAGGCCCAAGCATCGCTGGAGGATTGTAGACCCAAGCATCGCTGGAGGACTGTCGGCCCAAGCGTCGCTGGAAGATTGTAGACCCAAGTGTCAATGGAGGACTGTAGGCCCAAGCATCGCTGGAGGACTGTAGGCCCAAAAGTTGTTGGAGGATTGTAGGCCCAAGCTTCGCTGGAGGATTGTAGACCCAAGCGTTGCTGGAGGATTGTAGGCCCAAGTGTCGCTGAAGGATTGTAGGCCAAAGCGTCACCAGAGTATTGTAGACCCAAGCGTCGCCGGGGGATTGTTGGCCCAAGCGTCGCCGGGGGATTGTTGGCCCAAGCGTCGCTGGAGGATTGTAGGCCCAAGCGTTGCTGGAGGACTGTAGGCCCAAGCGTCGCTGGAGGATGGTAGGCCCAAGCGTCGCTGGAGGATTGTAGGCACAAGCTCGTTTGAGGACTGTAGGCCCAAGCATCGCTGGAGGATTGTAGACCCAAGCATCGCTGGAGGATTGTAGGCTCAAGCGTCACTGGAGGATTGTAGGCCCAAGCGTCGCTGGAGGATTGTGGACCCAAGCATCGCTGGAGGATTGTTGGCCCAAGCGTCGCTGGAGGATTGTCGGCCCAAGCGTCGCTGGAGAAATGTAGGCCCAAGCATCGCTGGAGGTTTGTAGACCCAAGTGTCACTGGAGGACTGTAGGCCCAAGCATCGCTGGAGGACTGCAGGCCCAAGCATTGTTGGAGGATTGTAGGCCCAAGCATCGCTGGAGGATTGTAGGCCCAAGCGTCGCTGAAGGATTGTAGGCCCAAGCGTCACCAGAGGATTGTAGGCCCAAGCATCGCCGGGGGATAGTAGGCCCATGCGTCGTCGGGGGATTGTAGGCCAAAGCGTCGCTGGAGGATTGTAGGCCCAAGCGTTGCTGGAGGACTCTAGGCCCAAGCGTCGCTGGAGGATTGTAGGCCCAAGCATCGCTGGAGGATTGTAGGCCCAAGCTTCGCTGGAGGACTGTAGGCCCAAGCGTCGCTGGAAAATGGTAGACTCAAGCATTGCTGGAGGATTGTCGGCCCAAGCGTCGCTGGAGGATTGTCGGCCCAAGCGTCGCTGGAGGACTGTAGGCCCAAGCATCGCTTGAGGATTGTAGACCCAAGCATCGCTGGAGGACTGTCGGCCCAAGCGTCGCTGGAGGATTGTAGACCCAAGTGTCAATGGAGGACTGTAGGCCCAAGCATCGCTGGAGGACTGTAGGCCCAAAAGTTGTTGGAGGATTGTAGGCCCAAGCTTCGCTGGAGGATTGTAGGCCCAAGTGTCGCTGAAGGATTGTAGGCCAAAGCGTCACCAGAGTATTGTAGACCCAAGCGTCGCCGGGGGATTGTTGGCCCAAGCGTCGCCGGGGGATTGTAGGCCCAAGCGTCGCTGGAGGATTGTAGGCCCAAGCGTTGCTGGAGGACTGTAGGCCCAAGCGTCGCTGGAGGATGGTAGGCCCAAGCGTCGCTGGAGGATTGTAGGCACAAGCTCGTTTGAGGACTGTAGGCCCAAGCATCGCTGGAGGATTGTAGACCCAAGCATCGCTGGAGGATTGTAGGCTCAAGCGTCGCTGGAGGATTGTAGGCCCAAGCGTCGCTGGAGGATTGTGGACCCAAGCATCGCTGGAGGATTGTTGGCCCAAGCGTCGCTGGAGGATTGTCGGCCCAAGCGTCGCTGGAGAACTGTAGGCCCAAGCATCGCTGGAGGTTTGTAGACCCAAGTGTCACTGGAGGACTGTAGGCCCAAGCATCGCTGGAGGACTGCAGGCCCAAGCGTTGTTGGAGAATTGTAGGCCCAAGCATCGCTGGAGGATTGTAGGCCCAAGCGTCGCTGAAGGATTGTAGGCCCAAGCGTCACCAGAGGATTGTAGGCCCAAGCATCGCCGGGGGATAGTAGGCCCATGCGTCGTCGGGGGATTGTAGGCCAAAGCGTCGCTGGAGGATTGTAGGCCCAAGCGTTGCTGGAGGACTCTAGGCCCAAGCGTCGCTGGAGGATTGTAGGCCCAAGCATCGCTGGAGGATTGTAGGCCCAAGCTTCGCTGGAGGACTGTAGGCCTAAGCATCGCTGGAGGATTGTAGGCACAAGCATCGCTGGAGGATTGTAGGCCCAAGCTTCACTGGAGGATTGTAGGCACAAGCATCGCTGGAGGACTGTAGGCCCAAGCATCGCTGGAGGATTTTGGCCCAAGCATCGCTGGAGGATTTTAGGCCCAAGCATCGCTGGAGGATTGTAGGCCCAAGCATCGCTGGAGGATTGTAGGCTCAAGCGTCGCTGGAGGATTGTAGGCCCAAGCTTCGCTGGAGGATTGTAGACCCAAGCATCGCTGGAGGATTGTAGACCCAAGCGTCGCTGGAGGATTGTAGGCCCAAGCGTCGCTGGAGGATTGTAGACCCAAGCGTTGCTGGAGGATTGTAGGCCCAAGCGTCGCTGAAAGATTGTAGGCCCAAGCGTCACCAGAGGATTGTAGGCCCAAGCGTCGCCGTGGGATTGTAGGCCCAAGCTTCGCCGGGGGATTGTAGGCCCAAGCATTGCTGGAGGATTGTAGGCCCAAGCGTTGCTGGAGGACTGTAGGCCCAAGCATCGCTGGAGGATTGTAGGCCCAAGCATCGCTGGAGGATTGTAGACCCAAGCATCGCTGGAGGACTGTAGGCCCAAGCGTCGCTGGAGTGTGTAGGCCCAAGCTTCGCTGAAGAATTGTAGGCTGAAGCATCGCTGGAGGACTGTAGGCCCAGCGTCGTTGGAGGATTGTCGGCCCAAGCATCGCTGGAGGATTGTAGACCCAAGCATCGCTGGAGGACTGTAGGCCCAAGCGTCGCTGGAGTGTGTAGGCCCAAGCTTCGCTGAAGAATTGCAGGCTCAAGCATCGCTGGAGTGTGAAGGCCCAAGCTTCGCTGAAGAATTGTAGACTCAAGCATCGCTGGAGGACTGTAGGCCCAAGCGTCGGTGGAAGATTGTAAGCCCAAGCGTCGCTGGAGGATTGTAGGCCCAAGCATCGCTGGAGGATTGTAGGCCCAAGCATCATCGGAAGATTGTAAGCCCAAGTTTTGCTGGAGGATTGTAGGCCCAAGCGTCGCTGGAGGATTGTAGACCCAAGCGTCGCTGGAGGATTGTAGGCTCAAGCGTCGCTGGAGGATTGTAGGCCCAAGCTTCGCTGGAGGATTGTAGGCCCAAGCGTCGCTGGAAAATGGTAGACTCAAGCATCGCTGGAGGATTGTCGGCCCAAGCGTCGCTGGAGCATTGTCGGCCCAAGCGTCGCTGGAGGACTGTAGGCCCAAGCATCGCTGGAGGATTGTAGACCCAAGCATCGCTGGAGGACTGTCGGCCCAAGCGTCGCTGGAGGATTGTAGACCCAAGTGTCAATGGAGGACTGTAGGCCCAAGCATCGCTGGAGGACTGTAGGCCCAAAAGTTGTTGGAGGATTGTAGGCCCAAGCTTCGCTGGAGGATTGTAGACCCAAGCGTTGCTGGAGGATTGTAGGCCCAAGTGTCGCTGAAGGATTGTAGGCCAAAGCGTCACCAGAGTATTGTAGACCCAAGCGTCGCCGGGGGATTGTTGGCCCAAGCGTCGCCGGGGGATTGTAGGCCCAAGCGTCGCTGGAGGATTGTAGGCACAAGCGTTGCTGGAGGACTGTAGGCCCAAGCGTCGCTGAAGGATTGTAGGCCCAAGCGTCACCAGAGGATTGTAGGCCCAAGCATCGCCGGGGGATAGTAGGCCCATGCGTCGTCGGGGGATTGTAGGCCAAAGCGTCGCTGGAGGATTGTAGGCCCAAGCGTTGCTGGAGGACTCTAGGCCCAAGCGTCGCTGGAGGATTGTAGGCACAAGCTTTGCTGGAGGATTGTAGGCCCAAACGTCGCTGGAGGATTGTAGACTCAAGCATTGCTGGAGGATTGTCGGCCCAAGCGTCGCTGGAGGATTGTCGGCCCAAGCGTCGCTGGAGGACTGTAGGCCCAAGCATCGCTGGAGGATTGTAGACCCAAGCGTCGCCGGGGGATTGTAGGCCCAAGCGTCGCCGGGGGATTGTAGGCCCAAGCGTCGCTGGAGGATTGTAGGCCCAAGCGTCGCTGGAGGATGGTAGGCCCAAGCGTCGCTGGAGGATTGTAGGCCCAAGCTCATTTGAGGACTGTAGGCCCAAGCATCGCTGGAGGATTGTAGACCCAAGCATCGCTGGAGGATTGTAGGCTCAAGCGTCGCTGGAGGATTGTAGGCCCAAGCGTCGCTGGAGGATTGTGGACCCAAGCATCGCTGGAGGATTGTTGGCCCAAGCGTCGCTGGAGGATTGTCGGCCCAAGCGTCGCTGGAGGACTGTAGGCCCAAGCGTCGCTGGAGGATTGTAGACCCAAGCGTCGCTGGAGGACAGTAGGCCCAAGCGTCGCTGGAGGTTTGTAGACCCAAGTGTCACTGGAGGACTGTAGGCCCAAGCATCGCTGGAGGACTGCAGGCCCAAGCGTTGTTGGAGGATTGTAGGCCCAAGCATCGCTGGAGGATTGTAGACCCAAGCGTCGCTGGAGGATTGTAGATCCAAGCGTCGCTGGAGGACTGTAGGCCCAAGCATCGCTGGAGAATTGTAGACCCAAGCATCGCTGGAGGACTGTTGGCCCAAGCGTCGCTGGTGGACTGTAGGCCCAAGCGTCGTTGGAGGATTGTAGGCCCAAGCATCGCTGGAGGATTGTAGACCCAAGCGTTGCTGGAGAATTGTAGGTCCAAGCGTCGCTGAAAGATTGTAGGCCCAAGCATCGCTGGAGGATTGTAGGCCCAAGCGTCACCGGAGGATTGTAGGCCCAAGCGTCACCGGAGGATTGTAGGCCCAAGCATCGCCGGGGGATTGTAGGCCCAAGCATTGCTGGAGGATTGTAGGCCCAAGCGTCGCTGGAAGATTGTAGGCCCAAGCATCGCTGGAGGATTGTAGGCCCAAGCGCGCTGGGGGATTGTAGGCCCAAGAGTCGCTGGAGGATTGCAGGCTCAAGCATCGCTGGAGTGTGAAGGCCCAAGCTTCGCTGAAGAATTGTAGACTCGAGCATCGCTGGAGGACTGTAGGCCCAAGCGTCGGTGGAAGATTGTAAGCCCAAGCGTCGCTGGAGGATTGTAGGCCCAAGCATCGCTGGAGGATTGTAGGCCCAAGCATCATCGGAAGATTGTAAGCCCAAGTTTTGCTGGAGGATTGTAGGCCCAAGCGTCGCTGGAGGATTGTAGACCCAAGCGTCGCTGGAGGATTGTAGGCTCAAGCGTCGCTGGAGGATTGTAGGCCCAAGCTTCGCTGGAGGATTGTAGGCCCAAGCGTCGCTGGAAAATGGTAGACTCAAGCATCGCTGGAGGATTGTCGGCCCAAGCGTCGCTGGAGCATTGTCGGCCCAAGCGTCGCTGGAGGACTGTAGGCCCAAGCATCGCTGGAGGATTGTAGGCTCAAGCGTCGCTGGAGGATTGTAGGCCCAAGCGTCGCTGGAGGATTGTGGACCCAAGCATCGCTGGAGGATTGTTGGTCCAAGCGTCGCTGGAGGATTGTCGGCCCAAGCGTCGCTGGAGAACTGTAGGCCCAAGCATCGCTGGAGGTTTGTAGACCCAAGTGTCACTGGAGGACTGTAGGCCCAAGCATCGCTGGAGGACTGCAGGCCCAAGCGTTGTTGGAGAATTGTAGGCCCAAGCATCGCTGGAGGATTGTAGGCCCAAGCGTCGCTGAAGGATTGTAGGCCCAAGCGTCACCAGAGGATTGTAGGCCCAAGCATCGCCGGGGGATAGTAGGCCCATGCGTCGTCGGGGGATTGTAGGCCAAAGCGTCGCTGGAGGATTGTAGGCCCAAGCGTTGCTGGAGGACTCTAGGCCCAAGCGTCGCTGGAGGATTGTAGGCCCAAGCATCGCTGGAGGATTGTAGGCCCAAGCTTCGCTGGAGGACTGTAGGCCTAAGCATCGCTGGAGGATTGTAGGCCCAAGCATCGCTGGAGGATTGTAGGCCCAAGCTTCACTGGAGGATTGTAGGCACAAGCATCGCTGGAGGACTGTAGGCCCAAGCATCGCTGGAGGATTTTGGCCCAAGCATCGCTGGAGGATTTTAGGCCCAAGCATCGCTGGAGGATTGTAGGCCCAAGCATCGCTGGAGGATTGTAGGCTCAAGCGTCGCTGGAGGATTGTAGGCCCAAGCTTCGCTGGAGGATTGTAGACCCAAGCATCGCTGGAGGATTGTAGACCCAAGCGTCGCTGGAGGATTGTAGGCCCAAGCGTCGCTGGAGGATTGTAGACCCAAGCGTTGCTGGAGGATTGTAGGCCCAAGCGTCGCTGAAAGATTGTAGGCCCAAGCGTCACCAGAGGATTGTAGGCCCAAGCGTCGCCGTGGGATTGTAGGCCCAAGCTTCGCCGGGGGATTGTAGGCCCAAGCATTGCTGGAGGATTGTAGGCCCAAGCGTTGCTGGAGGACTGTAGGCCCAAGCATCGCTGGAGGATTGTAGGCCCAAGCATCGCTGGAGGATTGTAGACCCAAGCATCGCTGGAGGACTGTAGGCCCAAGCGTCGCTGGAGTGTGTAGGCCCAAGCTTCGCTGAAGAATTGTAGGCTGAAGCATCGCTGGAGGACTGTAGGCCCAAGCGTCGGTGGAAGATTGTAAGCCCAAGCGTCGCTGGAGGATTGTAGGCCCAAGCATCATCGGAAGATTGTAAACCCAAATTTCGCTGGAGGATTGTAGGCCCAAGCATCGCTGGAGGATTGTAGACCCAAGCGTCGCTGGAGGATTGTAGGCTCAAGCGTCGCTGGAGGATTGTAGGCACAAGCTTTGCTGGAGGATTGTAGGCCCAAGCGTCGCTGGAGGATTGTAGACTCAAGCATTGCTGGAGGATTGTCGGCCCAAGCGTCGCTGGAGGATTGTCGGCCCAAGCGTCGCTGGAGGACTGTAGGCCCAAGCATCGCTGGAGGATTGTAGACCCAAGCGTCGCCGGGGGATTGTAGGCCCAAGCGTCGCCGGGGGATTGTAGGCCCAAGCGTCGCTGGAGGATTGTAGGCCCAAGCGTCGCTGGAGGATGGTAGGCCCAAGCGTCACTGGAGGATTGTAGGCCCAAGCTCATTTGAGGACTGTAGGCCCAAGCATCGCTGGAGGATTGTAGACCCAAGCATCGCTGGAGGATTGTAGGCTCAAGCGTCGCTGGAGGATTGTAGGCCCAAGCGTCGCTGGAGGATTGTGGACCCAAGCATCGCTGGAGGATTGTTGGCCCAAGCGTCGCTGGAGGATTGTCGGCCCAAGCGTCGCTGGAGGACTGTAGGCCCAAGCGTCGCTGGAGGATTGTAGACCCAAGCGTCGCTGGAGGACAGTAGGCCCAAGCGTCGCTGGAGGTTTGTAGACCCAAGTGTCACTGGAGGACTGTAGGCCCAAGCATCGCTGGAGGACTGCAGGCCCAAGCGTTGTTGGAGGATTGTAGGCCCAAGCATCGCTGGAGGATTGTAGACCCAAGCGTCGCTGGAGGATTGTAGATCCAAGCGTCGCTGGAGGACTGTAGGCCCAAGCATCGCTGGAGAATTGTAGACCCAAGCATCGCTGGAGGACTGTAGGCCCAAGCGTCGCTGGTGGACTGTAGGCCCAAGCGTCGTTGGAGGATTGTAGGCCCAAGCATCGCTGGAGGATTGTAGACCCAAGCGTTGCTGGAGAATTGTAGGTCCAAGCGTCGCTGAAAGATTGTAGGCCCAAGCATCGCTGGAGGATTGTAGGCCCAAGCGTCACCGGAGGATTGTAGGCCCAAGTGTCACCGGAGGATTGTAGGCCCAAGCATCGCCGGGGGATTGTAGGCCCAAGCATTGCTGGAGGATTGTAGGCCCAAGCGTCGCTGGAAGATTGTAGGCCCAAGCATCGCTGGAGGATTGTAGGCCCAAGCGCGCTGGGGGATTGTAGGCCCAAGAGTCGCTGGAGGATTGCAGGCTCAAGCATCGCTGGAGTGTGAAGGCCCAAGCTTCGCTGAAGAATTGTAGACTCAAGCATCGCTGGAGGACTGTAGGCCCAAGCGTCGGTGGAAGATTGTAAGCCCAAGCGTCGCTGGAGGATTGTAGGCCCAAGCATCGCTGGAGGATTGTAGGCCCAAGCATCATCGGAAGATTGTAAGCCCAAGTTTTGCTGGAGGATTGTAGGCCCAAGCGTCGCTGGAGGATTGTAGACCCAAGCGTCGCTGGAGGATTGTAGGCTCAAGCGTCGCTGGAGGATTGTAGGCCCAAGCTTCGCTGGAGGATTGTAGGCCCAAGCGTCGCTGGAAAATGGTAGACTCAAGCATCGCTGGAGGATTGTCGGCCCAAGCGTCGCTGGAGCATTGTCGGCCCAAGCGTCGCTGGAGGACTGTAGGCCCAAGCATCGCTGGAGGATTGTAGACCCAAGCATCGCTGGAGGACTGTCGGCCCAAGCGTCGCTGGAGGATTGTAGACCCAAGTGTCAATGGAGGACTGTAGGCCCAAGCATCGCTGGAGGACTGTAGGCCCAAAAGTTGTTGGAGGATTGTAGGCCCAAGCTTCGCTGGAGGATTGTAGACCCAAGCGTTGCTGGAGGATTGTAGGCCCAAGTGTCGCTGAAGGATTGTAGGCCAAAGCGTCACCAGAGTATTGTAGACCCAAGCGTCGCCGGGGGATTGTTGGCCCAAGCGTCGCCGGGGGATTGTAGGCCCAAGCGTCGCTGGAGGATTGTAGGCACAAGCGTTGCTGGAGGACTGTAGGCCCAAGCGTCGCTGAAGGATTGTAGGCCCAAGCGTCACCAGAGGATTGTAGGCCCAAGCATCGCCGGGGGATAGTAGGCCCATGCGTCGTCGGGGGATTGTAGGCCAAAGCGTCGCTGGAGGATTGTAGGCCCAAGCGTTGCTGGAGGACTCTAGGCCCAAGCATCGCTGGAGGATTGTAGGCACAAGCTTTGCTGGAGGATTGTAGGCCCAAGCGTCGCTGGAGGATTGTAGACTCAAGCATTGCTGGAGGATTGTCGGCCCAAGCGTCGCTGGAGGATTGTCGGCCCAAGCGTCGCTGGAGGACTGTAGGCCCAAGCATCGCTGGAGGATTGTAGACCCAAGCGTCGCCGGGGGATTGTAGGCCCAAGCGTCGCCGGGGGATTGTAGGCCCAAGCGTCGCTGGAGGATTGTAGGCCCAAGCGTCGCTGGAGGATGGTAGGCCCAAGCGTCGCTGGAGGATTGTAGGCCCAAGCTCATTTGAGGACTGTAGGCCCAAGCATCGCTGGAGGATTGTAGACCCAAGCATCGCTGGAGGATTGTAGGCTCAAGCGTCGCTGGAGGATTGTAGGCCCAAGCGTCGCTGGAGGATTGTGGACCCAAGCATCGCTGGAGGATTGTTGGCCCAAGCGTCGCTGGAGGATTGTCGGCCCAAGCGTCGCTGGAGGACTGTAGGCCCAAGCGTCGCTGGAGGATTGTAGACCCAAGCGTCGCTGGAGGACAGTAGGCCCAAGCGTCGCTGGAGGTTTGTAGACCCAAGTGTCACTGGAGGACTGTAGGCCCAAGCATCGCTGGAGGACTGCAGGCCCAAGCGTTGTTGGAGGATTGTAGGCCCAAGCATCGCTGGAGGATTGTAGACCCAAGCGTCGCTGGAGGATTGTAGATCCAAGCGTCGCTGGAGGACTGTAGGCCCAAGCATCGCTGGAGAATTGTAGACCCAAGCATCGCTGGAGGACTGTTGGCCCAAGCGTCGCTGGTGGACTGTAGGCCCAAGCGTCGTTGGAGGATTGTAGGCCCAAGCATCGCTGGAGGATTGTAGACCCAAGCGTTGCTGGAGAATTGTAGGTCCAAGCGTCGCTGAAAGATTGTAGGCCCAAGCATCGCTGGAGGATTGTAGGCCCAAGCGTCACCGGAGGATTGTAGGCCCAAGCGTCACCGGAGGATTGTAGGCCCAAGCATCGCCGGGGGATTGTAGGCCCAAGCATTGCTGGAGGATTGTAGGCCCAAGCGTCGCTGGAAGATTGTAGGCCCAAGCATCGCTGGAGGATTGTAGGCCCAAGCGCGCTGGGGGATTGTAGGCCCAAGAGTCGCTGGAGGATTGCAGGCTCAAGCATCGCTGGAGTGTGAAGGCCCAAGCTTCGCTGAAGAATTGTAGACTCGAGCATCGCTGGAGGACTGTAGGCCCAAGCGTCGGTGGAAGATTGTAAGCCCAAGCGTCGCTGGAGGATTGTAGGCCCAAGCATCGCTGGAGGATTGTAGGCCCAAGCATCATCGGAAGATTGTAAGCCCAAGTTTTGCTGGAGGATTGTAGGCCCAAGCGTCGCTGGAGGATTGTAGACCCAAGCGTCGCTGGAGGATTGTAGGCTCAAGCGTCGCTGGAGGATTGTAGGCCCAAGCTTCGCTGGAGGATTGTAGGCCCAAGCGTCGCTGGAAAATGGTAGACTCAAGCATCGCTGGAGGATTGTCGGCCCAAGCGTCGCTGGAGCATTGTCGGCCCAAGCGTCGCTGGAGGACTGTAGGCCCAAGCATCGCTGGAGGATTGTAGGCTCAAGCGTCGCTGGAGGATTGTAGGCCCAAGCGTCGCTGGAGGATTGTGGACCCAAGCATCGCTGGAGGATTGTTGGTCCAAGCGTCGCTGGAGGATTGTCGGCCCAAGCGTCGCTGGAGAACTGTAGGCCCAAGCATCGCTGGAGGTTTGTAGACCCAAGTGTCACTGGAGGACTGTAGGCCCAAGCATCGCTGGAGGACTGCAGGCCCAAGCGTTGTTGGAGAATTGTAGGCCCAAGCATCGCTGGAGGATTGTAGGCCCAAGCGTCGCTGAAGGATTGTAGGCCCAAGCGTCACCAGAGGATTGTAGGCCCAAGCATCGCCGGGGGATAGTAGGCCCATGCGTCGTCGGGGGATTGTAGGCCAAAGCGTCGCTGGAGGATTGTAGGCCCAAGCGTTGCTGGAGGACTCTAGGCCCAAGCGTCGCTGGAGGATTGTAGGCCCAAGCATCGCTGGAGGATTGTAGGCCCAAGCTTCGCTGGAGGACTGTAGGCCTAAGCATCGCTGGAGGATTGTAGGCCCAAGCATCGCTGGAGGATTGTAGGCCCAAGCTTCACTGGAGGATTGTAGGCACAAGCATCGCTGGAGGACTGTAGGCCCAAGCATCGCTGGAGGATTTTGGCCCAAGCATCGCTGGAGGATTTTAGGCCCAAGCATCGCTGGAGGATTGTAGGCCCAAGCATCGCTGGAGGATTGTAGGCTCAAGCGTCGCTGGAGGATTGTAGGCCCAAGCTTCGCTGGAGGATTGTAGACCCAAGCATCGCTGGAGGATTGTAGACCCAAGCGTCGCTGGAGGATTGTAGGCCCAAGCGTCGCTGGAGGATTGTAGACCCAAGCGTTGCTGGAGGATTGTAGGCCCAAGCGTCGCTGAAAGATTGTAGGCCCAAGCGTCACCAGAGGATTGTAGGCCCAAGCGTCGCCGTGGGATTGTAGGCCCAAGCTTCGCCGGGGGATTGTAGGCCCAAGCATTGCTGGAGGATTGTAGGCCCAAGCGTTGCTGGAGGACTGTAGGCCCAAGCATCGCTGGAGGATTGTAGGCCCAAGCATCGCTGGAGGATTGTAGACCCAAGCATCGCTGGAGGACTGTAGGCCCAAGCGTCGCTGGAGTGTGTAGGCCCAAGCTTCGCTGAAGAATTGTAGGCTGAAGCATCGCTGGAGGACTGTAGGCCCAAGCGTCGGTGGAAGATTGTAAGCCCAAGCGTCGCTGGAGGATTGTAGGCCCAAGCATCATCGGAAGATTGTAAACCCAAATTTCGCTGGAGGATTGTAGGCCCAAGCATCGCTGGAGGATTGTAGACCCAAGCGTCGCTGGAGGATTGTAGGCTCAAGCGTCGCTGGAGGATTGTAGGCACAAGCTTTGCTGGAGGATTGTAGGCCCAAGCGTCGCTGGAGGATTGTAGACTCAAGCATTGCTGGAGGATTGTCGGCCCAAGCGTCGCTGGAGGATTGTCGGCCCAAGCGTCGCTGGAGGACTGTAGGCCCAAGCATCGCTGGAGGATTGTAGACCCAAGCGTCGCCGGGGGATTGTAGGCCCAAGCGTCGCCGGGGGATTGTAGGCCCAAGCGTCGCTGGAGGATTGTAGGCCCAAGCGTCGCTGGAGGATGGTAGGCCCAAGCGTCACTGGAGGATTGTAGGCCCAAGCTCATTTGAGGACTGTAGGCCCAAGCATCGCTGGAGGATTGTAGACCCAAGCATCGCTGGAGGATTGTAGGCTCAAGCGTCGCTGGAGGATTGTAGGCCCAAGCGTCGCTGGAGGATTGTGGACCCAAGCATCGCTGGAGGATTGTTGGCCCAAGCGTCGCTGGAGGATTGTCGGCCCAAGCGTCGCTGGAGGACTGTAGGCCCAAGCGTCGCTGGAGGATTGTAGACCCAAGCGTCGCTGGAGGACAGTAGGCCCAAGCGTCGCTGGAGGTTTGTAGACCCAAGTGTCACTGGAGGACTGTAGGCCCAAGCATCGCTGGAGGACTGCAGGCCCAAGCGTTGTTGGAGGATTGTAGGCCCAAGCATCGCTGGAGGATTGTAGACCCAAGCGTCGCTGGAGGATTGTAGATCCAAGCGTCGCTGGAGGACTGTAGGCCCAAGCATCGCTGGAGAATTGTAGACCCAAGCATCGCTGGAGGACTGTAGGCCCAAGCGTCGCTGGTGGACTGTAGGCCCAAGCGTCGTTGGAGGATTGTAGGCCCAAGCATCGCTGGAGGATTGTAGACCCAAGCGTTGCTGGAGAATTGTAGGTCCAAGCGTCGCTGAAAGATTGTAGGCCCAAGCATCGCTGGAGGATTGTAGGCCCAAGCGTCACCGGAGGATTGTAGGCCCAAGTGTCACCGGAGGATTGTAGGCCCAAGCATCGCCGGGGGATTGTAGGCCCAAGCATTGCTGGAGGATTGTAGGCCCAAGCGTCGCTGGAAGATTGTAGGCCCAAGCATCGCTGGAGGATTGTAGGCCCAAGCGCGCTGGGGGATTGTAGGCCCAAGAGTCGCTGGAGGATTGCAGGCTCAAGCATCGCTGGAGTGTGAAGGCCCAAGCTTCGCTGAAGAATTGTAGACTCAAGCATCGCTGGAGGACTGTAGGCCCAAGCGTCGGTGGAAGATTGTAAGCCCAAGCGTCGCTGGAGGATTGTAGGCCCAAGCATCGCTGGAGGATTGTAGGCCCAAGCATCATCGGAAGATTGTAAGCCCAAGTTTTGCTGGAGGATTGTAGGCCCAAGCGTCGCTGGAGGATTGTAGACCCAAGCGTCGCTGGAGGATTGTAGGCTCAAGCGTCGCTGGAGGATTGTAGGCCCAAGCTTCGCTGGAGGATTGTAGGCCCAAGCGTCGCTGGAAAATGGTAGACTCAAGCATCGCTGGAGGATTGTCGGCCCAAGCGTCGCTGGAGCATTGTCGGCCCAAGCGTCACTGGAGGACTGTAGGCCCAAGCATCGCTGGAGGATTGTAGACCCAAGCATCGCTGGAGGACTGTCGGCCCAAGCGTCGCTGGAGGATTGTAGACCCAAGTGTCAATGGAGGACTGTAGGCCCAAGCATCGCTGGAGGACTGTAGGCCCAAAAGTTGTTGGAGGATTGTAGGCCCAAGCTTCGCTGGAGGATTGTAGACCCAAGCGTTGCTGGAGGATTGTAGGCCCAAGTGTCGCTGAAGGATTGTAGGCCAAAGCGTCACCAGAGTATTGTAGACCCAAGCGTCGCCGGGGGATTGTTGGCCCAATCGTCGCCGGGGGATTGTAGGCCCAAGCGTCGCTGGAGGATTGTAGGCACAAGCGTTGCTGGAGGACTGTAGGCCCAAGCGTCGCTGAAGGATTGTAGGCCCAAGCGTCACCAGAGGATTGTAGGCCCAAGCATCGCCGGGGGATAGTAGGCCCATGCGTCGTCGGGGGATTGTAGGCCAAAGCGTCGCTGGAGGATTGTAGGCCCAAGCGTTGCTGGAGGACTCTAGGCCCAAGCGTCGCTGGAGGATTGTAGGCACAAGCTTTGCTGGAGGATTGTAGGCCCAAGCGTCGCTGGAGGATTGTAGACTCAAGCATTGCTGGAGGATTGTCGGCCCAAGCGTCGCTGGAGGATTGTCGGCCCAAGCGTCGCTGGAGGACTGTAGGCCCAAGCATCGCTGGAGGATTGTAGACCCAAGCGTCGCCGGGGGATTGTAGGCCCAAGCGTCGCCGGGGGATTGTAGGCCCAAGCGTCGCTGGAGGATTGTAGGCCCAAGCGTCGCTGGAGGATGGTAGGCCCAAGCGTCGCTGGAGGATTGTAGGCCCAAGCTCATTTGAGGACTGTAGGCCCAAGCATCGCTGGAGGATTGTAGACCCAAGCATCGCTGGAGGATTGTAGGCTCAAGCGTCGCTGGAGGATTGTAGGCCCAAGCGTCGCTGGAGGATTGTGGACCCAAGCATCGCTGGAGGATTGTTGGCCCAAGCGTCGCTGGAGGATTGTCGGCCCAAGCGTCGCTGGAGGACTGTAGGCCCAAGCGTCGCTGGAGGATTGTAGACCCAAGCGTCGCTGGAGGACAGTAGGCCCAAGCGTCGCTGGAGGTTTGTAGACCCAAGTGTCACTGGAGGACTGTAGGCCCAAGCATCGCTGGAGGACTGCAGGCCCAAGCGTTGTTGGAGGATTGTAGGCCCAAGCATCGCTGGAGGATTGTAGACCCAAGCGTCGCTGGAGGATTGTAGATCCAAGCGTCGCTGGAGGACTGTAGGCCCAAGCATCGCTGGAGAATTGTAGACCCAAGCATCGCTGGAGGACTGTAGGCCCAAGCGTCGCTGGTGGACTGTAGGCCCAAGCGTCGTTGGAGGATTGTAGGCCAAAGCATCGCTGGAGGATTGTAGACCCAAGCGTTGCTGGAGAATTGTAGGTCCAAGCGTTGCTGAAGGATTGTAGGCCCACGCATCGCTGGAGGATTGTAGGCCCAAGCGTCACCGGAGGATTGTAGGCCCAAGCATCGCCGGGGGATTGTAGGCCCAAGCATTGCTGGAGGATTGTAGGCCCAAGCGTCGCTGGAAGATTGTAGGCCCAAGCATCGCTGGAGGATTGTAGGCCCAAGCGCGCTGGGGGATTGTAGGCCCAAGAGTCGCTGGAGGATTGCAGGCTCAAGCATCGCTGGAGTGTGAAGGCCCAAGCTTCGCTGAAGAATTGTAGACTCAAGCATCGCTGGAGGACTGTAGGCCCAAGCGTCGGTGGAAGATTGTAAGCCCAAGCGTCGCTGGAGGATTGTAGGCCCAAGCATCGCTGGAGGATTGTAGGCCCAAGCATCATCGGAAGATTGTAAGCCCAAGTTTTGCTGGAGGATTGTAGGCCCAAGCGTCGCTGGAGGATTGTAGACCCAAGCGTCGCTGGAGGATTGTAGGCTCAAGCGTCGCTGGAGGATTGTAGGCCCAAGCTTCGCTGGAGGATTGTAGGCCCAAGCGTCGCTGGAAAATGGTAGACTCAAGCATCGCTGGAGGATTGTAGGCCCAAGCATCGCTGGAGGATTGTAGGCCCAAGCATCATCGGAAGATTGTAAGCCCAAGTTTTGCTGGAGGATTGTAGGCCCAAGCGTCGCTGGAGGATTGTAGACCCAAGCGTTGCTGGAGAATTGTAGGTCCAAGCGTTGCTGAAGGATTGTAGGCCCACGCATCGCTGGAGGATTGTAGGCCCAAGCGTCACCGGAGGATTGTAGGCCCAAGCATCGCCGGGGGATTGTAGGCCCAAGCATTGCTGGAGGATTGTAGGCCCAAGCGTCGCTGGAAGATTGTAGGCCCAAGCATCGCTGGAGGATTGTAGGCCCAAGCGCGCTGGGGGATTGTAGGCCCAAGAGTCGCTGGAGGATTGCAGGCTCAAGCATCGCTGGAGTGTGAAGGCCCAAGCTTCGCTGAAGAATTGTAGACTCAAGCATCGCTGGAGGACTGTAGGCCCAAGCGTCGGTGGAAGATTGTAAGCCCAAGCGTCGCTGGAGGATTGTAGGCCCAAGCATCGCTGGAGGATTGTAGGCCCAAGCATCATCGGAAGATTGTAAGCCCAAGTTTTGCTGGAGGATTGTAGGCCCAAGCGTCGCTGGAGGATTGTAGACCCAAGCGTCGCTGGAGGATTGTAGGCTCAAGCGTCGCTGGAGGATTGTAGGCCCAAGCTTCGCTGGAGGATTGTAGGCCCAAGCGTCGCTGGAAAATGGTAGACTCAAGCATCGCTGGAGGATTGTAGGCCCAAGCATCGCTGGAGGATTGTAGGCCCAAGCATCATCGGAAGATTGTAAGCCCAAGTTTTGCTGGAGGATTGTAGGCCCAAGCGTCGCTGGAGGATTGTAGACCCAAGCGTCGCTGGAGGATTGTAGGCTCAAGCGTCGCTGGAGGATTGTAGGCCCAAGCTTCGCTGGAGGATTGTAGGCCCAAGCGTCGCTGGAAAATGGTAGACTCAAGCATCGCTGGAGGATTGTCGGCCCAAGCGTCGCTGGACGATTGTCGGCCCAAGCGTCGCTGGAGGACTGTAGGCCCAAGCATCGCTGGAGGATTGTAGACCCGAGCATCGCTGGAGGACTGTCGGCCCAAGCGTCGCTGGAGGATTGTAGACCCAAGTGTCAATGGAGGACTGTAGGCCCAAGCATCGCTGGAGGACTGTAGGCCCAAAAGTTGTTGGAGGATTGTAGGCCCAAGCTTCGCTGGAGGATTGTAGACCCAAGCGTTGCTGGAGGATTGTAGGCCCAAGTGTCGCTGAAGGATTGCAGGCCAAAGCGTCACCAGAGTATTGTAGACCCAAGCGTCGCCGGGGGATTGTTGGCCCAAGCGTCGCCGGGGGATTGTAGGCCCAAGCGTCGCTGGAGGATTGTAGGCCAAAGCGTTGCTGGAGGACTGTAGGCCCAAGCGTCGCTGAAGGATTGTAGGCCCAAGCTTCACCAGAGGATTGTAGGCCCAAGCATCGCCGGGGGATAGTAGGCCCATGCGTCGTCGGGGGATTGTAGGCCAAAGCGTCGCTGGAGGATTGTAGGCCCAAGCGTTGCTGGAGGACTCTAGGCCCAAGCGTCGCTGGAGGATTGTAGGCCCAAGCATCGCTGGAGGATTGTAGGCCCAAGCTTCGCTGGAGGACTGTAGGCCTAAGCATCGCTGGAGGATTGTAGGCCCAAGCATCGCTGGAGGATTGTAGGCCCAAGCTTCACTGGAGGATTGTAGGCCCAAGCGTCGCTTGAGGACTGAAGGCACAAGCATCGCTGGAGGATTTTGGCCCAAGCATCGCTGGAGGATTTTAGGCCCAAGCATCGCTGGAGGATTGTAGGCCCAAGCATCGCTGGAGGATTGTAGGCTCAAGCGTCGCTGGAGGATTGTAGGCCCAAGCTTCGCTGGAGGATTGTAGGCCCAAGCATCACTGGAAGATTGTAGACCCAAGCCTCGCTGGAGGATTGTAGGCCCAAGCGTCGCTGGAGGATTGTAGACCCAAGCGTTGCTGGAGGATTGTAGGCCCAAGCGTCGCTGAAGGATTGTAGGCCCAAGCGTCACCAGAGGATTGTAGGCCCAAGCATCGCCGGGGGATTGTAGGCCCAAGCGTCGCCGGGGGATTGTAGGCCCAAGCGTCGCTGGAGGATTGTAGGCCCAAGCGTTGCTGGAGGACTGTAGGCCCAAGCATCGCTGGAGGATTGTAGGCCCAAGCATCGCTGGAGGATTGTAGACCCAAGCATCGCTGGAGGACTGTAGGCCCAAGCGTCGCTGGTGGACTGTAGGCCCAAGCGTCGTTGGAGGATTGTAGGCCCAAGCATCATCGGAAGATTGTAAGCCCAAGTTTTGCTGGAGGATTGTAGGCCCAAGCGTCGCTGGAGGATTGTAGACCCAAGCGTCGCTGGAGGATTGTAGGCTCAAGCGTCGCTGGAGGATTGTAGGCCCAAGCTTCGCTGGAGGATTGTAGGCCCAAGCGTCGCTGGAAAATGGTAGACTCAAGCGTCGCTGGAGGATTGTCGGCCCAAGCGTCGCTGGAGGATTGTCGGCCCAAGCGTCACTGGAGGACTGTAGGCCCAAGCATCGCTGGAGGATTGTAGACCCAAGCATCGCTGGAGGACTGTCGGCCCAAGCGTCACTGGAGGATTGTAGACCCAAGTGTCAATGGAGGACTGTAGGCCCAAGCATCGCTGGAGGACTGTAGGCCCAAAAGTTGTTGGAGGATTGTAGGCCCAAGCTTCGCTGGAGGATTGTAGACCCAAGCGTTGCTGGAGGATTGTAGGCCCAAGTGTCGCTGAAGGATTGTAGGCCAAAGCGTCACCAGAGTATTGTAGACCCAAGCGTCGCCGGGGGATTGTTGGCCCAAGCGTCGCCGGGGGATTGTAGGCCCAAGCGTCTCTGGAGGATTGTAGGCCCAAGCGTTGCTGGAGGACTGTAGGCCCAAGCGTCGCTGAAGGATTGTAGGCCCAAGCGTCACCAGAGGATTGTAGGCCCAAGCATCGCCGGGGGATAGTAGGCCCATGCGTCGTCGGGGGATTGTAGGCCAAAGCGTCGCTGGAGGATTGTAGGCCCAAGCGTTGCTGGAGGACTCTAGGCCCAAGCGTCGCTGGAGGATTGTAGGCCCAAGCATCGCTGGAGGATTGTAGGCCCAAGCTTCGCTGGAGGACTGTAGGCCTAAGTATCGCTGGAGGATTGTAGGCCCAAGCATCGCTGGAGGATTGTAGGCCCAAGCTTCACTGGAGGATTGTAGGCCCAAGCGTCGCTGGAGGACTGTAGGCCCAAGCATCGCTGGAGCATTTTGGCCCAAGCATCGCTGGAGGATTTTAGGCCCAAGCATCGCTGGAGGATTGTAGGCCCAAGCATCGCTGGAGGATTGTAGGCTCAAGCGTCGCTGGAGGATTGTAGGCCCAAGCTTCGCTGGAGGATTGTAGGCCCAAGCATCACTGGAGGATTGTAGACCCAAGCGTCGCTGGAGGATTGTAGGCCCAAGCGTCGCTGGAGGATTGTAGACCCAAGCGTTGCTGGAGGATTGTAGGCCCAAGCATCGCTGAAGGATTGTAGGCCCAAGCGTCACCAGAGGATTGTAGGCCCAAGCGTCGCCGGGGGATTGTAGGCCCAAGCGTCGCCGGGGGATTGTAGGCCCAAGCGTCGCTGGAGGATTGTAGGCCCAAGCGTTGCCGGAGGACTGTATGCCCAAGCATCGCTGGAGGATTGTAGGCCCAAGCATCGCTGGAGGATTGTAGACCCAAGCATCGCTGGAGGACTGTAGGCCCAAGCGTCGCTGGTGGACTGTAGGCCCAAGCGTCGTTGGAGGATTGTAGGCCCAAGCATCGCTGGAGGATTGTCGACCCAAGCGTTGCTGGAGAATTGTAGGTCCAAGCGTCGCTGAAGGATTGTAGGCCCAAGCATCGCTGGAGGATTGTAGGCCCAAGCGTCACCGGAGGATTGTAGGCCCAAGCATCGCCGGGGGATTGTAGGCCCAAGCATTGCTGGAGGATTGTAGGCCCACGCGTCGCTGGAGGATTGTAGGCCCAAGCGCGCTGGGGGTTTGTAGGCCCAAGAGTCGCTGGAGGATTGCAGGCTCAAGCATCGCTGGAGTGTGTAGGCCCAAGCTTCGCTGAAGAATTGTAGGCTCAAGCATCGCTGGAGGACTGTAGGCCCAAGCGTCGGTGGAAGATTGTAAGCCCAAGCGTCGCTGGAGGATTGTAGGCCCAAGCATCGCTGGAGGATTGTAGGCCCAAGCATCATCGGAAGATTGTAAGCCCAAGTTTCGCTGGAGGATTGTAGGCCCAAGCGTCGCTGGAGGATTGTAGACCCAAGCGTCGCTGGAGGATTGTAGGCTCAAGCGTCGCTGGAGGATTGTAGGCCCAAGCTTCGCTGGAGGATTATAGGCCCAAGCGTCGCTGGAAAATGGTAGACTCAAGCATCGCTGGAGGATTGTCGGCCCAAGCGTCGCTGGAGGATTGTCGGCCCAAGCGTCGCTGGAGGACTGTAGGCCCAAGCATCGCTGGAGGATTGTAGACCCAAGCATCGCTGGAGGACTGTCGGCCCAAGCGTCGCTGGAGGATTGTAGACCCAAGTGTCAATGGAGGACTGTAGGCCCAAGCATCGCTGGAGGACTGTCGGCCCAAAAGTTGTTGGAGGATTGTAGGCCCAAGCTTCGCTGGAGGATTGTAGACCCAAGCGTTGCTGGAGGATTGTAGGCCCAAGTGTCGCTGAAGGATTGTAGGCCAAAGCGTCACCAGAGTATTGTAGACCCAAGCGTCGCCGGGGGATTGTTGGCCCAAGCGTCGCCGGGGGATTGTAGGCCCAAGCGTCGCTGGAGGATTGTAGGCCCAAGCGTTGCTGGAGGACTGTAGGCCCAAGCGTCGCTGAAGGATTGTAGGCCCAAGCTTCACCAGAGGATTGTAGGCCCAAGCATCGCCGGGGGATAGTAGGCCCATGCGTCGTCGGGGGATTGTAGGCCAAAGCGTCGCTGGAGGATTGTAGGCCCAAGCGTTGCTGGAGGACTCTAGGCCCAAGCGTCGCTGGAGGATTGTAGGCCCAAGCATCGCTGGAGGATTGTAGGCCCAAGCTTCGCTGGAGGACTGTAGGCCTAAGCATCGCTGGAGGATTGTAGGCCCAAGCATCGCTGGAGGATTGTAGGCCCAAGCTTCACTGGAGGATTGTAGGCCCAAGCGTCGCTGGAGGACTGAAGGCCCAAGCATCGCTGGAGGATTTTGGCCCAAGCATCGCTGGAGGATTTTAGGCCCAAGCATCGCTGGAGGATTGTAGGCCCAAGCATCGCTGGAGGATTGTAGGCTCAAGCGTCGCTGGAGGATTGTAGGCCCAAGCTTCGCTGGAGGATTGTAGGCCCAAGCATCACTGGAGGATTGTAGACCCAAGCGTCGCTGGAGGATTGTAGGCCCAAGCGTCGCTGGAGGATTGTAGACCCAAGCGTTGCTGGAGGATTGTAGGCCCAAGCGTCGCTGAAGGATTGTAGGCCCATGCGTCACCAGAGGATTGTAGGCCCAAGCATCGCCGGGGGATTGTAGGCCCAAGCGTCGCCGGGGGATTGTAGGCCCAAGCGTCGCTGGAGGATTGTAGGCCCAAGCGTTGCTGGAGGACTGTAGGCCCAAGCATCGCTGGAGGATTGTAGGCCCAAGCATCGCTGGAGGATTGTAGACCCAAGCATCGCTGGAGGACTGTAGGCCCAAGCGTCGCTGGTGGACTGTAGGCTCAAGCGTCGTTGGAGGATTGTAGGCCCAAGCATCATCGGAAGATTGTAAGCCCAAGTTTTGCTGGAGGATTGTAGGCCCAAGCGTCGCTGGAGGATTGTAGACCCAAGCGTCGCTGGAGGATTGTAGGCTCAAGCGTCGCTGGAGGATTGTAGGCCCAAGCTTCGCTGGAGGATTGTAGGCCCAAGCGTCGCTGGAAAATGGTAGACTCAAGCGTCGCTGGAGGATTGTCGGCCCAAGCGTCGCTGGAGGATTGTCGGCCCAAGCGTCGCTGGTGGACTGTAGGCCCAAGCATCGCTGGAGGATTGTAGACCCAAGCATCGCTGGAGGACTGTCGGCCCAAGCGTCGCTGGAGGATTGTAGACCCAAGTGTCAATGGAGGACTGTAGGCCCAAGCATCGCTGGAGGACTGTAGGCCCAAAAGTTGTTGGAGGATTGTAGGCCCAAGCTTCGCTGGAGGATTGTAGACCCAAGCGTTGCTGGAGGATTGTAGGCCCAAGTGTCGCTGAAGGATTGTAGGCCAAAGCGTCACCAGAGTATTGTAGACCCAAGCGTCGCCGGGGGATTGTTGGCCCAAGCGTCGCCGGGGGATTGTAGGCCCAAGCGTCTCTGGAGGATTGTAGGCCCAAGCGTTGCTGGAGGACTGTAGGCCCAAGCGTCGCTGAAGGATTGTAGGCCCAAGCGTCACCAGAGGATTGTAGGCCCAAGCATCGCCGGGGGATAGTAGGCCCATGCGTCGTCGGGGGATTGTAGGCCAAAGCGTCGCTGGAGGATTGTAGGCCCAAGCATTGCTGGAGGACTCTAGGCCCAAGCGTCGCTGGAGGATTGTAGGCCCAAGCATCGCTGGAGGATTGTAGGCCCAAGCTTCGCTGGAGGACTGTAGGCCTAAGTATCGCTGGAGGATTGTAGGCCCAAGCATCGCTGGAGGATTGTAGGCCCAAGCTTCACTGGAGGATTGTAGGCCCAAGCGTCGCTGGAGGACTGTAGGCCCAAGCATCGCTGGAGCATTTTGGCCCAAGCATCGCTGGAGGATTTTAGGCCCAAGCATCGCTGGAGGATTGTAGGCCCAAGCATCGCTGGAGGATTGTAGGCTCAAGCGTCGCTGGAGGATTGTAGGCCCAAGCTTCGCTGGAGGATTGTAGGCCCAAGCATCACTGGAGGATTGTAGACCCAAGCGTCGCTGGAGGATTGTAGGCCCAAGCGTCGCTGGAGGATTGTAGACCCAAGCGTTGCTGGAGGATTGTAGGCCCAAGCGTCGCTGAAGGATTGTAGGCCCAAGCGTAACCAGAGGATTGTAGGCCCAAGCGTCGCCGGGGGATTGTAGGCCCAAGCGTCGCCGGGGGATTGTAGGCCCAAGCGTCGCTGGAGGATTGTAGGCCCAAGCATTGCTGGAGGACTGTAGGCCCAAGCATCGCTGGAGGATTGTAGGCCCAAGCATCGCTGGAGGATTGTAGACCCAAGCATCGCTGGAGGACTGTAGGCCCAAGCGTCGCTGGTGGACTGTAGGCCCAAGCGTCGTTGGAGGATTGTAGGCCCAAGCATCGCTGGAGGATTGTAGACCCAAGCGTTGCTGGAGAAATGTAGGTCCAAGCGTCGCTGAAGGATTGTAGGCCCAAGCATCGCTGGAGGATTGTAGGCCCAAGCGTCACCGGAGGATTGTAGGCCCAAGCATCGCCGGGGGATTGTAGGCCCAAGCATTGCTGGAGGATTGTAGGCCCACGCGTCGCTGGAGGATTGTAGGCCCAAGCGCGCTGGGGGTTTGTAGGCCCAAGAGTCGCTGGAGGATTGCAGGCTCAAGCATCGCTGGAGTGTGTAGGCCCAAGCTTCGCTGAAGAATTGTAAGCTCAAGCATCGCTGGAGGACTGTAGGCCCAAGCGTCGGTGGAAGATTGTAAGCCCAAGCGTCGCTGGAGGATTGTAGGCCCAAGCATCGCTGGAGGATTGTAGGCCCAAGCATCATCGGAAGATTGTAAGCCCAAGTTTCGCTGGAGGATTGTAGGCCCAAGCGTCGCTGGAGGATTGTAGACCCAAGCGTCGCTGGAGGATTGTAGGCTCAAGCGTCGCTGGAGGATTGTAGGCCCAAGCTTCGCTGGAGGATTATAGGCCCAAGCGTCGCTGGAAAATGGTAGACTCAAGCATCGCTGGAGGATTGTCGGCCCAAGCGTCGCTGGAGGATTGTCGGCTCAAGCGTCGCTGGAGGACTGTAGGCCCAAGCATCGCTGGAGGATTGTAGACCCAAGCATCGCTGGAGGACTGTCGGCCCAAGCGTCGCTGGAGGATTGTAGACCCAAGTGTCAATGGAGGACTGTAGGCCCAAGCATCGCTGGAGGACTGTAGGCCCAAAAGTTGTTGGAGGATTGTAGGCCCAAGCTTCGCTGGAGGATTGTAGACCCACGCGTTGCTGGAGGATTGTAGGCCCAAGTGTCGCTGAAGGATTGTAGGCCAAAGCGTCACCAGAGTATTGTAGACCCAAGCGTCGCCGGGAGATTGTTGGCCCAAGCGTCGCCGGGGGATTGTAGGCCCAAGCATCGCTGGAGGATTGTAGGCCCAAGCGTTGCTGGAGGACTGTAGGCCCAAGCGTCGCTGGAGGATGGTAGGCCCAAGCGTCGCTGGAGGATTGTAGGCCCAAGCATCGCTGGAGGATTGTAGGCTCAAGCGTCGCTGGAGGATTGTAGGCCCAAGCTTCGCTGGAGGATTGTAGGCCCAAGCATCGCTGGAGGATTGTAGACCCAAGCGTCGCTGGAGGATTGTAGGCCCAAGCGTCGCTGGAGGATTGTAGACCCAAGCGTCGCTGGAGGATTGTAGGCCCAAGCGTCGCTGAAGGATTGTAGGCCCAAGCATCACCAGAGGATTGTAGGCCCAAGCGTCGCCGGGGGATTGTAGGCCCAAGCGTCGCCGGGGGATTGTAGGCCCAAGCGTCGCTGGAGGATTGTAGGCCCAAGCGTTGCTGGAGGACTGTAGGCCCAAGCATCGCTGGAGGATTGTAGGCCCAAGCATCGCTGGAGGATTGTAGACCCAAGCGTCACTGGAGGATTGTAGGCTCAAGCATCGCTGGAGGATTGTAGGCCCAAGCGTTGCTGGAGGATTGTAGACCCAAGCATCGCTGGAGGATTGTCGGCCCAAGCGGCGCTGGAGGATTGTCGGCCCAAGCGTCGCTGGAGGACTGTAGGCCCAAGCGTCGCTGGAGGATTGTAGACCCAAGCATCGCTGGAGGACTGTAGGCCCAAGCGTCGCTGGAGGATTGTAGGCCCAAGCGTTGCTGGAGGACTCTAGGCCCAAGCGTCGCTGGAGGATTGTAGGCCCAAGCATCGCTGGAGGATTGTAGGCCCAAGCTTCGCTGGAGGACTGTAGGCCTAAGCATCGCTGGAGGATTGTAGGCCCAAGCATCGCTGGAGGATTGTAGGCCCAAGCTTCACTGGAGGATTGTAGGCCCAAGCGTCGCTGGAGGACTGTAGGCCCAAGCATCGCTGGAGGATTTTGGCCCAAGCATCGCTGGAGGATTTTAGGCCCAAGCATCGCTGGAGGATTGTAGGCCCAAGCATCGCTGGAGGATTGTAGGCTCAAGCGTCGCTGGAGGATTGTAGGCCCAAGCTTCGCTGGAGGATTGTAGGCCCAAGCATCACTGGAGGATTGTAGACCCAAGCGTCGCTGGAGGATTGTAGGCCCAAGCGTCGCTGGAGGATTGTAGACCCAAGCGTTGCTGGAGGATTGTAGGCCCAAGCGTCGCTGAAGGATTGTAGGCCCAAGCGTCACCAGAGGATTGTTGGCCCAAGCGTCGCCGGGGGATTGTAGGCCCAAGCGTCGCCGGGGAATTGTAGGCCCAAGCGTCGCTGGAGGATTGTAGGCCCAAGCGTTGCTGGAGGACTGTAGGCCCAAGCATCGCTGGAGGATTGTAGGCCCAAGCATCGCTGGAGGATTGTAGACCCAAGCATCGCTGGAGGACTGTCGGCCCAAGCGTCGCTGGTGGACTGTAGGCCCAAGCGTCGTTGGAGGATTGTAGGCCCAAGCATCGCTGGAGGATTGTCGACCCAAGCGTTGCTGGAGAATTGTAGGTCCAAGCGTCGCTGAAGGATTGTAGGCCCAAGCATCGCTGGAGGATTGTAGGCCCAAGCGTCACCGGAGGATTGTAGGCCCAAGCATCGCCGGGGGACTGTAGGCCCAAGCATTGCTGGAGGATTGTAGGCCCAAGCGTCGCTGGAAGATTGTAGGCCCAAGCATCGCTGGAGGATTGTAGGCCCAAGCGCGCTGGGGGATTGTAGGCCCAAGAGTCGCTGGAGGATTGCAGGCTCAAGCATCGCTGGAGTGTGTAGGCCCAAGCTTCGCTGAAGAATTGTAGGCTCAAGCATCACTGGAGGACTGTAGGCCCAAGCGTCGGTGGAAGATTGTAAGCCCAAGCGTCGCTGGAGGATTGTAGGCCCAAGCATCGCTGGAGGATTGTAGGCCCAAGCATCATCGGAAGATTGTAAGCCCAAGTTTCGCTGGAGGATTGTAGGCCCAAGCGTCGCTGGAGGATTGTAGACCCAAGCGTCGCTGGAGGATTGTAGGCTCAAGCGTCGCTGGAGGATTGTAGGCCCAAGCTTCGCTGGAGGATTATAGGCCCAAGCGTCGCTGGAAAATGGTAGACTCAAGCATCGCTGGAGGATTGTCGGCCCAAGCGTCGCTGGAGGATTGTCGGCTCAAGCGTCGCTGGAGGACTGTAGGCCCAAGCATCGCTGGAGGATTGTAGACCCAAGCATCGCTGGAGGACTGTCGGCCCAAGCGTCGCTGGAGGATTGTAGACCCAAGTGTCAATGGAGGACTGTAGGCCCAAGCATCGCTGGAGGACTGTAGGCCCAAAAGTTGTTGGAGGATTGTAGGCCCAAGTGTCGCTGAAGGATTGTAGGCCAAAGCGTCACCAGAGTATTGTAGACCCAAGCGTCGCCGGGGGATTGTTGGCCCAAGCGTCGCCGGGGGATTGTAGGCCCAAGCGTCTCTGGAGGATTGTAGGCCCAAGCGTTGCTGGAGGACTGTAGGCCCAAGCGTCGCTGAAGGATTGTAGGCCCAAGCGTCACCAGAGGATTGTAGGCCCAAGCATCGCCGGGGGATAGTAGGCCCATGCGTCGTCGGGGGATTGTAGGCCAAAGCGTCGCTGGAGGATTGTAGGCCCAAGCGTTGCTGGAGGACTCTAGGCCCAAGCGTCGCTGGAGGATTGTAGGCCCAAGCATCGCTGGAGGATTGTAGGCCCAAGCTTCGCTGGAGGACTGTAGGCCTAAGTATCGCTGGAGGATTGTAGGCCCAAGCATCGCTGGAGGATTGTAGGCCCAAGCTTCACTGGAGGATTGTAGGCCCAAGCGTCGCTGGAGGACTGTAGGCCCAAGCATCGCTGGAGCATTTTGGCCCAAGCATCGCTGGAGGATTTTAGGCCCAAGCATCGCTGGAGGATTGTAGGCCCAAGCATCGCTGGAGGATTGTAGGCTCAAGCGTCGCTGGAGGATTGTAGGCCCAAGCTTCGCTGGAGGATTGTAGGCCCAAGCATCACTGGAGGATTGTAGACCCAAGCGTCGCTGGAGGATTGTAGGCCCAAGCGTCGCTGGAGGATTGTAGACCCAAGCGTTGCTGGAGGATTGTAGGCCCAAGCGTCGCTGAAGGATTGTAGGCCCAAGCGTAACCAGAGGATTGTAGGCCCAAGCGTCGCCGGGGGATTGTAGGCCCAAGCGTCGCCGGGGGATTGTAGGCCCAAGCGTCGCTGGAGGATTGTAGGCCCAAGCATTGCTGGAGGACTGTAGGCCCAAGCATCGCTGGAGGATTGTAGGCCCAAGCATCGCTGGAGGATTGTAGACCCAAGCATCGCTGGAGGACTGTAGGCCCAAGCGTCGCTGGTGGACTGTAGGCCCAAGCGTCGTTGGAGGATTGTAGGCCCAAGCATCGCTGGAGGATTGTAGACCCAAGCGTTGCTGGAGAAATGTAGGTCCAAGCGTCGCTGAAGGATTGTAGGCCCAAGCATTGCTGGAGGATTGTAGGCCCACGCGTCGCTGGAGGATTGTAGGCCCAAGCGCGCTGGGGGTTTGTAGGCCCAAGAGTCGCTGGAGGATTGCAGGCTCAAGCATCGCTGGAGTGTGTAGGCCCAAGCTTCGCTGAAGAATTGTAAGCTCAAGCATCGCTGGAGGACTGTAGGCCCAAGCGTCGGTGGAAGATTGTAAGCCCAAGCGTCGCTGGAGGATTGTAGGCCCAAGCATCGCTGGAGGATTGTAGGCCCAAGCATCATCGGAAGATTGTAAGCCCAAGTTTCGCTGGAGGATTGTAGGCCCAAGCGTCGCTGGAGGATTGTAGACCCAAGCGTCGCTGGAGGATTGTAGGCTCAAGCGTCGCTGGAGGATTGTAGGCCCAAGCTTCGCTGGAGGATTATAGGCCCAAGCGTCGCTGGAAAATGGTAGACTCAAGCATCGCTGGAGGATTGTCGGCCCAAGCGTCGCTGGAGGATTGTCGGCTCAAGCGTCGCTGGAGGACTGTAGGCCCAAGCATCGCTGGAGGATTGTAGACCCAAGCATCGCTGGAGGACTGTCGGCCCAAGCGTCGCTGGAGGATTGTAGACCCAAGTGTCAATGGAGGACTGTAGGCCCAAGCATCGCTGGAGGACTGTAGGCCCAAAAGTTGTTGGAGGATTGTAGGCCCAAGCTTCGCTGGAGGATTGTAGACCCACGCGTTGCTGGAGGATTGTAGGCCCAAGTGTCGCTGAAGGATTGTAGGCCAAAGCGTCACCAGAGTATTGTAGACCCAAGCGTCGCCGGGAGATTGTTGGCCCAAGCGTCGCCGGGGGATTGTAGGCCCAAGCATCGCTGGAGGATTGTAGGCCCAAGCGTTGCTGGAGGACTGTAGGCCCAAGCGTCGCTGGAGGATGGTAGGCCCAAGCGTCGCTGGAGGATTGTAGGCCCAAGCATCGCTGGAGGATTGTAGGCTCAAGCGTCGCTGGAGGATTGTAGGCCCAAGCTTCGCTGGAGGATTGTAGGCCCAAGCATCGCTGGAGGATTGTAGACCCAAGCGTCGCTGGAGGATTGTAGGCCCAAGCGTCGCTGGAGGATTGTAGACCCAAGCGTCGCTGGAGGATTGTAGGCCCAAGCGTCGCTGAAGGATTGTAGGCCCAAGCATCACCAGAGGATTGTAGGCCCAAGCGTCGCCGGGGGATTGTAGGCCCAAGCGTCGCCGGGGGATTGTAGGCCCAAGCGTCGCTGGAGGATTGTAGGCCCAAGCGTTGCTGGAGGACTGTAGGCCCAAGCATCGCTGGAGGATTGTAGGCCCAAGCATCGCTGGAGGATTGTAGACCCAAGCGTCACTGGAGGATTGTAGGCTCAAGCATCGCTGGAGGATTGTAGGCCCAAGCGTTGCTGGAGGATTGTAGACCCAAGCATCGCTGGAGGATTGTCGGCCCAAGCGGCGCTGGAGGATTGTCGGCCCAAGCGTCGCTGGAGGACTGTAGGCCCAAGCGTCGCTGGAGGATTGTAGACCCAAGCATCGCTGGAGGACTGTAGGCCCAAGCGTCGCTGGAGGATTGTAGGCCCAAGCGTTGCTGGAGGACTCTAGGCCCAAGCGTCGCTGGAGGATTGTAGGCCCAAGCATCGCTGGAGGATTGTAGGCCCAAGCTTCGCTGGAGGACTGTAGGCCTAAGCATCGCTGGAGGATTGTAGGCCCAAGCATCGCTGGAGGATTGTAGGCCCAAGCTTCACTGGAGGATTGTAGGCCCAAGCGTCGCTGGAGGACTGTAGGCCCAAGCATCGCTGGAGGATTTTGGCCCAAGCATCGCTGGAGGATTTTAGGCCCAAGCATCGCTGGAGGATTGTAGGCCCAAGCATCGCTGGAGGATTGTAGGCTCAAGCGTCGCTGGAGGATTGTAGGCCCAAGCTTCGCTGGAGGATTGTAGGCCCAAGCATCACTGGAGGATTGTAGACCCAAGCGTCGCTGGAGGATTGTAGGCCCAAGCGTCGCTGGAGGATTGTAGACCCAAGCGTTGCTGGAGGATTGTAGGCCCAAGCGTCGCTGAAGGATTGTAGGCCCAAGCGTCACCAGAGGATTGTTGGCCCAAGCGTCGCCGGGGGATTGTAGGCCCAAGCGTCGCCGGGGAATTGTAGGCCCAAGCGTCGCTGGAGGATTGTAGGCCCAAGCGTTGCTGGAGGACTGTAGGCCCAAGCATCGCTGGAGGATTGTAGGCCCAAGCATCGCTGGAGGATTGTAGACCCAAGCATCGCTGGAGGACTGTCGGCCCAAGCGTCGCTGGTGGACTGTAGGCCCAAGCGTCGTTGGAGGATTGTAGGCCCAAGCATCGCTGGAGGATTGTCGACCCAAGCGTTGCTGGAGAATTGTAGGTCCAAGCGTCGCTGAAGGATTGTAGGCCCAAGCATCGCTGGAGGATTGTAGGCCCAAGCGTCACCGGAGGATTGTAGGCCCAAGCATCGCCGGGGGACTGTAGGCCCAAGCATTGCTGGAGGATTGTAGGCCCAAGCGTCGCTGGAAGATTGTAGGCCCAAGCATCGCTGGAGGATTGTAGGCCCAAGCGCGCTGGGGGATTGTAGGCCCAAGAGTCGCTGGAGGATTGCAGGCTCAAGCATCGCTGGAGTGTGTAGGCCCAAGCTTCGCTGAAGAATTGTAGGCTCAAGCATCACTGGAGGACTGTAGGCCCAAGCGTCGGTGGAAGATTGTAAGCCCAAGCGTCGCTGGAGGATTGTAGGCCCAAGCATCGCTGGAGGATTGTAGGCCCAAGCATCATCGGAAGATTGTAAGCCCAAGTTTCGCTGGAGGATTGTAGGCCCAAGCGTCGCTGGAGGATTGTAAACCCAAGCGTCGCTGGAGGATTGTAGGCTCAAGCGTCGCTGGAGGATTGTAGGCCCAAGCTTCGCTGGAGGATTATAGGCCCAAGCGTCGCTGGAAAATGGTAGACTCAAGCATCGCTGGAGGATTGTCGGCCCAAGCGTCGCTGGAGGATTGTCGGCTCAAGCGTCGCTGGAGGACTGTAGGCCCAAGCATCGCTGGAGGATTGTAGACCCAAGCATCGCTGGAGGACTGTCGGCCCAAGCGTCGCTGGAGGATTGTAGACCCAAGTGTCAATGGAGGACTGTAGGCCCAAGCATCGCTGGAGGACTGTAGGCCCAAAAGTTGTTGGAGGATTGTAGGCCCAAGCTTCGCTGGAGGATTGTAGACCCAAGCGTTGCTGGAGGATTGTAGGCCCAAGTGTCGCTGAAGGATTGTAGGCCAAAGCGTCACCAGAGTATTGTAGACCCAAGCGTCGCCGGGGGATTGTTGGCCCAAGCGTCGCCGGGGGATTGTAGGCCCAAGCGTCACTGGAGGATTGTAGGCCCAAGCGTTGCTGGAGGACTGTAGGCCCAAGCGTCGCTGGAGGATGGTAGGCCCAAGCGTCGCTGGAGGATTGTAGGCCCAAGCTCGTTTGAGGACTGTAGGCCCAAGCATCGCTGGAGGATTGTAGACCCAAGCATCGCTGGAGGATTGTAGGCTCAAGCGTCGCTGGAGGATTGTAGGCCCAAGCGTCGCTGGAGGATTGTGGACCCAAGCATCGCTGGAGGATTGTTGGCCCAAGCGTCGCTGGAGGATTGTCGGCCCAAGCGTCGCTGGAGGACTGTAGGCCCAAGCATCGCTGGAGGTTTGTAGACCCAAGTGTCACTGGAGGACTGTAGGCCCAAGCATCGCTGGAGGATTGTAGGCCCAAGCGTCGCTGAAGGATTGTAGGCCCAAGCATCGCCGGGGGATAGTAGGCCCATGCGTCGTCGGGGGATTGTAGGCCAAAGCGTCGCTGGAGGATTGTAGGCCCAAGCGTTGCTGGAGGACTCTAGGCCCAAGCGTCGCTGGAGGATTGTAGGCCCAAGCATCGCTGGAGGATTGTAGGCCCAAGCTACGCTGGAGGACTGTAGGCCTAAGCATCGCTGGAGGATTGTAGGCCCAAGCATCGCTGGAGGATTGTAGGCCCAAGCTTCACTGGAGGATTGTAGGCCCAAGCGTCGCTGGAGGACTGTAGGCCCAAGCATCGCTGGAGGATTTTGGCCCAAGCATCGCTGGAGGATTTTAGGCCCAAGCATCGCTGGAGGATTGTAGGCCCAAGCATCGCTGGAGGATTGTAGGCTCAAGCGTCGCTGGAGGATTGTAGGCCCAAGCTTCGCTGGAGGATTGTAGGCCCAAGCATCGCTGGAGAATTGTAGACCCAAGCATCGCTGGAGGACTGTAGGCCCAAGCGTCGCTGGTGGACTGTAGGCCCAAGCGTCGTTGGAGGATTGTAGGCCCAAGCATCGCTGGAGGATTGTAGACCCAAGCGTTGCTGGAGAATTGTAGGTCCAAGCGTTGCTGAAGGATTGTAGGCCCAAGCATCGCTGGAGGATTGTAGGCCCAAGCGTCACCGGAGGATTGTAGGCCCAAGCATCGCCGGGGGATTGTAGGCCCAAGCATTGCTGGAGGATTGTAGGCCCAAGCGTCGCTGGAAGATTGTAGGCCCAAGCATCGCTGGAGGATTGTAGGCCCAAGCGCGCTGGGGGATTGTAGGCCCAAGAGTCGCTGGAGGATTGCAGGCTCAAGCATCGCTGGAGTGTGAAGGCCCAAGCTTCGCTGAAGAATTGTAGACTCAAGCATCGCTGGAGGACTGTAGGCCCAAGCGTCGGTGGAAGATTGGAAGCCCAAGCGTCGCTGGAGGATTGTAGGCCCAAGCATCGCTGGAGGATTGTAGGCCCAAGCATCATCGGAAGATTGTAAGCCCAAGTTTTGCTGGAGGATTGTAGGCCCAAGCGTCGCTGGAGGATTGTAGACCCAAGCGTCGCTGGAGGATTGTAGGCTCAAGCGTCGCTGGAGGATTGTAGGCCCAAGCTTCGCTGGAGGATTGTAGGCCCAAGCGTCGCTGGAAAATGGTAGACTCAAGCATCGCTGGAGGATTGTAGGCCCAAGCATCGCTGGAGGATTGTAGGCCCAAGCATCATCGGAAGATTGTAAGCCCAAGTTTTGCTGGAGGATTGTAGGCCCAAGCGTCGCTGGAGGATTGTAGACCCAAGCGTCGCTGGAGGATTGTAGGCTCAAGCGTCGCTGGAGGATTGTAGGCCCAAGCTTCGCTGGAGGATTGTAGGCCCAAGCGTCGCTGGAAAATGGTAGACTCAAGCATCGCTGGAGGATTGTCGGCCCAAGCGTCGCTGGAGGATTGTCGGCCCAAGCGTCGCTGGAGGACTGTAGGCCCAAGCATCGCTGGAGGATTGTAGACCCAAGCATCACTGGAGGACTGTAGGCTCAAGCGTCGCTGGAGGATTGTAGACCCAAGTGTCAATGGAGGACTGTAGGCCCAAGCATCGCTGGAGGACTGTAGGCCCAAAAGTTGTTGGAGGATTGTAGGCCCAAGCTTCGCTGGAGGATTGTAGACCCAAGCGTTGCTGGAGGATTGTAGGCCCAAGTGTCGCTGAAGGATTGTAGGCCAAAGCGTCACCAGAGTATTGTAGACCCAAGCGTCGCCGGGGGATTGTTGGCCCAAGCGTCGCCGGGGGATTGTAGGCCCAAGCGTCGCTGGAGGATTGTAGGCCCAAGCGTTGCTGGAGGACTGTAGGCGCAAGCGTCGCTGAAGGATTGTAGGCCCAAGCTTCACCAGAGGATTGTAGGCCCAAGCATCGCCGGGGGATAGTAGGCCCATGCGTCGTCGGGGGATTGTAGGCCAAAGCGTCGCTGGAGGATTGTAGGCCCAAGCGTTGCTGGAGGACTCTAGGCCCAAGCGTCGCTGGAGGATTGTAGGCCCAAGCATCGCTGGAGGATTGTAGGCCCAAGCTTCGCTGGAGGACTGTAGGCCTAAGCATCGCTGGAGGATTGTAGGCCCAAGCATCGCTGGAGGATTGTAGGCCCAAGCTTCACTGGAGGATTGTAGGCCCAAGCGTCGCTGGAGGACTGAAGGCCCAAGCATCGCTGGAGGATTTTGGCCCAAGCATCGCTGGAGGATTTTAGGCCCAAGCATCGCTGGAGGATTGTAGGCCCAAGCATCGCTGGAGGATTGTAGGCTCAAGCGTCGCTGGAGGATTGTAGGCCCAAGCTTCGCTGGAGGATTGTAGGCCCAAGCATCACTGGAGGATTGTAGACCCAAGCGTCGCTGGAGAATTGTAGGCCCAAGCGTCGCTGGAGGATTGTAGACCCAAGCGTTGCTGGAGGATTGTAGGCCCAAGCGTCGCTGAAGGATTGTAGGCCCAAGCGTCACCAGAGGATTGTAGGCCCAAGCATCGCCGGGGGATTGTAGGCCCAAGCGTCGCCGGGGGATTGTAGGCCCAAGCGTCGCTGGAGGATTGTAGGCCCAAGCGTTGCTGGAGGACTGTAGGCCCAAGCATCGCTGGAGGATTGTAGGCCCAAGCATCGCTGGAGGATTGTAGACCCAAGCATCGCTGGAGGACTGTAGGCCCAAGCGTCGCTGGTGGACTGTAGGCCCAAGCGTCGTTGGAGGATTGTAGGCCCAAGCATCATCGGAAGATTGTAAGCCCAAGTTTTGCTGGAGGATTGTAGGCCCAAGCGTCGCTGGAGGATTGTAGACCCAAGCGTCGCTGGAGGATTGTAGGCTCAAGCGTCGCTGGAGGATTGTAGGCCCAAGCTTCGCTGGAGGATTGTAGGCCCAAGCGTCGCTGGAAAATGGTAGACTCAAGCGTCGCTGGAGGATTGTCGGCCCAAGCGTCGCTGGAGGATTGTCGGCCCAAGAGTCGCTGGAGGAATGTAGGCCCAAGCATCGCTGGAGGATTGTAGACCCAAGCATCGCTGGAGGACTGTCGGCCCAAGCGTCGCTGGAGGATTGTAGACCCAAGTGTCAATGGAGGACTGTAGGCCCAAGCATCGCTGGAGGACTGTAGGCCCAAAAGTTGTTGGAGGATTGTAGGCCCAAGCTTCGCTGGAGGATTGTAGACCCACGCGTTGCTGGAGGATTGTAGGCCCAAGTGTCGCTGAAGGATTGTAGGCCAAAGCGTCACCAGAGTATTGTAGACCCAAGCGTCGCCGGGGGATTGTTGGCCCAAGCGTCGCCGGGGGATTGTAGGCCCAAGCGTCTCTGGAGGATTGTAGGCCCAAGCGTTGCTGGAGGACTGTAGGCCCAAGCGTCGCTGAAGGATTGTAGGCCCAAGCGTCACCAGAGGATTGTAGGCCCAAGCATCGCCGGGGGATAGTAGGCCCATGCGTCGCCGGGGGATTGTAGGCCAAAGCGTCGCTGGAGGATTGTAGGCCCAAGCGTTGCTGGAGGACTCTAGGCCCAAGCGTCGCTGGAGGATTGTAGGCCCAAGCATCGCTGGAGGATTGTAGGCCCAAGCTTCGCTGGAGGACTGTAGGCCTAAGTATCGCTGGAGGATTGTAGGCCCAAGCATCGCTGGAGGATTGTAGGCCCAAGCTTCACTGGAGGATTGTAGGCCCAAGCGTCGCTGGAGGACTGTAGGCCCAAGCATCGCTCAGCATTTTGGCCCAAGCATCGCTGGAGGATTTTAGGCCCAAGCATCGCTGGAGGATTGTAGGCCCAAGCATCGCTGGAGGATTGTAGGCTCAAGCGTCGCTGGAGGATTGTAGGCCCAAGCTTCGCTGGAGGATTGTAGGCCCAAGCATCACTGGAGGATTGTAGACCCAATCGTCGCTGGAGGATTGTAGGCCCAAGCGTCGCTGGAGGATTGTAGACCCAAGCGTTGCTGGAGGATTGTAGGCCCAAGCATCGCTGAAGGATTGTAGGCCCAAGCGTAACCAGAGGATTGTAGGCCCAAGCGTCGCCGGGGGATTGTAGGCCCAAGCGTCGCCGGGGGATTGTAGGCCCAAGCGTCGCTGGAGGATTGTAGGCCCAAGCGTTGCTGGAGGACTGTAGGCCCAAGCATCGCTGGAGGATTGTAGGCCCAAGCATCGCTGGAGGATTGTAGACCCAAGCATCGCTGGAGGACTGTAGGCCCAAGCGTCGCTGGTGGACTGTAGGCCCAAGCGTCGTTGGAGGATTGTAGGCCCAAGCATCGCTGGAGGATTGTAGACCCAAGCGTTGCTGGAGAAATGTAGGTCCAAGCGTCGCTGAAGGATTGTAGGCCCAAGCATCGCTGGAGGATTGTAGGCCCAAGCGTCACCGGAGGATTGTAGGCCCAAGCATCGCCGGGGGATTGTAGGCCCAAGCATTGCTGGAGGATTGTAGGCCCACGCGTCGCTGGAGGATTGTAGGCCCAAGCGCGCTGGGGGTTTGTAGGCCCAAGAGTCGCTGGAGGATTGCAGGCTCAAGCATCGCTGGAGTGTGTAGGCCCAAGCTTCGCTGAAGAATTGTAGGCTCAAGCATCGCTGGAGGACTGTAGGCCCAAGCGTCGGTGGAAGATTGTAAGCCCAAGCGTCGCTGGAGGATTGTAGGCCCAAGCATCGCTGGAGGATTGTAGGCCCAAGCATCATCGGAAGATTGTAAGCCCAAGTTTCGCTGGAGGATTGTAGGCCCAAGCGTCGCTGGAGGATTGTAGACCCAAGCGTCGCTGGAGGATTGTAGGCTCAAGCGTCGCTGGAGGATTGTAGGCCCAAGCTTCGCTGGAGGATTATAGGCCCAAGCGTCGCTGGAAAATGGTAGACTCAAGCATCGCTGGAGGATTGTCGGCCCAAGCGTCGCTGGAGGATTGTCGGCTCAAGCGTCGCTGGAGGACTGTAGGCCCAAGCATCGCTGGAGGATTGTAGACCCAAGCATCGCTGGAGGACTGTCGGCCCAAGCGTCGCTGGAGGATTGTAGACCCAAGTGTCAATGGAGGACTGTAGGCCCAAGCATCGCTGGAGGACTGTAGGCCCAAAAGTTGTTGGAGGATTGTAGGCCCAAGCTTCGCTGGAGGATTGTAGACCCAAGCGTTGCTGGAGGATTGTAGGCCCAAGTGTCGCTGAAGGATTGTAGGCCAAAGCGTCACCAGAGTATTGTAGACCCAAGCGTCGCCGGGAGATTGTTGGCCCAAGCGTCGCCGGGGGATTGTAGGCCCAAGCATCGCTGGAGGATTGTAGGCCCAAGCGTTGCTGGAGGACTGTAGGCCCAAGCGTCGCTGGAGGATGGTAGGCCCAAGCGTCGCTGGAGGATTGTAGGCCCAAGCATCGCTGGAGGATTGCAGGCTCAAGCGTCGCTGGAGGATTGTAGGCCCAAGCTTCGCTGGAGGATTGTAGGCCCAAGCATCGCTGGAGGATTGTAGACCCAAGCGTCGCTGGAGGATTGTAGGCCCAAGCGTCGCTGGAGGATTGTAGACCCAAGCGTCGCTGGAGGATTGTAGGCCCAAGCGTCGCTGAAGGATTGTAGGCCCAAGCATCACCAGAGGATTGTAGGCCCAAGCGTCGCCGGGGGATTGTAGGCCCAAGCGTCGCCGGGGGATTGTAGGCCCAAGCGTCGCTGGAGGATTGTAGGCCCAAGCGTTGCTGGAGGACTGTAGGCCCAAGCATCGCTGGAGGATTGTAGGCCCAAGCATCGCTGGAGGATTGTAGACCCAAGCGTCGCTGGAGGATTGTAGGCTCAAGCATCGCTGGAGGATTGTAGGCCCAAGCGTTGCTGGAGGATTGTAGACCCAAGCATCGCTGGAGGATTGTCGGCCCGAGCGGCGCTGGAGGATTGTCGGCCCAAGCGTCGCTGGAGGACTGTAGGCCCAAGCGTCGCTGGAGGATTGTAGACCCAAGCATCGCTGGAGGACTGTAGGCCCAAGCGTCGCTGGAGGATTGTAGGCCCAAGCGTTGCTGGAGGACTCTAGGCCCAAGCGTCGCTGGAGGATTGTAGGCCCAAGCATCGCTGGAGGATTGTAGGCCCAAGCTTCGCTGGAGGACTGTAGGCCTAAGCATCGCTGGAGGATTGTAGGCCCAAGCATCGCTGGAGGATTGTAGGCCCAAGCTTCACTGGAGGATTGTAGGCCCAAGCGTCGCTGGAGGACTGTAGGCCCAAGCATCGCTGGAGGATTTTGGCCCAAGCATCGCTGGAGGATTTTAGGCCCAAGCATCGCTGGAGGATTGTAGGCCCAAGCATCGCTGGAGGATTGTAGGCTCAAGCGTCGCTGGAGGATTGTAGGCCCAAGCTTCGCTGGAGGATTGTAGGCCCAAGCATCACTGGAGGATTGTAGACCCAAGCGTCGCTGGAGGATTGTAGGCCCAAGCGTCGCTGGAGGATTGTAGACCCAAGCGTTGCTGGAGGACTGTCGGCCCAAGCGTCGCTGGAGGATTGTAGACCCAAGTGTCAATGGAGGACTGTAGGCCCAAGCATCGCTGGAGGACTGTAGGCCCAAAAGTTGTTGGAGGATTGTAGGCCCAAGCTTCGCTGGAGGATTGTAGACCCAAGCGTTGCTGGAGGATTGTAGGCCCAAGTGTCGCTGAAGGATTGTAGGCCAAAGCGTCACCAGAGTATTGTAGACCCAAGCGTCGCCGGGGGATTGTTGGCCCAAGCGTCTCTGGAGGATTGTAGGCCCAAGCGTTGCTGGAGGACTGTAGGCCCAAGCGTCGCTGAAGGATTGTAGGCCCAAGCGTCACCAGAGGATTGTAGGCCCAAGCATCGCCGGGGGATAGTAGGCCCATGCGTCGTCGGGGGATTGTAGGCCAAAGCGTCGCTGGAGGATTGTAGGCCCAAGCATTGCTGGAGGACTCTAGGCCCAAGCGTCGCTGGAGGATTGTAGGCCCAAGCATCGCTGGAGGATTGTAGGCCCAAGCTTCGCTGGAGGACTGTAGGCCTAAGTATCGCTGGAGGATTGTAGGCCCAAGCATCGCTGGAGGATTGTAGGCCCAAGCTTCACTGGAGGATTGTAGGCCCAAGCGTCGCTGGAGGACTGTAGGCCCAAGCATCGCTGGAGCATTTTGGCCCAAGCATCGCTGGAGGATTTTAGGCCCAAGCATCGCTGGAGGATTGTAGGCCCAAGCATCGCTGGAGGATTGTAGGCTCAAGCGTCGCTGGAGGATTGTAGGCCCAAGCTTCGCTGGAGGATTGTAGGCCCAAGCATCACTGGAGGATTGTAGACCCAAGCGTCGCTGGAGGATTGTAGGCCCAAGCGTCGCTGGAGGATTGTAGACCCAAGCGTTGCTGGAGGATTGTAGGCCCAAGCGTCGCTGAAGGATTGTAGGCCCAAGCGTAACCAGAGGATTGTAGGCCCAAGCGTCGCCGGGGGATTGTAGGCCCAAGCGTCGCCGGGGGATTGTAGGCCCAAGCGTCGCTGGAGGATTGTAGGCCCAAGCGTTGCTGGAGGACTGTAGGCCCAAGCATCGCTGGAGGATTGTAGGCCCAAGCATCGCTGGAGGATTGTAGACCCAAGCATCGCTGGAGGACTGTAGGCCCAAGCATCGCTGGTGGACTGTAGGCCCAAGCGTCGTTGGAGGATTGTAGGCCCAAGCATCGCTGGAGGATTGTAGACCCAAGCGTTGCTGGAGAAATGTAGGTCCAAGCGTCGCTGAAGGATTGTAGGCCCAAGCATCGCTGGAGGATTGTAGGCCCAAGCGTCACCGGAGGATTGTAGGCCCAAGCATCGCCGGGGGATTGTAGGCCCAAGCATTGCTGGAGGATTGTAGGCCCACGCGTCGCTGGAGGATTGTAGGCCCAAGCGCGCTGGGGGTTTGTAGGCCCAAGAGTCGCTGGAGGATTGCAGGCTCAAGCATCGCTGGAGTGTGTAGGCCCAAGTTTCGCTGAAGAATTGTAGGCTCAAGCATCGCTGGAGGACTGTAGGCCCAAGCGTCGGTGGAAGATTGTAAGCCCAAGCGTCGCTGGAGGATTGTAGGCCCAAGCATCGCTGGAGGATTGTAGGCCCAAGCATCATCGGAAGATTGTAAGCCCAAGTTTCGCTGGAGGATTGTAGGCCCAAGCGTCGCTGGAGGATTGTAGACCCAAGCGTCGCTGGAGGATTGTAGGCTCAAGCGTCGCTGGAGGATTGTAGGCCCAAGCTTCGCTGGAGGATTATAGGCCCAAGCGTCGCTGGAAAATGGTAGACTCAAGCATCGCTGGAGGATTGTCGGCCCAAGCGTCGCTGGAGGATTGTCGGCTCAAGCGTCGCTGGAGGACTGTAGGCCCAAGCATCGCTGGAGGATTGTAGACCCAAGCATCGCTGGAGGACTGTCGGCCCAAGCATCGCTGGAGGATTGTAGACCCAAGTGTCAATGGAGGACTGTAGGCCCAAGCATCGCTGGAGGACTGTAGGCCCAAAAGTTGTTGGAGGATTGTAGGCCCAAGCTTCGCTGGAGGATTGTAGACCCAAGCGTTGCTGGAGGATTGTAGGCCCAAGTGTCGCTGAAGGATTGTAGGCCAAAGCGTCACCAGAGTATTGTAGACCCAAGCGTCGCCGGGAGATTGTTGGCCCAAGCGTCGCCGGGGGATTGTAGGCCCAAGCATCACTGGAGGATTGTAGGCCCAAGCGTTGCTGGAGGACTGTAGGCCCAAGCGTCGCTGGAGGATGGTAGGCCCAAGCGTCGCTGGAGGATTGTAGGCCCAAGCATCGCTGGAGGATTGTAGGCTCAAGCGTCGCTGGAGGATTGTAGGCCCAAGCTTCGCTGGAGGATTGTAGGCCCAAGCATCGCTGGAGGATTGTAGACCCAAGCGTCGCTGGAGGATTGTAGGCCCAAGCGTCGCTGGAGGATTGTAGACCCAAGCGTCGCTGGAGGATTGTAGGCCCAAGCGTCGCTGAAGGATTGTAGGCCCAAGCATCACCAGAGGATTGTAGGCCCAAGCGTCGCCGGGGGATTGTAGGCCCAAGCGTCGCCGGGGGATTGTAGGCCCAAGCGTCGCTGGAGGATTGTAGGCCCAAGCGTTGCTGGAGGACTGTAGGCCCAAGCATCGCTGGAGGATTGTAGGCCCAAGCATCGCTGGAGGATTGTAGACCCAAGCGTCGCTGGAGGATTGTAGGCTCAAGCATCGCTGGAGGATTGTAGGCCCAAGCGTTGCTGGAGGATTGTAGACCCAAGCATCGCTGGAGGATTGTCGGCCCAAGCGGCGCTGGAGGATTGTCGGCCCATGCGTCGTCGGGGGATTGTAGGCCAAAGCGTCGCTGGAGGATTGTAGGCCCAAGCGTTGCTGGAGGACTCTAGGCCCAAGCGTCGCTGGAGGATTGTAGGCCCAAGCATCGCTGGAGGATTGTAGGCCCAAGCTTCGCTGGAGGACTGTAGGCCTAAGTATCGCTGGAGGATTGTAGGCCCAAGCATCGCTGGAGGATTGTAGGCCCAAGCTTCACTGGAGGATTGTAGGCCCAAGCGTCGCTGGAGGACTGTAGGCCCAAGCATCGCTGGAGCATTTTGGCCCAAGCATCGCTGGAGGATTTTAGGCCCAAGCATCGCTGGAGGATTGTAGGCCCAAGCATCGCTGGAGGATTGTAGGCTCAAGCGTCACTGGAGGATTGTAGGCCCAAGCTTCGCTGGAGGATTGTAGGCCCAAGCATCACTGGAGGATTGTAGACCCAAGCGTCGCTGGAGGATTGTAGGCCCAAGCGTCGCTGGAGGATTGTAGACCCAAGCGTTGCTGGAGGATTGTAGGCCCAAGCGTCGCTGAAGGATTGTAGGCCCAAGCGTAACCAGAGGATTGTAGGCCCAAGCGTCGCCGGGGGATTGTAGGCCCAAGCGTCGCCGGGGGATTGTAGGCCCAAGCGTCGCTGGAGGATTGTAGGCCCAAGCGTTGCTGGAGGACTGTAGGCCCAAGCATCGCTGGAGGATTGTAGGCCCAAGCATCGCTGGAGGACTGTAGGCCCAAGCGTCGCTGGTGGACTGTAGGCCCAAGCGTCGTTGGAGGATTGTAGGCCCAAGCATCGCTGGAGGATTGTAGACCCAAGCGTTGCTGGAGAAATGTAGGTCCAAGCGTCGCTGAAGGATTGTAGGCCCAAGCATCGCTGGAGGATTGTAGGCCCAAGCGTCACCGGAGGATTGTAGGCCCAAGCATCGCCGGGGGATTGTAGGCCCAAGCATTGCTGGAGGATTGTAGGCCCACGCGTCGCTGGAGGATTGTAGGCCCAAGCGCGCTGGGGGTTTGTAGGCCCAAGAGTCGCTGGAGGATTGCAGGCTCAAGCATCGCTGGAGTGTGTAGGCCCAAGCTTCGCTGGAGGATTGTAGACCCAAGCGTTGCTGGAGGATTGTAGGCCCAAGTGTCGCTGAAGGATTGTAGGCCAAAGCGTCACCAGAGTATTGTAGACCCAAGCGTCGCCGGGAGATTGTTGGCCCAAGCGTCGCCGGGGGATTGTAGGCCCAAGCATCACTGGAGGATTGTAGGCCCAAGCGTTGCTGGAGGACTGTAGGCCCAAGCGTCGCTGGAGGATGGTAGGCCCAAGCGTCGCTGGAGGATTGTAGGCCCAAGCATCGCTGGAGGATTGTAGGCTCAAGCGTCGCTGGAGGATTGTAGGCCCAAGCTTCGCTGGAGGATTGTAGGCCCAAGCATCGCTGGAGGATTGTAGACCCAAGCGTCACTGGAGGATTGTAGGCCCAAGCGTCGCTGGAGGATTGTAGACCCAAGCGTCGCTGGAGGATTGTAGGCCCAAGCGTCGCTGAAGGATTGTAGGCCCAAGCATCACCAGAGGATTGTAGGCCCAAGCGTCGCCGGGGGATTGTAGGCCCAAGCGTCGCCGGGGGATTGTAGGCCCAAGCGTCGCTGGAGGATTGTAGGCCCAAGCGTTGCTGGAGGACTGTAGGCCCAAGCATCGCTGGAGGATTGTAGGCCCAAGCATCGCTGGAGGATTGTAGACCCAAGCGTCGCTGGAGGATTGTAGGCTCAAGCATCGCTGGAGGATTGTAGGCCCAAGCGTTGCTGGAGGATTGTAGACCCAAGCATCGCTGGAGGATTGTCGGCCCAAGCGGCGCTGGAGGATTGTCGGCCCATGCGTCGTCGGGGGATTGTAGGCCAAAGCGTCGCTGGAGGATTGTAGGCCCAAGCGTTGCTGGAGGACTCTAGGCCCAAGCGTCGCTGGAGGATTGTAGGCCCAAGCATCGCTGGAGGATTGTAGGCCCAAGCTTCGCTGGAGGACTGTAGGCCTAAGTATCGCTGGAGGATTGTAGGCCCAAGCATCGCTGGAGGATTGTAGGCCCAAGCTTCACTGGAGGATTGTAGGCCCAAGCGTCGCTGGAGGACTGTAGGCCCAAGCATCGCTGGAGCATTTTGGCCCAAGCATCGCTGGAGGATTTTAGGCCCAAGCATCGCTGGAGGATTGTAGGCCCAAGCATCGCTGGAGGATTGTAGGCTCAAGCGTCGCTGGAGGATTGTAGGCCCAAGCATCACTGGAGGATTGTAGACCCAAGCGTCGCTGGAGGATTGTAGGCCCAAGCATCGCTGGAGGATTTTAGGCCCAAGCATCGCTGGAGGATTGTAGGCCCAAGCATCACTGGAGGATTGTAGACCCAAGCGTCGCTGGAGGATTGTAGGCCCAAGCGTCGCTGGAGGATTGTAGACCCAAGCGTTGCTGGAGGATTGTAGGCCCAAGCATCGCTGAAGGATTGTAGGCCCAAGCGTAACCAGAGGATTGTAGGCCCAAGCGTCGCCGGGGGATTGTAGGCCCAAGCGTCGCCGGGGGATTGTAGGCCCAAGCGTCGCTGGAGGATTGTAGGCCCAAGCGTTGCTGGAGGACTGTAGGCCCAAGCATCGCTGGAGGATTGTAGGCCCAAGCATCGCTGGAGGATTGTAGACCCAAGCATCGCTGGAGGACTGTAGGCCCAAGCGTCGCTGGTGGACTGTAGGCCCAAGCGTCGTTGGAGGATTGTAGGCCCAAGCATCGCTGGAGGATTGTAGACCCAAGCGTTGCTGGAGAAATGTAGGTCCAAGCGTCGCTGAAGGATTGTAGGCCCAAGCATCGCTGGAGGATTGTAGGCCCAAGCGTCACCGGAGGATTGTAGGCCCAAGCATCGCCGGGGGATTGTAGGCCCAAGCATTGCTGGAGGATTGTAGGCCCACGCGTCGCTGGAGGATTGTAGGCCCAAGCGCGCTGGGGGTTTGTAGGCCCAAGAGTCGCTGGAGGATTGCAGGCTCAAGCATCGCTGGAGTGTGTAGGCCCAAGCTTCGCTGAAGAATTGTAGGCTCAAGCATCGCTGGAGGACTGTAGGCCCAAGCGTCGGTGGAAGATTGTAAGCCCAAGCGTCGCTGGAGGATTGTAGGCCCAAGCATCGCTGGAGGATTGTAGGCCCAAGCATCATCGGAAGATTGTAAGCCCAAGTTTCGCTGGAGGATTGTAGGCCCAAGCGTCGCTGGAGGATTGTAGACCCAAGCGTCGCTGGAGGATTGTAGGCTCAAGCGTCGCTGGAGGATTGTAGGCCCAAGCTTCGCTGGAGGATTATAGGCCCAAGCGTCGCTGGAAAATGGTAGACTCAAGCATCGCTGGAGGATTGTCGGCCCAAGCGTCGCTGGAGGATTGTCGGCTCAAGCGTCGCTGGAGGACTGTAGGCCCAAGCATTGCTGGAGGATTGTAGACCCAAGCATCGCTGGAGGACTGTCGGCCCAAGCGTCGCTGGAGGATTGTAGACCCAAGTGTCAATGGAGGACTGTAGGCCCAAGCATCGCTGGAGGACTGTAGGCCCAAAAGTTGTTGGAGGATTGGAGGCCCAAGCTTCGCTGGAGGATTGTAGACCCAAGCGTTGCTGGAGGATTGTAGGCCCAAGTGTCGCTGAAGGATTGTAGGCCAAAGCGTCACCAGAGTATTGTAGACCCAAGCGTCGCCGGGAGATTGTTGGCCCAAGCGTCGCCGGGGGATTGTAGGCCCAAGCATCGCTGGAGGATTGTAGGCCCAAGCGTTGCTGGAGGACTGTAGGCCCAAGCGTCGCTGGAGGATGGTAGGCCCAAGCGTCGCTGGAGGATTGTAGGCCCAAGCATCGCTGGAGGATTGCAGGCTCAAGCGTCGCTGGAGGATTGTAGGCCCAAGCTTCGCTGGAGGATTGTAGGCCCAAGCATCGCTGGAGGATTGTAGACCCAAGCGTCGCTGGAGGATTGTAGGCCCAAGCGTCGCTGGAGGATTGTAGACCCAAGCGTCGCTGGAGGATTGTAGGCCCAAGCGTCGCTGAAGGATTGTAGGCCCAAGCATCACCAGAGGATTGTAGGCCCAAGCGTCGCCGGGGGATTGTAGGCCCAAGCGTCGCCGGGGGATTGTAGGCCCAAGCGTCGCTGGAGGATTGTAGGCCCAAGCGTTGCTGGAGGACTGTAGGCCCAAGCATCGCTGGAGGATTGTAGGCCCAAGCATCGCTGGAGGATTGTAGACCCAAGCGTCGCTGGAGGATTGTAGGCTCAAGCATCGCTGGAGGATTGTAGGCCCAAGCGTTGCTGGAGGATTGTAGACCCAAGCATCGCTGGAGGATTGTCGGCCCGAGCGGCGCTGGAGGATTGTCGGCCCAAGCGTCGCTGGAGGACTGTAGGCCCAAGCGTCGCTGGAGGATTGTAGACCCAAGCATCGCTGGAGGACTGTAGGCCCAAGCGTCGCTGGAGGATTGTAGGCCCAAGCATTGCTGGAGGACTCTAGGCCCAAGCGTCGCTGGAGGATTGTAGGCCCAAGCATCGCTGGAGGATTGTAGGCCCAAGCTTCGCTGGAGGACTGTAGGCCTAAGCATCGCTGGAGGATTGTAGGCCCAAGCATCGCTGGAGGATTGTAGGCCCAAGCTTCACTGGAGGATTGTAGGCCCAAGCGTCGCTGGAGGACTGTAGGCCCAAGCATCGCTGGAGGATTTTGGCCCAAGCATCGCTGGAGGATTTTAGGCCCAAGCATCGCTGGAGGATTGTAGGCCCAAGCATCGCTGGAGGATTGTAGGCTCAAGCGTCGCTGGAGGATTGTAGGCCCAAGCTTCGCTGGAGGATTGTAGGCCCAAGCATCACTGGAGGATTGTAGACCCAAGCGTCGCTGGAGGATTGTAGGCCCAAGCGTCGCTGGAGGATTGTAGACCCAAGCGTTGCTGGAGGACTGTCGGCCCAAGCGTCGCTGGAGGATTGTAGACCCAAGTGTCAATGGAGGACTGTAGGCCCAAGCATCGCTGGAGGACTGTAGGCCCAAAAGTTGTTGGAGGATTGTAGGCCCAAGCTTCGCTGGAGGATTGTAGACCCAAGCGTTGCTGGAGGATTGTAGGCCCAAGTGTCGCTGAAGGATTGTAGGCCAAAGCGTCACCAGAGTATTGTAGACCCAAGCGTCGCCGGGGGATTGTTGGCCCAAGCGTCTCTGGAGGATTGTAGGCCCAAGCGTTGCTGGAGGACTGTAGGCCCAAGCGTCGCTGAAGGATTGTAGGCCCAAGCGTCACCAGAGGATTGTAGGCCCAAGCATCGCCGGGGGATAGTAGGCCCATGCGTCGTCGGGGGATTGTAGGCCAAAGCGTCGCTGGAGGATTGTAGGCCCAAGCATTGCTGGAGGACTCTAGGCCCAAGCGTCGCTGGAGGATTGTAGGCCCAAGCATCGCTGGAGGATTGTAGGCCCAAGCTTCGCTGGAGGACTGTAGGCCTAAGTATCGCTGGAGGATTGTAGGCCCAAGCATCGCTGGAGGATTGTAGGCCCAAGCTTCACTGGAGGATTGTAGGCCCAAGCGTCGCTGGAGGACTGTAGGCCCAAGCATCGCTGGAGCATTTTGGCCCAAGCATCGCTGGAGGATTTTAGGCCCAAGCATCGCTGGAGGATTGTAGGCCCAAGCATCGCTGGAGGATTGTAGGCTCAAGCGTCGCTGGAGGATTGTAGGCCCAAGCTTCGCTGGAGGATTGTAGGCCCAAGCATCACTGGAGGATTGTAGACCCAAGCGTCGCTGGAGGATTGTAGGCCCAAGCGTCGCTGGAGGATTGTAGACCCAAGCGTTGCTGGAGGATTGTAGGCCCAAGCGTCGCTGAAGGATTGTAGGCCCAAGCGTAACCAGAGGATTGTAGGCCCAAGCGTCGCCGGGGGATTGTAGGCCCAAGCGTCGCCGGGGGATTGTAGGCCCAAGCGTCGCTGGAGGATTGTAGGCCCAAGCGTTGCTGGAGGACTGTAGGCCCAAGCATCGCTGGAGGATTGTAGGCCCAAGCATCGCTGGAGGATTGTAGACCCAAGCATCGCTGGAGGACTGTAGGCCCAAGCATCGCTGGTGGACTGTAGGCCCAAGCGTCGTTGGAGGATTGTAGGCCCAAGCATCGCTGGAGGATTGTAGACCCAAGCGTTGCTGGAGAAATGTAGGTCCAAGCGTCGTTGAAGGATTGTAGGCCCAAGCATCGCTGGAGGATTGTAGGCCCAAGCGTCACCGGAGGATTGTAGGCCCAAGCATCGCCGGGGGATTGTAGGCCCAAGCATTGCTGGAGGATTGTAGGCCCACGCGTCGCTGGAGGATTGTAGGCCCAAGCGCGCTGGGGGTTTGTAGGCCCAAGAGTCGCTGGAGGATTGCAGGCTCAAGCATCGCTGGAGTGTGTAGGCCCAAGTTTCGCTGAAGAATTGTAGGCTCAAGCATCGCTGGAGGACTGTAGGCCCAAGCGTCGGTGGAAGATTGTAAGCCCAAGCGTCGCTGGAGGATTGTAGGCCCAAGCATCGCTGGAGGATTGTAGGCCCAAGCATCATCGGAAGATTGTAAGCCCAAGTTTCGCTGGAGGATTGTAGGCCCAAGCGTCGCTGGAGGATTGTAGACCCAAGCGTCGCTGGAGGATTGTAGGCTCAAGCGTCGCTGGAGGATTGTAGGCCCAAGCTTCGCTGGAGGATTATAGGCCCAAGCGTCGCTGGAAAATGGTAGACTCAAGCATCGCTGGAGGATTGTCGGCCCAAGCGTCGCTGGAGGATTGTCGGCTCAAGCGTCGCTGGAGGACTGTAGGCCCAAGCATCGCTGGAGGATTGTAGACCCAAGCATCGCTGGAGGACTGTCGGCCCAAGCATCGCTGGAGGATTGTAGACCCAAGTGTCAATGGAGGACTGTAGGCCCAAGCATCGCTGGAGGACTGTAGGCCCAAAAGTTGTTGGAGGATTGTAGGCCCAAGCTTCGCTGGAGGATTGTAGACCCAAGCGTTGCTGGAGGATTGTAGGCCCAAGTGTCGCTGAAGGATTGTAGGCCAAAGCGTCACCAGAGTATTGTAGACCCAAGCGTCGCCGGGAGATTGTTGGCCCAAGCGTCGCCGGGGGATTGTAGGCCCAAGCATCACTGGAGGATTGTAGGCCCAAGCGTTGCTGGAGGACTGTAGGCCCAAGCGTCGCTGGAGGATGGTAGGCCCAAGCGTCGCTGGAGGATTGTAGGCCCAAGCATCGCTGGAGGATTGTAGGCTCAAGCGTCGCTGGAGGATTGTAGGCCCAAGCTTCGCTGGAGGATTGTAGGCCCAAGCATCGCTGGAGGATTGTAGACCCAAGCGTCGCTGGAGGATTGTAGGCCCAAGCGTCGCTGGAGGATTGTAGACCCAAGCGTCGCTGGAGGATTGTAGGCCCAAGCGTCGCTGAAGGATTGTAGGCCCAAGCATCACCAGAGGATTGTAGGCCCAAGCGTCGCCGGGGGATTGTAGGCCCAAGCGTCGCCGGGGGATTGTAGGCCCAAGCGTCGCTGGAGGATTGTAGGCCCAAGCGTTGCTGGAGGACTGTAGGCCCAAGCATCGCTGGAGGATTGTAGGCCCAAGCATCGCTGGAGGATTGTAGACCCAAGCGTCGCTGGAGGATTGTAGGCTCAAGCATCGCTGGAGGATTGTAGGCCCAAGCGTTGCTGGAGGATTGTAGACCCTAGCATCGCTGGAGGATTGTCGGCCCAAGCGGCGCTGGAGGATTGTCGGCCCATGCGTCGTCGGGGGATTGTAGGCCAAAGCGTCGCTGGAGGATTGTAGGCCCAAGCGTTGCTGGAGGACTCTAGGCCCAAGCGTCGCTGGAGGATTGTAGGCCCAAGCATCGCTGGAGGATTGTAGGCCCAAGCTTCGCTGGAGGACTGTAGGCCTAAGTATCGCTGGAGGATTGTAGGCCCAAGCATCGCTGGAGGATTGTAGGCCCAAGCTTCACTGGAGGATTGTAGGCCCAAGCGTCGCTGGAGGACTGTAGGCCCAAGCATCGCTGGAGCATTTTGGCCCAAGCATCGCTGGAGGATTTTAGGCCCAAGCATCGCTGGAGGATTGTAGGCCCAAGCATCGCTGGAGGATTGTAGGCTCAAGCGTCGCTGGAGGATTGTAGGCCCAAGCTTCGCTGGAGGATTGTAGGCCCAAGCATCACTGGAGGATTGTAGGCCCAAGCATCGCTGGAGGATTGTAGGCCCAAGCGTCGCTGGAGGATTGTAGACCCAAGCGTTGCTGGAGGATTGTAGGCCCAAGCGTCGCTGAAGGATTGTAGGCCCAAGCGTAACCAGAGGATTGTAGGCCCAAGCGTCGCCGGGGGATTGTAGGCCCAAGCGTCGCCGGGGGATTGTAGGCCCAAGCGTCGCTGGAGGATTGTAGGCCCAAGCGTTGCTGGAGGACTGTAGGCCCAAGCATCGCTGGAGGATTGTAGGCCCAAGCATCGCTGGAGGACTGTAGGCCCAAGCGTCGCTGGTGGACTGTAGGCCCAAGCGTCGTTGGAGGATTGTAGGCCCAAGCATCGCTGGAGGATTGTAGACCCAAGCGTTGCTGGAGAAATGTAGGTCCAAGCGTCGCTGAAGGATTGTAGGCCCAAGCATCGCTGGAGGATTGTAGGCCCAAGCGTCACCGGAGGATTGTAGGCCCAAGCATCGCCGGGGGATTGTAGGCCCAAGCATTGCTGGAGGATTGTAGGCCCACGCGTCGCTGGAGGATTGTAGGCCCAAGCGCGCTGGGGGTTTGTAGGCCCAAGAGTCGCTGGAGGATTGCAGGCTCAAGCATCGCTGGAGTGTGTAGGCCCAAGCTTCGCTGAAGAATTGTAGGCTCAAGCATCGCTGGAGGACTGTAGGCCCAAGCGTCGGTGGAAGATTGTAAGCCCAAGCGTCGCTGGAGGATTGTAGGCCCAAGCATCGCTGGAGGATTGTAGGCCCAAGCATCATCGGAAGATTGTAAGCCCAAGTTTCGCTGGAGGATTGTAGGCCCAAGCGTCGCTGGAGGATTGTAGACCCAAGCGTCGCTGGAGGATTGTAGGCTCAAGCGTCGCTGGAGGATTGTAGGCCCAAGCTTCGCTGGAGGATTATAGGCCCAAGCGTCGCTGGAAAATGGTAGACTCAAGCATCGCTGGAGGATTGTCGGCCCAAGCGTCGCTGGAGGATTGTCGGCTCAAGCGTCGCTGGAGGACTGTAGGCCCAAGCATCGCTGGAGGATTGTAGACCCAAGCATCGCTGGAGGACTGTCGGCCCAAGCGTCGCTGGAGGATTGTAGACCCAAGTGTCAATGGAGGACTGTAGGCCCAAGCATCGCTGGAGGACTGTAGGCCCAAAAGTTGTTGGAGGATTGTAGGCCCAAGCTTCGCTGGAGGATTGTAGACCCAAGCGTTGCTGGAGGATTGTAGGCCCAAGTGTCGCTGAAGGATTGTAGGCCAAAGCGTCACCAGAGTATTGTAGACCCAAGCGTCGCCGGGAGATTGTTGGCCCAAGCGTCGCCGGGGGATTGTAGGCCCAAGCATCGCTGGAGGATTGTAGGCCCAAGCGTTGCTGGAGGACTGTAGGCCCAAGCGTCGCTGGAGGATGGTAGGCCCAAGCGTCGCTGGAGGATTGTAGGCCCAAGCATCGCTGGAGGATTGTAGGCTCAAGCGTCGCTGGAGGATTGTAGGCCCAAGCTTCGCTGGAGGATTGTAGGCCCAAGCATCGCTGGAGGATTGTAGACCCAAGCGTCGCTGGAGGATTGTAGGCCCAAGCGTCGCTGGAGGATTGTAGACCCAAGCGTCGCTGGAGGATTGTAGGCCCAAGCGTCGCTGAAGGATTGTAGGCCCAAGCATCACCAGAGGATTGTAGGCCCAAGCGTCGCCGGGGGATTGTAGGCCCAAGCGTCGCTGGGGGATTGTAGGCCCAAGCGTCGCTGGAGGATTGTAGGCCCAAGCGTTGCTGGAGGACTGTAGGCCCAAGCATCGCTGGAGGATTGTAGGCCCAAGCATCGCTGGAGGATTGTAGACCCAAGCGTCGCTGGAGGATTGTAGGCTCAAGCATCGCTGGAGGATTGTAGGCCCAAGCGTTGCTGGAGGATTGTAGACCCAAGCATCGCTGGAGGATTGTCGGCCCAAGCGGCGCTGGAGGATTGTCGGCCCAAGCGTCGCTGGAGGACTGTAGGCACAAGCGTCGCTGGAGGATTGTAGACCCAAGCATCGCTGGAGGACTGTAGGCCCAAGCGTCGCTGGAGGATTGTAGGCCCAAGCGTTGCTGGAGGACTCTAGGCCCAAGCGTCGCTGGAGGATTGTAGGCCCAAGCATCGCTGGAGGATTGTAGGCCCAAGCTTCGCTGGAGGACTGTAGGCCTAAGCATCGCTGGAGGATTGTAGGCCCAAGCATCGCTGGAGGATTGTAGGCCCAAGCTTCACTGGAGGATTGTAGGCCCAAGCGTCGCTGGAGGACTGTAGGCCCAAGCATCGCTGGAGGATTTTGGCCCAAGCATCGCTGGAGGATTTTAGGCCCAAGCATCGCTGGAGGATTGTAGGCCCAAGCATCGCTGGAGGATTGTAGGCTCAAGCGTCGCTGGAGGATTGTAGGCCCAAGCTTCGCTGGAGGATTGTAGGCCCAAGCATCACTGGAGGATTGTAGACCCAAGCGTCGCTGGAGGATTGTAGGCCCAAGCGTCGCTGGAGGATTGTAGACCCAAGCGTTGCTGGAGGATTGTAGGCCCAAGCGTCGCTGAAGGATTGTAGGCCCAAGCGTCACCAGAGGATTGTAGGCCCAAGCGTCGCCGGGGGATTGTAGGCCCAAGCGTCGCCGGGGAATTGTAGGCCCAAGCGTCGCTGGAGGATTGTAGGCCCAAGCGTTGCTGGAGGACTGTAGGCCCAAGCATCGCTGGAGGATTGTAGGCCCAAGCATCGCTGGAGGATTGTAGACCCAAGCATCGCTGGAGGACTGTAGGCCCAAGCGTCGCTGGTGGACTGTAGGCCCAAGCGTCGTTGGAGGATTGTAGGCCCAAGCATCGCTGGAGGATTGTAGACCCAAGCGTTGCTGGAGAATTGTAGGTCCAAGCGTCGCTGAAGGATTGTAGGCCCAAGCATCGCTGGAGGATTGTAGGCCCAAGCGTCACCGGAGGATTGTAGGCCCAAGCATCGCCGGGGGACTGTAGGCCCAAGCATTGCTGGAGGATTGTAGGCCCAAGCGTCACTGGAAGATTGTAGGCCCAAGCATCGCTGGAGGATTGTAGGCCCAAGCGCGCTGGGGGATTGTAGGCCCAAGAGTCGCTGGAGGATTGCAGGCTCAAGCATCGCTGGAGTGTGTAGGTCCAAGCTTCGCTGAAGAATTGTAGGCTCAAGCATCACTGGAGGACTGTAGGCCCAAGCGTCGGTGGAAGATTGTAAGCCCAAGCGTCGCTGGAGGATTGTAGGCCCAAGCATCGCTGGAGGATTGTAGGCCCAAGCATCATCGGAAGATTGTAAGCCCAAGTTTCGCTGGAGGATTGTAGGCCCAAGCGTCGCTGTAGGATTGTAGACCCAAGCGTCGCTGGAGGATTGTAGGCTCAAGCGTCGCTGGAGGATTGTAGGCCCAAGCTTCGCTGGAGGATTATAGGCCCAAGCGTCGCTGGAAAATGGTAGACTCAAGCATCGCTGGAGGATTGTCGGCCCAAGCGTCGCTGGAGGATTGTCGGCTCAAGCGTCGCTGGAGGACTGTAGGCCCAAGCATCGCTGGAGGATTGTAGGCTCAAGCATCGCTGGAGGATTGTAGGCCCAAGCGTTGCTGGAGGATTGTAGACCCAAGCATCGCTGGAGGATTGTCGGCCCAAGCGGCGCTGGAGGATTGTCGGCCCAAGCGTCGCTGGAGGACTGTAGGCCCAAGCGTCGCTGGAGGATTGTAGACCCAAGCATCGCTGGAGGACTGTAGGCCCAAGCGTCGCTGGAGGATTGTAGGCCCAAGCGTTGCTGGAGGACTCTAGGCCCAAGCGTCGCTGGAGGATTGTAGGCCCAAGCATCGCTGGAGGATTGTAGGCCCAAGCTTCGCTGGAGGACTGTAGGCCTAAGCATCGCTGGAGGATTGTAGGCCCAAGCATCGCTGGAGGATTGTAGGCCCAAGCTTCACTGGAGGATTGTAGGCCCAAGCGTCGCTGGAGGACTGTAGGCCCAAGCATCGCTGGAGGATTTTGGCCCAAGCATCGCTGGAGGATTTTAGGCCCAAGCATCGCTGGAGGATTGTAGGCCCAAGCATCGCTGGAGGATTGTAGGCTCAAGCGTCGCTGGAGGATTGTAGGCCCAAGCTTCGCTGGAGGATTGTAGGCCCAAGCATCACTGGAGGATTGTAGACCCAAGCGTCGCTGGAGGATTGTAGGCCCAAGCGTCGCTGGAGGATTGTAGACCCAAGCGTTGCTGGAGGATTGTAGGCCCAAGCGTCGCTGAAGTATTGTAGGCCCAAGCGTCACCAGAGGATTGTAGGCCCAAGCGTCGCCGGGGGATTGTAGGCCCAAGCGTCGCCGGGGAATTGTAGGCCCAAGCATCGCTGGAGGATTGTAGGCCCAAGCGTTGCTGGAGGACTGTAGGCCCAAGCATCGCTGGAGGATTGTAGGCCCAAGCATCGCTGGAGGATTGTAGACCCAAGCATCGCTGGAGGACTGTAGGCCCAAGCGTCGCTGGTGGACTGTAGGCCCAAGCGTCGTTGGAGGATTGTAGGCCCAAGCATCGCTGGAGGATTGTAGACCCAAGCGTTGCTGGAGAATTGTAGGTCCAAGCGTCGCTGAAGGATTGTAGGCCCAAGCATCGCTGGAGGATTGTAGGCCCAAGCGTCACCGCAGGATTGTAGGCCCAAGCATCGCCGGGGGACTGTAGGCCCAAGCATTGCTGGAGGATTGTAGGCCCAAGCGTCGCTGGAAGATTGTAGGCCCAAGCATCGCTGGAGGATTGTAGGCCCAAGCGCGCTGGGGGATTGTAGGCCCAAGAGTCGCTGGAGGATTGCAGGCTCAAGCATCGCTGGAGTGTGTAGGCCCAAGCTTCGCTGAAGAATTGTAGGCTCAAGCATCACTGGAGGACTGTAGGCCCAAGCGTCGGTGGAAGATTGTAAGCCCAAGCGTCGCTGGAGGATTGTAGGCCCAAGCATCGCTGGAGGATTGTAGGCCCAAGCATCATCGGAAGATTGTAAGCCCAAGTTTCGCTGGAGGATTGTAGGCCCAAGCGTCGCTGGAGGATTGTAGACCCAAGCGTCGCTGGAGGATTGTAGGCTCAAGCGTCGCTGGAGGATTGTAGGCCCAAGCTTCGCTGGAGGATTATAGGCCCAAGCGTCGCTGGAAAATGGTAGACTCAAGCATCGCTGGAGGATTGTCAGCCCAAGCGTCGCTGGAGGATTGTCGGCTCAAGCGTCGCTGGAGGACTGTAGGCCCAAGCATCGCTGGAGGATTGTAGACCCAAGCATCGCTGGAGGACTGTCGGCCCAAGCGTCGCTGGAGGATTGTAGACCCAAGTGTCAATGGAGGACTGTAGGCCCAAGCATCGCTGGAGGACTGTAGGCCCAAAAGTTGTTGGAGGATTGTAGGCCCAAGCTTCGCTGGAGGATTGTAGACCCAAGCGTTGCTGGAGGATTGTAGGCCCAAGTGTCGCTGAAGGATTGTAGGCCAAAGCGTCACCAGAGTATTGTAGACCCAAGCGTCGCCGGGGGATTGTTGGCCCAAGCGTCGCCGGGGGATTGTAGGCCCAAGCGTCGCTGGAGGATTGTAGGCCCAAGCGTTGCTGGAGGACTGTAGGCCCAAGCGTCGCTGGAGGATGGTAGGCCCAAGCGTCGCTGGAGGATTGTAGGCCCAAGCTCGTTTGAGGACTGTAGGCCCAAGCATCGCTGGAGGATTGTAGACCCAAGCATCGCTGGAGGATTGTAGGCTCAAGCGTCGCTGGAGGATTGTAGGCCCAAGCGTCGCTGGAGGATTGTGGACCCAAGCATCGCTGGAGGATTGTTGGCCCAAGCGTCGCTGGAGGATTGTCGGCCCAAGTGTCGCTGGAGGACTGTAGACCCAAGCATCGCTGGAGGTTTGTAGACCCAAGTGTCACTGGAGGACTGTAGGCCCAAGCATCGCTGGAGGATTGTAGGCCCAAGCGTCGCTGAAGGATTGTAGGCCCAAGCATCGCCGGGGGATAGTAGGCCCATGCGTCGTTGGGGGATTGTAGGCCAAAGCGTCGCTGGAGGATTGTAGGCCCAAGCGTTGCTGGAGGACTCTAGGCCCAAGCGTCGCTGGAGGATTGTAGGCCCAAGCATCGCTGGAGGATTGTAGGCCCAAGCTTCGCTGGAGGACTGTAGGCCTAAGCATCGCTGGAGGATTGTAGGCCCAAGCATCGCTGGAGGATTGTAGGCCCAAGCTTCACTGGAGGATTGTAGGCCCAAGCGTCGCTGGAGGACTGTAGGCCCAAGCATCGCTGGAGGATTTTGGCCCAAGCATCGCTGGAGGATTTTAGGCCCAAGCATCGCTGGAGGATTGTAGGCCCAAGCATCGCTGGAGGATTGTAGGCTCAAGCGTCGCTGGAGGATTGTAGGCCCAAGCTTCGCTGGAGGATTGTAGGCCCAAGCATCGCTGGAGGATTGTAGACCCAAGCGTCGCTGGAGGATTGTAGGCCCAAGCGTCGCTGGAGGATTGTAGACCCAAGCATTGCTGGAGGATTGTAGGCCCAAGCGTCGCTGAAGGATTGTAGGCCCAAGCATCACCAGAGGATTGTAGGCCCAAGCGTCGCCGGGGGATTGTAGGCCCAAGCGTCGCCGGGGGATTGTAGGCCCAAGCGTCGCTGGAGGATTGTAGGCCCAAGCGTTGCTGGAGGACTGTAGGCCCAAGCATCGCTGGAGGATTGTAGGCCCAAGCATTGCTGGAGGATTGTAGACCCAAGCGTCGCTGGAGGATTGTAGGCTCAAGCATCGCTGGAGGATTGTAGGCCCAAGCGTTGCTGGAGGATTGTAGACCCAAGCATCACTGGAGGATTGTCGGCCCAAGCGTCGCTGGAGGATTGTCGGCCCAAGCGTCGCTGGAGGACTGTAGGCCCAAGCATCGCTGGAGGATTGTAGACCCAAGCATCGCTGGAGGACTGTAGGCCCAAGCGTCGCTGGAGGATTGTAGTCTCAAGTGTCACTGGAGGATTGTAGACCCAAGCATCGCTGGAGGATTGTTGACCCAAGAGTTCCTGCAGGATTGTAGGCCCAAGCGTCGCTGAAGGATTGTAGGCCCAAGCATCACCAGAGGGTTGTAGGCCCGAGCGTTGCCGGGGGATTGTAGACCGAAGCGTCGCCGGCGCATTGTAGGCCCAAGCGTCGCTGGAGGACTGTCGGCCCAAGCGTCGCTGGAGGATTGTAGACCCAAGTGTCAATGGAGGACTGTAGGCCCAAGCATCGCTGGAGGACTGTAGGCCCAAACGTTGTTGGAGGATTGTAGGCCCAAGCTTCGCTGGGGGATTGTAGGCCCAAGCGTCGCTGGAGGATTGTAGGCCCAAGCGTTGCTGGAGGACTGTAGGCCCAAGCGTCGCTGGAGGATGGTAGGCCCAAGCGTCGCTGGAGGATTGTAGGCCCAAGCTCGTTTGAGGACTGTAGGCCCAAGCATCGCTGGAGAATTGTAGACCCAAGCATCGCTGGAGGATTGTAGGCTCAAGCGTCGCTGGAGGATTGTAGGCCCAAGCGTCGCTGGAGGATTGTGGACCCAAGCATCGCTGGAGGATTGATGGCCCAAGCGTCGCTGGAGGATTGTCGGCCCAAGCGTCGCTGGAGGACTGTAGGCCCAAGCATCGCTGGAGGTTTGTAGACCCAAGTGTCACTGGAGGACTGTAGGCCCAAGCATCGCTGGAGGACTGCAGGCCCAAGCGTTGTTGGAGGATTGTAGGCCCAAGCATCGCTGGAGGATTGTAGGCCCAAGCGTCGCTGAAGGATTGTAGGCCCAAGCGTCGTTGGAGGATTGTAGGCCCAAGCATCGCCGGGGGATAGTAGGCCCATGCGTCGTCGGGGGATTGTAGGCCAAAGCGTCGCTGGAGGATTGTAGGCCCAAGCGTTGCTGGAGGACTCTAGGCCCAAGCGTCGCTGGAGGATTGTAGGCCCAAGCATCGCTGGAGGATTGTAGGCCCAAGCTTCGCTGGAGGACTGTAGGCCTAAGCATCGCTGGAGGATTGTAGGCCCAAGCATCGCTGGAGGATTGTAGGCCCAAGCTTCACTGGAGGATTGTAGGCCCAAGCGTCGCTGGAGGACTGTAGGCCCAAGCATCGCTGGAGGATTTTGGCCCAAGCATCGCTGGAGGATTTTAGGCCCAAGCATCGCTGGAGGATTGTAGGCCCAAGCATCGCTGGAGGATTGTAGGCTCAAGCGTCGCTGGAGGATTGTAGGCCCAAGCTTCACTGGAGGATTGTAGGCCCAAGCATCGCTGGAGGATTGTAGACCCAAGCGTCGCTGGAGGATTGTAGGCCCAAGCGTCGCTGGAGGATTGTAGACCCAAGCGTTGCTGGAGGATTGTAGGCCCAAGCGTCGCTGAAGGATTGTAGGCCCAAGCATCACCAGAGGATTGTAGGCCCAAGCGTCGCCGGGGGATTGTAGGCCCAAGCGTCGCCGGGGGATTGTAGGCCCAAGCGTCGCTGGAGGATTGTAGGCCCAAGCTTTGCTGGAGGACTGTAGGCCCAAGCATCGCTGGAGGATTGTAGGCCCAAGCATCGCTGGAGGATTGTAGACCCAAGCGTCGCTGGAGGATTGTAGGCTCAAGCATCGCTGGAGGATTGTAGGCCCAAGCGTTGCTGGAGGATTGTAGACCCAAGCATCGCTGGAGGATTGTCGGCCCAAGCGTCGCTGGAGGATTGTCGGCCCAAGCGTCGCTGGAGGACTGTAGGCCCAAGCGTCGCTGGAGGATTGTAGACCCAAGCATCGCTGGAGGACTGTAGGCCCAAGCGTCGCTGGAGGATTGTAGTCCCAAGTGTCACTGGAGGATTGTAGACCCAAGCATCGCTGGAGGATTGTAGACCCAAGCGTTCCTGCAGGATTGTAGGCCCAAGCGTCGCTGAAGGATTGTAGGCCCAAGCGTCGCTGGAGGACTGTCGGCCCAAGCGTCGCTGGAGGATTGTAGACCCAAGTGTCAATGGAGGACTGTAGGCCCAAGCATCGCTGGAGGACTGTAGGCCCAAAAGTTGTTGGAGGATTGTAGGCCCAAGCTTTGCTGGAGAATTGTAGACCCAAACGTTGCTGGAGGATTGTAGGCCCAAGTGTCGCTGAAGGATTGTAGGCCAAAGCGTCACCAGAGGATTGTAGACCCAAGTGTCGCCGGGGGATTGTTGGCCCAAGCGTCGCCGGGGGATTGTAGGCCCAAGCGTCGCTGGAGGATTGTAGGCCCAAGCGTTGCTGGAGGACTGTAGGCCCAAGCGTCGCTGGAGGATGGTAGGCCCAAGCGTCGCTGGAGGATTGTAGGCCCAAGCTCGTTTGAGGATTGTAGACCCAAGCATCGCTGGAGGATTGTAGGCTCAAGCGTTGCTGGAGGATTGTAGGCCCAAGCGTCGCTGGAGGATTGTGGACCCAAGCATCGCTGGAGGATTGTAGGCCCAAGCGTCGCTGGAGGATTGTCGGCCCAAGCGTCGCTGGAGGACTGTAGGCCCAAGCGTCGCTGGAGGATTGTAGACCCAAGCGTCGCTGGAGGACAGTAGGCCCAAGCGTCGCTGGAGCTTTGTAGACCCAAGTGTCACTGGAGGACTGTAGGCCCAAGCATCGCTGGAGGACTGCAGGCCCAAGCGTTGTTGGAGGATTGTAGGCCCAAGCATCGCTGGAGGATTGTAGGCCCAAGCGTCGCTGATGGATTGTAGGCCCAAGCGTCACCAGAGGATTGTAGGCCCAAGCATCGCCGGGGGATAGTAGGCCCATGCGTCGTCAGGGGATTGTAGGCCAAAGCGTCGCTGGAGGATTGTAGGTCCAAGCGTTGATGGAGGACTCTAGGCCCAAGCATCGCTGGAGGATTGTAGGCCCAAGCATCGGTGGAGGATTGTAGGCCCAAGCTTCGCTGGAGGACTGTAGGCCCAAGCGTCGCTGGAGGATTGTAGACCCAAGCGTCGCTGGAGGACAGTAGGCCCAAGCGTCGCTGGAGGTTTGCAGACCCAAGTGTCACTGGAGGACTGTAGGCCCAAGCATCGCTGGAGGACTGCAGGCCCAAGCGTTGTTGGAGGATTGTAGGCCCAAGCATCGCTGGAGGACTCTAGGCCCAAGCGTCGCTGGAGGACTGTAGGCCCAAGCGTCGTTGGAGGATTGTAGGCTCAAGCATCGCTGGATAATTGTAGACCCAAGCATCGCTGGAGGACTGTAGGCCCAAGCGTCGCTGGTGGACTGTAGGCCCAAGCGTCGCCGGGGGATTGTAGGCCCAAGCGTCGCTGGAGGATTGTAGGCCCAAGCGTTGCTGGAGGACTGTAGGCCCAAGCATCGCTGGAGGATTGTAGGCCCAAGCTTTGCTGGAGGATTGTAGGCCCAAGCGTCGCTGGAGGACTGTAGGCCCAAGCATCGCTGGAGAATTGTAGACCCAAGCATCGCTGGAGGACTGTAGGCCCAAGCGTCGCTGGTGGACTGTAGGCCCAAGCGTCGCCGGGGGATTGTAGGCCCAAGCGTCGCTGGAGGATTGTAGGCCCAAGCGTTGCTGGAGGACTGTAGGCCCAAGCATCGCTGGAGGATTGTAGGCCCAAGCATCGCTGGAGGATTGTAGACCCAAGCGTCGCTGGAGGATTGTAGGCTCAAGCATCGCTGGAGGATTGTAGGCCCAAGCGTTGCTGGAGGATTGTAGACCCAAGCATCGCTGGAGGATTGTCGGCCCAAGCGTCGCTGGAGGATTGTCGGCCCAAGCGTCGCTGGAGGACTGTAGGCCCAAGCGTCGCTGGAGGATTGTAGACCCAAGCATCGCTGGAGGACTGTAGGCCCAAGCGTCGCTGGAGGATTGTAGTCCCAAGTGTCACTGGAGGATTGTAGGCCCAAGCATCGCTGGAGGATTGTAGGCTCAAGCGTCGCTGGAGGATTGTAGGCCCAAGCTTCACTGGAGGATTGTAGGCCCAAGCATCGCTGGAGGATTGTAGACCCAAGCGTCGCTGGAGGATTGTAGGCCCAAGCGTCGCTGGAGGATTGTAGACCCAAGCGTTGCTGGAGGATTGTAGGCCCAAGCGTCGCTGAAGGATTGTAGGCCCAAGCATCACCAGAGGATTGTAGGCCCAAGCGTCGCCGGGGGATTGTAGGCGCAAGCGTCGCCGGGGGATTGTAGGCCCAAGCGTCGCTGGAGGATTGTAGGCCCAAGCTTTGCTGGAGGACTGTAGGCCCAAGCATCGCTGGAGGATTGTAGGCCCAAGCATCGCTGGAGGATTGTAGACCCAAGCGTCGCTGGAGGATTGTAGGCTCAAGCATCGCTGGAGGATTGTAGGCCCAAGCGTTGCTGGAGGATTGTAGACCCAAGCATCGCTGGAGGATTGTCGGCCCAAGCGTCGCTGGAGGATTGTCGGCCCAAGCGTCGCTGGAGGACTGTAGGCCCAAGCGTCGCTGGAGGATTGTAGACCCAAGCATCGCTGGAGGACTGTAGGCCCAAGCGTCGCTGGAGGATTGTAGTCCCAAGTGTCACTGGAGGATTGTAGACCCAAGCATCGCTGGAGGATTGTAGACCCAAGCGTTCCTGCAGGATTGTAGGCCCAAGCGTCGCTGAAGGATTGTAGGCCCAAGCGTCGCTGGAGGACTGTCGGCCCAAGCGTCGCTGGAGGATTGTAGACCCAAGTGTCAATGGAGGACTGTAGGCCCAAGCATCGCTGGAGGACTGTAGGCCCAAAAGTTGTTGGAGGATTGTAGGCCCAAGCTTTGCTGGAGAATTGTAGACCCAAACGTTGCTGGAGGATTGTAGGCCAAAGCGTCACCAGAGGATTGTAGACCCAAGTGTCGCCGGGGGATTGTTGGCCCAAGCGTCGCCGGGGGATTGTAGGCCCAAGCGTCGCTGGAGGATTGTAGGCCCAAGCGTTGCTGGAGGACTGTAGGCCCAAGCGTCGCTGGAGGATGGTAGGCCCAAGCGTCGCTGGAGGATTGTAGGCCCAAGCTCGTTTGAGGATTGTAGACCCAAGCATCGCTGGAGGATTGTAGGCTCAAGCGTTGCTGGAGGATTGTAGGCCCAAGCGTCGCTGGAGGATTGTGGACCCAAGCATCGCTGGAGGATTGTAGGCCCAAGCGTCGCTGGAGGATTGTCGGCCCAAGCGTCGCTGGAGGACTGTAGGCCCAAGCGTCGCTGGAGGATTGTAGACCCAAGCGTCGCTGGAGGACAGTAGGCCCAAGCGTCGCTGGAGCTTTGTAGACCCAAGTGTCACTGGAGGACTGTAGGCCCAAGCATCGCTGGAGGACTGCAGGCCCAAGCGTTGTTGGAGGATTGTAGGCCCAAGCATCGCTGGAGGATTGTAGGCCCAAGCGTCGCTGATGGATTGTAGGCCCAAGCGTCACCAGAGGATTGTAGGCCCAAGCATCGCCGGGGGATAGTAGGCCCATGCGTCGTCGGGGGATTGTAGGCCAAAGCGTCGCTGGAGGATTGTAGGTCCAAGCGTTGATGGAGGACTCTAGGCCCAAGCATCGCTGGAGGATTGTAGGCCCAAGCATCGGTGGAGGATTGTAGGCCCAAGCTTCGCTGGAGGACTGTAGGCCCAAGCGTCGCTGGAGGATTGTAGACCCAAGCGTCGCTGGAGGACAGTAGGCCCAAGCGTCGCTGGAGGTTTGCAGACCCAAGTGTCACTGGAGGACTGTAGGCCCAAGCATCGCTGGAGGACTGCAGGCCCAAGCGTTGTTGGAGGATTGTAGGCCCAAGCATCGCTGGAGGACTCTAGGCCCAAGCGTCGCTGGAGGACTGTAGGCCCAAGCGTCGTTGGAGGATTGTAGGCCCAAGCATCGCTGGAGAATTGTAGACCCAAGCATCGCTGGAGGACTGTAGGCCCAAGCGTCGCTGGTGGACTGTAGGCCCAAGCGTCGCCGGGGGATTGTAGGCCCAAGCGTCGCTGGAGGATTGTAGGCCCAAGCGTTGCTGGAGGACTGTAGGCCCAAGCATCGCTGGAGGATTGTAGGCCCAAGCTTTGCTGGAGGATTGTAGGCCCAAGCGTCGCTGGAGGACTGTAGGCCCAAGCATCGCTGGAGAATTGTAGACCCAAGCATCGCTGGAGGACTGTAGGCCCAAGCGTCGCTGGTGGACTGTAGGCCCAAGCGTCGCCGGGGGATTGTAGGCCCAAGCGTCGCTGGAGGATTGTAGGCCCAAGCGTTGCTGGAGGACTGTAGGCCCAAGCATCGCTGGAGGATTGTAGGCCCAAGCATCGCTGGAGGATTGTAGACCCAAGCGTCGCTGGAGGATTGTAGGCTCAAGCATCGCTGGAGGATTGTAGGCCCAAGCGTTGCTGGAGGATTGTAGACCCAAGCATCGCTGGAGGATTGTCGGCCCAAGCGTCGCTGGAGGATTGTCGGCCCAAGCGTCGCTGGAGGACTGTAGGCCCAAGCGTCGCTGGAGGATTGTAGACCCAAGCATCGCTGGAGGACTGTAGGCCCAAGCGTCGCTGGAGGATTGTAGTCCCAAGTGTCACTGGAGGATTGTAGGCCCAAGGATCGCTGGAGGATTATAGACCCAAGCGTTGCTGGAGAATTGTAGGTCCAAGCGTCGCTGAAGGATTGTAGGCCCAAGCATCGCTGGAGGATTGTAGGCCCAAGCGTCACCGGAGGATTGTAGGCCCAAGCATCGCCGGGGGATTGTAGGCCCAAGCATTGCTGGAGGATTGTAGGCCCAAGCGTCGCTGGAAGATTGTAGGCCCAAGCATCGCCGGAGGATTGTAGGCCCAAGCGCGCTGGGGGATTGTAGGCCCAAGAGTCGCTGGAGGATTGCAGGCTCAAGCATCGCTGGAGTGTGTAGGCCCAAGCTTCGCTGAAGAATTGTAGGCTCAAGCATCGCTGGAGGACTGTAGGCCCAAGCGTCGGTGGAAGATTGTAAGCCCAAGCGTCGCTGGATGATTGTAGGCCCAAGCATCGCTGGAGGATTGTAGGCCCAAGCATCATCGGAAGATTGTAAGCCCAAGTTTCGCTGGAGGATTGTAGGCCCAAGCGTCGCTGGAGGATTGTAGACCCAAGCGTCGCTGGAGGATTGTAGGCTCAAGCGTCGCTGGAGGATTGTAGGCCCAAGCTTCGCTGGAGGATTGTAGGCCCAAGCGTCGCTGGAAAATGGTAGACTCAAGCATCGCTGGAGGATTGTCGGCCCAAGCGTCGCTGGAGGATTGTCGGCCCAAGCGTTGCTGGAGGACTGTAGGCCCAAGCATAGCTGGAGGATTGTAGACCCAAGCATCGCTGGAGGACTGTCGGCCCAAGCGTCGCTGGAGGATTGTAGACCCAAGTGTCAATGGAGGACTGTAGGCCCAAGCATCGCTGGAGGACTGTAGGCCCAAAAGTTGTTGGAGGATTGTAGGCCCAAGCTTCGCTGGAGGATTGTAGACCCAAGCTTTGCTGGAGGATTGTAGGCCCAAGTGTCGCTGAAGGATTGTAGGCCAAAGCGTCACCAGAGTATTGTAGACCAAAGCGTCGCCGGGGGATTGTTGGCCCAAGCGTCGCCGGGGGATTGTAGGCCCAAGCGTCACTGGAGGATTGTAGGCCCAAGCATTGCTGGAGGACTGTAGGCCCAAGCGTCGCTGGAGGATGGTAGGCCCAAGCGTCGCTGGAGGATTGTAGGCACAAGCTCGTTTGAGGACTGTAGGCCCAAGCATCGCTGGAGGATTGTAGACCCAAGCATCGCTGGAGGATTGTAGGCTCAAGCGTCGCTGGAGGATTGTAGGCCCAAGCGTCGCTGGAGGATTGTGGACCCAAGCATCGCTGGAGGATTGTTGGCCCAAGCTTCGCTGGAGGATTGTCGGCCCAAGCGTCGCTGGAGGACTGTAGGCCCAAGCATCGCTGGAGGTTTGTAGACCGAAGTGTCACTGGAGGACTGTAGGCCCAAGCATCGCTGTAGGACTGCAGGCCCAAGCGTTGTTGGAGGATTGTAGGCCCAAGCATCGCTGGAGGATTGTAGGCCCAAGTGTCGCTGAAGGATTGTAGGCCCAAGCGTCACCAGAGGATTGTAGGCCCAAGCATCGCCGGGGGATAGTAGGCCCATGCGTCATCGGGGGATTGTAGGCCAAAGCGTCGCTGGAGGATTGTAGGCCCAAGCGTTGCTGGAGGACTCTAGGCCCAAGCGTCGCTGGAGGACTGTAGGCCCAAGCATCGCTGGAGGTTTGTAGACCGAAGTGTCACTGGAGGACTGTAGGCCCAAGCATCGCTGTAGGACTGCAGGCCCAAGCGTTGTTGGAGGATTGTAGGCCCAAGCATCGCTGGAGGATTGTAGGCCCAAGTGTCGCTGAAGGATTGTAGGCCCAAGCGTCACCAGAGGATTGTAGGCCCAAGCATCGCCGGGGGATAGTAGGCCCATGCGTCATCGGGGGATTGTAGGCCAAAGCGTCGCTGGAGGATTGTAGGCCCAAGCGTTGCTGGAGGACTCTAGGCCCAAGCGTCGCTGGAGGATTGTAGGCCCAAGCATCGCTGGAGGATTGTAGGCCCAAGCTTCGCTGGAGGACTGTAGGCCTAAGCATCGCTGGAGGACAGTAGGCCCAAGCGTCGCTGGAGCTTTGTAGACCCAAGTGTCACTGGAGGACTGTAGGCCCAAGCATCGCTGGAGGACTGCAGGCCCAAGCGTTGTTGGAGGATTGTAGGCCCAAGCATCGCTGGAGGATTGTAGGCCCAAGCGTCGCTGAAGGATTGTAGGCCCAAGCGTCACCAGAGGATTGTAGGCCCAAGCATCGCCGGGGGATAGTATGCCCATGCATCGTCGGGGGATTGTAGGCCAAAGCATCGCTGGAGGATTGTAGGCCCAAGCGTTGCTGGAGGACTCTCGGCCCAAGCGTCGCTGGAGGATTGTAGGCCCAAGCATCGCTGGAGGATTGTAGGCCCAAGCGTCACCGGAGGATTGTAGGCCCAAGCATCGCCGGGGGATTGTAGGCCCAAGCATTGCTGGAGGATTGTAGGCCCAAGCGTCGCTGGAAGATTGTAGGCCCAAGCATCGCCGGAGGATTGTAGGCCCAAGCGCGCTGGGGGATTGTAGGCCCAAGAGTCGCTGGAGGATTGCAGGCTCAAGCATCGCTGGAGTGTGTAGGCCCAAGCTTCGCTGAAGAATTGTAGGCTCAAGCATCGCTGGAGGACTGTAGGCCCAAGCGTCGGTGGAAGATTGTAAGCCCAAGCGTCGCTGGATGATTGTAGGCCCAAGCATCGCTGGAGGATTGTAGGCCCAAGCATCATCGGAAGATTGTAAGCCCAAGTTTCGCTGGAGGATTGTAGGCCCAAGCGTCGCTGGAGGATTGTAGACCCAAGCGTCGCTGGAGGATTGTAGGCTCAAGCGTCGCTGGAGGATTGTAGGCCCAAGCTTCGCTGGAGGATTGTAGGCCCAAGCGTCGCTGGAAAATGGTAGACTCAAGCATCGCTGGAGGATTGTCGGCCCAAGCGTCGCTGGAGGATTGTCGGCCCAAGCGTTGCTGGAGGACTGTAGGCCCAAGCATAGCTGGAGGATTGTAGACCCAAGCATCGCTGGAGGACTGTCGGCCCAAGCGTCGCTGGAGGATTGTAGACCCAAGTGTCAATGGAGGACTGTAGGCCCAAGCATCGCTGGAGGACTGTAGGCCCAAAAGTTGTTGGAGGATTGTAGGCCCAAGCTTCGCTGGAGGATTGTAGACCCAAGCTTTGCTGGAGGATTGTAGGCCCAAGTGTCGCTGAAGGATTGTAGGCCAAAGCGTCACCAGAGTATTGTAGACCAAAGCGTCGCCGGGGGATTGTTGGCCCAAGCGTCGCCGGGGGATTGTAGGCCCAAGCGTCGCTGGAGGATTGTAGGCCCAAGCATTGCTGGAGGACTGTAGGCCCAAGCGTCGCTGGAGGATGGTAGGCCCAAGCGTCGCTGGAGGATTGTAGGCACAAGCTCGTTTGAGGACTGTAGGCCCAAGCATCGCTGGAGGATTGTAGACCCAAGCATCGCTGGAGGATTGTAGGCTCAAGCGTCGCTGGAGGATTGTAGGCCCAAGCGTCGCTGGAGGATTGTGGACCCAAGCATCGCTGGAGGATTGTTGGCCCAAGCTTCGCTGGAGGATTGTCGGCCCAAGCGTCGCTGGAGGACTGTAGGCCCAAGCATTGCTGGAGGTTTGTAGACCGAAGTGTCACTGGAGGACTGTAGGCCCAAGCATCGCTGTAGGACTGCAGGCCCAAGCGTTGTTGGAGGATTGTAGGCCCAAGCATCGCTGGAGGATTGTAGGCCCAAGTGTCGCTGAAGGATTGTAGGCCCAAGCGTCACCAGAGGATTGTAGGCCCAAGCATCGCCGGGGGATAGTAGGCCCATGCGTCATCGGGGGATTGTAGGCCAAAGCGTCGCTGGAGGATTGTAGGCCCAAGCGTTGCTGGAGGACTCTAGGCCCAAGCGTCGCTGGAGGACTGTAGGCCCAAGCATCGCTGGAGGTTTGTAGACCGAAGTGTCACTGGAGGACTGTAGGCCCAAGCATCGCTGTAGGACTGCAGGCCCAAGCGTTGTTGGAGGATTGTAGGCCCAAGCATCGCTGGAGGATTGTAGGCCCAAGTGTCGCTGAAGGATTGTAGGCCCAAGCGTCACCAGAGGATTGTAGGCCCAAGCATCGCCGGGGGATAGTAGGCCCATGCGTCATCGGGGGATTGTAGGCCAAAGCGTCGCTGGAGGATTGTAGGCCCAAGCGTTGCTGGAGGACTCTAGGCCCAAGCGTCGCTGGAGGATTGTAGGCCCAAGCATCGCTGGAGGATTGTAGGCCCAAGCTTCGCTGGAGGACTGTAGGCCTAAGCATCGCTGGAGGACAGTAGGCCCAAGCGTCGCTGGAGCTTTGTAGACCCAAGTGTCACTGGAGGACTGTAGGCCCAAGCATCGCTGGAGGACTGCAGGCCCAAGCGTTGTTGGAGGATTGTAGGCCCAAGCATCGCTGGAGGATTGTAGGCCCAAGCGTCGCTGAAGGATTGTAGGCCCAAGCGTCACCAGAGGATTGTAGGCCCAAGCATCGCCGGGGGATAGTATGCCCATGCGTCGTCGGGGGATTGTAGGCCAAAGCATCGCTGGAGGATTGTAGGCCCAAGCGTTGCTGGAGGACTCTCGGCCCAAGCGTCGCTGGAGGATTGTAGGCCCAAGCATCGCTGGAGGATTGTAGGCCCAAGCTTCGCTGGAGGACTGTAGGCCTAAGCATCGCTGGAGGATTGTAGGCACAAGCATCGATGGAGGATTGTCGGCCCAAGCTTCACTGGAGGATTGTAGGCCCAAGCGTCGCTGGAGGACTGTAGGCCCAAGCATCGCTGGAGGATTTTGGCCCAAGCATCGCTGGAGGATTTTAGGCCCAAGCATCGCTGGAGGATTGTAGGCCCAAGCGTCGCTGGAGGATTGTAGGCTCAAGCGTCGCTGGAGGATTGTAGGCCCAAGCTTCGCTGGAGGATTGTATGCCCAAGCGTCGCTGGAGGATTGTAGACCCAAGCATCGCTGGAGGATTGTAGGCCCAAGCGTCGCTGGAGGATTGTAGACCCAAGCGTCACTGGAGGACAGTAGGCCCAAGCGTCGCTGGAGCTTTGTAGACCCAAGTGTCACTGGAGGACTGCAGGCCCAAGCATCGCTGGAGGACTGCAGGCCCAAGCGTTGTTGGAGGATTGTAGGCCCAAGCATCGCTGGAGGATTGTAGGCCCAAGCGTCGCTGAAGGATTGTAGGCCCAAGCGTTGCTGGAGGACTCTCGGCCCAAGCATCGCTGGAGGATTGTAGGCCCAAGCATCGCTGGAGGATTGTAGGCCCAAGCTTCGCTGGAGGACTGTAGGCCTAAGCATCGCTGGAGGATTGTAGGCCCAAGCATCGATGGAGGATTGTCGGCCCAAGCTTCACTGGAGGATTGTAGGCCCAAGCGTCGCTGGAGGATTTTAGGCCCAAGCATCGCTGGAGGATTGTAGGCCCAAGCGTCGCTGGAGGATTGTAGGCTCAAGCGTCGCTGGAGGATTGTAGGCCCAAGCTTCGCTGGAGGATTGTATGCCCAAGCGTCGCTGGAGGATTGTAGACCCAAGCATCGCTGGAGGATTGTAGGCCCAAGCGTCGCTGGAGGATTGTAGACCCAAGCGTTGCTGGAGGATTGTAGGCCCAAGCGTCGCTGAAGGATTGTATGCCCAAGCGTCGCTGGAGGATTGTAGACCCAAGCATCGCTGGAGGATTGTAGGCCCAAGCGTCGCTGGAGGATTGTAGACCCAAGCGTTGCTGGAGGATTGTAGGCCCAAGCGTCGCTGAAGGATTGTAGGCCCAAGCGTCACCAGAGGATTGTAGGCCCAAGCGTCGCCGGGGGATTGTAGGCCCAAGCGTCGCCGGGGGATTGTAGGCCCAAGCGTCGCTGGAGGATTGTAGGCCCAAGCGTTGCTGGAGGACTGTAGGCCCAAGCATCGCTGGAGGATTGTAGGCCCAAGCATCGCTGGAGGATTGTAGACCCAAGCGTCGCTGGAGGATTGTAGACCCAAGCGTCGCTGGAGGATTGTAGGCTCAAGCGTCGCTGGAGGATTGTAGGCCCAAGCGTTGCTGGAGGATTGTAGACCCAAGCATCGCTGGAGGATTGTCGGCCCAAGCGTCGCTGGTGGATTGTCGGCCCAAGCGTCGCTGGAGGACTGTAGGCCCAAGCGTCGCTGGAGGATTGTAGTCCCAAGTGTCACTGGAGGATTGTAGACCCAAGCATCGCTGGAGGATTGTAGACCCAAGCGTTCCTGCAGGATTGTAGGCCCAAGCGTCGCTGAAGGATTGTAGGCCCAAGCATCACCAGAGGGTTGTAGGCCCAAGCGTTGCCGGGGGATTGTAGACCGAAGCGTCGCCGGCGGATTATAGGCCCAAGCGTCGCTGGAGGATTGTAGGCCCAAGCGTTGCTGGAGGACTGTAGGCCCAAGCGTCGCTGGAGGATTGTAGGCCCAAGCGTCGCTGGAGAATTGTAGGCCCAAGCTTCGCTGGAGGACTGTAGGCCTAAGCATCGCTGGAGGATTGTAGGCCCAAGCATCGCTGGAGGATTGTAGGCCCAAGCTTCGCTGGAGGATTGTAGGCTCAAGCTATGCTGGAGGACTGTAGGCCCAAGCGTCACTGGAGGACTGTAGGCCCAAGCATCGCTGGAGGATTGTAGGCCCAAGCATCGCTGGAGGATTTTAGGCCCAAGCATTGCTGGAGGGTTGTAGGCCCAAACTTCGCTGGAGGATTGTAGACCCAAGCGTCGCTGGAGGATTGTAGGCCCAAGTGTCACTGGAAGATTGTAGGCCCAGGTGTCACCAGAGGATTGTAGGCCCAAGCGTCGCTGGAGGATTGTAGGCCCAAGCATCGCTGGAGGATTGTAGGCTCAAGCATCACTGGAGGATTGCAGGCCCAAGCTTCGCTGGAGGATTGTAGGCCCAAGCGTCGCTGGAGGATTGTAGTCCCAAGCGTCGCTGGAGGATTGTAGACCCAAGCGTCGCTGGAGGACTGTAGGCCCAAGCGTCGCTGGAGGATTGTAGACCCAAGTGTCGCTGGAGGACTGTAGGCCCAAGCATCGCTGGAGGATTGTAGGCCCAAGCGTCACTGGAGGACTGTAGGCCCAAGCATCGCTGGAGGACTGTAGGCCCAAGCGTTGTTGGAGGATTGTAGGCCCAAGCGTCGCTGGAGGATTGTAGACCCAAGCGTTGCTGGAGGATTGTAGGCCCAAGCGTCGCTGAAGGATTGAAGGCCCAAGCATCGCTGGAGGATTGTAGGCCCAAGCATCACCGGAGGATTGTAGGCCCAAGCGTCGATGGGGGACTGTAGGCCCAAGCTTCGCTGGAGGATTGTAGGCCCAAGCATCGCTGGAGGATTGTAGGCCCAAGCGCGCTGGCGGATTGTAGGCCCAAGCATCGCTGGAGGATTGTAGGCTCAAGCGTCGCTGGAGGACTGTAGGCCCAAGCTTCGCTGAAGAATTGTCGGCTCAAGCATCGCTGGAGGATTGTAGGCCCAAGCATTGCTGGAGGATTGTAGGCCCAAGCATCGCTGAAGGATTGTAGGCCCAAGCAACAGTGAAGTATTGTAGGCCCAAGCATCGCTGGAGGACTGTAGGCCCAAACTTCGCTGGAGGATTTTAGGCTCAAGCATCGCTGGAGGACTGTAGGCCCAAGTGTCGCTGGAAGATTGTCGGCCCAAGCCTCGCTGGAGAATTGTAGGCCCAAGCATCGCTGGAGGTTTGTAGGCTCAAGCGTCACTGGAGGATTGTAGGCCCAAGTGTTGCTGGAGATTTGTAGGCCCAAGCATCGCTGGAGGATTGTAGGCCCAAGCTTCGCTGGAGGATTGTAGGCTCAAGTGTCGCTGGAGGATTGTAGGTCCAAGCATCGCTGGAGGATTGTAGGTCCAAGCATTGCTGGAGAATTGTAGGCCCAACCATCGCTGGGGGATTGTAGGCCCAAGCGTCGCCGGAGGATTGAAGGCTCAAGCATCACCAGTGGGAAGGCTCGTGCGTGAATGCGAGGAGTGAAGTTAGAGCCTGAACCTGAGATTGGAGTTGGTCAAAGGCTCACCATCATTGAGATCGATTGGAGCAGCTGAGTTGGCCAGTGCAGATCGAGAGTCCATTTGGAGGACCCTTGGGAGTAGGGAGGTCGACCCGGAAGGCAAATCGAGATTGGGGGATGGGGTTGGGCAGTGTGCCCTTGCAGTATGGGTTTTAGGGGTAGGAAAGTACTTTGGGGGGTGGAAGTTAGGGCCAGAAGGGGCTTATACAGTGGGAGGAGAAGGTTGAGAGAGTTGAAGGATGGCAGCAGATGGCCAGAGGGAAGGATTGTTTGCGGAGAGCTTCATAGGGAGCTGCTATCCCATCCGCCATCTTGGAGTAAAATAAGTGACACATATGTGACCCTCACAGGCAGAGACAGAGAGCTCGCAGATAGCTGGTGACAGAATTACAAATGTATTGCGAGTGTCGCAGGACATCCCTGAGGATGATTCCTCAGAGGATCTCATTCCTTCTGAGGGTACACCATCATAGGGCCAGGCACCAGCGCAAATATTCGCACTTCGGTGGGTCCACAGAGGCAGTTATTTGGGTTTTCACCTGGTGATTTTCACTTCCCACGTGAGCCTGAGTAGACACTCGTGTGCACCTCACTCCTGTACACCTCTCTCCTGTACATCTCTCCTGTACAGCTCTCTCCTGTACACCAGACTCCTGTACACCTCACTCCTGTACATCTCTCCTGTATACCTCTCTCTTGTACACCTCACTCCTGTACACCTCTCTCCTGTACATCTCACCTGTACACCTCTCTCCTGTTCACCTTTCTCCTGTACATCTCACCTGTACACCTCACTCCTGTACACCTCACTCCTGTACACCTCTCTCCTGTACATCTCACCTGTACACCTCACTACTGTACACCTCTCTCCTGTACACCTCTCTCCTGTACATCTCTCCTGTACACATCTCTCCTGTTCACTTCTCTCCTGTATACCTTTCTCTTGTACACCTCACTCCTGTACAGCTCTCTCCTGTACACCTCACTCCTGTACACCTCACTCCTGTACATCTCTCCTGCATACCTCTCTCTTGTACACCTCACTCCTGTACACCTCTCTCCTGTACATCTCACCTGTACACCTCTCTCCTGTTCACCTCTCTCCTGTACATCTCTCCTGTACACCTCTCTCCTTTTCACCTCTCTCCTGTGTACCTCTCTCCTGTTCACCTCACTCCTGTACACCTCTCTCCTGTACACCTCACTCCTGTACACCTCTCTCCTGTACATCTCTCCTATACACCTCTCTCTTGTACACCTCACTCCTGTACACCTCTCTCCTGTACATCTCACCTGTACACCTCTCTCCTGTTCACCTCTCTCCTGTACATCTCTCCTGTACACCTCTCTCCTGTTCACCTTTCTCCTGTACATCTCACCTGTACACCTCACTACTGTACACCTCTCTCCTGTACACCTCTCTCCTGTACATCTCACCTGTACACCTCTCTCCTGTTCACCTCTCTCCTGTACATCTCTCCTGTACACCTCTCTCCTTTTCACCTCTCTCCTGTGTACCTCTCTCCTGTTCACCTCACTCCTGTACACCTCTCTCCTGTACATCTCTCCTATACACCTCTCTCTTGTACACCTCACTCCTGTACACCTCTCTCCTGTACATCTCACCTGTACACCTCTCTCCTGTTCACCTCTCTCCTGTACATCTCTCCTGTACACCTCTCTCCTGTTCACCTTTCTCCTGTACATCTCACCTGTACACCTCACTCCTGTACACCTCACTCCTGTACACCTCTCTCCTGTACATCTCACCTGTACACCTCACTACTGTACACCTCTCTCCTGTACACCTCTCTCCTGTACATCTCTCCTGTACATCTCTCCTGTACACCTCTCTCCTGTACACCTCTCGTGTGCACACCTCTCTTATGTGCAACTCACTCCTGTGTAGCATTCGTAATAAAATAGATGAGTTGACGGCACAAATAGATAAAAATGGGTATGATCTGACAGCCATTAAAGAGACATGGTTGCAAGGTGACCTGGACTGGGAACTAAATATTCAGGGGTATTCGACAATTCAGAAGGACATGTAGAAAGGAAAAGGAAGTGGGGTAGCACTGCTAATAAAGGATGAGATCAGTGTGTTAGTGAGAAACATTATTTGCTCAGAAGATCAAGATGTTGAATTAGTTTGGGTGGAGATAAGGAATAATAAGGGGAAAAAGTTGCTGGTGGGCATAGTCTATAGGCCCCCTAACAGTAGCTACACTGTTGGACGGAATATAAATCAAGAAATAATGGAGGCTTATAAAAAAGGAATGGCAATAATCATGAACGATTTTAACCTTCATATTGATTGGACAAAGCAAATTGGCCAGGGTAACCTTGAGGAAGAGTTCATAGAGTGTATCCAGGATAGTTTCCTTGAACAGTATGTTGCGGAACCAACCAGGGAGCAGGCTATCTTAGATCTGGTACTGAGTAATGAGACAGGATTAACTAGTGATTTCCTAGTAAAGGATCCTCTCGGAATGAGTGATCATAACATGGTTAAATTTCAAATTCAGTTGGAGGGTGAGAAAGTTGGAACCCAAACCAGGGTCCTAAGCTTAAATAAAGGAGACTACAAAGGTATGAAGACAGAGTTGACTAAAGTGGACTGGGAAAATAAATTAAAGTATGGGACGGTTGTTGCACAGTGGCAGACATCTGAGGAGATATTTCATAACTCGCAACAAAAATATATCTCAATGAGAAGGAAAGACTGTAAGAGAAGGGATAATGATCTGTGGCTAACTAAGGAAATAAGGAACGGTATCAAAGTGAAAACAATGGCATACAATGTGGCCAAGACTAGTGGGAGGCAGCGGAGTGGGAAATTTTTAAAAGCTAGCAAAGAACGACTAAAAAATAATAAAAGAGAGCGGAGATAGATTACGAAAGTAAACTAGCATGAAATATAAAACAGATAGTAAGGGTTTCTACAGGTACATAAAAAGGAAAAGAGTGCCTAAAGTAAATGGTTCCCCAGAGGATGACATTGGGAATTAATAATTGAGAACAGGGAAATGGCAGACGTTGAACAAATATCTTGGACTAGATTTTGCACTGTTTTGTGCATGCATAACGCCCACTTAACATCCTTTTTACTGCTGAAATGACGTATAACGCCCAGATTTCGCCCATTTAGCCAAAAAATGGAAACTGACGCACATTTTTCAGACACTTATCGCCAAGCGTTACTTTCCCCGTGTGCATAACGTCGGGAAAAAATAATACCGCCCGCCCACTTTTTTAGGGTGGAACCATCAGAATGCGTGAAATCAACACCCATAATATCGCCCAGCGTTAGTTTCCGCATGTAATTAATGCGAGATTCAAATGGACTCATTCACCGCAAACACTTGGACCAAATCAAACTCAGATTTACCGACTATCCTGAGCAACCCACCTTGGACCCTACCTTTTTTGATCCCCTAACATACACATCAGTGGCAACCGGTACCACAGTTGACCACGAAGCAGAACCCATCATCCACAGGAGCCCTGCAGGGCCCAACACACCAGGCACCCCAGCAAGGTCAGCTGCACAGCAGCCTAGCGAGGGCCCAACAAATGATTCAACAACACTAGCTTTCACACCGAGACAATCAACTAGGGCAAGAAGGGCCCCAAATCGACTCACCTTGTAAATAGCTACACTATTGACTTTGAGGGGGCAGCACAGGTATATAAAGAGGCTTCGCAGGTTGAAGAGGTACTCTGGAGACCAAGGTCGCACTTTACTTTGAGCTCACAGTGTTCAGTCTGACTCTTTCTCCATACACTACAATTCCAATGACTGGTATGAGCTCTTTGGTGTAGGTACGCAGCTTTGAATTAATCGGGCTCAATTTGAGCCTTTGTGCTTTATTGCCCCAGTTTCTCGAAAGCCTTCCAGCTCATTATTGACTGACTCGCACCTGTGTCCAACTCCATGGATACTGGAACTCCATTTAATTTGACTTTCAATATTATAGGAGGGCTCTTGGTGGTGAAGGTATGTACCCCATACACTTCTTCCTCGGGTTGAGTTGCCTGTGCTGCGTGATCCACGCCGGATCGATCACCCTCTGCCACGTGGTGTGTCGCACACGTTTACACATTCGCTGGAGGTGCCCCATCATTGCGCAGCCTTTGCACACGTAGTGCTTGAATCGACATTGATGGGTCCGATGATTACCCCCGCAGCGGCAACACGGTGTTAATGGATTCATATTCACCCCCGATGGCGGACTCCAAATCGCAGACGTATAGGCACTGCCATATGCAGTTCGGCCTGCTAGCGACGTCATTTTATGCACAGTAGTTGCCGGTGAGCTTCGATGCTGAGAAGATATCTGTTTGATGTTATCGTCTGTGGCCATGCATGCCTGGGTGATCGTGATGGTCCTGCTCAGGTCTAGGGTTTCGGCAGCCAGCAGCTTTCGAAGAATGACCTCAGAGCTGATGCCCAGCAGGAAAACGTCCCGCAGCATTTGCCCCAACGCAGCTCCAAAATCGCAAGGTTCCGCGAGGCGTCTCAGATCGGCGACATAATCCGCCACGTCCTGGGCCCCGGAACGATGCTGCGTGTAATAACGATATCTGGCCATGAGGATACTCTCCTTCGGCTTGAGGTGGTCCCAAACCAGGGTGCACAACTCTGTATATTCCTTCTCCGTTGGTTTTGTCGGTGCGAGCAGATTGTTGATGAGGCCGTATATTTTAGGCCCACCGACGGTGAGGAGAACCGCCCTGAATTGGCCGCATTAGAGTCTCCTTCCAGCTTGTTGGCCACGAAGTACTGGTTTAGACGCTCAACAAAGGCTTCCAAATCATCACCCTCTACAAATCTCTCTAATATTCCAATGGCAGCCATGGTTGCATGAAGGTTCGTATTCTGTTACTCGTCGCCAATTTTTGTGTATAGAAGAACTCCACGAGGTTGAGTACTGTGAGCTAAACTTAGTGTGACCTTAGTCTTCTTTATTACAACTGCAGAGTGCCTAAATAACATGGCAGCCAATCTTTTATACTGGCCATGCATGTGTGTGCAGGTGACCATTAGGACTCCAACAGTTGCGCCCTCTGGTGGCAAGTATTACATAGTTACATACATAACACTCCTCAGGCGGTGCCTCATTGGGGAGGATGAATGCAGAGCCAGTGGTTGCACAGGTACAGGAGTGGGGGGGGGGTGCCGAGGGGGGAACATTCTCTGATGCACAAGCAGGATCTTGGTCCTGCCTCTCATTTGTCGTTCGCAGCGATGGTGCGGAACCTAGGGGTGGAGTGCCGTGCTCTGGGACCACTGGAAGGCCTATGCCAGAAATGTTCCTGGCTATCATCTCCAGGGCCTCCGCTATCCGCGGAACGTACTCAGTCATGGTGGCCAGCTGTCGGGATATGCCCCCCAATGCATCGAGGATCTGGTCACCAATGTCTACATTCCTCCTTGACAAATGTACCATCTCTCTGCTCTCATGTTGCGCTCGTGGACCTGACCTGCCACATCCACGAAACCTCCGTGGTGTCGACGCCGTCCTGGGGACAAATGGGGTGCCCTGTGGCAAGGTGCTTGGGCCCGATACCTCCAGAGTGGAGGCCAGAATGGCCAAATAAGCACTAAATGACCTTGGGGTGGAATGCTTTCTGGAGCGTGGCGATGCAGGTTCCTCGAAGTCGGCGCTCTGATCCATAGAGAACAGACCCAACGGATTGACGGGCGAGAATCGGAGCTCCTCAGCACCAGATGTAGGATCGTCCGCCGAGTCCGGCCCCACACCCCCACCTTCTGGCCTCTGTGGCCTTGCCTGGGGCCGCGCTGCAAAACACAAATGAGTTTATTAGAGAAGAGGGCGCTAGGGTCACAAGGTGAGTCCAGCTCTACACACAGCATATGCACGACAAAAGCACCACCGCTATCAAGATCATCGCTGACATCACATTTCATGATCATCAACAATTTGTGCATTGCAATGATTTTCATTAGGGTAGCATTATTTATAGGACAATTTTAGAAATCATCTATCATATATGATTTTCAGGTCTGAGTGGGTGTGGCACCTATTGACTTTACATCACGCAATGGTGTAAACTTTACTCATGTCGCTTCACTTCAGGGTCTGCAGATGCATGCCTGGCCGTCCGGGGGTGCTTCCCCACGAGCGTGAGCACCCGCTCCTCCATGTCAGTGATGTCGCTGATGACTGGTGGCCTCCCACCCATTCGCCTCTGCACAGACCTCATCGTTGATAGCTTCTTCTGTGAAAGATGACAGGGCATGAGATCATTGTGTGCTATCATTGCTAGGTACTGTCACAGAGACTTATACAACACTTAACCGACAGATGTAATCATGATTATTATGATAATTATCATTCTTTACCTAAAGACGTGCACCGTGACCGCAGGCTTTGACTACAACATTCCTGGTAAAAGTGCAAGACCTCACATCTGCTGATAGTCACTCATGGCTGTTACAAATCAAATTACATAAATACATAAATACGTGTAAATAAATGTAATACTTACTCTTGCGGATCCCACAAGGCCGTTCCATCATTTGAGGCATTGGTTGCCCTCACGCACTCGTTGGTCGCCGATGAGATCATCTCTGCTATCTCGACCCATATCTTCTAGTCGGCCTTTGGGGTGGGCTTCCCACGCCCTCCCTGTATCAAATCACCCCAACGTAACTCAACCTCCAGCAGGAGGGAGGCATTTGCCTCATCTGAGAACCTCCTTGCTCTTTTGTGCCCTCCAATGTGCTCTCCTCCCAGCTCACTGCTCTCGCCAGTGTCAGTCTCCACAGCGTGCTGTGACGCCTCCTTCTCTCCCTCCGTTATAGGCCAAATTCGGGCAAATATCTGGCTGGTAACAGCTAATTTTTGTTTCCCTATTTACTCTAAAGCTCTAAACTCTCCCCCCTTCATCCCAAAGCAACCACACCACACCCACACATGGCTTCAGTCCCTCGCAGCTCCCTCTCTATCTGCCTCCTCTTCTGCGCATGTCATGATGACCCTTGACCTCCTGAATCGCAGGAATCGGTGACACTTTACGGCAGAAGGTCAGAGAGATTGAACGCTACCACCCATTTCATATCGCTCGCGGTAATGCCCAATTTAAAAAATGGGGCTTTGAGAATGGGCGACAAGCCGGCAATCTGAAAACCCATTTTTACCGCCTACACCAGAAATACTGCCCATTTTTGGGCGATTTGCACAAAAGTGTAAAATCTAGCCCATGATATCGGTCTTCATGGTAGAAGACACTAAAAACATCCCAATGCTGAATAATCAGGGGCTATAGGGAGGGAGGAACTTAATACAATCACTATTACAAAAGCAGTAATACTCAGTAAAATAATGGGACTAATGGCGGCCAAGTCCCCTAAACCTGATGGCTCACATTCTAGGGTCTTAAAAGAAGTGGCTGCAGAAATAGTGAATGCATTGGCTGTAATCAAACAAAATTCCCTGGATTCTGGGGCGGTCCCAGCGGATTGGAAAACTGCAAATGTAACGGCCCTATTTAAAAAATGAGGCAGACAAAATGCAGGACACTTTAGACCATTTAGCCAAACATAAGAATATAAGGAATAGGAGCAGGAGCAGGCCATACGGCCCCTTGAGCCTACTCTGCCATTTAATATGATCAAGGCTGATCCGATCATGGACTCAGGTCCACTTCCCTGCCCGCTTTCCATAACTCCTTATTCCCTTATCGTTTCAGGAATTGTCTATTTCTGTCTTAAATTTATTCAATGTCCCAGCTTCTACAGCTCTCTGAGGCAGCAAATTCCATAGATCCACAACCCCCTAAGAGAAGAAAATTCTCCTCATCTCAGTTTTAAATGGGCGGCCCCTTATTCTAAGATTATGCCCTCTAGTTCTAGTCTCCCCTATCAGCGGAAACATCCTCGCTGCATCCACCCTATCAAGCCCCCTCACAATCTTATATATTTTGATAAGATCAGCTCTCATTCTTCTGAATTCCAATGAGTAGAGGCCCAACCTACTCAACCTTTCCTCATAAGTCAACCCCCTCATCTCTGGAATCAACCTTGTGAACCTTCTCTGAACTACCTCCAAAGCAAATATATCCTTTCGTAAATATGGAAACCAAAACTGCAAGCATAACCCAGGCGTGGCCTCACCAATACCCTGTTCAACTGTAGCAAGACTTCCCTGCTTTCATACTCCATCCCCTTTGCAATAATTGCCAAGATTCCATTGGCCTTCCTGATCACTTGCTATACCTGCATACTACCCTTTTGTGTTTCATGCACAAGTATCCCCAGGTCCCGCTGTACTGCAGCACTTTGCAATCTTTCTTCATTTAAATAATAACTTGCTCTTTGATTTTTTTTCTGCCAAGGTGCATGATCTCACACTTTCCAACATTATACTCCATCTGTCGGAAAAATGCTGGAGTCCATTATTAAGGAAACGACAGTGGGATATTTGGAAAAGCATAATTCAATTAAGCAGCGTCAGCATGGTTTTATGAAAGGGAAATCATGTTTGACAAATTTGCTGGAGTTCTGTGCAGTAACTAGTGGGGTGTCGCAGGGATCAATGCTGGGACCGAGTGTAATGTAGCGAAGTTTGCTGATGATACAAAGATGGGTGGGAAAGCAAATTGTGAGGAGGACAGAAAAAATATGCAAAGGGATATAGACAGGCTAAGTGAGTGAGCAAAAATTTGGCAGATGGAGTATAATGTGGGAACATGTGAGGTTATCTACTGTGGCAGAAAAAAATAGAAAAGCAAATTATAATTTAAATGGAGAAAAATTGCAAAGTGCTGCAGTACAGTGGGTCCAGGGGTCCTTGTGCATGAAACACAAAAAGTTAGTATGCAGGTACAGCAAGTAATCAGGAAGGCAAATGGAATGTTGGCCTTTATTGCAAGGGGGATAGAATATAAAAGCAGCGAAGTCCTGCTACAACTGTACAGGGAATTGGAGTGATCACACCTGGAGTACAGCGTACAGTTTTGGTCTCCGTATTTAAGGAAGGATATACTTGCTTTGTTGCTGTTCAGAGAAGGTTCACAAGGTTGATTCCAGAGATGAGGGAGTTGACATGAAGATAGGTTGAATAGGTTAGGCCTATACTCATTGGAATTTTGTTTGCAAGTGCTGTTGGGGAGGAGTTCAACTAATATGGCAGGGGGATGGGAACCAATGCAGGGAGACAGAGGGAAACAAAAAGGAGACAAAAGCAAAAGACATAAAGGAGATGAGTAAAAGTGGAGGGCAGAGAAACCCAAGGCAAAAAACAAAAAGGGCCACTGAATATAAAGGAGCTGCAGGAGGGGTCAAAACTAAAAATCATGGTTTAAAAACTAGTATTAAAACACTCGACCTAAACACACGCAGCATTTGAAATAAAGTGAATGAGTTGACGGCGCAAATCATTACAAATGGGTATGATTTGGTGGCCATTACAGAAATGTGGTTGCAGGGTGGCCAAGACTGGGAATTAAACATACAGGGGTATCTGATGATTCGGAAAGATAGACAAGAAGAGAAAGGAGATGGGGTAGCTCTGTTAATAAAGGATGATATCAGGGCAGTTGTGAGAGACGATATTGGCTCTAATGAACAAAATGTTGAATCATTGTGGTTGGAGATTAGAGATAGTAAGGGGAAAAAGTCACTGGTGGGCGTAGTTTATAGGCCCCCAAATAATAACTTCACGGTGGGGCGGGTAATTATCAAGGGAATAATGGAAGCATGTGAAAAAGAATGGCAGTAATCATGAGGGATTTTAACCTACATATCGATTGGTCAAATCAAATCGCATGGGGGAGCCTGGAGGAGGAATTTATAGAATGATTACGGGATTGTTTCTTAGAACAGTATGTTACAGAACGTACAAGGGAGCAAGCTATCTTATATCTGGTCCTGTGTAATGAGACAGGAATAATAAACGATCTCCTAGTAAAAGATCCTCTCGGAATGAGTGATCACAGTATGGTTGAATTTGAAATACAGATTGAAGGTGAGGAAGTAGTGTCTCACACGAGCGTACTATGCTTAAACAAAGGGGACTACAGTGGGATGACGGTAGAGTTGGCTAAAGTAGACTGGAAACACAGACTAAACGGTAGCACAATTGAGGAACAGTGGAGACTTTTAAAGAGCTCTTTCAGAGTGCTCAACAAAAATATATTCCAGTGAAAAAGAAGGGCGGTAAGAGAAGGGATAACCAGCCATGGATAACCAAGGAAATAAAGGAGAGTATCAAATAAAAAACCAATGCGTATAAGGTGGCCAAGGTTAGTGGGAAAATAGAAGATTGGGAAAATGTTAAACGACAGCAAAGAATGACTAAGAAAGAAATAACGAAAGGAAAGATAGATTACGAAGGTAAACTTGCGCAAAACATAAAAACGGATAGTAAAAGCTTTTGCAGATATATAAAACGGAAAAGAGTGACGAAAGTAAATGTTGGTCCCTTAGAAGATGAGAAGGGGGATTTAATAATGGGAAATGTGGAAATGGTTGAGACCTTAAACAATTATTTTGCTTCGGTCTTCACAGTGGAAGACACAAAAACCATGCCAAAAATTGCTGGTCACAGGAATGTGGGAAGGTAGGACCTTGAGACAATCACTATCACTAGGGAGATAGTGCTGGACAGGCTAATGGGACTCAAGGTAGACAAGTCCCCTGGTCCTGATGAAATGCATCCCAGGGTATTAAAAGAGATGACGGAAGTTATAGCGGATGCATTCGTTATAATCTACCAAAATTCTCTGGACTCTGGGAAGGTACCAGCGGATTGGAAAGCAGCTAATGTAACGCTTCTGTTTAAAAAAGGGGGCAGACAAAAGGCAGGGAACTATAGGCCGGTTAGTTTAACATCTGTTGTGGGGAAAATGCTTGAAACTATAATTAAGGAAGAAATAGCGGGACATCTAGATAGGAATAGTGCAATCAAGCAGACGCAGCATGGATTCATGAAAGGGAAATCATGTTTAACTAATTTACTGGAATTCTTTGAGGATATAACGAGCATGGTGGATAGAGATGTACCGATGGATGTGGTGTATTTAGATTTTCAAAAGGCATTCGATAAGGTGCCACACAAAAGGTTACTGCAGAAGATAAAGGTACGCGGAGTCAGAGGAAATGTATTAGCATGGATAGAGAATTGGCTGGCTAACAGAAAGCAGAGAGTCGGGATAAATGGGTCCTTTTCGGGTTGGAAATCGGTGGTTAGTGGTGTGCCACAGGGATCGGTGCTGGGACCACAACTGTTTACAATATACATAGATGACCTGGAAGAGGGGACAGAGTGTAGTGTAAAAAAATTTGCAGATGACACAAAGATTAGTGGAAAAGCGGGTTGTGTAGAGGACACAGAGAGGCTGCAAAGAGATTTAGATAGGTTAAGCGAATGGGCTAAGGTTTGGCAGATGGAATACAATGTCGGAAAATGTGAGGTCATCCACCTTGGGAAAAAAAACAGTAAAAGGGAATATTATTTGAATGGGGAGAAATTACAACATGCTGCGGTGCAGAGGGACCAGGGGGTCCTTGTGCATGAATCCCAAAAAGTTAGTTTGCAGGTGCAGCAGGTAATCAGGAAGGCGAATGGAATGTTAGCCTTCATTGCGAGAGGGATGGAGTACAAAAGCAGGGAGGTCCTTCTGCAACTGTATAGGGTATTGGTGAGGCCGCACCTGGAGTACTGCATGCAGTTTTGGTCACCTTACTTAAGGAAGGATATACTAGCTTTGGAGGGGGTACAGAGACGATTCACGAGGCTGATTCCGGAGATGAGGGGGTTACCTTATGATGATAGATTGAGTAGACTGGATCTTTACTCGTTGGAGTTCAGAAGGATGAGAGGTGATCTTATAGAAACATTTAAAATAATGAAAGGGATAGACAAGATAGAGGCAGAGAGGTTGTTTCCACTGGTCGGGGAGACTAGAACTAGGGGGCACAGCCTCAAAATACGGGGGAGCCCATTTAAAACCGAGTTGAGAAGAAATTTCTCCCCCCAGAGGGTTGTGAATCTGTGGAATTCTCTGCCCAAGGAAGCAGTTGAGGCTAGCTCATTGAATGAATTCAAGTCACAGATAGATAGATTTTTAACCAATAAAGTAATTAAGGGTTACGGGGAGCGGGCGGGTAAGTGGAGCTGAGTCCACGGCCAGATCAGCCATGATCTTGTTGAATGGCGGAGCAGGCTCGAGGGGCTAGATGGCCAACTCCTGTTCCTAATTCCTATGTTCTTATGTTCTAATTCTAAAGAATGAGAGGTGATCTTATCGAAACATGTGAGTTAATGAGGGGACTCGACAAGGTGGATACAGAGAGGATATTTCTACTCATAGGGGAAACTAAAACTCAGGGACTTTGGGCTAGACGTTCCATAAGTTTTGCATCGCTACCGCCCAGTTAACATCCATTTTAACGCTGAGATGAAGTATAATGCCCAGATATCGCCCATTTAGGAAAGAAATGGAAACTTACGCCCATTTATCGGTCACTTATCGCATTTAATTAACGCTGATAATTAATAGTACCACCCGTCCATTTTTTTCTACCTTAAACATCAGAAAAATGGAAACTAACACCCATAATATGGCCGAGCGTTACTTTCAGCCTCTCGCCCACATATCACTGAAAATATCGCTCGCCAAAACAAATGCTGAGATAAAGTTGATCTCACCTATGGACACCATGTTGTAAATTGGAGGACTTTTCATATAAAAGGCTGCTTCAACTTCTGGGGAGTTTTGATGTAATCTGGAGTTATTTTAAGGTGATTTTCACATCTGAACAAACATCTTATCATACTGTGGACGATTTGAATTTATTTTATTTGTTTTAGTCGGTAAATTTATTAATTGTGAACAATAGGTATAATACTGATTGTTACTGTACTGGGGCCTGTAATTTCTCAGCCTGTCTTGATGACTGCAGACTAGAGATGGCAGAAGGTATATTGAAGAGCATTATGTGCTCAGTCATAGAGGTGGCAGACTGAGGAGGAGGACGAGAACTTACACCCCACACACTTACAGGGAGAAGCGGTCTTATCTGAGAAAAGGCGCAACAATGTTATGTTAAATAAAATAAATGTAATGATAATATGTGTATAAAATCATAGTGATAACTGTACAAAACACCTCACCCCGCCCCCACCCCACCCATCCCACAACAAATTTAGAACATTTATATCATCTATTACATTTTTAACGTTTCCAACAAGACTTCAAACACAGAGAACACAAATGCAAAAAAAACAAGGTACCCCCCGCCCTCCCCCAACCCCCTTTCCCCCAAACCTCCCAACATTTATTCAACAGCAACAACATCAATACTCTCACAACTACAACTCCTGCGGCCATGCACCTCACTTTCCTTTCCCCCCTCCACTTCTCCCCACCTCGACATCTTCCCCTACCCCTCCTGACTCCAAGCCACCTTGCCACAGTGCTCCTCAGGCGCTGACAGATCGGAAAAGTAGGTTTTTGTGCATGCGCATCGTGCCCCGAGGACCGGCTTTTGCAAAGCCTCGCTACGTTCGTGTGCTCTCCGTACGGACCCGGCAAGGCCGGAATTTTCGGCCCATTGAGTACAAAAGCGTGGAAATTATGATGAACCTGTATAAAACACTGGTTCGGCTTCAACTGGAGTATTGTGTCCAAATCTAGGCATCGCACTTTAGGAAGGAGGTGAAGGCCTTAGAGAGGGTACAGAAAAGATTTACAAGAATGATTCCAGGGATGAGGGACTCCAGTTACATGGATAGACTGTCGAAGCTGACATTGTTCTCCTTAGAGCTGAGAGGTTTGAGAGGAGATGTGATAATGTTCAAAATCATGAGGGGTCTGGACAGAGTAGATAGAGAGAAGCTGTTCCCATTGGTAGAAAGGTTGAGAACCAGAGGATACACATTTAAGATGATTGGTAAAAGAACCAAAGGCGACATAAGAAAAAACTTTTTTATGTAGCATGTGGTTAGGATCTGGAATGCATGGCCTGAAAGGGTGGTGGATGCAGACTCAATCACGGTTTTCAAAATGGAGTTGTATTAGTATCTGAAAGGAAAAAAATTGCAGTGCTACGTGGAAAGGCGAGAGATTGGGATTAACTTAGGTGCTCTTGCAGAGAGCCGGCACAGGCTCTGCGGGCCGAATGACATTCTTCCATGCTGTAACCATTCTCTGATTCTATGAAAGTTTGAAGAAAAGCTGCATTCACACAAGTACTGTCTGTCAAACATTTGCCAAAGGGAACTGCAATAAGGAGCTATTATTCAGATGGTTTAAATACCCACATAAACTTCTGATCAAACTTGCCTCTGTTTCCATTGTCAGTTTCCCGAGCGCCAGGAAACCCGTGATGCACAAGTAACATTTGGAGACAAGTTAAAAACAATTGACCTCATTAGCATCTCCTAAGGATGTTAATCACGCCAATAAATACCCATCCGCATCCAATTATTAAATCCCTGACTTCAGTGAGTGGATTTCTCGTTGGCATCCAAGCGCGCCGCCGTGAAACCCGGAAGTAGGCGGATAGAGCTACGGTGCACTCCCACTTTAAAAACCAATAATATTCAGCCCCCATGTGCTCCCAACCCACCTGTTCTTCGGGTTAAAATCCCCACCCACCTGTGTCTGAAGGATATCAAGGAGAGACTTGATAAACTAAGGTTCTAGAAGAAATATCTCAGAGGGGCCCTTATAGAGATTTATAACAACAAGAACAATATGTATTTATATAGGGCCTTTAATGTAGTAAAACATCCCAAAGCACTTTACAGGAGTATTATGCAACAAAAAAACTGACACCGAGCCACATAAGAAGAAATTAGGGCAGGTGACCAAAACCTTGGTCAAAGAGGTAGGTTTTGAGGAGCATCTTAAAGGAGGAAAGAGAGTTAGAGAGGCGGAGAGGTTTAGGGAGGGAGTTCCAGAGCTTGGGGTCTAGGCAACAGAAGGCACGGCCACCAATGGTTGAGTGATTATAATCAGAGATGCTCAAGAGGGCAGAATTAGAGGAGCACAGACATCTCAGGGAGGGGGGTGGGGCTGAAGGAAATTACAGAGATAGAGAGGGGAGAGGCCAAGGAGGGATTTGAAAACAAGGATGAGAAATTTGAAATCCAGACGTTGCTTATCCGGGAACCAATGTAGGTCAGCGAGCATAGAGGTGATGGATGAGCAGGACTTGGTGTGAGTTAGGACATGGGCAGCCGAATTTTGGATCACCTCAAGTTTATGTAGGTAGGAAAGGCGTACTCAGGAGGAAACCACCCATAACACCGGAGAGTACCTGCAATGCCAGATCATCGAGGCCAAGCTCAACGAGTAGGCTGTACGGGAGGAGAACGCCCGCTTAATGGGTAAAGTTGATGGGCTGGAGGGGCAAATGAGAGATATTAAGACAGCTTACAGGGTAGCTAGCAGTAAGGGGTTTGAGAGTGGGAATCATGGGCCCTGCCAAGAAAAAATCCAAAGCTTAACTCAAGCTCTAGCCAAAGCCAAAGGCATGGTTTGCTTGATGGCCCCGGGGGAAGCTCGGGTGGACTGGAAAGAGGAAGAAGCTAGTGAGGACTGGGGGTAGGGTAGGGACGTCCGACCACCGCTTGAAGTCTCAAAGGGACCGATGTGGCCCATACTGCAGCAGAAGTTCGGCCCGCCTGTAGACGACGCGGGTCAGGGAGCACTGCAAAGCGATTTTGTGGTTCCGTTCACCACCCGACAGCTGCAGAATATGATCTCGGGGGTGCCCAAGTTAAAGAAAGAAGGGGACCTCTCAGTTCACTTCACCGAAGTGGACTAGGTTGGAGGGATTAACGGGTGTAGTGAGGCCGAGGCTCACAAACTGTTTTCCCTGGAAGGGAAACTGTATCAGGCCCTGTCCGCCAAGACCAAATGGGGACAGGGGACCACGGCCGGCATAAAAGAGGAAATCCTGAGAGCCATGGGTCACACCCAGGGTAGTCCGTTCTCTAGGGGAGAGAGGACACTGCAACTGGCAGGGGAAGCACCTCAGGCATTCGCGGACAGGCTCTGGCCTGTCTATGAAATGGCCACGGGTGGGGTGCTCGACAGAGCACAGTTGCAGGGGGGCCGAGAAACCATTGGCTCAGGACCCTTGTGGCAAATAGTTTGCCACAAATAAAGGTAAAAGTGGAGGCCTGGTTTGACTCCGAGGACCTTTCAAATGTGGAGGCCGGAGTGCTCTGTCACATGAGACTGGCTTTTAAAACCGGCTCAGAGGAGGTCAAACCAAGTAAGGGCAAGGTACATGAAATAAAGGCCAGTGAGGCTAGTAAAAAGGAATGGCATCAGGAAGGGGTTAGGGCAGGGAATGCTAGGATGTGTTCCGGGTGTGGGAAGACTGGAAGCTGGAGGAGAGACTGCCCGGCCCCGAGGAGAGGGCAAGACAAAGGAGATACTCCAGTGCCTAAGCCGAAACCTGTCGAGGTGATGGGACCGACAATTTGATGTTCAGGTGGCCGCCCTTCAGACAGTTTTTGTACCAGAGCAGGGAAGGGTAGACGCTGCAGTGAGCAGGGAAATCCTGACCGCTTCAGTAACCCCACCACCCTGACTAGCACGCACCCAGCCTGAGTACCTGTGTTCGCTCATGTACGATGAGTGGAGTAGACCATGTGTGAGGATGAGGGTGGAGAAGGTAGAGGGGAAGTACTTGGTGGACACCGGAGCTTCGAGCACGGTGAACCATGTGAGTAACCCGACCGATTTAGCCTGGTCCAGCAAGGTTCCATTTAGTCTTGTGGGGTTCACTGGGAACGAGCAGGCGGGGGCGATGTCCAGGCCATTAGCCATGGATTTAGGATCCCTCCACACCAGGTGGGAATGTTTCCGAATAAAGTGGGAACAGCCAGGGTCAGGAGTCCTAGCCCGTAGAATTATAGTGGATTTGAGGAATCACTGCCTTTGGGGAGCAGTGGGTTCCAATAAGGAGAAAGAAGTTGTTGTGATCCCAAGCAAAGGGGAAGGAAAAGGCAACATGTGTACCATGAAGCCGAAGAGGAGTTATGACCTAGAGCAATTGGTCAATACAATTGTTATGTATATAATAACTCGATAGACTGAATATTATAAACTAACACAGATACAAACCTGGCTCTGCTTTATTGGGGCCCAAAGTGAATACATTACATGATGGCTTGCTTTTTATATCTGGGCCGCACACACGTGCGTACAGCCCAATGACCTCCGACAGTCGCGCCACCTGTTGGCTAGTAACCCCAAGCATACACACATGGCAATATCCCCCTTTAAGATATTAGTAACAGTCTTTTTACAAATTGAGATGGTCCGAGGCTTTCCGCTCCGGAGTTGATCGTCTCAGTTCAACTCCTGCCTTGGGCGAGCGTTCTGAGTCTGTTATGACTGGGGCTGGGTAACCAATCTGATGGGAGTGGCAATGACCATGTCAGGGATTGAAAGTCCAGATTCATTGATGACAGCGCAGTCCTCTGATGACTGAGGGTAGGTTGGTTGGTCATTGTTTGTGTCTTCCTCAGACTGTTCCGGTTCATCCATGTGCCGCAGCTTTATCTGATCAATATGTTTCCTGCATGTCTGCCCATTCTTGAGCTTGATGAGAAACACCCTGTTACCCTCCTTGGCCGTAACAGTACCGGCAATCCACTTGGAACCTTGACCATAATTTAGTACATACGCAGGATCGTTAACAGAAATGTCGCGTGACACGGCAGCGCGATCATGATACCACTGCTGACTTTGACGTCTGTATTCAACATGATCGTTCAAGTCAGGGTGGACAAGAGAGAGCCTGGTCTTGAGACCTCTCTTCATCATTAGTTCAGCAGGGGGGACCCCTGTAAGCTTGTGGGGTCTTGTCCTGTAACTAAGCAATATGCATGACAAGCGAGACTGCAGTGAACCTTGAGTTACACATTTCATACTCTGCTTTGTGGTTTGGACAGCACGCGCTGCTTGACCATTAGATGTGGGTTTGAATGGTGCTGACCTCACATGTTTGATACCATTGTGTTTCATGAACTCTTGAAAATCCAGACTAGTGAAGCAAGGTCCGTTGTCGCTTACAACGATGTCAGACAGACCATGAGTGGCAAACATGACACGAAGGCTTTCAATGGTAGCTGTGGATGCAGTGGGTGACATGATAATACACTCTATCCACTTGTAATATGCATCCACCACAACTAAAAATACCTTTCCCAAGAAGGGACCTGCAAGGTCGATGTGAATCCTGGACCATGGTTTAGATGGCCACGACCACAGACTCAGTGACGATTCCGCTGGTGCTTTACTTAGCTGCATGCAAGTGTTGCACTGATGCACACATGATTCCAGATCAAAGTCAATTCCAGGCCATCATACATGAGACCTGGCAATGGCTTTAATCATGACAGACTGGATCAACTGGGCTTGTATTCACTGGAGTTCAGAAGAGTGAGAGGGGACCTCATAGAAACGTTTAAAATTCTGACGGGTTTGGACAGGTTAGATGCAGGAAGAATGTCCCTAATGTTGGGGAAGTCCAGAACCAGGGGTCACAGTCTAAGGATAAGGGGTAAGCCATTTAGGACCGAGATGAGGAGAAACTTCTTCACCCAGAGAGTGGTGAACCTGTGGAATTCTCTACCACAGAAAGTAGTTGAGGCCAATTCACTAAATATATTCAAAAGGGAGTTAGATGAAGTCCTTACTACTCGGGGGATCCAGGGTTATGGCGAGAAAGCAGGAAGTGGGTACTGAAGTTTCATGTTCAGCCATGAACTCATTGAATGGCGGTGCAGGCTAGAAGGGCTGAATGGCCTGCTCCTGCACCTATTTTCTATGTTTCTAATACTGGGATGAGTGCTATGGAGATCATGTACGACTTTCTCTCTGCCTTTCTTAGGCATAACAACACGATTACCCCACAGTAAACAATCTGACTGAATGGATAGTTCGTCTTTGCGACGGTTGTAAGGTTTGGTCTCATCACCTATTTGCTTGGGTATGGCACGACCAATCACCACTAAGGACACAGCATTTCACAACCAATAATATTGGGTCCTGGCTGGTCCAGGTCTTAACTTGTTGAGCCGTGACAGGGGTTCCTTCAGTTTCAAAAGCATCCATAACTAACAGTAAGTCTACAGGTTGTGGCGTCTCCACCTCCGGTGTGGCAACAGCAGACGGCTCAGTGCATCGGCACAATTCTCAGTGCCAGGTCTATGGCGAATGACGTAATCATCGGCAGATAATGTCAATGCCCACTTCTGGATGCGGGACGATGCATTGGTATTGATACCTTTGTTTTCCGAAAACAATGAAGTGTGATTTGTTTCCAGTTCAAACTGAAGACCAAACAGTTACTGATGCATCTTTTTAACCCCATACACACAGGTTAATGCTTCTTTTTCTACCATGCTGCAGGCTCTTTCCGCCTTTGACAAACTTTTAGAAGCATACGCAACAGGTTGTAGTTTACCCGACTCATTAGCTTGTTGGAGCACGCAACCAACTCCATATGACAAAGCATCACAGGCCAATACTAGACGGTTACATGGATCATAATGTACCAGCAGCTTGTTAGAGCAAAGCAGATTAGTAGCTTTCTCAAAAGCACTGTCTTGAGATGCACCCCAAACCCAGTTGTCGCCTTTTCTTAGCAGCATGTTCAGTGGCTCCAATGAAGTGCTCAATCTAGGTAGGAAATTACCGAAGTAGTTGAGTAGACCAAGGAACGAACGCAGTTCTGTCACATTCTGAGGCTTGGGTACATTTTTGATGGCTTTGATTTTCGAGTCCGTAGGCCTGATGCCGTCAGCAGCAATTTTCCACCCCAGGAATTCGACTTCCAGTGCCATGAAGACACACTTCGAATGTTTCAGTCTGAATCCCACTTTGTCCAGACGATGTAGAACCTCTTCCAGGTTGTTCAGATGTTCGGCGGTGTCACAACCTGTGAACAGGATGTCATCTTGGAACACGACAGTTCTAAGGACGGACTTCAGTAGACTCTCCGTATTCCTCTGATATTACGCTGCAGCCGAGCGAATTCCGAAAGGGCACCTGTTGTAGATATGAGTATTGATGCACATAAGTTTCTTCGACGTCTCGACCAGCTCCTGTGTCATGTAGGCCAACGTCAGATCCAGTTTAATGAATGACTTCCCCCGGCTAGCATTGCAAATAGGTCAGCAGCCTTCGGTACGGGTATTGATCCTGTTTCAAAACTCAGTTGATCGTAACCTTGTAGTCTCCACAAATCATGACAGTGCCATCATTCTTCAACACTGGAACAATGGGGCTGACCCATTCGTTAAATTCGACCAGTGATGTGACCCCTTCACGCTGGAGTCTGTCCAGTTCAATTTCGACCTTCTCCCTCATCAGGAACCGCCCGAGCTTTATGATGGACAGGTCTTGCATCCGAGTCCACATGGATCTGCACCTTGGGTCCCGTGAATTTGCCGATGCCTGGTTCAAACAACGAGGGGATCTTGCTCAGCACTTGAGCACATGGAGTATCACCCTCCAATGACAACGCTTTGGTATCATTCCAATTCCATTTGATTTTTTCTAGCCAATTCCTGCTGAATAGCGTTGGACCATTGCCTGGAACAATCCACAATGGTAAATCATGAACCGCACCATCATACGACACCTTGACTACTGCACTGCCAATCACCATTATGAGTTCTTTTGTGTACGTATGCAACTTGGCATTGACTGGACTCAGCTTAGGCCTCACAGCCTTAGTGTCCCACAGCTTGTCAAATGTCCTCTGGCTCATTATTGATTGACTTGCACCCGTGTCCAATTCCATCGATACCGGCACACCGTTAAGTTTCACATTAATCATTATCGGTTGGCTCTTTGTTAGGAACGAATACAGTCCATACAATTCTCCTCTGGTGTCTTGGATTGCATATGCGGATCTGTGCTATACTGGTCATCATCCTCCACGTGGTGTGTCGCAGCACGCTTGCTCAGTTGCAGACACATGCGCTGGAAATGCCCCAGTCGCGAACAGACTTTACAAAAGTACTGTTTAAACCGACATTGATGAGGCCGATGATTGCCCCCACAACGCCAACACGGTGAAATCGGATTCATTACAGTTGGCGGACTTTGGGCAGCCACAGGTTTCGCATACGCAGTCAAGTAGGGCCTGTCATACGCAGCTCTGCCAAACGACGATACACTCTTGTTTACAGTACTTGCCGAGTTCTGATTTTTTGATGATATCTGCTTTAAGTTTTTGTCTGTCATCATGCATGCCTAGGCAATCGTGATGGCCTTGCTCAAATCCAGCATCTCCGCCACCAGAAGCTTACGTAGGATCACCTCGTGGTTGATGCCGATTACAAAGAAGTCCCGCAGCATGTCTCCAAACGCATTTCCGTACTTACAAGGTCCAGCTAGACGTCTTAGGTCGACAACGAATTCCGACACATCCTAGCCCTCAGAACGAATGCGCTTGTAGAATCGATATCGTGAGATGATGATGCATTCTTCTGGTTTGAGATAGTCACGTACCAGAGCACACAATTCCTCATAGTCCTTGTCCGTTGGACTTGTAGGTGAGAGAAGATTATTTATGAGTCCATAGATTTTTGGACTACAAACCGTGAGGAAGACCGCCCTGCGCCTAACTGCGTCAGTGTGTTCCTCCATTTTGTTGGCCACGAAGTTCTGGTCCAGATGAGCTACAAAATTTGCCCAGGCCTCTCCCTCCACGAATCTCTCCAGAATTCCAATTGTGCTCATTTTTGCATGCGAAGGTTCTTAAGTTACCTCGTTGCCAAATGTTATGTATGTAATAACTCGATAGACTGAATACTGCAAACTAACACAGGTACGAATCTGGCACTACTTTATTTGGGCCCAAAGTGATCGCATTACAAGATGGCTTGCCTTTTATACCTGGGCTGCACACACATGCGTACAGCCCAATGACCTCCGACAGCCACGCCACCTGGTGGCAAGTAACCCCAAGCATACACACATGACAATTACCCCGGCCAAGGATCAGGCGTACATGCAGGACAACCTCGCATCGTTCACCACACACAAGCACAACTGTGGTAAGGTGACAGGGGTGGAAGTCCGAGTACAGGGGGACTCCATGTCTCGGCCACAGAAGCAGTACAGTTTCCCAAGAGGGGCAGAGGCCGACTTGGAGATGACACTGCGATCCCTGGTAGCACAGGATGTGTTGAGGCCCATAGCCACACAAGTGAACGTGCCACTTTGGCCGGATAGGAAACCGGGCCAGCCGTGGAGAGCCACCATGGACTATCGAGTGCTCAACAAAAACATCCCAGCCTGCGCGTCCACATTCGCTTCTATAGCTGATCTGATAGGGAGTATTCCAGCAACTGCAACCACATTTATGGTGCTGGATATTTCAAACGGGTTTTGGTCGATTCCCCTGAAACAGGAAGACCAGTACAAGTTTGCCTTCACTCTTAAAGAACAGCAGTACACATGGACATGCCTTCCCCAGGGATTTCATAACAGCCCCTCCATATTCCACCAGTGTATGGCAGACTCCTTAAAGGGTTTCAGCAGACCCCAGCAGTTGGTGAAGTATGTGGATGATTTACTTTTGTTCTCCGATGAGGGGGAAGAGCATGGTTCGCTGCTGGCCGAGCTGCTGCAGCTGCTGAGAGAGACAGGGGTCAAGGTCAATCCTACGAAAGCTCAGATCGGTCAGAGGGAAGTAAAATTCCTCGGGCTGACCCTGAGGGCTGGGGAAAGGGATATAGACGAGGCCAAACAGAAGGCTGTACAGGAGTTACCAGCCCCTATGGCCGTGATGGGAGTGAGATCCGTCCTGGGGCTCGTGGGGTACTGCAGGGATTTTATTGAAGATTACACCATCCCGGCAGCCCCTCTGCTTCGGCTCTTCGCAAAGGAGTGGGATGAGGATTGCACGGCAGCGTTTAATTGCCTCAAGGGAGACCTGGAGACGGCACCCGCACTCGGGGCAATTAATGGTGGGGAGGACTTGTTTTTGGAAGTCGCAGCCAGTGGGGACAGTTTGAGCACTATGCTGCTCCAGGAGCAACACGGCAAGCTGAGGCCGGTGGTGTACTCGTCAAGAGTCCTCACGGATGTAAAACGGGGATATTCCAATTGCGACAAGCATCTCCTAGCCACGCATTGGGCCATAAAGCACTCACAGCTCTTTACGGGACCGTCCCTGATCGTTCTACTAACCCATCATACCCCCACTCAGATGTTATTAGATGGGAGGATAAAGGACGGCACGGTGAGCAGAATTCGCATTGCCCACTGGCCTTTATTGGTCTCACAAATGCATCTGAGAATGAGCCCAAGTTGGCCGCCAACATAATCTACCCAGGGATGGCCCACAAGTGTACGGTGGAAGGTGTATGGACGTGAATGTAGGATTCCGGGCTGGGTTACACCTGACGGGCCGCGAGATCTACGTCGACGGGTCTAGTTTGGAAATGAATGGGGAGCGTTTCACCGGGTACGGGATTTATAACCCTACAGCTGGGATAGCAGGGGCCATTAAACTCCCGAGCATCCTGAGCGCCCAGTATGCCAAACTGTCGGTGGTGGTGTAGGTCATTACCCACACCGACGAGTTCCCGGCCCCATACACCATTTTCTTGGATTCCATGGTTAAGTGCAATTCATGTACCGAATACTTGGCCATCTGGGCTCGTCGCGGTTTCACATCCGCAGACGGGAAGCCCTTAGCAACACCATCGTTGCAGAGAAAGGTCTTGGAGGCCACAAGGACCCCGGGATGTTATTACATCCAAAAAGTAAAGGCTCACTCTAAGACAGAGCCCAGTGGGGAAGGCAACCAAAGGGTAGACAAGTTAGCAAAGGAGGGAATCAAGAAAGGAGATTTTTGGAATCCATATGGGCTCAGCCCAGTAGCAGCGATCCGGGACAAAGAGGGGACACCAGGGAGTGCAGGAGTAGCATTGGCCCCGGACTTGAGGCAAGTCCAGGCACAGGATCCTGTCCTCAAGGTCATACTGGAGCAGCTAGCTAAGGGCGAGAAGGTAGAAGGTCCGTTCGGGGTAGCGGGCATCACCGTAAAGATGGGGATGCTCTTTAAGGGGGATTGGTGGATAGCTCCCGAGGTGCACCAGAGGGAATTCCTCCATTTGGCCCATGAGAGCCCAGGAGCGGGACACCCAGGGCTGGAGACTACCTGGCAAAGGGTAGAACAGGCAGGGTGGCGGCGGTAACTGAGGGAGGATGTCCACGATTTTTGTGCAGATGGTCTGATGTGCACAGCGAACAACCCTGATCCGCAGCATAGGAAGGTTGCCATGGGACACACGAGAAGGGTAGAGGAACCATGGCAGTTGGTACAGGTCGATTACATTGGGCCATTGCCCACCAAAAAGGAGGGCGGGGGGGGGGGGCAGTTACACGTACTGTTTGGTCCGAGTTGACGACTTCTCCAATGGGCTGGAAGCCTTCCCTTGCCGATCAGCCATGGCGTTAGCGATGGCAAGGATTTTGGTAAGGGAAGTGTTCTCTAGGTGGGGGCTGCCACAGATTGTGGAGTCCAACAAAGGGAGCCACTTCACGGGGCAAGTCATGCAGGCCACCTTGAAGGTTCTGTGGATAGAGGGTAAATGGCATCTGGCCCACAAACCATTGTAATCGGGGATTGTGGAGCGACTTAATCGGATCATCAAAGAAAGGTTACGGAAGGAAACAGGGCCATCCCTGAAAAGGTTGGTTGAGGTCCTGCGGTTAGTTTTCATGGGGGTCCGAGCCAGCCTCTCCAGGAGCACAGGGTACTACCCGCATGAGCTCATGACTGGGAGAGTCATGCGCACGCCCACCCATGTTCTGGCACAGGTCCTCACCGAAGGTCAAGTGAGAGAACTAAACCGGGATAGGTTTGTCAAGAATCTGTACAAGAGGTTGAAGCAGATTCATTGGCAGGCAGCCAGTAACATGGCGAAACAGCACCAGAGTAATCAGTTGCTGCTCGAACCCCAGAGAACGCACAAAAGCAAGGTAAGGGACCAGGTGATGGTCCGAAACTACGCTCGTGTAGGGACATAGAAACATAGAAACATAGAAAATAGGTGCAGGAGTAGGCCATTCGGCCCTTCGAGCCTGCACCACCATTCAATATGATCATGGCTGATTATGCACTTCTGTACCCCATTCCTGCTTTCTCTCCATACCCTTTGATTCCTTTAGCCGTAAGGGCCACATCTAACTCCCTTTTGAATATAACTAACGAACTGGACTCAACAACTTTCTGTGGTAGAGAATTCCATGTGCTCACAACTCTCTGAGTGAAGAAGTTTCTCCTCATCTCGGTCCTAAATAGCTTATCCCTTATCCTTAGACTGTTACCCCTGGTTCTGGACTTCCCCAACATCAGGAACATTCTTCCTGCATCTAACCTGTCCAATCCCGTCAGAATTTTCTATGTTTCGATGAGATCTCCTCTCATTTTTCTAAATTCCATTGAATATAAGCTTAGTTGATCCAGTCTTTCTTCAAATGTCAGTCCGGACATCCCAGGAATCAGTCTGGGGAACCTTCACTGCACTCCCTCAATAGCAAAAATGTCCTTCCCCAGATTAGGAGACCAAAACTGTACACAATATTCAAGGTGTGGTCTCATCAAGGCCCTGTACAACTGCAGTAAGACCTCCCTGCTCCTATACTCAAATTCTCTCGCTATGAAGGCCAACATGCCATTTGGCTTCTTCACCGCCTGCTTTACCTGTATGCCAACTTTCAATGACTGATGTACCATGACACCCAGGTCTCATTGCACCTCCCCTTTTACTAATCTGTCACCATTCAGATAATATTCTGCCTTCCTGTTTTTACCAAAGTGGATAACCTCATATTTACCGTATATACTCGCGTATCATGCGACTTTTGAAGACCTAAATTGTAACCTAAATTTGGGGGGTCGCATGATACGCGAGATACAAAATTTGCGGGTGTGAAGTGCTGGCCAAGATTAGGCTGTTAGGCTGTTAAGCAGACCGTATCTACGCTGAATCTCGGCATGCTCCAACAATCCTCTATGTAAAGACATTTCTCTTGGTTTCTCCTCTCACTCTCCATGATGGTTGTAAATCGAATATCCCTGGTTGATATTAGTTCCTCGATACTCATGACCAAATCATTAGTTTATGTGGAAAACAAGCCAAGTTCCTGCAGCACACCACTAACTACATCCTCCCAATGCAAAAAAAAATCATTTTGACTCCTGCTGAAATTCTTCTCTTCAGGGGGAGAGAGAGTCGCGGAGGTCGGGGGGGAGAGAGAGTCGCGGAGGTCGGGGGGGGAGAGAGAGTCGCGGAGGTCAGGGGGGGAGAGAGAGTCACGGAGGTCGGGGGGAGAGAGAGTCGCGGAGGTCGGGGGGGGAGAGAAAGTCGCGGAGGTCGGTGGGGGAGAGAGAGTCGCGGAGGTCGGGGGGGGAGAGTACGGAGAGAGAGCGTGGAGAGAGAGTACGGGGAGAGAGTACGGAGCGAGAGCACGGAGAGAGAGTACGGAGAGAGAGCACGGAGAGAGAGTACGGAGAGAGAGCACGGAGAGAGAGCAGAATCCACTCGATGTTTCATGTTAAGGTCTGTATTCGATCTCAAAAAAGTGACTCGCATGATACATGAGATATATGGTAAAATCATGTTTTGGGGACGAAAATTTAGGGGTCGCATGATACGCGAGATCGCAGGATACGCGAGTTTATATGGTATCTACATTCTACCGCATCTGCCATGTATTTGCCCACTCACCTAACCTGTCTAAGTCATCCTGCAGCCTCTTAGCATCCTCCTCACAGCTCACACTGCCACCCAACTTAGTGTCATCTACAAACTTGGAGATATTACATTCAATTCCTTTGTCTAAATCATTAATGTATATTGTAATTAGCTGAGCTCCCAGCACTGAACCTTGCGTTACCCTACTAGTCACTGCCTGCCATTCTGAAAAGGACCCGTTTATTCCTACTCTTTGCTTCCTATCTGCCAACCAGTTTTCTATCCATGTCAGTACATTACCCCCAATAACATGTGCTTTAATTTTGCACACTAATCTCTTGTGTGGGACTTTGTCAAAAGCCTTTTGAAAGTTTAAATATACCACATGCACTGGCTCCCCCTTGTCCACTCTACTAGTTACATCCTCAAAAAATTCTAGAAGATTTGTCAAGCATGATTTCCCTTTCATAAATCCATGCTGACTTGGAACGATCCTGTCACTGCTTTCCAAATGCTCTGCTATTACAAATTTAATAACTGATTCCAAAATTTTCCCCAACACCGATGACAGGCTAACTGGTCTATAATTCCCTGTTTTCTCTCTCTCTCATTTTTTAAAAAGTGGTGTTACATTAGCTACCCTCCAGTCCATAGGAACTGATCCAGAGTCTTTACAATGTAGGAAAATGACCACCAATGCATCCACTATTTCTAGGGCCACTTCCTTAAATACTCTTGGATGTAGACTATCAGGCCCTGGGGATTTATCGGCCTTCAATCCCATCAATTTTCCTAACACAATTTCCTGACTAAAAAGGATTTCCTTTAGTTCCTATTTCTCGCTAGACCCTCGGTCCCCTAGTATTTCCGGAAGGTTATTTGTGTCTCCCTTAGTGAAGACAGAACCAAAATATTTGTACAATTGGTCTGCCATTTCTTTGTTCCCCATTATAAATTCACCTGATTCTGACTGTAAGGGACCCACATTTGTCTTCACTAATCTTTTTCTCTTCACGTATCTATAGAAGCTTTTGCAGTCAGTTTTTATGTTCCCTGCTAGCTTGCTCTCATATTCTATTTTCCCCCTCCTAATTAAACCCTTTGTCCTCCTCTGTTGAATTCTAAATTTCTCCCAGTCCTCAGGTTTGTTGTATTTTTGGCCACTTTATATGAATCTTCCTTGGATTTAACACTATCCCCAATTTCCCTTGTAAGCCACAGTTGAGCCACCTTCCCCTTTTTATTTTTACGCCAGACAGGGATGTACAATTATTGAAGTTCATCCATGTGATCTTTAAATGTCTGCCATTGCCTATCCACCGTCAACCCTTTAAGTATCATTCGCCAGTCTATCCTAGCCAATTCACGTCTCATACTATCGAAGTTACCTTTCTTTAAGTTCAGGCTAGTCTCCGAATTAACTGTGTCACTCTCCTTCTTAATGAAGAATTCTACCATGTTATGGTCACTATTCCCAAGGGGCCTCGCATAACAAGATTGCTAATTAATCCTTTCTAATGACACAGCACCCAGTCTAGGATGGCCAGCTCTCTAGTTGGTTCCTCGACATATTGGTCTAGAAAATCATCCTTTTTACACTCCAGGAAATCCTCCTCCACCATATTGTTACCAATTTGGTTAGCCCAATCTATATGTAGATTAAAGTCACCCATGATAACTGCTGTATCTTTATTGCACGCATCCCTAATTTCCTGTTTGATGCCATCCCCAACCTCACTATGACTGTTTGGTGGTCTGTACACAACTCCCACTAGCGTTTTCTGCCCTTTGGTGTTTCGCAGCTCTACCTATACAGATTCCACCTCATCCACGCTAATGTCTTTCCTTACTATTGTGTTAATCTCCTCTTTAACCAGCAAGGCTACCCCACCTCCTTTTCCTTTCAGTCTATCTTTCCTGAATATTGAATACCCCTGGATGTTGAGTTCCCAGCCTTGGTCACCCTGGAGCCATGTCTCCGTAATCCCAATTATATCATATCCGTTAACAGCTATCTGCGCAGTAAATTCATCCACCTTATTTCAAATGCTCCTTGCATTGAGACACAGAGCCTTCAGGCTTGTTTTTTAGCACTCTTTGTCCTTTTAGAATTATGTTGTAATGTGGCCCTTTTTGATTTTTGCCTTTGATTATTCTGCCCTCCAATTCTACTTTGCTCCTTTATACCTTTTGCTTCTGACCCCATTTTACTTCCCTCTGTCTCCCTGCATAGGTTTGAGCCACTGTATATGGGACCTTACAGTATAGTGGATAAGGCAAGCCCCATGGTTTACGCGGTTAAACTTCCAAGGTGCACAAAGTGGTTCCACGTGAACCAGTGTAAGTTGTTTAACCCGGGGGAAAGGGTAAGGAAAGGAAAGAAGCACCAAGGTGCTGTAAACAGCATGGTGGACGTGGGTCTTCCTCCCATAGTTTGGGACAGCGAGGATCCTGTGGTCGTGACTGTAAAAAGGAGCAGCAGGATCCCACAGCCAAGGGCTTACACGCTGACCAGGAGCCATAAAAGGCCCAGCAAGAGGCGCCCTAGTGGGGCCACCCGGCGACACAGGTGGTATTGTACATAGTTTTCTTTTAAAGTGTTTTGGTTAATTGTAATGTAGCCAGACCTTCTCAAAGCAATGTGTTGTTAGTTTTGTTTTGCAGGAAGCCAAGGACGGAATGGAAACAGCCCTGAGACTGGACCGGGGCTGAAACGGGGCACAGCAGGAGAGGAGACACCAAGTTGTCCTTCCTCTATGGATGTACTGGGGGGAATGGACCCACCCTGACACAGCAGGGTAGGACAGGGAACACGGACGGGATGGCAGCCTACTTCCACGAGGGAAGGTGGCCAGGGTGGCTGGGGTTGAATTCGACGAAATACTCCAGCCACGCCGGGTTCACATCTGGGGAGGTTTCCATGCCGTGTCCCAGACTGAAGGTCACAGCCACACGGGTTAGGGTGACCGAGGGCAAGCGCATATGTTTGAAGTGCAAGGGACACATTCTCCTGGGACAGTGGTGGTGGCTCAGGAAATTGAGTCAGGACACGGGGAACCAGACAGCTGACTGGGAGAGACTAGGGAACGATACGTACTGACAGATTATGGGAACACAGGGGGGAGTGGAAGTGTGCTGGGACAAGTGGTGGAAGGGGGAACAGGGAATTTATGTGTGTATGTGGGGGTCAGAGCGGATCTGCCCAGCGGGTGCGTCAATTGCCTTTTCGCGGCAATGGCAGGACTCCGGAGCTGGGATCAGATGGGATCGGAGTCTGAACTCCTGCGTGATCCCAACACAATAAATTCCACGGAGCTTGTCGCATACGAGAGCAGGCCCCTGCCCACAGCCCCACCGGTACAGGCGATAGAAGTTAGGTGTCCTGCCACCACACCAGGTCCAGGGAATGGTTTAGTTTTAGTCCTGACCGGGAAGGTTCTATTCCGGGGATGCATTATGCGGTCGCATCAGTCATTTTAAACTTAACCGGGGTACATCTGCCCGAGTGCAGTCCAAAAGAAACTAACCAGCTGTATGAGGCGCTCATTAAAGAAATGTTCCACCAGTTCTTTGAACTCAGTTACGGGATGTAAGTTGGGAAAAGTTGTACGACACAGATGTGTACGATAAAGTTGGTTCGAGGAGGCAGAGGCGAGGGGTGCTCAATCATGTCACTACAGCGTTTAGCGCGGGTACATCTCTTGTCAATATTATGGATGACGTGTAGCTTCAGATGCAGGTTAGTGGTTTCATAGAAACATAGAAACATAGAAAATAGGTGTAGAAGTAGGCCTACCATTCAATAAGATCATGGCTGATCATCATCTCAGTACCCCTTCCCTTTAGCCGTAAGGGCCATATCTAACTCCTTCTTGAATATATCCAATGAACTGGCATCAACAACTCTCTGCGGCAGAGAATTCCACAGGTTAACACCTCTCTGAGTGAAGAAGTTTCTCCTCATCTCAGTCCTAAATGGCCTACCCCTTAGCCTTAGACTGTGTCCCCTGGTTCTGGACTTCCTCAACATCGGGAACATTCTTCCTGCATCTAACCTGTCCAGCCCCATCAGAAATTTATATGTTTCTATGAGATTCCCTCTCATTCTTCTAAACTCCAGTGAATACAAGCCCAGTCGATCCAGTCTCTCCTCATATGTCAGTCCTGCCATCCCGGAAATCAGTCTGGTGAAACTTTGCTGCACTCCCTCAATAGCAAGAATGTCCTTCCTCAGATTAAGAGACCAAAACTGAACACAATATTCCAGGTAAGGCCTCACCAAGGCCCTGTACAACTGCAGTAAGACCTCCCTGCTCCTATACTCAAATCCCCTAACTATGTAGGCCAACATGCCATTTGCCTTCTTCACCGCCTGGTGTACCTGCAAGCCAACTTTCAATGACTGATGTACCATGACACCCAGGTCTCGTTGCACCTCCCCTTTTCCTAATCTGCCTCCATTCAGATAATATTCTGCCTTCGTGTTTTTGCCCCCAAAGTGGATAACCTCACATTTATCCACATTATACTGCATCTACCATGCATTTGCCCACTCACCCAACCTGTCCAAGTCATCCTGCAACCTCTTAGCATCCTCCTCACAGCTCACACCGCCACTCAGCTTAGTGTCATTTGCAAACTTGGAGATATTACACTCAATTCCTTCATCTAAATCATTGATGTATATTGTAAATAGCTGGGGTCCCAGCACTGAGCCCTCCGGCACTCCACTGGTCACTGCCTGCCATTCTGAAAAGGACCCGTTTATCCCGACTCTCTGCTTCCTATCTGCCAACCAGTTCTCTATCCACATCAATACATTACCCCCAATACCATGTGCTTTAATTTTGCACACTAATCTCTTGTGTGGGACCTTGTCAAAAGCCTTTTGAAAGTCCAAATACATTACATCCACTGGTTCTCCCTTGTCCACTCTACTAGTTACATCCTCAAAAAATTCTAGAAGATTTGTCAAGCATGATTTCCCTTTCATAAATCCATGCTGACTTGGACCGATCCTGTCACTGCTTTCCAAATGCACTGCTATTACATCTTGAATAATTGATTCCAACATTTTCCCCAACACCGATGACAGGCTAACTGGTCTATAATTCCCTGTTTTCTCTCTCTCTCGTTTTTTAAAAAGTGGTGTTACATTAGCTACCCTCCAGTCCATAGGAACTGATCCAGAATTGATAGACTGCTGGAAAATGATCACCAATGCATCCAGTTTTTCTAGGGCCACTTCCTTAAGTACTCTGGGATGCAGACTATCAGGCCCTGGGGATTTATTGGTCTTCAATCCCATCAATTTCCCTAACACAATTTCCTTCAGTTCCTCCTTCTCGTTAGACCCTCTGTCACCTACTATTTCCGGAAGATTATTTGTGTCTTCCTTCGTGAAGACAGAACCAAAATATTTGTTCAATTGGTCTGCCATTTCTTTGTTCCCCATTATAAATTCACCTGATTCTGACTGCATGGGACCTACGTTTGTCTTCACTAATCTTTTTCTCTTCACATATCTGTAGATGCTTTTGCAGTCAGTTTTTATGTTCCCAGCAAGCTTCCTCTCATACTCTATTTCCCCCCTCCTAATTAAACCCTTTGTCCTCCTCTGCTGAATTCTAAATTTCTCCCAGTCCTCAGGTTTGCTGGTTTTTCTGGCCAATTTATTTGCCTCTACCTTGGATTTAACACTATCCTTAATTGCCCTTGTTAGCCACGGTTGAGCCACTTCCCCGTTTTATTTTTACTCCAGACCGGGATGACAATTGTTGAAGTTCATCCATGTGATCCTTAAATGTTTGCCATTGCCTATCCACCGTCAACTCTTTTTGTACCATTCGCCAGTCTATTCTAGCCAATTCACATCTCATACCATTGAAGTTACCTTTCCCTAAGTTCAGGATGCTCGTCTCTGAATTAACTGTGTCACTCTCCATCTTAATAAAGAATTTTACCATATTATGGTCACTCTTTCCCAAGGGGCCTCGCACAACAAGATTGCTAATTAGTCCTTGCTCATTACACATCACCCAGTCTAGGATGGCCAGCTCTCTAGTTGGTTCCTCGAAATATTGGTCTAGAAAACCATCCCTAATACACTCAGGAAATCCTCCTCCATCGCATTGCTATCAGTTAGATTAGCCCAATCTATATAGATTAAAGTCGCCCATGATAACTGCTGTACCCTTATTGCACACATCCCTAATTTCTTGTTTGATGCTGTCCCCAACCTCACTACTACTGTTTGGTGGTCTGTACACAACTCCTACTAGCGTTTTCTGCCCTATGATATTCCGCAGCTCTACCCATACAGATTCCACATCATCCAAGCTAATGTCCTTCCTTACTATTGCATTAATTTCCTCTTTAACCAGCAACGCCACCCCACCTCCTTTTCCTTTCTGTCTAGCCTTCCTGAATGTTGAATACCCCTGGATGTTGAGTTCCCAAGCTTGGTCACCCTGGAGCCATGTCTCCGTGATGCCAATTATATCATACCCGTTAATAGCTGCCTGTTCAGTTAATTCGTCCACCTTATTATGAATATTCCTCGCATTGAGGCACAGAGCCTTCAAGCTTGTCTTTTTAATAGACTTGGCCCCTTTAGAATTTTGCTGTAATGTGGCCCTTTTTGATTTTTGCCTTGAGTTTCTCTGCCCTCCAATTTTACTTTTCTTCCTTCTATTTTTTGCTTCTGCCCCCATCCTACTTCTCTCTGACTCCCTGCATAGGTTCCCATCCCCCTGCCATATAAATTTGACGCCCCCCCAACAGCACTAGCAAACACTCCCCCTAGGACATTGGTTCCGGTCCTGCCCAAGTGCAGACCGTTCGGTTTGTACTGGTCCCATCTCCCCCAGAATCGGCTCCAATGTCCCAAGAATTTGAATCCCTCCCTCTTGCACCATTCCTTAAGCCACGTATTCATTTTAGCTATCCTGCAATTCCTATTCTGACTAGCACATGTCATCATAGGCAGTCCCTCGAAGTGAGGGTGACTTGCTGCCACGCCAAAAAGGGATGAGTTCACAGGTGTTTCAATGAAGGACCTAATATTCCAGATCCCGAACTACATCTAGAGGGGTGGAAGATGCCTGTGCGTGGATTTTGTTTAACGTGTGGTGGCCGTTGCACAATGCGAAAGATCCTGGGGGAAGGGAACGAAGTGTTAGGGTCGGAGCTGAAGGAAGACCAGGCGATGACGATTCACTTAAAAGAGTTCAGTGCAGAACTGAAAACACATGCTAAAACGGTTAATGAATTTATACGGGAGGATAGGAATGCCTCGGCACAGGCAGCCAGGAATGAAGTGTGCGTGTTGTACGGTGCCTGGTTGCGAGGTGAGGGACGCAGTAATTTGGAGGACCCCCGGCAAGGTCGCATCCCATCATGGGTCAGCAACTGGCACCTCGCAGCGCTCAGCCTGTATCATAATTCGATGAGTCTGTGAGCTCCGTTTAGCTTCCGAATCCTACCAGTCCCAGTGGATTGTGGTCGGTCCAACCACTCGGTTATGGGGATTGTGTTGTGTATGCTGGTGATGGGCGGGACACCACAGCCAGCGCCGGTATACAGAGTGGAGAACATTGGCGTGTTACGGGAGGGGGTGCATGTGTGGTACCATGGGGCCCCACCGTTTGCAATAAAGTGGGAGCACGCCATGACCGGCACTGACCTCAGGGGTTGCCAGAGCAGGGGCGCACACGTCATATCGTGTCCCCAGCACTTGAACGCGTTCGATCGGCCAGAGTGCGGGTTGAATCAGAGAGTGCAGAGCCTATTAATTGCACCATGGAAGTGATGGCCCAGAGCCACGTTCCACCTCAGGTAGCTTATGCGGGCAATGGGACGTACTGTGTCACAATAAGCTTGGACCAGTACCTGGTGCACCGCAACACTTGGTGTCCGGTCACCGACACAACTTTCTGCTTCAAACCCCACGCCGAAGTTCAAGTGGCCCAAGAGCGCAGCCTTCCAATCCCATAGCCATCCACGGTACACATCACGGTGAACGACACAATCCATCATCTGCAGCAGTACATTACACAGTTCAGATATCAGATTCCTTTTCTGCCCGAACACATCACAACGTTAATAAAAGCCGTCGAGCTCTCGCAGAAACATTATTTTACATTGGAACAGACAAACCGGAACACAGGGGAGGAAATTAAAGGGATAAATTCCCCACCCTGGTGGGACATTGGTTTGAATTCCTCCGTGGGTCCAGATTTGGTCGCTCGCTCTTGTAATTGTACAGTTTCTCATTGTAATATATTTGTTGCGGCTGTCTTGCAAAAGGCGAAGCAAGGCGCTCCGAAGTGGTTGGTAGGCCATGGTTAAAGGTTGAACCTGAATATTTTTCTCTGTAAATATGTTATACGAATGTGTTTTTGTGTTGTATTTTAAGGGATGTATTCATGGTGTTAAAAGTAAATTATATAGGGTTGGTTGGACCATGATGTGTTTTCACCAGCGAATGTTTCCAGAAGGATTCTTGAAATATCATAGGGGCAACTGTAAGAATTCGACGAAAAAAGACTTTTGGACATTGCTTGGACACATTTTCTGTTACTGCAGAGAAGCAGACAGCACTGACCTGGGGCAGTTCCATACACATTAGCTGGGCGGGGATGGGTAAATGGCTGAAAGCAGGAACATCATGGTTGATGGGCACCTTTTGTTATGGAATGGGAACCCATCAGTGAGACATTAAGTAAAGTGGCCAGTGTTCAGGCCATCGAAAGACAAAGGAAAGCTATTCGACCAAAGACTCGTCGGAGCCACACATCGAGGTACAGGCCAGTTGTCAAAGGAACAGGACAAGGACTTGATTTTGTTTTTCAGTTGCACAGCCTCAGGGGAAGAACAGTTGAACTTTTGGCATGAGAAGAAGCATCTTGCAGGTATAAGGGACAGCAGTTGCAGCCATCTCTCTCCCTCTCCCCTCTTCTGCGCCTGCTTGCTTCGTTCAACGCACAAGGACTGAGCACTCTGTCTGGGACAGAGAGAAGAAACCACCATCTACAAGCAAAGAGAGCCTTGCTATTTTGACTGGGAAGCTAACCTTGAGACTGGACTTGAAGACCCAGAAGATACGCCTCATCGGGAGAAGCAGCGAGTAAGCCAGAAGGGTAATTTGTGAGCACTTATCCCAGCCCACGCATCTTTAAGATTACTGCATAATGTGAAAGGATGTCGTGTGTCCAACCAAGCCTTAGGGGTTTTAGTGGGGAGGTTTTAGCACGGATCGTAAGCATACGCACATTCTGTTGGACAGCTTTCAGAGGTGCACTTTTGAATCCGGGCAGGGGTGTTTTAGACATGGGGACTTCATGTTAGGAGCCTGTTTAGATGCTGTGTTGTACTGTATTTTGTTTGTTTTACACTACCAGGGTGTGTTTTTATTGGGTGCAGGTGTGTGCTTTAACTTGAATAAAAGCATTGTGGCGGTTGAGACCGCAAGACCTGTTCATGATTATAATTCCAGTGGCTACAACTTACCTGTTGTAAGAGGGGTGTTTCAAAACCACCAAGGGCAAAACCACTTACATAGAGTAGAATGTGGGAGGCCAGCCAGGAGTGCATTGGAATAATCAAGTCTAGAGGTAACAAAGGCATGGGTGAGGGTTTCAGCAGCACATAAGCTGAGGCAAGGGCGGAGACGGGCAATGTTACAGAGGTGGAAATAGGCGGACTTAGTTATGCTGTGGATATGTGGTCGAAAGCTCATTTCAGGGTCAAATATGACACCAAGGTTGCAAACAGTCTAGTTCAGCCTCAGACAGAAGTTGGGGAGAGGGGTGGAGTCAATGGCTAGGGAATGGAGTTTGTGGCAGGGATCGAAACAATGGCTTCGGTCTTCCCGATATTTAATTGGAGAGAATCTCTGCTCATCCAGGACTGGAATCGGGCAAGCAGTCTGACAATTGAGAGTCCGAGGAGGGGTCGACAGAAGTGAGGTAGTGAGGTAGAGCTGGGTGTCATCAGCGTACATGTGGAAACTGATGCTGTGTTTTTGGATGATGTCGCCAAGGGGCAATATGTAGATGAAAAATAGGAGGGGGTCGAGGATGAATCCTTGGGCGACACCAGTGGTAACAGTGCGGGAAAGGGAAGAGAAGCCTTGCAGGTGATTCTCTGGCTACAATGAGATAGATAAGAATTGAACCAGGCGAGTGCAGTCCCACCCAACTGGACGACGGTGGAGAGGCGTTGGAGGAGGATGGAGTGGCCAACCGAGTCAAAGGCTGCAGACAGAGCAAGAAGGACGGGGAGGGATAGTTTGCCTTTGTCACAGTCACAAAGGAGGTAATTTGTGACTTTGATGAGAGCCGTACTGCAGCAGGAGCAGAAACCGGATTGGAGGGATTCAAACATGGAGTTGCGGGAAAGATGGGCACGGATTTGGGGGTGACAACACGTTCAAGGACTTTGAGAGAAAAGGGAGGTTTAGCATACTTAATGGAATAAAACAATATTTTAAGATACACCAGGTCAGCAGAACGTAAAAGTAATTTCAGGATAATGAAGGGTGAATTTATTACAGACGCAGGAAGTATTTCTTGACCCTTAGGGTGATCAGTAGCCAGAATAGGGTGAGACCAGGTCACTGAATTCATGTATGAAACAGCTCACTGTGAAAACAGTAAAGTTAGTATTTTAGACAGATGGGACTAAAGGGGTGTCTTCATCATCTTATGATCTTGTAAAATGCAAGCTTGTTTTTCACTTATAATATATCAATTATACTTTAGAATATGCTTTTGTTGCACTTCCTTACTGAAGAGAAAATAACTTGGTAGTATATTTTCTTGTACAATAATTTACTAGCCTAAACATGCATCCTCTCCACTGCCACTGTAGCACGGCTTCAGTGTGTACTATCTGCAGGATAAACTGCAGCAACTTACCACAGTTTATTCGACAGCAATTCCTACACCTGTGACCTCCACCACCTAGAAAGACAAGGGTGCATGGAAACACAATTACCTGCAAGTTTCCCTCCCAAGTCATACACCATTCCAACTTGGACACATATTGCCGTTCCTTTATCATCACTGGTCAAAATCTTGGAATTGCTTATCTAACAGCACTGTAGGAGTACTATTAGAAATAGCTAAGTTAAGGCTGTCTCTAGTCACTTTAATAATCAGGTTTGACTTTAAACTAATCTGGTGGGTATATTGTGTTTAATCAGAGTTTATGACAGAATATAACACATTAGTTACACAGCAAAAACATCTGACCGTGACAAGTAGCTGATATCGATCTCGATCGGACAAATGGTTGGCGCATGTGAGCAGTTCTCTGGCTTGCGGCCTCTCTTTTTCTCATATAGAGCCTCCTTTAAAGCATGGGATTGATCTCAAAGAGCAATCGACCAACACACATCCCAGCATTTCCCTCCAACATTTCCCCTGAAAAGCTCTCTAGGTGTTACTTTTATTATGTTTTTAGGGATGGTCTTGGAATAGGACATTGACAATACTTTTTAGCCTGTTGAGGTTCTCTTAAAAACTCTATACCCAATGGGGCCTTAAGTTCTTTGTCTACATTTGCTGATGAAGACCCACCCTGAAGGAAGGGTCTTTACAACCATTACACATCTTGCTTGTTTATAGTTTTGAAGGCCAATCCATCCATGGCACTCTCTTATCTTGTTCTGCCTTGACCTCCTGGTGCAATCTCAAGCACAACCTTGGGCCATTAAAAGAAAATCCATTTGTAAGAACTGTCTTACTCTAGCCAGTTGTCATGGAAACCTTTCAATTCTATTTATTTTATACTAATTAACTATTAATTATCTTTGCAAACAGTTCTGTCAAAACAAACTCCAAATTCTACTATAGCATTATAATCAGTTATTAGTAATAATTGAAGAAACATTAGGTTGGGCCTTCATTGGCCAAATTAAAGACTAAGTCAAAATGTTATCGATTCTCTAATCTAACTCATTAAAATCACTGTCTCAAGGCAAGTCTTCCAGAAAAATGAGAATTCTCAGGTAAAACATAACTTATACATTAACTCTTTACTTGCCTCAAGCAGAAACATACAATCATTAAACACAGTATTATTTTCAGGCAACCTTAATTTCTAACAGTACCTTCACCACATGTACTGCAGCGGTTCAAGAAGAAGACTCACCGCCCCCTTCTCCGGGGCAATTAGGGACAAGCAATAAATGCTGGCCTTGCCAATGACACCCATATAACCAAGAATGATTTTTTTTTAAGAATTAATTGAACAATAGATGTGATTAAACTGGGGAAGCAAAGCAGTTTGTATTTTTTGTCATTATTAGTGTTAGTTTCAGTTTTTCTCACAGCTTGAAGTGTGCAATGGAAATCATGAACAAAAGAAAAAATGCTTGTTAAGAGCTTGTTAATAACTGTAAAAAGATCCAACAACAATAGCAATTTGTATTTATAGAGTGCCATTAACATAGCAAAATATCCCAAGGTGCCTCACAGGTACATTATCTCCCTCATATGCTTGTCTAACCTCCCCTCAATTGCATCTATACTATTCGCTTCAACCACTCCCTGTGGTAGTGAGTTCCACATTCTCATCACTCTTTGGGCCAGATTTTTGAGAAGTTTGCGACCAGGTTTTCGCTGCAATTTGACCCTCCGCGGCGAAAACTTGGTCGCAAAGCCCAGGCAGGTTCCTCAGGAGGTTGCAGGGAGAAGGAGGGCGAAAGCCTTCTCAGACAAGGCTAATGAGGCCTTAATACACGAGGTAGAGACTGGATGGAGCCAATTAACCCGGGGTGGGTGTGGGAAACCTCCACCCTGGATTTATCAAAAAATATGGGCGGATATCATCACTCTTGCCTCATCAGTGACCCACGATAGGCGCGAGGCAGACCAGTGCCGCAAGCGCTGGAACAGTCTTATTGCATCAGCAAGAATAAGTATCAAATTATTAAGTTTATAATTGTAATGATACACTGACTCATTAATTAGATGTAAATCTGCCAGACAATAATTAAGCTGGGTAATCTTAGGTAGCTTCCCTGTTAAGATTTGGACTGGGGTCGGAACCTGCGCCCTTTAACTCTAATGTTGCTGAGATGCCTTAAACTTAATGGACAGTATTAATTATTATTTAAAGGCTTGGATCGAAACTTGGCGCCAAAGGAATGACTGGAAACAGACAGACTGCAAACACTCGGCATTTCTATCACTTTAGTTTAGAAGAAGAATTATTAAATTATATCGCTGCTTGTGTGCTGTGAGCAACTTTTAACTTGGGCACCATCTCCTTTTTGGTTAGGTTGATGGATGGGGCACGACTGAGCACTGAGCGGTCCGCTCAGCTTTACCCAGACTGTGTGAGTCTCTCCGGCTGCTGTCACTCACAGTGACCCAGCCTGGACTAGGATAGCTGCCCTGGCTCACTGTCTGCCCTGGGGCACTTTGGGACATTAGCTCCAGCCACATGGAGGTCTCCGAGCACAGCCCATAGACACGGTGACCCCTCCCATTATGGTCCTGTCATTGCTGAGCCCACCAGCGGTCCTGATCTCCCCCACCCCCCCTCGGGGACCTCCATTGGTTCAAATAAACCGCCTCCCTCCCCTCAGGCACCAAATGGCACGGCTTGTGGATGGGGCCTTTCCTGGAGATTGTACGCGAGATGTTTGGTGTCAAACATTAGTTCCTAAACACGATCTTATTAAATATTTTCTCTGGACATAGATGCTGTAGATGCATCCATTGGATACAAACCGTATTAGCATATAACGTTAATGTTAATGATGAATGGGTTGTGGGGTGACTAATTGTGGATTACAATATCTGTTGTGTTTCCGTAATAGTGCCTAGTCAATTGGCTTATGCCATGCTCTTGTAATGTTTGCAGAGGAAGATATCTAAGAATCAGGTGGAGCAGAGGCAGAACAGAGGAGGGCCTGCTGACCTGCACCCTCTCACTGATCTCGAGGAACGTGCCGCAGTACTAGTAGGCACCCATAATCGTTCTGCCACCCGTTCTGTGGTGGTGTAAATCCCCTTGTTGCGCCACGTGAGTAATGTGTAAAGCAGTGATAAACCAGTGGTAATTTAAAGTAATTTAATGCTATTTGATTAGAATATATGAATGATGTTATGTTATGCATGCAGTTTCTGTACTCTTCTGTACTCTCATGTTAATCATATGTAATGTCTCTCATTTACATTTATTGCAGTAGTGTTGCTCCTCATACATATCTTTGCACAGGGCAAGCATTCTCATGTCTCCCATGCTCTTCCACCAAGCTCAATTATGTTTTCCAGCTCCCCAGGTGCAATGGGAGACCTCTGGAACATCACCACTACCATTGCAGGTCATGCTCACCATGAGTAAAGAAGAACAAACCAAGGGTGAGGAGGATGATGAGCCCAAACTCTCATCTGTGGTACCTGCGGCCACGTCACCCTCAATGGACAAGGTAGTGGGGCCAAGCGTCTTGCAGTCAGGACACTCCGAGTCATCTAGTGCCCATGCCGACCCTGCAGAGGTTGAGTCGGCGAGATAGGCACCCACTGCGACGGGCAGATATCAATGAGGACATGGTGTCACTGTCGAGGGCGAGCATCGACATAGGTCGAGAGCTCCTCCAGGCGATTAGTGGGTTGACCGGCAACATTGCCACACTATCTGCCAGAATATTGGAGGGCATGGGGCAGATGGTTGCAGCAATGGGGCGAACGACCGACTCTGTCGATGCCTTGCGGATAATATCGGGAAACGGCACTGCATCCCAAGGTGCCGTACCGCCATCCAGCACGACAGATGCAAGTCAGGAGGAAGAACGTCCTTCTGACTCGGAAGACGTTTCTTCGCAAATGTCTTCTCCTCCATCCACTGAGTCATTCTGCCGACGTCACCGCCCCCTCCCCCGCCCCCACCCCCCACACCGCACCCACATCAGCAGCCCTGGAGGTGCTCTGCTACAAGACATCCTGATCCCGTTACTAGGGGATTACTTAGGAAACTGGGGGCTACAACAAGTGGGGGTGTCAAGTTAAAGGAGGGAAGCATGGCCGCAGGTAGGAAGGGGGGGCTGCATATTATTATTTTGTTATTATTAAAAAATATTTGTTGATTGTTGACTGTTGGGGATGGTGGGAAGGTGTTCTCATTATATTGTTGTGGAAAAAATTATGTTCACTGTTGGGGGTTGGGGGAGGGGGGTGGCGGGGTGTTATATATGTTTGTTAAAAAAATTAAATTATTTAAAATATGTATTTAACTTTACAATTGTTATGAAGTGTCTTATAATAATGTAAGGTAAAACATCAATACAAGGGTTGCAAACAATGGCCAGGCCAGGCCAGGCAAGGATGTAACGTAATACAACTGTAACTGTCACCAACGTAACTTCACGCAAAGCGTTCATTTATGAGCTGCTGACGCAAGAGTTTTGCAGCTGCGTAACTACCACGGGGCTTTTACAGTTGGGGGAGGGGGTGTGGGGGCATGGGTTCATCGCCAGGCTGATTGTCCTCCCTGAAGTCCTCGTCCTTCACCTCGTCCTCCTCTTCCGCCTTCCCTCTCTCCTGAGGTGGACCGGCAATTGCTGTCTGGCAATTGCTGTCCCCTCCTGATCGGAAGGTTGTTCAACATGCAGCACACCACAATGAACTCAGCGACCTGCTCAGGGTGGTAGGTTGCTTCCTGTGGTTCAGGCATCCGAAGTGTTGCTTCAGATCTCGTCTTTTCGACAATATTGGGTGTGGCTATATGGCTTTCGATGTACCACTTCTCGGCTTCTGTCTGGGGCTTATGCAGGGGGGTCATGAGCCAGCTGGCAAGGCCATATTCTTTTTCCCCCAGCATCCAACTGTGACCTTGCGGCTGACTCTTAATCAGGTCAGACTCAATGCTGTCATGCAAGATGTGCGCATCATGGATGCTCCCTGGAAACTTTGCATTTACTGCCATGATTATTTGCTTATGGTTGACAACGAGCTGCACATTCAGGAACCCTTTTGGTTCGGAAATACCTCTGCATCCTGTAAAGGTGCCCACAAGGCGATGTGCGTACAGTCTATTTGCTCCCTGCACCTTGGGGAAGTTTGCTATTCTCACGAACCCCAAAGTCCTCTCGGTCTGTGCCTCCCTGGTTATAGGGAAGTTTGTAAAGTCCATCCTGTGAGCGTAAAGGGCTTCAGTCACCTGTCGAATGCAGCGATGTATGGCATGCTGAGAGATATCGCAAATGTCGCCAGCTGAGGCCTGAAAGGAGCCCGATGCATAGAAGGGAAGTGCTGCAGTAATCTTAACCTCATCAGGCAGTGTGTTGCTGATGGTGCTTGTAGGCTGCAGATCTCCCTTAATTAGCTATCATAGCTCACATGGCTCTGGTTGGGGTGGCGTGTAGAATGTTTCAGTATAAGAGATGTCGCAATTGTGGTGAGGCGGATTGGTTGAGCTGGGTGCTCTGTGCCTTTCCGTCATTGTTCATAGGTTTATATGTAACCTTTAGGGCTGCTGACCAAGGGCCGTGTGGTTCTTTGTCAGCCTGCACGGACACAATGGGCCAAAATGGCCTCCTTTTGCGCTGTAAATTTCTATGTTTCTTCTATGTTTCTCATGCACGTGTTATCAGACAAGTCCAGATATGATCGCTTATCCCTGTAAATGCGTTGGGTGTAACAGCTCCTCCTCCTCAGTCTGCCACCTCTTTGATTGGGCATATAATGCTCTTCAATGAATCTTCTCCCATCTCTATTCTGCAGCATGTGAGTAGTCATCAACTGAGAAATTACAGGCCCTTCACTATAAGTCACTATAAATACCCTAATCTGTCTTCTTAAATTGTCCTCAACAAATACAGTGATTAGATAATTGGCAAGATTCACAAACACCCTTAAAATCACTTACAAATTACTTCTCCTCCCAACCACTTCAAGCAGCCTTTTATTAAAGATGCTCCGAGTTAAAAAATGGCGCCTATACTGCTGAGTACTATTGGTCTGCAAGTCTGTGTTGTCATACTGTGATTGACCTGCTGGTGCATGTACACAGTTTGACTGCTGACTGCTGGCTTTACCCTGTCGCACTCAGCGAGCCATAGTTTGTCTATTCCCCATCAATCCCCCCTTTGATTCTTCCTTAATTTAATCATAAAACCTGATAAGCAAACAATACATGCTCTTTCATTAAACATAAAAAGCTCCAGTGCGGTGCAAAGAGGGCCTACAGGAATTCTTGAAGCATCTTGGCTGTGGAGTTTATGTTGATTAGATGCTGTTACAAACAATACAACACAACAACAACAACAAAGAATAAGACCAGCCCTTGCACCACGGAGCTCCCTATCGAGCCCAACCATCCAATTGCCCAATTCCACAAGGTGGGTGTTGGGGGCTATTTAAGCTTTTCTACCTCCTTTTTAATATGTTCCGCCAAGTTGGTAATATCCTCGGAGCTATCTGGGATGTAGGTACAACATTCGTTTCCGATGAGGGCACAGGTACCACCTTTTTTAGCTAGGATAAAGTCAAGGGCCATTCTATTCTGTAGGGCTGTTGTGCGGATGGCTACCATTTCGGCGCCTATTTTAGTTAGGGCTTCAGCAGTATCATTGGCGACCTTTTCCAGGACAGATGCCATATTGATAGACTCCCTTGCCAGTTTGGCAGTTCCATACCATGGGACCAGGATGGCCAAGAATCTCTCAGCCTCCGTGATGGCCTGTTTCATCCGCTTTGATGAGGTGCCATTGGCAGGGAGGTCGAATGACGGATGTAGGGTACAACATAACCCAAATAGCAAGATCTTATCCAAGATTCTGGCAGCCAGGGGTAAGCCCTGTGGCTGCAAATAAAGTAGGTACCATTATAGGTGGTATAACGAGCTACCGCCTCAGGATACCACTTTTGGGTGAAGTTCTTCACCCAAGAGTGGTAAGGTTCCGGAATGTCAGAAAGCTGGTGTTAGCGCCGGGAGTTACATTGAAATACTGGGAACAATTACTGTACCCCATTTCTTGCCCTCCGGTTTGGTTTCTAATCAGACATACCGGCGCTTGTGGTCTTCCTATCCCTGAGGTGTTGGTGAGGACCAAGAACAGGGGCTTTAGGGTCCAGTTATAATTGGGCTGGTAACTCCCATAAAAGGGGTTTTTATAACTCCCCGAATTAAAGGCTTTGCGGGTTTCCCTCATTTTCTTCTTTAATTCCTCCTTATTGGCCACATTGTTTGGGAAGCGCGTTCTCTCTAACGGTCCGGAGAGGTACCAGTCCCTTACTTCTGATACATTACAGGGGATAGGTCTCAAGGGGATGCCTCCCTCTGAATGGATGGGTACATGCGCACATATCCAGCAACTGGAGACATTGGCTTCCTTAGTATAGCTATATGACATGTACATAAAGGTGTTCACATGTAATTCCCTTTTCACTAACTTAGGTATATAGGGTTGGATGGTCGAGGATAGGCAGATGCCTAATATATATACAAACAGTATCATACTGAATTTAGGCATTTTGTCAAGAGTAAATGTCCTTATTAGATTAAAAGTTTCAGCCACTATGTGCTCGTTTAGCATGCGATGTGAGAATCCAAGCCTTCGTCCCTTGGACGTTAACAGCCGACTGGGTAGTCAATAACACTTGGTAAGATCCTTCGCACTTGGCACCCAGAAGTTCCTTATGTATTTTCTTCACATAGACCCAGACTCCTGGGACAATGTCATGTCCTCCTTCTGGTGGATCGCCTCAGGCTACCGATACCTGTTGGGAAACAGAACTAATAGCATTTGTTAGGTTTCGGCAGTATTCTGATAGAGTGTCACTCATCAAATGACAGTCTGCTTTTCGCAAATCGATGGTTCCTGGCAATGACATGGGTCTTCCTGTTATTACTTCAAATGGACTCAGACCTGTAGTTCTATTTGGGGTTGCCCTGATGCCACACAACACTATTGGTAGTGCCTGGTGCCATGGAGTTCCCTCCTGGTGATATTTGGCTAGTCGTTGTTTCAGAGTTCGATTCATCCGTTCTACTTGCCCGGATGACTGTGGGTGATAAGGAGAGTGTAAGTTCCACGTAATGTTCAGTAGCCTACAAACTTCTTGGCAAACAGCACCCATAAAATGGGTTCCTTGGTTGGAGTCAATACTATTTGGAACCCCCCATCGGAGAATATAATCCTTGCACAGGACCTTGGCAGTGAGGGTGGCCGTGGCCCTTCTGGTTGGGATGGCCTCTACCCATCTGGAGAATCGGTCGATGATCATCAGAACGTCGGTATACCCTTGACATGGAGGGAGAGATATATAATCGACCTGCAGGTCCTGGAATGGCCCAGCAGGGGCGAGGGCATTACCGTCGTGGGTCCGGGATTGTTTTTCTGGCAGATCACACAATGATCCGCTACCAGCTGGGCATGTTTCTTAAACCCCCGACCCCACCAACTTCTCTGAAACCGCGCCGTCATTTGTTGTGGAGCCAGGTGCCCCTATGAGTGTATCTGTTGAGCTAGAAAAGGCATCAGCGATTGAGACGCCACCAGCTTATTGGTATCTCTTTGCCTCCACATGCCGTCTTCACATAGCTTCATTCCTGACTTCATCCACTTCCATTTTTCCTCCCGAGAACATTCTCTTTGCATTGTCTGTAGGTCCTGTGTCAGATCACGTACTTCCAATTTACATATTCCTGTCGGTTCTCCTGGGGAAGCGCCTTGGGATGCGGCTTCTTCGGCTGCTTGGTCAGCTAGGGCATTCCCCTGTGCCTCCATGGTATTCTCCTTTGTATGGGCTTTACACTTTAAAATGGATACTTCCCTAGGTAATTGCATGGCTTCCAGTAGATCTCTGACCTCTGTTCCATTCCGTATAGGTGTACCGGCGGCGGTAAGGAATCCCCTTTTCTGCCATAGCTGACCAAAGTCATGAACGACTCCGAAAGCATATCGTGAATCCGTATAGATATTGGCTGTCTGTCCTTCTGCTATTCGGCATGCTTCCGACAAGGCTCGCAGTTCGGCCTGCTGGGCTGACGTTCCTGCGGGCAGGCAGCCTTTCCCTACAATCTCATGTAAAGTTGTAACTGCCCACCCTGCTCTTTTGATGCCCTTGTCAACATAGGAGGAGCCGTCTGTGAAGAGGATGAGGTCTGGATTGAACAAAGGCTCTTCCACCACTAGGGCAGCCTCCTCTGTTTCTCTTAGAATTTCTACGCAGTCATGTTCCTCCCCATATTTTCCTTCCGCAGGCAGTGGGAGCATAGTCGCGGGGTTAACCGGGCTTGCTCGGACAATGTGGAGATTGGGAACTTCCAAAGCTGCTGTCCATCGGGTCCATCAAGCTAACGTCACCTGGGATACTCTATTCATAGACAGCAGGGTGTGCACAGTGTGGGGACATTTGATAGTCAGTTTCTGGTCAAGGACTATGCCCGCGTGACCATTACGGCTCGACAGGTGGCTTCCATAGCCCTCAGGCAACTTCCCCATCCGAGGGCTGCTGCATCTAATTTTGCCGAATAGTACCCAATAGGTCTCAATTGATCCCCATGTTCCTGCGTCAGGATTGCTGTCATATATCCTTCTTTTTCATGGACAAACAAGGTAAATGGCTTCCCATTATCAGGGATCCCCAGAGCCGGTGCCGAACATAATGCGTTTTTGAGACAAGCGAAGGATTTTTCTTGATCTTCCTTGAGGGTGATGGCTTCTTTTGATGCTCGTTTTCCCTTTGAGGTCATTTAGCGGCTGGGAAAGCTGTGTGTATGAGTCGACCCAACTTCGGTTAAAGTTACACAAGCCCAAAAAGGACCTGAGTTCCTGAATAGTAGTGGGCTGTTTAGCGGTTCGAATGGCTTCAGTCCTGTCCTGGGTGAATTCACTTCTTCCTTCGGAGATCTTCTGTCCCAGGTACACCACCTCTTTTTGGGCTATTTGTGCTTTGTTGATGCTAACCTTATGTCCCTTCCGATGGAGGTGGTCCAGTAGTGTGTGTAGGTCTCGCGCGTGCTGTTCTTCTGTGTTGGAGGCCAACAAAATATCATCGACATACTGGATGACAATGGAGGTCATGGTAGGTAACTCTCGTAAGTGGCCTTGCAAGGCCATATGGAATACCGTAGGGCTGCTATGAAAACCCTGCGGTAGCCAAGTCCATGTGTACTGTTGCTGTTGGACAGTGAAGGCAAACCATGATTGGACCTCAGGTGCCAATGGTACTGACCAAAATCCGTTGGCCATATCGATGACCGAGAAGTATTTATGTTCTGGTGTTAGAGCTTGCAAAATGGGCCTTCTGATCGATACACTGGTTGGCCTTTCTGTAATCGACGGTTAGACGCCAGGTCTTGTTGGCTTTCTGCACAGGCCATACTGGGCTATTGGACGAACTATGTGTCTTGACCAGCACGCCCCGCTCTTCTAGTTGTTGAATGACGGGTAGGATTCCTGCAATGGAGGTGGGACTGATGGGATACTGTTTTGTGCACAGGGGAGAGGTCCCAGTAACTGATGTGGGCTCCATCTGGACCAGGCCACAGTCGTTTTTATCTCGAGCCCATATTGGGTGTTTCTTCAGTTCCTCTTTCCGAAAAGATCTAATAGACCACGTTACCCGACCATCCTCAAAATGCAACGAGGAATCCAATTGAATCAAGACATCCATTCCCAAAAGGGCTTGATCCACGGTAGCCCATCCAGATCGATGTAGTCAATTCGTGTGGGCCAAGTCCTTGGCACATGCGTCGGGTTCTACTGAGCACCAGATCGTGACCCTCAACCCCATAGGCTGTTTGTACCATGCCATCCAGTGGTATTAACTTTTTGTAGCATAGGGGTCAATTCCACTCCCATATTCAGGAGAAAGTCTATTTCTTGATCGCCCACCCTCATAGTTATATATATCCCATCCCCTCGTTGTTGTATCAGCGCCAAGAGGGATGCCACGGGGGTGAAGGCGGACTTCTCTAGTTTTTTGTTGCTTTTATCAACTCCTCTTGCTGCTGTGTGGAGAGCTGCTTAAATTGTTCCAAGAGTCTGATGTTGTCCGAATGTGGACCCTGCCTGTGTATCGGGTTATACCCTTGACGCCCTTTTCCTTGTAGTTTTGCTCGGCAGGTTTTGGCTGAGTGACCTTCCTTCCCACAATAGTGGCATTTTCCAGGTAATTTTCCTGACGGTTGTCTGTCAGGATCCTTGGGTTTCCACCCTGCCTGCATGGTTCGGACCTTAGCTCCCATATTTCTATCCAATCGGTTACACCGATCCACCAGTGCCGCAAGGGTTGTTCCTGGGGTTCCCAATCAGGTCATCTTCAGCATTTTTGATAATTCTGGTTTTAGGCCGGCAACGAAGGCAGCTTTCATGGGTCCAGAAGTGCTCTGGTCCATTTCGTCGGGTCCATCGTTGTTCATCCGAGTGTTCCAACCACACAGTTTTAAATCGTTCTTCATATTCTAACACTTCTTCCGCAACTTTCTGCTGGCAGGCTACAATTTTTCCCCAATCCGTCTTTGCGGGGCTGAATACCTGCAACCATCGCCTGACCGCCTGCCACCCAGCGTTTAATAGTTGTTCATCCTCGCCAAGGGCATTCTCTACTTCCTTGTTCAGTCTTCTTGCTGCTCGTCCAGGCACCATTACAGTCAGAACCTGGACCCCGTCCCACAGGTGAAGGTAGTAGATGCCTTTTATACGTTCCAGCTGTTCCCATTTCTTTATTCCCCCCTTTTTGGGGTGCGGCAGTTCTTTAGACCACTTATTAATTTTCTCCGGGTCCATCGGTTGGTGGTAGTAATGCTGGGCGTACTTGGCTTGGCGTGTCTTTACACCCTCTGCGTCAGTAGTTTCCTCAGTCTTAATCTTAACCTGTTTTTTCTTCAGCGGGGCAAGCCTCGTCCGAGAGACAATGTCACTTTCCCTGCTGGATTCGCTAGAAGACTCAGAATCTGTTTCCAAGCCCGCTTCAAGCCTCTGCATCTTCCGCTGATCCTCTCCTATCTGACACAGACTTGGATATCCCGGCCAGAATCCAGTGCATTCTGCTTTCGGTTGCTTTACCGGTCCGTTACATGACTGATTTTTCAATTTTACAACTTCCGCCTTAAGCTTCGTAATTTCCGTTCGCGCCTTTTCTAATTCAAGTTTTTTTTTCCAACTGTTCACAAATCGCCTTCTTTTGGTCCTTTGCAGTCATTGAATCGTGGTTTATGGTTTCATTTCGCTGTCGGATCTGACCCATAATGACTCGGGACCATTTGATACGATTCTTCTCCTTCAGGCGGGTCATGTTTCCCCAGACCTTCTTTATTTCGTCCAAGGTCCACTATCCCTTGGAGGTGCCATATTTTTGTTATATCTTGGTACAGGTTTTGGATAAGTCAGAATGTTGCTCCATGCACTCTTTTAGTTGCTGTAGAATTTCTCCGTCTGAGACATTAGGTGGGTCCAGCCCGCCTTTAACAGTGGTAGGCAACTGTTTGTCCTTTTCCTCCGCCATTGTACCGACTTCTTAGGGGTCTCGAGCCGTGGGCTGTTTTAGCCGGGTCGGTGTCTTGTCAGGACACTGTCGATGTGAGAGCTCTTGGGATGGGGTCTTGAGCCAACTACCGACCGGAGGTTCTTTTTAGAATCGCGTGAGGGAAAGATAAATCTTAGACAACAACCGAGGACTTTTATAAAGAGATGTCCTTACCTCCGGGTCGCGACGTAGATCCGATGTCCGGATTTAGTCTTGCGTTCCTTCCACGATCCTGTTCGTGACGCCAGAATTGTTAGATCTCTTCGTTCTTAATGAGATTCGGGTCCGGTGGTAGATTCAGGTGAACTTTATTGCAGCATGTATTCGTTACATCTTCAGATCTCCATTACAAAAAGTCACACACGTGCTTCTTGGCTAGCTTCATTTATACAGTTTACGTTAGTAGCGCACACCCACCCGCCCCCCTCCCTTGCATACTATTGGTCTGCAAGTCTGTGTTGTCATACTGTGATTAGCCTGCTGGTGCATGTACACAGTTTGACTGCTGACAGTGGTTTTACCCTGTCGCACTCAGTGAGCCATAGTTTGCCTATTCCCCATCAATGGGGTACTGAAGTTGCATAATCAGCCATGATCATATTGAATGGTGGTGCAGGCTCGAAGGACTGAATAGCCTACTCCTGCACCTATTTTCTATGTTTCTATGTTACAATGAAGGATCCAATATTCCAAGGTCCCGAACTACATGTTGAGGGGTGGAAGATGCCTGTGCGTTGATTTTTTTAACGCATGGTGGCCGTTGCACACCAACCACCACACATTAGACAGAGCTAGGTCTTGGTCCAGTGGCAACAATTAACCAAGATGACTGGAGACCAGCTGTGCTGCAAGGACCTAGTGCGCACACATAACGCAGTGTGGGTTGGCCCGTGCTACCCCTGGATCTGTCTCTCTGTATCCACTCTATCAAAACTTTTCCTAATTTTAAAGACCTCGATTAGGTCACCCCTCAGTCTTCTTTTTTCAAGAGAAAAGAGACCCAGGCCTAGACTTTTCACTTTTTTTGAATCGATGCCGGCCACTTAACATCCATTTTAATGCTGAGATGAGGTATAGCGCCCAGATATCGCCCATTTAGCAACAAAATGGAAACTAATGCCCATGTATCGCTCACTTATCGCCCAGCGTTACTTTTGGCACGTAGTTAACACTGAGAATTAATAATACCGTCGGCCTTTTTTTTACCGTAAAGATCAGAATGGACAAAACTAACGCCCATAATATCGCCGAGCGTTACTTTTGGCACCTCGGCCACATATTGCCAAAAATATCGCTCGCCGAAAAAAACGAAAAAGTTGCTCTCACCTGAACTAAACCCAGCGGTATGGATGCCATGTTGTAAATCGGAGGTCGGTTCTTATAAAAGGCTGCTTCAAGTTCTGAGGAGTTTTGATGTACTGTGCAGTTCTTTTAAGGTGATTTGAACATCTGAACAAACATCTTAACATACTGTGGACTATTTGAATTTATTTTAGGTGTTTTAGCAGGTAAATTTATTGTTTGTGAACAATAGGTATAATACTGATTGTGATTGAAATGGGGCCTGTAATTTCTCAGCCTGTCTTGATGACTACATACATGCTGCAGACTAGAGATGGCAGAAGGTATATTGAAGAGTATTATGTGCCCAGTCAAAGAGGTGGTGGATTGCTGAGGAGGACGAGAACTTACACCCCACGCACTTACAGGGAGAAGCGGTCTTATCTGAGACAATGCGCAACAAGGTTATGTGAAATAAAAAACATTTAACGAGAATGAGAACATTTGTATAAAATCATAATTATATGTAAAAAACACCCATCCCACCTGCACCCCACAACAACTTGATGACATTTATATCATTCATAAAAGTGTTCACATTTCAAACAAAACTTTATAATCCCTCCCCCCTTTCCCCAAACCTCCCAACAAAATAGCAACAACAACATAAAAATACTGTGATCAATCCAACTCCTGCGGCCATGCACCTCACTTTCCTTCCCACCCTCCCCCCCCACCCCCCACCCCACCGCCACCCCCGGCTTCTCCTCCCCACCTCTACCCATTCTCCTTCCCCTCCTGACTCCAAGCTGCCTTGCCAAGGAGCTCCTCAGGCGATGCTTCATTGGGGGGGATTACGGCAGAACTGCTGGTTGGCCGGATACGGGAGTGGACAGTCCCGAGGTGGGGGACGTGGTCCGAGCCAGATACAAGATGTTCCTCCTGGCTCTCATGTGACATTGGCAATGGGGGTGTGACACCTTAGGGTGCAGTGCCATGCTCTGGGACCACTGGGAGCCCTCTGCCACCAACGTTCCTGGCTATCATCTCCAGGGCCTCCACCATCTGCAGCACATACTCGGTCATGGTGGCGGACATGTTGGCCAGCTGTTGGGATATGCCCCCCATTGTCTGGAGGATCTGCTGACCTATCTCAACACTCCTTCTGGACAAGTGTACCATGTCCCCGCTCAGATCTGCCGCTTGTGGAACAGACCTGCTGAGTTGAACCAACCTCCGCGTGGTCGGCAGGGTCATGGAGACACCTCGGGTGCAATGTGCAAGGTACTTGGGCCCGTTACCTCCATGGTGGAGGAGGGCATGGCCACAGGAGCACGAGATGTCATCGGTGTTGAATGCATAATGGAGCTTGGCGATGCACGCTCCTCGAAGTCCGCACTGTCATCCGTGGAGAAGGCACCCTGCAGCTCCACAAAAGATGCTTGAAGCTATCATTAAGGAAGAAATAGCGGGACATCTAGATAGGAATAGTGCAATCAAGCAGACACAACATGGATTCATGAAGGGGAAATCATGTTTAACTAATTTACTGGAATTCTTTGAGGATATAACGAGCATGGTGGATAGAGGTGTACCGATGGATGTGGTGTATTTAGATTTCCAAAAGGCATTCAATAAGGTGCCACACAAAAGGTTACTGCAGAAGATAAAGGTACGCGGAGTCAGAGGAAATGTATTAGCATGGATAGAGAATTGGCTGGCTAACAGAAAGCAAAGAGTCGGGATAAATGGGTCTTTATCAGGTTGGAAATCGGTGGTTAGTGGTGTGCCACAGGGATCGGTGCTGGGACCACAACTGTTTACAATATACATAGGAGGGGACAGAGTGTAGTGTAGCAAAATTTGCAGATGACACAAAGATTAGTGGGGAAGCGGGTTGTGTAGAGGACACAGAGAGGCTGCAAGGAGATTTGGATAGGTTAAGCGAATGGGCTAAGGTTTGGCAGATGGAATACAATGTCGGAAAATGTGAGGTCATCCACCTTGGAAAAAAAACAGTAAAAGGGAATATTATTTGAATGGGGAGAAATTACAACATGCTGCGGTGCAGAGGGACCTGGGGGTCCTTGTGCATGAATCCCAAAAAGTTAATTTGCAGGTACAGCAGGTAATCAGGAAGGCGAATGGAATGTTGGCCTTCATTGCAAGAGGGATGGAGTACAAAAGCAGGGAGGTCCTTCTGCAACTGTACAGGGTATTGGTGAGGCCGCACCTGGAGTACTGCGTGCAGTTTTGGTCACCTTACTTAAGGAAGGATATACTGGCCTTGGAGGGAGTGCAGAGACGATTCACTAGGCTGATTCCGGAGATGAGGGGGTTACCTTATGATGATAGATTGAGTAGACTGGGTCTTTACTCGTTGAAGTTCAGAAGGATGAGGGGTGATCTTATAGAAACATTTAAAATAATGAAAGGGATAGACAAGATAAAGGCAGAGAGGTTGTTTCCACTAGTCGGGGAGACTAGAACTAGGGGGCACAGCCTCAAAATACGGGGGAGCCAATTTAAAACCGAGTTGAGAAGGAATTTCTTCTCCCAGAGGGTTGTGAATCTGTGGAATTCTCTGCCCAAGGAAGCAGTTGAGGCTAGCTCATTGAATGTATTCAAATCACAGATAGATAGTTTTTTAACCAATAAGGGAATTAAGGGTTATGGGGAACGGGCGGGTAAGTGGAGCTGAGTCCACGGCCAGATCAGCCATGATCTTTTTAAATGGCGGAGCAGGCTCGAGGGGCTAGATGGCCTACTCCTGTTCCTAATTCTTATGTTCTTATAATCAAGGTTCGTCAGCACAAGATGCACGATCATCCAGTGAGTCCGGCCCCGCGCCCCCACCTTCTTGGCTCAGTGGTGTTGCTTGGGGCCGTGCTGCTGGCTGAGCTACAAAATATAAATGAGGTTATTAGAGGAGAAGTAGGTGCTAGGATCAAAAGGTGAATCCAATGCTACACACAGCATATGCACAACAAAAGCACCACCGCTATCAAAATCATTACAGACTTCATATTTCATGACCATCACCAAATTCTGCATTGCAATGATTCTCATGAGGCCATCATTATTTATATAACACTTTTATCAATCATCTGTCATATATTATTGGTTGGATATGAGTGGGTGTGGCATCTATTGACTTTACATCACGCAATGGTGTATACTTTACTCACGTGGCATCACGTCATGTTCTGCTGCTACCTTAGTGGCCGGCCGGGGATGACTCCCCACTAGTGCCAGCACCCGCTCCTCAATGTCTGTCAGCTCGCTGATGACTGGTGGCCCACCACCTGTTCACGTCTGCTCGGCCCTATTCTTCGAAAGCTTCTTCTGTAAAAGGTAACACCAGCAAGACATGGCATGAGATCATTGCGTGAGATCATTGCTCGGTACTGTCACAGAGACTGATACAACACATAACCAACAGATTTAATCATGATTATTGCGAGAATTATCATTATTTATCTAAAGACGTACACCGTCAACGCAGGTTTTGAGTAAAGCATTCCCGTTATAAGTGCAAGACATCACATCTGATTTTGATCACTCATTACACTTACAATTTCAATTATATAAATATATAAGTAAATGTAAATAAATATAATACTTAAATTAGCGAAGCCGACAAGGTCGTTCCAGCACTTGTGGCACTGGTTGCCCTCATGCACATCGTTCGTCGCCGACGAGACCACCTCAGCTATGTCAGCCCATATCTTCTGGTCGACCTTTGGGGTGGGCTTCCCATGTACATCCCGGGTCAATTGATCCCAGCGTGACTCCATCTCCTGCAGGAGGGAGGCATTTGCCTCGTCGGAAAATCTCCAAGCTTGTTTTCGTCCACCCAATAGTTCCTCTCCCACATCACTGCTTTTGCCAGCGTCCTCCGTCTCCACAGTGTGCTGCATCACCTCCTCCATCCCTTCCATTTTAACTCTATTTTTTTCGCCAAAAACTCCGTGGGAACAACGTTATTTGTGCTCAAAAGACTTTTTGCTGCTGGAAAATCTCCCTCTTGCCTCCCACAACAGCTAAACAAGCACACAACACACCCACACATGCTTTCTGTTCCTCTCTGCTCCCTCTCTCTCTCTCCTCTTCTGCGCATGTATTGATGACGCCTGACCACCTGAAACGCGGGAAACGACCGTTGCCATGGCGTTGCTATGGACGCCGAGAGTTTACGGCAGGAGATCAAAAAATTTAATGCTAACTCCCATTTCAGATCGCTTGCGGTAACGGCCATTTTATAAAATGGAAAGTTGGAGTTTTAATAATCCGGCGATCTCAAAACCGTATTTACCGCCAACCCTGGGAATAACGCCCATTTTTGGGCGATCTGCAAAAAAGTAGAAAGTCTAGCCCCCAGTCTGTTCATCCTTTCCTGATATGTATACTCTCGCATTTCTGGTATCATCATTGTAAATCTTCTCTGCACCCTCTCCAGTGCCTCTATATCCTTTTTATGACAATGCAACCAGAGTTGTATGCAGTACTCTAAGTGTGGTCTAACCAATGTTGGATACAAGTTTAGCATAACTTCCCTACTTTTCAATTTTATACCTCTAGAAATAAACCCTCGTGCTTGGTTTGCTTTTTTGTGGCCTTGCTAACCTGTGTCGCAACTTTTAGCATATGTGTATTTGCATTCCGAGATCCCTTTGTTCCTCAACCCCACCAAGACTCTCACCCTCCAAATAATAAGTGACCTCCCTATTCTTCCTACCAAAATGTAATACCTCACATTTATCTGTGTTGAGCTTCATTTGCCAATTATATGCCCATTCTGCAAATTTAGTAATGTCTTCCTGTAATTTGTTGCAGTCCACCTCAGTATTGACTATCGCCCCCAATTTGGTGTCATCCACAAATTTAGAAATTGTGTTTTTGATTCCAAAGTCTAAATCGTTAATATAAATTGTGAACAACAGTGGTCCCAGGACTGATCTTTGTGGAACACCACTGCCCACCTTCTGCCATTGTGAATAGCTACCCTTTACCCCTACTCTCTGCTTTCTGCTGAAGCCAGCTAGCTATCCATTCTACAACTTGTCCCTTGACTCCACATTCTCTGACCTGGTTCATCAATCTATTATGGGGGACCTTATCGAAGGCCTTTTGAAAATCTGGATAAATTACATCTACTGCATTACCATTGACTACTCTCTCTGTTACCTCGTCAAAAATTCAATGAGGTTGGTCAAGCAAGACTTTCCCTTTTCAAATCCATGCTGACTATTCGTTATTAGATAGGGAGGAATAAGGTCATGGAGGGAATTGAAAACAAGGTTAAGAATTTTACAATCTAGGCCTTGCTCAACCAGAAGCCAATGTAGGTCAGTGATCACAGGGGCTGTGATGTATGTAGCACTCAAATCACTGACTCCACACAGTCTGGTGTTGTAGTAACTGTTGTGACCTTGGTCCTTTATTGTGTAACTCCAGAGTGCCCCTCAGGTATGGTGGGCAGCCTTTTATACTCTGTCTCGTAGGTACTTTCGGGTCTCCCACCACAGTGCCCCTTGTGGCGCACCAGTGTAACGATACATTTAATGTACATGGACAATACAGAACATCTCACTCCCACCCCCCCGCCGAGTTCCAAAAGCAAATTGCCGGTAATCTCGGCCTTGTTTGTCCTGGTTGGTTTGTGAGTGTGAGTCCATGACCATCCACTTCTCTCTTCCCCCCCATGTAGAGATTATGCTTGCGATCCGGTGCAAGCATGTGGTGTTTGCAGTCCTTACATGGGTGATTCAAGTACACAAACATAATCTCCAGTAGAAAGCAGGTACACATAGACAGTACATTTGTATGATACGTATAGATGCGTTGAAGAGTCATATCAAAAGGTTGCAGGTACACTGAACAGTTATTAAATCCCAGCTCCACTGGGTGAGGTATGGTGGCGGCATACTGTCCCTTTTTGCCCGAGGTAATGGGCTGCGCTGAGACAGGATATGGCAACTAGTGCGTTGCCTCTGTTCTCAGAAAATAGTTGCTTTTGCGGCTTGTCTGCAGCCGCTGAACAATTGCATAAATCACATAAAATCAGAAATCGCATTAATCCATTAGTCATGTTAGTCACAGATCCATTAACCCTTTTAACTGTGCATTGTAACATTATCTCTTTTCACCAATCATATCAATCATTTTAATCACAGTAATCATTTTAGCATCAAAATATTAACTCTTGTCATAAATCACATCATCATACAAATCACAGTAATCATTTTGACTCACTCTTACCCTTACAAAAGTCTCTGTGGGGACCGCCAACGGTGTAAGGCCCCTTTAAGACTCACGGGTACATTTCCCTTCTAAGACGCCATTTTGTTTTTCCCACGAGGTTTCTACTGGGCGCCGCCATTTTAGGTGCTCTGCTGGTGCCTGCCTGCTTCTCTCTGCAGAACTCTGCTGCCACGAGGCTCGCCGCTATCTTGAACTCGCTGTGCTGCTGCCTGCTTGAGAGAGAGAGAGAGAGAGAGAGTTGCCACACTCTGAACGCACCTGGGAGCCGCAACGCACCGGCCCCCGCACCGCTGCATCCTCCGGAGCAGCCCATGCAGCTGACCTTTTTGCCCGGGAGCCGCCACACATACACACGTCCTCCGGAGCCGACCTCCTCACTGCCGCAGCCGATCCTGGATGAGCCCCGCTCCTCGGAGCACTGGCCCTCACGACGTCGCCGAGAGAGTCCCGCTCCTGAAACTGCCGATTCACCGCTCCTCCCGCTGCAAGCCCCGCGAACGGCCACCTCTGCCTGCGGGCCGATGGTGCCTGTTGGAGCAGCCCGTCGAAGCCCTTCTCTCTTCTCCAGCTCGGTCGGCGCTGCTGCTGGTTCCAGCGCCTCTTTCTCACTCTCAGACTTTGCAGGGGAGAGTCGACAGCCGCCGCTGCTCTGCCCAACCCCACACAAACTTCCTGCGTTGCCATCCGATCCAAAGGTCTGCTCTGCCTGTGAACACGGGGGACAGCGGTCTGTGGAGGAATGAAGTCTTCCCAGCTCCCACGGACCTTCCCCATCCACCTCCTGCCGAGTAGCGTCGGCCCATCGCCTGCAATGATCCACAAAGGTAAGCCGTGTATCTCACCACCGTTAGATACCTGCACATCCGCTCTGCCAAGAACAGGTATCAGTTTGTTGGTGTAGGTACGCAGCTTCGCCGTGACCGGGACCGGCTTGGGTCGTGCAGCTGGGTTGATCCACAGTTTATCAAAAGTTTCCTGACTCATCAGCGACTGACCCGACCCCGTGTCCACTTCCATACTCACTGGGACTCCATTAATCTTGACTTCCAAAACCACTGGGGCCGAATGGTCGGTACAAGTATACAGTCCAAACGCATCATCTTCTTCTACCTGGGGCTGGGATGCCTGTCGAGCCAAACCGCAATGCTCCTCGCTGGATAGCAGATCATCTACCATCTCCTCAGCCACATGGTGAGTCGTGTTTCTTTTGCACATACGCTGAAGGTGGCCTTTCGTGTGGCAGGTATTGCACGTATACTCCACAAACCAGCACCGGTGAGCCCCATGGCTTCCTCCGCAGCGCCAGCATGGTGCTACTCGATTAGCCCCCCTCGGCGGACTCCGAGTTCCAGGACCCTGAGGTCCATGCTCTCTGGCCTGGACAGAGCCACGTTCTGCAGTTTTGTCTGTGACGGGCACTATCCTGTGAATAGTACCTGCCGGGTTCGTGACCGTGTGGATCATCTGCTTGGTGCTGCAAGTTGAGGTCATAAATGCCCGGCTGATGTTGATGGCTTGCTGCAGGCTGACTGTAGATTCAGTAGATAGCAACTTGTGAAGGAGACCCTCATGGCCAATCCCCATAACAAAGACGTCTCGCAACGCCTCGTCAAGGTGTTTGCCAAAATCGCACGGCGCTGCAAGTCTCCTGATGTCCCCAGCATATTTTGTGACATCCTGACCCTCAGGTCTGCAGTGGTGGTAGAATTTGTGCCTGGCCGTGAGGATGCTCTCCTTCGGTTTCAGTTGGTTACGAACGAATTCAATCAGCTGCTCATATGATTTGTCCTTGGCGCTTGCGGGTGCCAGCAAATCCCTGACGAGATGGTAAACCTTATCACCACAACTGGACAGTAATATCACCTTACGCTTCTCTATCAGTGCTTTCAGGTTCCCTGACAGGTCGTTTGCTATAAAATAGTACTCAAGCCTTTCTGTAAAGGCATCCCAGTCATTACCCTCTGTGAAATCCTTTAGCGTGCTGAAAGTAGCCATGGTTGTGTGAAGAGCTCGTCCGTGTCCTCGTCGCCAAGTTGTGATGTGTGTAGCACTCAATTCACTGACTCCACACAGTCTGATGTTGTAGTAACTGCTGTGACCTTGGTCCTTTATTGTGTAACTCCAGAGTGCCCCTCAGGTGTGGTGGGCAGCCTTTTATACTCTGTCTTGCAGGTACTTTTGGGTCCCCCACCACATTGCCCCTTGTGGCGCACCATTGTAACTATAAATTTAATGTACATGGACAATACATAACAGGGGTGATGGGTGAACGGGACTTGGTGCGAGTTACGACATGGGCAGCAGAGTTTTGGATGACCTCAATTTTATGGAGAATGAAAGATGGGAGTTCAGCCAACTCTAGACTGAATAGTCAAGTCTAGAGATAACAAATGCATGAATAAAGGTTTCAGCAGCAGATGAGCTGAGGCAGGTTCGGAGTCAAGCAATGTTACAGCGGTGGAAGTAGGCATTCTTAGTAATGGCGCGGATATATGGTCAGAAGCTCATCTCGCAGTCACCTATGACACCAAGGTTATGAGCAGTCTGGTTTCGCCTCAGGCAATTGCTAGGGAGAGGGATGGAGTCAGTGGCTAGGGAATGGATTTGTGGCGGAGACCGGAGACAATGGTTTTGGTCTTCCCAATATTTAATTGGAAGAAATTTCTGCTCATTCAGGGTCAAAAAAGCAGTATGACAAATCAGAGATGGTGGAGGGGTCGAGAGAGGTGGTGATGAGGTAGAGCTGGGTGTTGTCAGCATTCGTGTGAAACCAGGAGTGTTTTTGGATGATGTCACTAAGGAGCAGCGTGTAGATGAGAAATAGGAGGCCTCCTCTGTCATCTGTCATCTGTCTCATTACTGTTTATGGGATTTTGCTGTGTACAAAATGGCTGACTTTTTTGCCGACAAAACAATATATAGTACAGGTGCAGTGTCTCAGGTCTGGACTGAGGCCGTTCCAAATTTTGCGATTTGCCGGATTTTGGAACGTCCTTCTGATGTCACGAATCCGGAAACACCCGAGCCCAGGTTCGGGTATTTCCGGATTTCGGAACGTCGGGGGGGGGGGGGGGTGGGGTGGGGGTGGTTCTCGTCGATGAGCTGTTCGAGTGTTCGGGTGGGGCCTCGCCGCCGTGGAAGTGTTCGGGTGGGGCCTCGCCGCCGTGGAAGTGTTCGGGTGGGGCCTCGCCGCCGTGGAGTTGTTCGGGTGGGGCCTCGCCGCTGTGGAGTTGTTCGGGTGGGGCCTCGCCGCCGTGGAAGTGTTCGGGTGGGGCCTCGCCGCTGTGGAGTTGTTCGGGTGGGGCCTCGCCGCCGTGGAAGTGTTCGGGTGGGGCCTCGCCGCTGTGGAGTTGTTCGGGTGGGGCCTCGCCGCTGTGGAAGTGTTCGGGTGGGGCCTCGCCGCTGTGGAAGTGTTCGGGTGGGGCCTCGCCGCCGTGGAAGTGTTCGGGTGGGGCCTCGCCGCTGTGGAGTTGTTCGGGTGGGGCCTCGCCGCCGTGGAGTTGTTCGGGTGGGGCCTCACCGCCGTGGAAGTGTTCGGGTGGGGCCTCGCCGCTGTGGAGTTGTTCGGGTGGGGCCTCGCCGCTGTGGAGTTGTTCGGGTGGGGCCTCGCCGCTGTGGAGTTGTTCGGGTGGGGCCTCGCCGCTGTGGAAGTGTTCGGGTGGGGCCTCGCCGCCGTGGAAGTGTTCGGGTGGGGCCTCGCCGCTGTGGAGTTGTTCGGGTGGGGCCTCACCGCCGTGGAAGTGTTCGGGTGGGGCCTCGCCGCCGTGGAGTTGTTCGGGTGGGGCCTCGCCGCCATGGAAGTGTTCGGGTGGGGCCTCGCCGCCGTGGAGTTGTTCGGGTGGGGCCTCGCCGCCGTGGAAGTGTTCGGGTGGGGCCTCGCCGCTGTGGAGTTGTTCGTGCGGGCCCCGCCGCCGAGGACCTGATCAGGCGGGGTCCTGCGCTGTGGAGGAGTTCCTTGTCGGGCCCGAGGTAGGTGGGGTCTGGCAGCCGAGTTAAAGGGGAGGAAGGGGGACGGGGCGAGATCGGGCCGGGGCGAGGTCGGGCCGCGCGAAGTCGTGGCGAAGTCGGGGCGTGCGAAATCGGGCCAAGGTGAAGTCGGTTCGTCGAGGCGGGAGGAGTCCGGATATCGGAACATTTTCCGGTTTCCGGACAACCCCGCCATGGATCGGCCCGGTCTCCGGATTCTGGAACATTCTGGATTCCGGGACTCCGGATTTTGGAGGTCGAACTTGTACTGAAGTAATTCATTGGCTGTTAAGTGCTTTGGGATATCCTGAAGATGTAAATACTGCTATATAAATGCAGATTCATTTTTTGGGCGGATGATTTTCCAGCTCCCCTGGCAACCATCCAAAACAGTTTTTAGGCTCCTTACATCTGTAAATGAGGGGCTTAATGCCTGTTTTAGGACCCCTCGCCTAAATCGGACACACTGAGTGGAATAGATGCTTCTGTGAAACACCTGGGGATTTGTTTTACATGAGGGGCATTATATAAACATAAGTTGTTGCTGTTGTCATTACCCTGGTCATCACTGTCATCCCGCTGTTAATAGAACTCATTCCAACTTCTGCACTCTGTACCTGGGAGTTCCTGTTCTCATGAGAATGCCTGCCTTAATTATGGCTGGCATCAGTTTCATGAGCAGTCGGACTTGAGGAGTGGCGTGGGTTCTGACTGTCAGCATGAAATGCTAAAAGTTGGCATGTATGAACGACGACATTCATCAGCTCCCCAGCAGCCCAGCTGCATTCAGATGAGTAAGTGGGATTTGAACATTCCTGATTTTCTTTTTTTTTGTTTTCAGCACTTGCTTTTTGTCTTTTTATTTTCATGTTTTTTTTTTCCTTCTACAGTTTTTAACTTCCCTATTTGGATCTATACTTTGACCTTCAACTTCCAATGGTTCTGTTTAATTGAATTTGCATCATCTCGAATATCTTCTTTGTTTGGTGCTCCAATCTCCGTCCTACCCCTATGAGCTCCCAATTTCATCCTTCATTTTGATCCTCGTGGTTTTAAAATCGCCATCCTGACATTTATTATATTAATTATCTCTGACCTCTATGTGACCCACAACACCAAGCATATTGTGCCGAATTGTACTATGGTGTTTCCCTGCCTCTAGATTTTCCACCTCCCCAGGCACACAGCTAAGAATAGTGGCCTCTTCCCTAGTCTTTATCATTCCTCCCTTTCTTTCAGCTGACTTCTTTCAAATGTTGCTGTTTGCTGGAACAAACACTTGTGCAATGCAAGAGAAAGATTGAAGCTTTGAAAAGCAGCTCCTATTTTCTCACTACTAATAGTTTTCATTAAGTGTTACTGCTGGATACAAATAAACATGGGAGAGTTTAACTACTTTCTCGATTATTGTCACAGGCGTTGCGCACGGTCTCCCGCCACAACTCTAGCTGCTGCTACATCCCCCATGGGATTTCAAAGCCATAGTCAATCTGTTAACAAATTATTGCACCAGCAGCAAAATTTGATTTATTTCTAATTTAGTTATACCTGTATTCCATGAACTGCTTGCAGCGGAAATGTTAGGATTTTTATAAATCGTGGCATAGAGTACGAGAGTAAAGAAGTGATGATGAATTTATATAAAACATTGGTTAGGCAGTTTTGGGGGCCTCGTTATCGGAAGGACAATAAAGACATATAGGCCGCAGATTCGGCAGTGTACATGTCAGCGATGGGAACTATCATTATAATGAGACCTTCACTGGAGCAGAGAAGGCTAATATGAGATTTAATAGAAGTTTTTTAAAAAGTGAAGATTTTGATAAAATTAATAGGGAAAGATTATTTTCTTTGGTTGATGAGTCAATGATGAGAAATCAGTTATTACTGAGAGTGAGGAGGGATATTAGGAGGAAAGTGTTTATGCAGGTGTTTGTCAGAATGAGAATGCTTTGCCACAGGGAGAGATTGTGACAGAGACCATTGCATCTTTTAAGGGAAAACAGGATAAATATGTGAAGCAGAGGAAGATTCAGTGATATGGAGAGAACAGGGAAGTGGGATTAGTTCTGGATTGCTTTAGCAAAGAGTCGGCAGACATGATGGGGGGAATTCTTACCTTAGAGTTGGGTGTAGGTGCATGCAGGCCACATAGCAGGTCGCCATCATGAAGTTCTCAACATCATGTTCTGCACTGTGCGTTTAACTGAATTGGATCAATTGAATGAGTCATGCGGGTTTCCTAGCCCAATTACCTGGAGTGGGTCTGATGATATCACCAATGACCTGTTTTCAGCTCAGATATTTAAAGGAGCCTTGCACAGATCACAATTGAAGGGTGTTGGAGGAGGCTCACAGGTGGTTATTCTAATCTAGCGAAGACTTTTGTGAGGGTGCAAGGAAGGATGGAAGGTTCTCGGATGCCTCCCTGGTCCAGGGAGTCGGAGCACGCAGGGAGGTCCTATTCCCTGGCAGCGGCAGGAAAAGAGCAGCTGGAGAAACCAAGAGGGCATGGCTGGGGATCGCCCAAGAAGTGAGCAGTAGGGGTATAGTGAGCCGCTCATGAATATAGTGCCGCAAGAGATTTACTGATCTCATGAGGTCAGGAAATGTGAGTGCAGTGCCACACTCAACTACATCCTGATGTGTGTGTCACGCCGACACCATCACTCTGCCTTCCCAAGCCTACTCCTGCACATCCACTCCTCACACCAACCTACCTTGCAGGTGCATCCATTGCTCACTGTCAATGCACTGACTCTCATCCCCATCTGACTATCCACCACTGACACTCATCCTCATCCTTATGCAATCATAGAAAGTAATGCCACAGAAGGAGGCAATTTGGCAATGTCTTGCCACTCCCTCATAGTCACCCTCTACAGATGTAACCCATCCATCCCTTACACTCATGCCATCACTCTCACTCAAAGGTGTCTTCTTTCCATTCTTGCAGGAGGAGAGAGCGCAGAACAGGAGAGAAAGAGAAAGAACCCTCCGATATACTAATTGATGTCGGCAAAGGAGGATTCACTCAAAATAAGTGGTGTCAGAACTATTGGTGGTGGGAGACGGAGAGAGGGGGACCTCCCAGCAACCTAGTGACAGAATTGAATATCCCAAGACATAAAACAGTCACTTATGGTGACTGATGTCAGCAGCAAGTGAAATATCATCATGTGCATAATGATAATGTTAAACATTCCTATCATCAGAGTCCTAATTCATGTCTTTACTCTCTCACAGGTCCATCAGGTGCCCCCCTCCTCCCGACTGTTCGGCCAGAGGATAAAGATGACTCCTCAGAGGAAGCTGCAGTTTCTAAGGGTGCACCTTCACCAGACCCATGCGCACCCAACACCAGCACAGAAAAGTGCACATCGGCAAGACACAGAATAGTGTTGTCACCTGATGTCTCACAGATCACAAGTGAGCGAGAGCAAACGATGGAGACAGGGATAGCAATGGAGAGTCCTCGCCGGAGGGCGCAGGATACTCCAAGCAATGCAGATGTTGGACCTCGGTGTGGCCATCAACAATGACATTGATCTTGGAGGAGCAGCAACAAATGCGGGAGGCTGTGGCAGCTTTTCCAGGTGCAATTGTATAGAGGATGGAGGAGTCCATCTCCAACATGAGCAGCACCATCTCGCAGGCCATTGAGAAAGAGGTTCATCTTGGAGGAGCGGTCCCTGGCAGCTTTTGCAGCCATGATGTGTGCGATTGTACAGAGAATGCAGGAGTCCATCTCCAACATCAGCACCACCATCTCGCAGGTGATGGCGACAATGTGCTCCATGGAAAGGATGGCCATAGAGCAGCTAATGTGCCAGTCGTCTGAGAATATGCTTGCTGTGAACAACAGATTGCAGACACTTATTAACCTCATCTCAAGGAGGAATACCAACGTAGACTTGGGAATCCATCGCCCCACTGACGTGCAACAAGTTGCTCTCCATTTCCTTGCTAGCAGGGAAGTGTGGGTGGCCCATGAGAGGGCTGGCGATGAGAGGGGACATGGAAGTGGGGGCTCTGCTCAAGGTGCTCCCACTTCTCCCCCATTGCCCCCCCCTCAGTCAGAGCTCCACATGCTGCCTCAGATCGCGATGGCCTAGTCTGCCCCTGCACAGTTGCAGGAGAAGCAGTCTTTGGTGGGGCCTTCATAGCCTCCACAACCCAGAGGACGTCTGCCAAAAGTGTCTAAGGAGTCACAGCTGGGAAGTGAGCAGCCTGCCTCTACTTCTGCTGAAGCCACGGGGGGAGGGGTGGGGCGGGGGGGAACCTCGTAGAAGCAGTTGGAAAAGAAAAATGACACAATCATAGATGCACGTGGATGTGTACAAAGGTGTTTGCCAAAATGTTAGTGTTTCAGTTCTATTTATGACGCACGTAAATTTATTTCTTCGCACCACTTTCCCGCCTTGTCCATTTTTGCCTGGTACCTGGGAAGTGGCCTTTTCACTTGGAGTGAATGATGAGACACTATTGAACCTCGAGCAATGGGTGTGTGTGTGTGTGTGTGACAGGAATGGTTTGGTCATTTTAGGACTGCTTTCCGGTGTTGGTGGGGGAGGCAGAAATTGGTACAGCATCGAGGAGCCAGATGGTTGCACTGGTGCAACTTAACTAAATCGGGCCAGTGTGAGGTCATCTTGCTGTTGGTGCCATCTTCACCTCAGGTTTCTCCTGCTCCTCCTAAGAAGCTGTTCACTCAGTGCCTTGTTCCTGCTGCAGCTCCAATACTCACTGCTGCGCTACCTTGTGCAACATACGGCTTACAATGATGATTCTGGAGACCCTGGCTGCTGTGTACTGAAGGGCTCCTCCAGATGTGTCACGGCATCTTAAGCGCATCTTTGGCATTCTAATTGATTTCTCTATGACACATCTGGTCATCATGTGGCTTTGATTATAGTGCTCCTCGGCTTCATTGTTCGGCCTGCTCAATGGTGACCTCAGTCACGTCTTCAGTGGATAGTCCTTGTCTCCGATCAGCCAGCCGTTAAGTCTGGTCGGAGGTGCAAAGAGCTGAGGGAGGTCAGACTGGCGCAGGATGAAAGAGTCATGACAACTCCCTGGGAATCTGGCACACATATGCATGAGGAATTTTTTGTGGTTGCAGATGAACTGCTAATTGAGGGAGTGGAAGCCCTTCTGGTTCACAAACATTCCTGGGTGATCTGGGGGTGCCTTGATGGCCAAATGTGTGCAGTCAATGATGCCCGACACCTGCAGGAAGCGAGCCAGAGCCACAAAGCCAAGCACCCGCTCAATCACATTGGCTTCATGAATGGCAAAGTGTGCATAAGTGGCTGACTTGTGAAACATGGCATCGGACACCTGGGTGATGCATCTGTGGGCAGCTGACTGCGAGATCTTGCAAATGTCATCTGAAAATTCCTGGAAGAAGACTGAGCCGAAGAAGTTGAAGGCGATTGCGACTTTGACAGCCACTTGTAAGGCGAGTCCACTAGGACCTCTGGGCAGCAGGTCGTGTTCCAGCAGGCTACAAATGTCTGCCACAAACTGACATGATAGCCTTAGCCGCCTGAAGCATTGCTGCTCTGTCATGTCCAGGAAGCTCATGCTGTGCCTGTATACCCTGTGTTGGGGGTATCGCCTCTGGCGCAGTGCTTCTCCTTCTCCTCTTCTTCGGCAGTCCCTCGGAGTCGAGGATGACTTACTCCCACACTAATATGCGTTCTCAGATGAATGATAAGTCCAGTGCGGGATCTACAGACTCTGTCACAGGTGGGACAGAAAGTGGTTGAATGCACAGGTGGTGAGGTGCTTGGGTTGTGATGCGCTCCTTCCGCTGTTTACGCTTGGCTTCCACGTACTCGCGGAGAAGAGACTCGAGCGTCCGGCGCCTTCCCGGCTGCTTCTCCTCCACTTTGAGCGGTCTTGGGCCAGAGATTCCCAGGTGTCGGTGGCGATATTGCACTTTTTCAAGGAGGCTTTGAGGGTGTCCTTGAAGCATTTCCTCTGCTCACCTGGGACTCATTTGCCGTGTCGGAGCTCTGAGTAGAGTGCTTGTTTTGAAAGTTTAGTATCAGGCATGCGGGCGATGTGGTCCGTCCATCGGAGCTGATCGAATGTGGTCAATGCTTCGATGCTGGGGATGTTGGCCTGTGCGCGAACACTGACGTTGGAGCACCTATCCTGCCAATGGATTTGCAGGGTGTTGCGGAGGTGTTACTTCTCCAGTGCTTTGAGGTGCCTTTTGTACATAGTCCCTGTCTCTGAAGCATATAGGAGGGCTGGTAACACTACTGCTCTATAGACCATGAGCTTGGTGCCGGGTTTGAGATCCTGGTCTTCAAACACTCTTTTCCTTAGGCGACTGATGGCTGCACTGGCACACTGAAGACTGTGTTGGACATCGTCATCGATGTCTACCCTTGTTGACAGTAGGCTCCCGAGGTATGGAAAATGGTCCAGGTTGTCCAAGGCCTCATCGTGGATCTTGATAATCGGGAGGCAGTACTGTTTGGCGGGGGCAGGTTGGTAGAGAACCTTTGTCTTACGGATGTTTAATGTAAGACCCATACTCTCGTACGCTTTGGTGAACGTGTTGATGATGGTTTGGAGTTCGACCTCCGATGCAAGTGTCATCTGCATACTGTAATTCAATGACAGAGGATGGGACGGCGTTGGATCTGGACTGGAGGCAACGGAGGTTGAACAATTTCCTGTTTGTTCTGTAGATTAGCTCCACTCCAGCGGGGAGCTTATTGAGGGTGAGATGGAGCATTGCAGCGAGGAAGATTGTGAAGAGTGTTGGTGCGATGACACAGCCTTGCTTGACCCCGGTCCGCACGTATTTTGGGTCTGTGGTGGATCCGTTGGTCAGGATCACGGCTTGCATGTCATCGTGAAGCAGGCGGAGGATGGTGATGAACTTTTGAGGCAGCCAAATTTGAGGAGGACACTTCATAATCCCTCACGGTTGACAGTGTCGAAGGCCTTTGTGAGGTCAAATAAGGCCATGTACAGAGGTTGATGCTGCTCCCTGCATTTCTCTTGAATTTGACGTGCAGTGAAGGTCATGTCCATTGTGCCCCTCAATGGGTGGAATTCACATTGCAACTCTGGGAGGAGGTCTTCAGCCACTGGGAGAAGGCGATTGACAAGGATTCTTGCAATGACTTTCTCTGTGGCAGACAGCAGGAAAACTCCTCTGTAATTACTGGAGTCGGACTTGTCACCTTTCTTGAAGATGGTCATGATTACGGCGTCTCTGAGATCCTCTGGCATGCTCTCCTCCTTCCAAATAAGAGAAATTAGTTCATGGATTCGTGCCAATAGTACTTCTCCACCATGCTTTAGTGCTTTGGCGGGGATACCATCTGCTCTTGAGTCCTTGTTGTTCTTCAATTGTCAGATGACCATTTCAACCTCATGCCGGGTTGGGTTGTGCTGAGGTGGTGGCGGGTAGTATGCTGTGGGATGGAGTCGAGACACTCACATCGAAGACAGAGTCTTGGTTAAGGAAATCTTCGAGATGCTCCTTCCAGCGGGCACTAACTGCCTCTCTGTCCTTGATGAGTACCTTTCCATTCTTGGCCCTCAGTGGGGTAGCATCTTGGGTGCTTGGGCAGTAGGTGGTCTTGACTGCACTAAAGAATCCACACATGTGGTGGTTGTCAGCTAGTTGCTGGATCTCCTGCGCTTTTTCCATCCACCATCTGTTCTTTAGGTCGCGAGTTTTATGTTGGACCTCGGCCTTCAGACGTCTATAAAGCTGTTTTCTTGCTCTCGAGTTGTGTTGCTGTTTCCAGTTTAAGAATGCCTTGCTCTTGCAGCTTATTAGCTCCTGGATCTCCTGGTCATTCTCGTCGAACCAGTCTTGATGTTTTCTGGTGGAGTGACCAAGCGTCTCATCACGGGTGCTAATTATGGAGGCCTTGAGGGAAGACTAGGCACTGTGGACATTCTGCGTCTCCAGTTCACTGGAAGTCATCAGGTTGATTGTGAGGCGCTGGCTGAATAGGGCTTTCTTAGCAAGGTCTTTGAGTGCTCCCGCATTGATTTTCCTGCAGCAACGTTTCTGTTGCCGCCACTGTTTTGGGGCTACATTGATGGAAATGACCAAGCGGATTAGGCGGTAGTCAGTCCAACAATCGTCAGCTCCTGTCATGGCGCGGGTGATGTGGACGTCCTTGTGGTCCCTCGCTCGGACAATGATGTAGTCTAGCAGATGCCAGTGCTTGGAGCGTGGGTGTTGCCATGAGGCCATGTATTTGTCTCTCTGATGAAACAAGGTGTTGGTTATGACAAGGCCATGTTCTAAACATTTCATCAGGAGGAGGGTACCATTGGAGTTGGTTTTCCCTACTCCCTCTCTACCCATCACACCTCCCCAGAGTCTGTGTCTCCGGCACAGTGCAGCTCTGTGCTCACCCCCTCTCTCCTGTGGAGCATCAGGTCGGTGAGGAGAAGGCTACTAGTATTGTGGCTGCTGCTGCTGTTGTGTCTGGTGTTGTTGGTGCTGGGGCTCAACTTGGTCTATTTCTGAGGTCCAAGGTGAGACAGCATAAGCAGCACCCATGCTTATCTCATAGATGCCTGGTAAAGTGGAGATCACTGTACTGAGAGTGACGAGCAATGTAGTGAGAGTGACTTCCTGGTTGCAGAAATCACTTGCAAACTCCTGAAAGCAAAATCTCTGCACAAAATGGTGTCATCAAGAGCCTTTCCCTGATGCAAGGAAGCAGGTGCAAATTATGAGTATTTGTGTGCTTTTTCTAGCTGTCTCTTAATGAACTCGCACAATGGCTACTGTGCTCCTGCTTTGCCTTCACAGGCGAGCTTTCCAAGGTCCGTGAATCCCGTACGCAAACAGTTAAAGCTGAAACCTCACATTAAAAAGGCTCTAAACGAACAGTTAACTACCTCAACAAGGTCGCCACCTCTCCTGAGCAAGTCTGTGGCATGTTTTGAAATGTGCCCAAGTTAAAGGCGGAAGTCGGCGGGATGACACTATGTTCCCGCCGTGCTGTCAATTTCAATGCTTTTAACTGCTGACCCATTCCCAAACCCGCACACTTTGCAATGTGAAAATTCCAGCTGATGGACTGAATGCCCTCCTTGTGTGCTGTAAACTTCTATGGTTTAATGAGCATTTATTCCCATTCACATGAAAGATCAAATTAGGTCAGGCCTATTAACTAAAACTGAATTCAATATACTAGCTCCCATTTTTATGGCACCTTGTCCATGTAGTAGCATATACTTCATTACAGCACATTCCCTGTGCTTTGTTGTACAACGACAACAACAAGGGAGAAAAACCACTGAAGGATTTGAATCGAGCTGTTGGAATAGGCCTGAGTTAAATCTACAGACCTGTTAGTCTTGCTTCAATACAACGTGTAAAAAGAATCAATGATGAGGAGTAGAGTTGAGGTTTTCTGTACAACAGTAGACAGATTGAGCAGGTACTCAGAACAGGATGATACTACCTGACCAACCACTTTTGTTGAGGATGTGACAGTCCAACTCGACTGTGGAAAACCTCGCCATGTGATGTGCCCAGACTTTAAAAAAAAAGCATTTGACAAAGTTCTGCACAAAACGATACCAGTTAAATTCAATGTTGGAGGCACTGAGGCTTGAGCACATAATTTAGGCTGATACTTGAATACTGAGAGAGCGCTCCATTGTCAGAGTGCCAACTTTTGAAAGACATGTACAACCAAGGCCCCACGGTTCGGATGGATGTAACAGGTCCAATGAATGATACCAGGACTTATAAGGATTAAATTATGAGGACAGAGTGCATAAACTTGGATTGTATTCCCTTGCGTTTAGAAGCTTGTGGGGTGATCTAACCAAGTTGTTAAAATGATAAAGGTGTTTGATCGGGTAGATAAAAATAAATTATTTCCTCTGGTGGGGGAAAACAGAACAAGGGGGCATAATCTTATGCCAGAATTGGAGGACTGCAGATATCTTGGAAGGTTATAGGGCTGGAGGAGATTGAGGAGATAGGGAGGGTCGAGGCCATGGAGGGTTTTGAAAACAACGATGAGAATTAAAAAATATAGGTGTTTCTTAACCGGGAGACAATGTAGGGCAGCGAGCACAGGGGTGTTGGGTGAACGGGACTTGGTGCGAGTTAGGACATGGGGAGCCGAGTATTGAATCACCTCTAGTTTACGGAGGGTGGCAAATGGGAGGCCACTTGGAATATGTTGGAATAGTCGAGTCTAGAGGTAACAAAGGCAGGGATGAGGCTTTCAGCAGCAGATGAGCTGAAACAGGTTGTAGTGATGGTACAGATATGTGGTCAGAAGCTCATCTCAGGTCAAATATGACAGCAAGGTTACAAATAGCCTGGTTCAACCTCAGACAGTTTCCAGGGAGAGGGATGGTGTCGGGAGCAGAATTTTGTTACTCTCTCCCCCCAATAGGCTATGGATGCTGAGTCAATTATAATTTTCAAGACTGAGATTAATAGACTTTTGTTGTCAAGGGATATGGAGTCAATAGACAGATCAGCCATTATCTAACTGAATGGCGAACAGGCTCAAGGGGCCGTATGGTCTACTGCTGTTCCTATGTTCATAATATTTGTCTCTCAACCAACACTACCAAAAAGTGCTGATCTAGAAACATAGAAACATAGAAAATAGGTGCAGGAGTAGGTCATTCGGCCCTTCGAGCCTGCACCGCCATTCAATGAGTTCATGGCTGAACATGCAACCTCAGTACCCCATTCCTGCTTTCTCGCCATACCCCTTGATCCCCCTAGTAGTAAGGACCTCATCTAACTCCTTTTTGAATATATTTAGTGAATTGGCCTCAACAACTTTCTGTGGTAGAGAATTCCACAGGTTCACGACTCTCTGGGTGAAGAAGTTTCTCCTCATCTCAGTCCTAAATGGCTTACCCCTTATCCTTAGACTGTGACCCCTGGTTCTGGACTTCCCCAACATTGGGAACATTCTTCCTGCATCTAACCTGTCTAAACCCGTCAGAATTTTAAACATTTCTATGAGATCCCCTCTCATTCTTCTGAACTCCAGTGAATACAAGCCCAGTTGATCCAGTCTTTCTTGATATGTCAGTCCCGCCATCCCGGGAATCAGTCTGGTGAACCTTCGCTGCACTCCCTCAATAGCAAGAATGTCCTTCCTCAAGTTAGGAGACCAAAACTGTACCCAATACTTCAGGTGTGGCCTCACCAAGGCCCTGTACAACTGTAGCAATACCTCCCTGCCCTGTACTCAAACCCCCTCGCTATGAAGGCCAACATGCCATTTGCTTTCTTAACCGTCTGCTGTACCTGCATGCCAACCTTCAATGACTGATGTACCATGATACCCAGGTCTCGTTGCATATCCCTTTTTCCTAATCTGTCACCATTCAGATAATAGTCTGTCTCTCTGTTTTTACCACCAAAGTGGATAACCTCACATTTATCCACATTATACTTCATCTGCCATGCATTTTCCCACTCATCTAACCTATCCAAGTCACTCTGCAGCCTCATAGCGTCCTCCTCGCAGCTCACACTGCCACCCAACTTAGTGTCATCCGCAAATTTGGAGATACTACATTTAATCCCCTCGTCCAAATCATTAATGCACAATGTAAACAGCTGGGGCCCCAGCACAGAACCTTGCGGTACCCCACTAGTCACTGCCTGCAATTCTGAAAAGTCCCCATTTACTTCTACTCTTTGCTTCCTGTCTGACAACCAGATCTCAATCCATGTCAGCACACTACCCCCAATCCCATGTGCTTTAACTTTGCACATTAATCTCTTGTGTGGGACCTTGTCGAAAGCCTTCTGAAAGTCCAAATATACCACGTCAACTGGTTCCCCCTTGTCCACTCTACTGGAAACATCCTCAAAAAATTCCAGAAGATTTGTCAAGCATGATTTCCCTTTCACAAATCCATGCTGACTTGGACCTATCATGTCACCTCTTTCCAAATGTGCTGCTATGACTTCCTTAATAATTGATTCCATCATTTTCCCCACTACTGATGTCAGGCTGACCGGTGTATAATTCCCTGTTTTCTCTCTCCCTCCTTTTTTAAAAAGTGGGGTTACATTGGCTACCCTCCACTCGATAGGAACTGATCCAGAGTCTATGGAATGATGGAAAATGACTGTCAATGCATCCGCTATTTCCAAGGCCACCTCCTTAAGTACTCTGGGATGCAGTCCATCAGGCCCTGGGGATTTATCGGCCTTCAATCCCATCAATTCCCCCAACACAATTTCCCGACTAATAAGGATTTCCCTCAGTTCCTCCTTCTTACTAGACCCTCTGACCCCTTTTATATCCGGAAGGTTGTTTGTGTCCTCCTTAGTGAATACCGAACCAAAGTATTTGTTCAATTGGTCTGCCATTTCTTTGTTCCCCATTATGACTTCCCCTGATTCTGACTGCAGGGGACCTATGTTTGTCTTTACTAACCTTTTTCTCTTTACATATCTATAGAAACTTTTGCAGTCCGTCTTAATGTTCCCTGCAAGCTTCCTCTCGTACTCTATTTTCCCTGCCCTAATCAAACCCTTTGTCCTCCTCTGCTGAGTTCTAAATTTCTCCCAGTCCCCAGGTTCACTGCTATTTCTGGCCAATTTGTATGCCACTTCCTTGGCTTTAATACTATCCCTGATTTCCCTTGATAGCCACGGTTAAGCCATTTTCCCTTTTTTATTTTTATGCCAGACAGGGATATGCAATTGTTGTAGTTCATCCATGCGGTCTCTAAATGTCTGCCATTGCCCATCCACTGTCAACCCCTTAAGTATCATTCGCCAATCTATCCTAGCCAATTCACGCCTCATACCTTCAAAGTTACCCTTCTTTAAGTTCTGGACCATGGTCTCTTAGTTAACTGTTTCATTCTCCATCCTAATGTAGAATTCCACCATATTATGGTCACTCTGCCCAAAGGGGCCTCGCACAACGAGATTACTAATTAATCCTCTCTCATTACATAGCACCCAGTCTAAGATGGCCTCCCCCCTAGTTGGTTCCTCGACATATTGGTCTAGAAAACCATCCCTTATGCACTCCAGGAAATCCTCCTCCACCGTATTGCTTCCAGTTTGGTTAGCTCAATCTATATGCATATTAAAGTCACCCATGATAACTGCTGCACCTTTATTGCATGCACCCCTAATTTCCTGTTTGATGCCCTCCCCAACATCACTACTACTGTTTGGAGGTCTGTACACAACTCCCACTAACGATTTTTGCCCTTTGGTGTTCTGCAGCTCTACCCATATAGATTCCACATCATCCAAGCTAATGTCCTTCCTAACTATTGCATTAATCTCCTCTTTAACCAGCAATGCTACCCCACCTCCTTTTCCTTTCATTCTATCCTTCCTGAATGTTGACTACCCATGGATGTTGAATTCCCAGTCCTGATCATCCTGGAGCCACGTCTCCGTAATCGCAATCACATCATATCCGTTAACATCTATTTGCACAGTTAATTCATCCACCTTATTATGAATACTCCTTGCATTTAGACACAAAGCCTTCAGGCTTGTTTTTTTCACACCCTTTGTCCTTTTAGAATTATGATGTAGTGTGGCCCTTTTTGTTTTTTACCTTTGTTTACTCGGCCTTCCACTATTGCTTTTTACCTTTCTACCATCTGTTTCTGACTCCATATTACTTTGCCCTATCTCGCTGCATAGGTTCCCATCCCCCTGCCATATTAGTTTAAACATTCCCGAACTGCATTAGCAAATGTTACCCCGAGGACATCAGTTCCAGTCCTGCCCAAGTGAAGACCATCCCTTTTGTACAGGTCCCACTTCCCCCAGAACTGGTTCCAATGTCCCAGGAATTTGAATCCCTCCCTCTTGCACCACTGCTCAAGCCACATATTTATTCTAACTATCCTGCTCCCTCTACTCTGATTAGCACTTGGCACTGGTAGCAATCCAGAGATTACTATCTTTGAGGTCCTACTTTTTAATTTAACTCCTAGCTCCCTAAATTCAGCTTGTAGGACCTCTTCCCGCTTTTTACCAATTGTGGTGCATGTATCTAACTTGCTGTTTGAGGAACATTGCTGTGCTTCAATCGGCTGCTATGTTTATCTATATAACAATAATGACTGCACTTTGAAAAGTATTCATTCGTGATAAAGTATTTTGAGATGTGCTAAGCATGTGAAAGGCACTATGTAAATGTAAGTTATTTCTTTTCTTTCTAAATCTTTGGAATGGATAATAAATTAACTGTGGGATAAAAAGCATTGGTTAGCTTTTAGGAAGGTTATTTCAGGGGAGGGATGGGGGTGAGGGACAGTGAGTGAAGTTCCCCAGTGATCAATGTTGGGACTACTGTTGAATTGCATTCAGAAACTTAATGATTTCAGTCAAATTTGCAGATGATAGCAAATTCGGAAGGGTTGTAGTTTCTGAGGCTGCTTCTCCAGATACAAAATGAGTTAATATGTGTAAAGTGCACAAATAAGGACAAATGAATGGCATATGTACTCAAGAATAGTGTTTAAATACTTAAGGATGAAATTGGAAGTGGAAGGAGGCATTGCTGGCTCTAGTTCTGGGGAATGAGGTAGGTCAGTCAAGTGGAGCAAGTATCAGTAGGGAAACATTTGGGGAACAGTGATCATAGTATCATAAGATTTAGATTAGCTATGTAAAAGGACAGGGAGCAATCTAAAGTTAAAATACTTAATTGGAGGAGAGCCAATTTCAGTGGGTTGAGAACAGATCTGGCCAGGTAAATTGGAATCAAAGATTGGCAGGCAAAACTGTAATCGAACAATGGGCTACCTTTAAAGAGGAGATAGTTCGGGTACAGTCGAGGTACATTCCCACGAGGGAGATAGGTAGGGCAACCAAAGCCAGAGCTCCCTGGATAATGAAAGAAACAGAGAGTAAGATGAAGCAGGTCATATAACAGGTGTCAGGTTGAGAATACAAGTGAGAACCAGGCTGAATATAGAAAGTTCAGAGGAGAAGTGAAAAAGGAAAGAAGAGGAGAAAAGAGAGATTATGAGAATAGACAGGCAGCGAACATAAAAGGAAATCCCAAAATCTTCTGTATGCATATATATAGTAAATGGGTAATAAGAGGGGGTGGGGTGGGGCTGCTTAGGGACCAAAAGGGAGACCTACATATGGAGGCAGAGGTCATGGCTAAGGTATTACAAGAGTACTTTGCATCTGTCTTTACCAAGGAAGAGGATACTACCAAAGTCATAGTGAAAGAGGAGTTACTTGAGATACTGGATGGGATAAAAATTGATAAAGAGGCGGTACTAGAAAGGCTGGCTCTACTTAAAGTAGATAAGTCACCATGACCAGTTGGGATGCATCCTAGGATGCTGAGGGAAGTAAAGATGTAAATTGCGGAGATACTGACCATAACCTTCTAATTCTCCTTGAATCCAGGGCTGATGCCAGAGGACTAGAGAATTGCAAATGTTACACCCTTGTTCAAAAAAGGGTGTAAGGATAAACCCAGCAACTACAGGCCAGTCAGTTTAACCTCGGTGGTGGGAAAGCTTAAGAAATGATCATCTTGGACAAAATTAACAGTCACTTGGACAAGTGTGGATTAATTAAGGGACGCCAGCATAGATTTGTTAAAGGCAAATCGTGTTCAACTAACTTGATTGAATTTTTTGATGTCAGGTCAGTGGAATGGGCGGACATGTGGCAGATGAAATTTAACGCAGAAAAGTTTGGTAGGAAGAACGAGAGAGGCAATATAAACTAAAGAGTACAATTCTAAAAGGGTGCAGGAACAGAGAGACCTGGGGGTATATGTGCACAAATCATTGAAGGTGGCAGGGCAGGTTGAGGAAGCGGTTAAAAAAGCATATGGGATCCTGAGCTTTATAGAGGCATAGAGTACAAAAACAATGAAGTCATGATGAACCTTTATAAAACACTGGTTCGGCCTCAACTGGAGTATTGTGTCCAATTTTGGGCACCGCACATTAGGAAAGATTTGAAGGCTTTAGAAAGGGTGCAGAAAAGATTTACAATAGTGGTTCCAGGAATGAGGGACTTCAGTTACGTGGATAGATTGGAGAAGCTGGGGTTGTTCTCCTTAGAGCAGAGATGATTGAGAGGAGATTTGATAGAGATGCTCAAAATCATGAGGGGTCTAGACAGAGTAGATAGAGGGAAACTGTTCCCATTGGCTGAAGGTTCGAGAACCAGAGGACACAGATTTAAGGCAGAAGATCCAAAGGCAACATGAGGACAAATTTTTAACGCAGCACGTGGTCATGATCTGGAATACATTGCCTGAAAGGGTGGTGGAGGCAGATTCAATCATGGCTTTCAAAAGGGAAATGGATAAGGAAAAAACATTAGCAGGGCTATAGGGAAAGGGCGGGGGAGTGCGACTAGCTGAAGAGCTCTTGCAGAGAGCCGGCACAGGCTCGACAGGCTGAATGGCCTCCTACTGTGCTGTAACCATTCTATGATTCTATGATTTACGAGTCTTAGTAGATTCAGTGTTCAACATGTCTAACCAAGACACAGCAGAAATCAACCTTAAGAGCTGTGTCCAATTCTGGCCGTTGAGAAGCAAAGGAGGTAATCAAGTGCTGTATGCAATTTGGCAAAGAACCAGAAGGCTAATTCCCTGTGACAGGGGTCTGAGTTGTGAAGAAAGACTGAAGAAACCTGGACTTTTCACCCTTAAAAGGAAGAGACTGATAGGTGACCTAATGGAGGTATATCAATGACCGGGGTCAAACAGGGCCCCAACCCTCTTCTCGATCTTTCTCGCCGCCATGCTTCACTTCACAGTCAACAAGCTCCCCGCTGGAGTGGAACTAAACTGCAGAACTAGTGGGAACCTGTTCAACCTGCGTCGTCTCCAGACCAGGTCCAGGGCCACCCCAACCTCTGTCGTTGAGCTACAGTACGCGGACGATGCCTGTATCTGCGCACATACAGAGACTGAACTCCAGGACATAGTCGACGTATTTACTGAGAAGTACGAAAGCATGGGCTTTATGCGAAACATCAGTCAGACAAAAGTCCTCCACCAGCCTGTCCTCGCCGCACAACACTGCCCCCCAGTTATCAAGATCCACGGCGCGGCCCTGGACACTGTGGACCACTTCCCATATCTCGGGAGCCTCCTATCAACAAGAGCAGGCATCGACGACGAGATCCAACACCGCCTCCAGTGCGTCAGTGCAGCCTTCGGCCGCCTGAGGAAAATAGTGTTTGAAGACCAGGCCCTCAAAACTGCCACCAAGCTCATGGTCTATAGGGCTGTAGTAATACCCGCACTCCTGTATGGCTCAGAGACAAGAACCATGTACAGTAGACACCTCAAGTCACTGGAGAAATATCACCAATGATGTCTCCACAAGATCCTACAAATCCCCTGGGAGGACAGACGCACCAACATCGTCCAGGCTAACATCCCCAGCAGTGAAGCACTGACCACACTCAATCAGCTCCGCTGGGCAGGCCAAATAGTTTGCATGCCAGACACGAGACTCTCAAAGCAAGTGCTCTACGTGGAACTCCTTCATGGCAAACGAGTCAAAGGTGGGCAGCGGAAACGTTACAAGGACACCTCAAAGCCTCTCTGATAAAGTGCAACATCCCCACTGACACCTGGGAGTCCCTGGCCAAAGACTGCCTTAAGTGGGGAAAGTGCATCCGGGAGAGCGCTGAGCACCTCGAGTCTCAACGCCGAGAGCATGCAGAAATCAAGCGCAGGCAGCGGAAAGAGCGGTGGGCAAACCAGTCCCACACCCACCCCTTCCCTCAACGACTATCTGTCTCACCTATGACAGGGACTGTGGTTCTCGTATTGGACTGTTGAGCCACCTAAGAAATTTTTAGAGGGGAAGCAAGTCTTCCTCGATTCCGAGGGACTGCCTATGATGATGATGATCAATAATCATAATGGAAAAGTTAAATCCACAATATTACTTCAAACTAATTGTGAGAGAAGAACAAGGAGAGACATGTTCAACTGGTAAAAGACAATTTAAAAAATATCATTCGGAAGCTATTCTTCACATGTTAAGAGTTCAATACATAGGGCCCAAGTTTCCACAAGAAAAAAAACGGGCGCCCCTCCGAGCTGGGCGCCCGTTTTTCGCACCTAAAACGGCGCCTAAAAAAATCCTTGGTATTTTCCACCTACTTACAGGTCCTCTGGCCCTCGGCGCAGCCAGCACGAGCTGTGGGGGGGGCGAAGCCAGGTCCCGGCGCTGAGAACAGTGCCGGGACCTCTGCACATGCGCGCTACAGTCGGCACGCAAGTGCAGTAGCTCCAGGCGCCAAACTGTGTGGGAGGGGCCCGAAGCACGCAGCCCCTAGCCCTGGATAAGGCTCCTCCCACGGCCAGCTCCTGCTCCCCGCCCCCGACAAGACCCGACACCCGCTCCCCCACCCGCCCCCCCGCCCCCCGCCAACCAGACCCGACCCGACACCCGCTCCCCCCCCCCGCCGACCAGACACCCGCTCCCCCCCCCGCCCCGACCCGAGACCCGAGACCCGCTCCCCCCGCCCCCCCGCTCTCTCTCTTTCCCTTCCTCCCCTCTCTCTCCCTCCCCTCTCTCTCTCTCCCTCCCTCCCCCTCTCTCTCCCTCCCTCTCTCCCTCTCTCTCTCTCTCCCTCCCTCCCCCTCTCTCTCCCTCCCTCCCTCTCTCTCCCTCCCTCCCTCTCTCTCTCTCTCTCTCTCTCCCCCTCCCTCCCCCCCCTCTCTCTCCCTCCCTCCCCTCTCTCTCTCTCCCTCCCTCCCCCCTCTCTCTCCCCCCCCTCCCCCCCCTCTCTCTCTCCCTCCCTCTCTCTCTCTCTCTCCCCCTCCCGCTCAGCGACACGAACGGCTTTCTCCCCCGCCCTCCCGCTCAGCGGCACGAACGGCTGCAGAATTCTCCCTGGCTGAAGCACTTTCACACAGGTAGGAAGATGGTTTATTTAATCTTTTCTTGGCTTATAAATGTTTATTCAGGTTGGATTTATTTTCGTATAATATTTGTAGAAGTATAAATAAGGATTTATTGTCGAATTTAATGAGTTCCCTTCCCCCCCTCCTCCCCACCTCGTTCTGGACGCCTAATTTGTAACCTGCGCCTGATTTTTTAATGTGTAGAACAGGTTTTTTCAGTTCTACAAAAATCTTCACTGGCTCCATTCTACTTTAGTTTGGAGTACATTTTCACTGTGGAAACTTTCAAATCAGGCGTCAGTGGCCGGACATGCCCCCTTTTGAAGAAAATATTCTGTTCTAAACTAGAACTGTTCTACCTGACCAGAACTGAAAAAAAAAAAATGTGGAGAATTGCGATTTCTACAATAGTCCGTTCTCCACCAGTTGTTCCTAAAAATCAGGCTCGAATCATGTGGAAACTTGGGCCCATAGAATGGACTTCGGGATAGAGTAAGAGACAAACCCTGGAATCATTTAACAAAAGATTAGGGGCTCAAATTTGCACCAGTCCGTTTTCTGGCATATTGCCAGAGTTACGCCCGTTTTTCGAGGCCAGAAATGTGCTGGAAATAATTTGCCAATGTATCCCCGATGTATAATTCAAATTTGGCGCCGCGCAGCGCGTCCAGTCACCTCAGGAGTTGGAGCCTGCTGTCTGCGCCAAAAAATGATGCCGCACCTTTAGCGCAAGCACAGAAAAAAAATTATGTTTCTGACGTCGTTGCAAGGGACGCGCATGCACAGTACAGCTCCGAGTTGGCAATTGGCCATTTTTAAAGAGCCAGTTGTGTGTGTGAGAAGGAATGCTGTGAGAGCATTGGAAAAATCACAGCTGCAGCAGTACAAGATGTAACTCGGTGCAAGGACCAAGAATTTCTTACAGGAAGAAGTGGAGGCACTAGTTACTGTGATTGAGAACAGATGGCAAGAGCAGAGGTCACATAAAAGTTCCACCCAAAAAAGTGAAGAAACGCTGGAACCAAGTTGCAGAAGATTACTGCGCAATGGTGACCACCATGAGATCTAGAGGCCAGTGTAAAAGGAAGTGGCAGGACCTTGGTCAAGTAGATAGTGTAAGTAATATTTTCATTTATTCAATGCAATTGTAAATGTAACCATCTGTATGTCCCACCCAGCAGAAAGACACCCTCTTTAAAAGTTAGGTTTTCATCTTTGCAGATGAAGGTGGCACATAAGAGAGAAAGAACTCGAACAGCAGGCCCGGCAAATCTGCACCCACTGACACCCTTGGAAGAGAGAGTCGCTGCTTTGATGGGCCCTGCCTGGAGAAAAGCAATCACCACTGCACAAGCTGGGCCCATACTCGAAGGAGAGGGTAAGTCCTGCAAATTCATCATGGTCCTTCTAATCAACCTGCTGCCTGGACTGCGACGTATGAGCCTACTCATGCCAACGCCCCCTGCCCCCTCCTCTACTGCGAACCATTTGACTGTTCTGTTATATTTTGCAGAACTTAAGGCCAACCCTGATGACGCAGAAGAAGATACAGACACGGACAAGCCTGAAGAGGAGAACATCTTCCAATCCAACACTCCAGACCAAGAACATGGGGGTGAGGGGGATGGGGAGGGGGAGGGGATGTAGCTGGATAAAGCTCCCACTGTTGTACTGACTTTGGAGGAGGTGCAGCTCATTGTGTGACAGCCCCTTCCTTGACTTGTGGTTTGAGTGCTGGTGGAACATTCCATGGTTTCCCACCTTCAGAGGTTGTGGGTCCCAGTGGTGTGGAGCAGCGAGGTACACCCAGGGCCCCACCCTCCGGGTTTGCGGGTCCCAGTGATGGGGTGCAGTGAGGCACACCGAGGGCCCCACCATCCCAGGCTGCGGGTCCCAGTGGTGTGGTGCAGCGAGGCACACCCATGGGGAGGAGCTCGACCGTGCTCTCCTGAGGTGCAGGATCTAACAGATGAGGTTCAGATTATGTCATTGAGTGCGGAGAGCATTGACCTTACCCGATCACTCCTGGACGCCATCAATGGGGTGAGTGATGAGATAGCAGGACTGTCAGGAGAAGTAACAGCAATGACACGAGAAATGAGAATAATGTCCGGGACCATCAGTGAGGGAATAGTAGCCATGAGGGAGGGAATGTCACAGGTAGTTGAGACAGTTTTGTTCAATATGAGGGAGGGAATGTTGCAGGTCGTTGAGACACTATCAGAAGGATGAGGGGTGAGCTTACAGAAACATTTAAAATAATGAAAGGGATAGACAAGATAGAGGCAGAGAGGTTGTTTCCACTGGTCGGGGAGACTAGAACTAGGGGGCACAGCCTCAAAATATGGGGGAGCCAATTTAAAACCAAGTTGAGAAGGAATTTCTTCTCACAGAGGGTTGTGAATCTGTGGAATTCTCTGCCCAAGGAAGCAGTTGAGGCCAGCTCATTGAATGTATTCAAATCACAGATAGATAGATTTTTAACCAATAAGGGAATTAAGGGTTATGGGGAGCGGGCGGGTAAGTGGAGCTGAGTCCACGGCCAGATCAGCCATGATCTTGTTGAATGGCGGAGCAGGCTCGAGGGGCTAGATGACCTACTCCTGTTCCTAATTCTTATGGTCTTATGCATGAGGGACGGCATGTTGGAGTTAGCTGCTGCAATAAGGTAACACACCCAGACCCCATGCCCATTGACAGAATCAACTGTCACTCCCACTCCAATCCCCACACCAACTTCTGAAGAGCCCAAAACTGGGCCCTCCAACTTGCCGCCTGTCACTGATGTCCCTCCCCACGCTACCGCCGCCCCTCCCCCACCCAAACAGGTGCGCAGTACCCAAGACCTTAAAAAGAATAAGCTTGGTACCAAGCCCAGAAACAATGCGCCACTGCCTGTGGGCAGTGGTGGTGGAGAAGGAGAGTCCAAGGCCAAGAGCAGCGGTTGGTCTTAGAATAAGGTGAAGGAGAGATGGGTGGGTGCAGCTTTTCTTCGCTGCTGCTGTTGTTGTTGTTATTATTATTGTTGTTACTGCTGTAACTGTTATCAAATGAAAAGTTTTTTGTAAGGTATGTAAATATACAACTTTAAAAGTTTGTAAGTGATCTTGAACTTTTTAAGTGATCTTAAAGAGTGATATTAAAGTAAAGATTGATACAAGAATGATATTATTAAAGTTAAATTAAGTACAAAAGGATTGTTTGTTAAAATTTTGAAAAAGTATATTTTACATTAAAACTGAATCATTTACATTATTTGTTCCATTAACTTAAGAACATAAAAAATAGGAGCAGGAGTAAGCCATTTGGCCCCTCAAGCCTGCTCCATCATTCAATACGATCATGGCTGATCCGATCATAGACTCAGGTCCACTACCCTGCCCGCTCCTCATAATCCCTTAATCCATTATCGGTTAAGAAACTATCTGTATCTTAAATTTATTCAATATCCCTGCTTCCACAGCTCTCTGAGGCAGCGAATTCCACAGATTTACCATCCTCTGAGGGAAGAAATTTCTCCTCATCTCAGTTTTAAATGGGCAGCCCCTTATTCTAAGATCATGCCCTCTAGTTCTAATCTCCCCCATCAGTGGAAACATCCTCTCTGCATCCACCTTGTCAAGCCCCCTCATAATCTTATACGTTTCGATAAGATCACCTCTCATTCTTCTGAATTTCAATAAGTAGAGGCCCAACCTCCTCAACCTTTCCTCATAAGTCAACCCTCTCATTCCCGGAATCAATCTAGTGAACCTTCTCTGAACTGCCTCCAAATCAAGTATATTCTTTCATAAATATAGAAAACAAAACTGCATACAGTGTTCCAGGTGTGACCTCACCAATACCCTGTGTAACTGTACATAAGAACATAAGAACATAAGAATTAGGAACAGGAGTAGGCCATCTAGCCCCTCGAGCCTGCTCCGCCATTTAACAAGATCATGGCTGATCTGGCCGTGGACTCAGCTCTACATACCCGCCCGCTCCCCATAACCCTTAATTCCCTTATTGGTTAAAAATCTATCTATCTGTGATTTGAATACATTCAATCAGCTGGCCTCAACTGCTTCCTGGGCAGAAAATTCCACAGATTCACAACCCTCTGGGAGAAGAAATTCCTTCTCAATTCGGTTTTAAATTGGCTCCCCCGTATTTTGAGGCTGTGCCCCCTAGTTCTAGTCTCCCCGAACAGTGGAAACAACCTCTCTGCCTCTATCTTGTCTATCCCTCTCATTATTTTAAATGTTTCTATAAGATCACCCCTCATCCTTCTGAACTCCGACGAGTAAAGACCCAGTCTACTCAATCTATCATCATAAGGTAACCCCCTCATCTCCAGAATCAGCCTCGTGAATCGTCTCTGTACCCCCTCCAAAGCTAGTATATCCTTCCTTAAGTAAGGTGACCAAAACTGCACGCAGTACTCCAGGTGCGGCCTCACCAATACCCTATATAGTTGCAGCAGGACGTCCCTGCTTTTGTACTCCATCCATCTCGCAATGAAGGCCAACATTCCATTCGCCTTCCTGATTATCTGCTGCACCTGCAAACTAACTTTTTGGGATTCATGCACAAGGACGCCAGGTCCCTCTGCACCGCAGCATGTTGTAATTTCTCCCCATTCAAATAATATTCCATTTTACTGTTTTTTTTCCCAAGGTGGATGACCTCACATTTTCCGACATTGTATTCCATCTGCCAAACCTTAGCCCATTCGCTTAACCTATCTAAATCTCTTTGCAGCCTCTCTGTGTCCTCTACACAACCCGCTTTCTCAATAATCTTTGTGTCATCTGCAAATTTTGTTACACTACACTCTGTCCCCTCTTCCAGGTCATCTATGTATATTGTAAACAGTTGTTGTCCCAGCACCGATTCCTGTGGCACACTACTAACCTCCGATTTCCAACCCGAAAAGGACCCATTTATTCCGACTCTCTGCTTTCTGTTAGCCAGCCAATTCTCGATCCACGATAATACATTTCCTCTGACTCCACGTACATTTATCTTCTACAGTAACCTTTTGTGTGGCACCTTATCGAATGCCTTTTGGAAATCTAAATACACCACATCCATTGGTACACCTCTATCCACCATGCTCGTTATATCCTCAAAGAATTCCAGTAAATTAGTTAAACATGATTTCCCCTTCATGAATCCATGTTGCGTCTGCTTGATTGCACTATTCCTATCTAGATGTCCCACTATTTCTTCCTTAATGATAGCTTCAAGCATTTTCCCCACTACAGATGTTAAACTAACCGGCCTACAGTTCCCTGTCTTTTGTCTGCCCTCTTTTTTAAACAGAGGCGTTACATTAGCTGCTTTCCAATCTGCTGGTATCTCCCCAGAGTCCAGAGAATTTTGGTAGATTATAACGAATGCATCTGCTATAACTTCTGCCATCTCTTTTAATACCCTGGGATGCATTTCATCAGGACCAGGGGACTTGTCTACCTTGAGTCCCATTAGCCTGCCCAGCGCTACCCCCCTAGTGATAGTAATTATCTCAAGGTCCTCCCTTCCCACATTCCCGTAACCAGCAATTTTTGGCATGGTTTTTGAGTCTTCCACTGTGAAGACCAAAGCAAAATAATTGTTTAAGGTCTCAGCCATTTCCACATTTCCCATTATTAAATCCCTCTTCTCATCTTCTAAGGAACCAACATTTACTTTAGTCACTCTTTTCCGTTTTATATATCGGTAAAAGCTTTTACTATCTGTTTTTATGTTTTGCGCAAGTTTACTTTCGTAATCTATCTTTCCTTTCTTTATTGCTTTCTTAGTCATTCTTTGCTGTCGTTTAACATTTTCCCAATCTTCTAGTTTCCCACTAACCTTGGCCACCTTATACGCATTGGTTTTTAATTTGATACTCTCCTTTATTTCCTTGGTTATCCACGGCTGGTTATCCCTTCTCTTACCACCCTTCTTTTTCACTGGAATATATTTTTGTTGAGCACTATGAAAGAGCTCCTTAAAAGTCCTCCACTGTTCCTCAATTGTGCCAGCGTTTAGTCTGTGTTTCCAGTCTACTTTAGCCAACTCTGCCCACATCCCACTGTAATCCCCTTTGTTTAAGCATAGTACGCTCGTTTGAGACACTACTTCCTCACCCTCAATCTGTATTGCAAATTCAACCATACTATGATCACTCATTCCGAGAGGATCTTTTACTAGGAGATCGTTTATTATTCCTGTCTCATTACACAGGACCAGATCTAAGATAGCTTGTTCCCTTGTAGGTTCTGTAACATACTGTTCTAAGAAACAATCCCGTATGCATTCTATGAATTCCTCCTCAAGGCTACCCCGTGCAATTTGATTTGACCAATCGATATGTAGGTTAAAATCCCCCATGATTACTGCCATTCCTTTTTCACATGCCTCCATTATTCCCTTGATTATTGCGCACCTCACCATGAAGTTATTATTTGGGGGCCTATAAACTACGCTCAGCAGTGACTTTTTCCCCTTACTATCTCTAATCTCCACCCACAATGTTTCAACATTTTGTTCATTCGAGCCAATATCGTCTCTCACAACTAACTGCCCTGATATCATCCTTTATTAACAGAGCTACCCCACCTCCTTTCCCTTCTTGTCTATCTTTCCGAATTGTCAGATACCCCTGTATATTTAATTCCCAGTCTTGGCCACCCTGCAACCACGTTTCTGTAATGGCCACCAAATCATACCCATTTGTAATGATTTGTGCCGTCAACTCATTTACTTTATTTCGAATGCTGCGTGCGTTTAGGTAGAGTGTTTTAATACTAGTTTTTAAACCATGATTTTTAGTTTTGACCCCTCCTGCAGCCCCTTTATATTCATACATATTGTCCCTTCCTATTACCTTGTGGTTTACACTTAACCCAGTGCTACTCTGCTCTGTTGCCTCCTGCCTTTTGCATTCTTTTTTGGGGTCCTGTTCATCTGAGCTCTCACCCTCTCTAACTAGCTCAGAGCCCTCTCCTGGGTTCCGAATACTCCTTGCATTGAGGCACCGAGCTTTCATGCTTGCCTTTTTAATACACTTTGACCCTTTAGAATTTTGCTGTACAGTGGCCCTTTTTGTTTTTTGCTTTGGGTTTCTCTGTCCTCCACTTTTACTCATCTCCTTTCTGTCTTCTGTAGCAAGACTTCCCTGCTTTTATACTCCATCCCCCTTACAATAAAGGCCAAAATTCTATTGGCCTTTCTGATCACTTGCTGTACCTGCATTCTAACCTTTTGTGTTTCATGCACAAATACCCCCAGGTCCTGCTGTACTGCAGCACTTAGCAATTTTTCTCCAGTTAAATAATAACTTGTTCTTTGATTTTTTTTCTGCCAAAGTGCATGACCTCATACTTTCCAACATTATACTCCATCTGCCAAATTTTTGCCCACTCACTTAGCCTGTCTATGTCCTTTTGCAGATTTTTTGTGTCCTCCTCACACATTGCTTTTCCTCCCATCTTTGTATCGTCAGCAAACTTGGCTACGTTACACTCAGTCCCTTCTTCCAAGTCGTTAATATAGATTGTAAATAGTTGGGGTCCCAGCACTGATCCCTGCGGCACCCCACTAGTTACTGATTGCCAACCCGAGAATGAACCATTTATCCCGACTCTCTGTTTTCTGTTAGTTAGCCAATTCGCTATCCATGCTAATATATTACCCCCAACCCCATGAACTTTTATCTTGAGCAGTAACCTTTTATGTGGCACCTTTTCAAATGCCTTCTGGAAGTCCAAATACACCACATCTACTGGTTCCCCTTTATCCAGCATTTTTGTTACATCCTCAAAGAATTCCAGCAAATTTGTCAAACATGACTTCCGCTTCTTAAATCCATTCCTTTTTATTTACCGATAGAAACTCTTGTTATCTGTTTTTATATTTCATGCTAATTTACTTTCATCGTCTATCATCCCTTTCTTAATCATTTATTTAGTCATTCTTTGCTGGCTTTTAAAAGCTTCCCAATCTTCTGTCCTCCCACTAGTTTTAGCCACTTTGTATACCCTTGTTTTTAATTGGATACCGTCCTTTATTTCTTTAGTTAATCACAGATGCTATCTTTTCTTTTACACCCTTTCCTCCTCACTGGACTATATTTTTCTTGAGAGTTGTGAAATAGCTCCTTAAATGTACGCCACTGTTCATCAATTGTACTGCACTTTAATCTATTTTTCCAGTCCACTTTAGCCAACTCTGCCCTCATACCTTCATAATCTCCTTTACTTAAGCTTAGTACGCTGGTTTGAGATCTAACTTTCTCACCCTCCATCTGAATTTGAAATTCAACCATGCTATGATCACTCATTCCAAGGGGTTCCTTTACTCGGAGATTGTTTATTAATCCTGTCTCATTACACAGGACCAGATCCAAGATAGCTTACCGCCTGGTTGTTTCCATTACATACTGCTCAAGGAACCCGTCCCTTATGCACTCTATGAAATCTTCCTCAAGGCCACCCTGACCAATTTGATTTGTCCAATTAATATGGAGTTTAAAATCACCCATGATTATTGCTGTTCCCTTTTTACAACCCCACTATTTCCTGGTTTATAGTCCAACCAACAGAGTTGCTACTGTTAGGGGGCCTATAGACCACACCCACCAGTAATTTTTTTCCCCCATTATTCCTTATCTCCACCCAAACTTTCAACATCCTGATCATTTGAGCCAATATCGTTTCTCACAATTGCAGAGATTCCATCCTTTATCAATAGAGCTACCCCACCTCCTATTCCTTTCTGTCTGTCCTTCCGGATTGTCAAATACCTCTGAATATTTAATTCCCAGTCCTGGTCACCTTGCAACCACGTCTCTGCAATGGCTATCAGATCATACCCATTAGTATCTATTTGTGCCATCAACTCATCTATTTTGTTATGAATACTGCGTGCATTTAGACAAAGTGCCTTTAAATTTGTTTATTTATCCTTTTTCCCTGCTTGTTTCCTCTCTCCTTCAAACTCACTTTCTTTATTTTTGCTTTCTAATTCCAGCTTTACTCCCCTCTCTATTGAATATATTTTCAGGTTCCCATCCCCCTGCCATGCTAGTTTAGACTCTCCCCAACAGCACTAGCAAAACCCCCCAGGAGGATATTGGTCCCGGCTCGTTGAAATGCAACCCGTCTGGCTTGTACAGGCCCCACCTCCCCCAGAAGCGGCCCCAATGCCTCAGGAAACTAAAGCCCTCCTGCCTGCACGATTTCTCCAGCCATGTATTCATCTGCTCTATCCTCCTATTTTTGTACTCACTAGCTTGTGGCACCAGGAGTAATCCGGAGATTACTACCTTTGAAGTCCTGCTTTTTAATCTCTCTCCTAGCTCCCTAAACTCTGTCTGCAAGACCTCATCCCCCTTTCAACCTATGTCATTGGTCCCGATATGGACCACGACCTCTGGCTGTTCACCCTCTCTCCCCAGAATGCCCTGCAGCCGCTCAGTGACATCCTTGACCCTGGCACCAGGGAGGCAATATACCATCCTGGAGTCACGGCTGCGGCCGCACAAATGCCTGTCTACTCCCCTGACTATTGAATCCCCTACCACTATCGCACTTCCATTCTTCTTCCTCCCACCCTGTGCAGCTGAGCCACCCATGGTGCCATGGATTTGGCTCTGGCTGCACTCCCCACAGCCACCATCGCCCTCACCGGTACTCAGAACAGAGTACGGGTTGGAGAGCAAGATGGACTCAGGGGACTACTGCACTACCTGCCTAGTCCTCCTCTTCTGACCGACGGTCACCCAATCCCTATCTGCCTGCACACTCTTAAGCTGCAGGGTGACCACCTCTAAAAACGTGCTATCCACGTAGCTCTCAGTCTCACGGATGCACCACAGTGACCACAGTCACCGCTCAAGCTCCAAAACAAACATTACGGAACAGCTCCAAACAGTAAACATGGTCCATGTGGAATAGTTGTCGCTGAGCCCTCAGGCATCAACAAAGCGTTCATGGATGAGTTTCTGGCACAAGGCTCGAGCAATTGTTAAAGGGGCACAATGGCCCGCCCTCCTTCGCCGTCGTGCTCCGGCCTCAGGCACTTGCATAGCTTCCTGGTCCTTGTCGTCCTCCTCCTGCTCGTCATCTGCATCTTCCATATCATTGTCATCAGCCACTCTCACCGCAGGTGGGTCTTCCATTATCAGATGCTGGTGCCTCATGATGGCTAAGTTATGCAGCATGCAACACACAATAGTGAACTGACCGACAATCTCAGGGGAGTACAGCAAGTAGCCTCTGGAATGGTCCAGACATCGGAAATGCTGTTGCAAGATGCCAATGGTCCTCTCTATGAAGCCGCGCATCACAATGTGCGACATGTTGTATTCACGGTCAGCTTCCGTCTGGGTTACATGTAGGGGCGTCATGAGCCAGGTGGTGAGGCCGTACCCTTTGTCTCCAAGTAGCCAGCTCTGCCCTTCTGTCTGCTACTGCTGAAACATGGCAGATATAATGCTGTCGTGTAGGATGAACACATCATGGGTGCTGCCAGGGTATCATGCATTGACTGACATGATACGATGCATGTCATCAAACACGAGCTGCACATTAATGGAGTGGAAGCCTTTTCTGTTCCTGTACATCACAGAATCCTCCAAAGGTGCTCGCAAGGCGATGTGGGTACAATCAATACAGCCCTGTACCTTTGGGAAGCCAGCAATCCTGGAGAAGCCCAAAGCCCTGTCATGGATTGCTTGGGCAGTTATGGGGAATTTTATGAAGTCATTCCTCCACACATACAGTGCAGCCATCACCTGCCGAATGGAGACATGTGTTGCATGTTGAGAGATGGCGCACATATCCCCAGTTGCAGCTTGAAATGAGCCGGAGGCATAGAATGAAAGTGCAGCTATAACCTTCACTTCAACTGACAAAGCAGTCCTCCTGATGCTTCTAGGTTGCAGGTCTGCTTTGACCAACTCACAGATCTCAGTTACAACTTTTTAATGGAAATGCAGCCTTCTGACACATCACTCAGGTGGAGGTATGAACGCCTGTCTCGATATACCCTAGGTGGGTAAGGCCTCCTGCCCAGCACCATACGGGCTCTGATGTTCCTGATGCGATGACGTTGAATCAATTGTCACCTACGTAGCACCATGATGCAGAAGGCTCGCACAAGGTATGGCATTGTCAGTATTGCACAATACTTAAATTTAACCTTTGAAAGAAGCTCAAAATGACAGGAAAACAGGCAGGACAGGTTCGCAGTTCTCTCTCTCCCCAAGGTCTATATGGATGGACCACACCCAAGGTCTTGTGACTTCTCTCTTTCCCCCCCCCTTAACTAATTGCAGTCTTGTGACTTCTCCCTTTCTCCACCCCCACCCTCCACACCCCCACCCGCCCCCCCCCACCCCCCACCCCCACTCATTGCAGTCTGCAGAAGCCTTCCGATCAGCACCTCACTTCCCGACCTCAGTGCAGAAGCCTTCCGATCGGCACCTCACTCTCTCTCTCCTCTCCCCCCCCCCTCCCTTCCCCCTACGGCTTGTTTTCTAGCCGAGCTCCGAGCCCCTGTGGCCGGGCACGAGGCCGATTCTGCCGGCTAAAGCTACGACCCTCCAGCCCTGCTTCAAAACATTCGGTGGTGGCGTGTGAGTGAGTAAAAAAATGAGAGAACTTCTGAAATCCAACAAATTTACATTTACTACGTTGACAGTTAAAAAAAGATGATTTTTACAGTGTTCTTGACTCCCTCCAAAATCTTCGATTTAAAAACAATGTTGTCTTTCAGCGCCAATTTCTCAATGTGCGCTGGTTTTGGCAATGGGCGTAAGTGCCCAGAAAGTTTTTCGGGAGTTGCCAGACACACCGATCTAGGAGGAAAAAATGTTGGCAAAACTGCGAAAAATCATAAAAACTGGCGCAGACATGACGTAAAAAAATTGGCCTGGAAAAATCGTAACTAAGTCAGTTACGCCGGCGCATAATCACAGGGGGAAACTTGGAAAAAAATAAATACGCAAAAAAAACGGTGTGCACCAAAAAAACAGTGCAAATGACTGGGGAAAATTGAGCCCTAGATGCTGTAATGCAGAATATGTAGAGTCTTTCTGAAAAGGATGAACTGCGATGGGCCAAATGGCTTTCCTCGGGTATTAATATCATGTGAATCTCTGAGAGCAAGCATTCTGTTTCATTTTAATGTGAAACTGCTGTAAATTCAGTAGAAACCCAGATGAGCGAAACTCGATAGAAGGGGTATTTCTGAAAAACATTGGTCTGTTTGACCGTTCCAGGTCAACGAATCAAACATTAAACAGTTTGCACACCCTTTTTGGAAGAGAAAGAAAACAGCATGTAATACATGCCCAGACTAGTTGTATTTTATGTGTGAATAAAAATGTTATAGCTTGATGATTTTGTCTTTATTTTTTAGCTTTTCTTCTCTCTCGGACTTGTCCACACTTTTTGTAATGACCAGTCTACCTTGAATATTTTTAAAAACTGAACAATACCGGTTTGGTAACTCTAATAATGTATTTTAAAAAGATCTGAACTAATAAAACTGACACTCAAACTATGCCAGGGCTAGGTTAATTTTACCAGAAAGTTAAGGCAAGCTAAAGAGTAACAAGATGCATGCTGAGGCATGTCCAGGGAATATGCTGCAGCTCACACTGATTGGGCGGTGTCAGTGGAAGAGGTGGTGTTAGGAATAGCTACACTTGATTTACTGCATACAAAGTCTCATTTCACTGTGTTGGCTTACTGCCAGTGCTAATATATTTTAATGGCAGATTGTCCGCCTCAGTGCATTGCTAGGAGTGTTTAAACTGTTACAGTTCAAGTCTCCAAGGTCATTATGTTTAATTGGTGATTAAATCACTTTAGATGTGGTAACTGTTAATTGGAAGTTTGCTAGTTAAAGGAGTTCCTTCAAATGAAATATAGGCTTGTTTGATAATTCTGTGACATGTGACATAAAATCTGTGATAAAGAACAGCTTATCAATTTACAACTCATAAGAAGTGAAAAACTCAACAGAGCTTCTGTATATATTAAAAAGAGAATTTGTAGGCCCTTTTGTGCATATGTTGAAAGAACTGTGCATATGTGAGGAAAAGCCAGTGTCCTTAGTACACACACTGAAAATCACATTCTAGTTGTATGGTTAAAGGGTGTAAGTATAAGTCCTCAACATGTTTGCATTTTGTTACATTAAATTCCTACGCAAAGACAAGTCAAAACATTTAAATGATTAAAGGTCAGCAAGCCACATAAAGATTGGTAGGGTAGTTGTTGATAATGCAAATGAGACCCATTATGAGGCACCATAAATTTTTCATTCTGACTGTTCAACATTTCATAATATACGTTTCGCATATGACGGCAGTTGAGCACAGAATTTACATCAAAGTATTTCCTGTTGCATCGTTAACTCTGGCTTTTATTTTGGGTAATCAAATGACTTTGGTTTCTGAACTACAATACATAGCATTATAACCTGAAGACGCTGATACTGTAAGTGTATACTTGTACTTATTTATATTAGCCTATGTCTAATTGGCAACATAGTTAGTATCAGACAAATGTTGTTAAGTACAAGATGATGGAGTTTGGGATTTTCAAGTACTGAGAGCATAAAATTAAATGTCTGAAAACACAGTAACTAAACATTGACAGACCATAACAGAAAGTTCCATTTATGTGTTATCTGAACCATAAGCTGCAGTTACACCCTGTGTATTTCAAGGTCAGTTTCATAGTGTGACAGAGCTGTGTGTAATTGTGATAAGCTTTGGTTGTTAGAATTGGTTTTTGAACTATTTCTTTAAAGCAGTTATGTTAACAATCTTTTCCTCCACAAAATACATAGTATTATTTATTGTATGCATTTTTTTTTAAAAATTGTGAAAATATTTTTATGCACATATCAAAAATGTTTCAGGGAGATTGCTTGTTCGTGTGTTTGACTTTGAAAATAAACTTTGTTAGGATATACCAAATCTACCCATTTATTAAAAAAATTCTTGTTTTCTTGCTCAGAAAGAATTGTGATTTCTACATACTGACCTGCATTGATATGCTTTTCAGTCTCAGGTCTGGATCTTAACATTGTTATTAGTATTAACTAGCGGGTCTAATTTTGCCTGAAAGTGTTTCATTTTCTTTGAGACATGTTAAAATGAGTCAAAGACTCCAGCCATTAGCTCAATGTCCTTTTCTTGCTCTCTAACTCACATATATTGTAAAATATAAAATTAATACTGTTTGAATGTTGTGAAAATGTAAAATCAATGTTTGTTACTGATTGTATTTTTGTATGGGTAAAGAGATTATTCTTGGTTTGTGTTTGGACTGCAGCTCCACAGCCCTCCCCATCCTATTCAAATTAGATTCAGATATTCAGCTGATAACACTAAAACCATTTAACAGTTGTCATGGAAATGATTTTTTTGTTTTTAACCACAAATCAGCTTCTAATGAGTTACTCCCCAAACCCCCATCCCCCAATCTTGCACATAGGCTTAATTTGTAGAAATATAGAAAAACAAAATTATTACTGGGCTATTGCTGAGCAAGTGGGAGGAATGAGGAAACACTTCTAAAGTTGAAATTTAGATGTCAAACTTATAACTATTTGGTATATTTTATGCAGTATAACAACCATGATCATTTCACTGAAAAAATACATTCAAATCAGCTCCTATCAAGATAGAACTTGCGTGGCACCATAAAAGATTTGCCTTGATAGAGGGCATAGTGAGTTATGACAACTCCTTCACAAGCGTAACAGATCTATGACTTGCAGATGTCTCAGTTATGAGAATAATTTACATCAGCTCAAGAACAGTTGACAATCACTGTCACTGTCTCCTAGACAAATCTTATGTTTAACTACTTTTCCCACTTTCTCTCTGTCCTCTCCTGATTTTCACCAGTTCCACGAATGCTGGCAGCCCTCTGGCTCTTTACCCAAGTGTCCATTCGTCATGATCCTAAAGTGTGAGTGTTGGCATTGGAAAGGGCATCACAGCTAACTCTGATACATATGCACACTTTCTACCAGAAGTCACTGGATAGCAATCAGGAGCAATGGTACTAATGTTTCCCCTCTCTCTAGCCTAGGACCACTACAGCCAGTTGTATTGTGCTAAATGAGATAATCTAATTCAGCACCAAATGGGAATTAAACCTGGTACTTTGTGTCCATGTGGCTCAAGGCTACGCTAGCAATGCCTTTAGTCATTAGGCCATGGTGAGAACTCCACTTAAGAGGAACTCTGTAATACTATGATCTGCTGATACTATATATTATTTCATGTGTAATGCATTTTCACAGGGAAAAATATTTCTCCCAAATATTAAAGGTAATGCAGTGGGGAGGTGTTGAATATCATAAATACCAATTGAGAGACTCAACATGATATTCTATGAGTGACAAAATTGAAAGGAGATAATTATCCGAACCTTCATCCCTGAGAAATACCATTTTCACTGCACGCCAAGGTAAAAAAAAAGAGATTGGAGACCAATTTCACAGGTTTCTGTCGCCTTTATGTTGCTCCAGGATTTCTACGGTTTGCTCTGGGAAGGCAATGGAAATGCGCCTGTGTGCGCAGTAGACACTGGCCCATCCAGAGATATAAATGAGGAAGCAGGAGCTTTTCCCAGCCTCCTCCATCATAATCCAGGAATTTCCATCACGAGGTACCTGGAGGGGTGGCAGGGGTCCCAATGACAGATAAAAAGTGACCTGCCTGTATTTGGCCTGTTGTTGAACAAACCCCGATTTTCCTCAGGTTGGTTACAGATAATGAGAGCATTCTGGCTGCTGATCTCCATTTTGGAAGTCCAAGGAACAATTGCAGTTGCGCTTAAATCTACTGCCATTTTTCTGGCACAAGGTCCATCCAGAAAGGTGGACCTGTGTCAGGGATTCCCCAGGCCATTTTAATGTGGCCTAATGGATAAGGGATCTTACTTTGTTAATAGTGTTGTTATCAGACGATTGCAGGCTCGAGTCCTGCCACAGTCATTTCCAGCAGAGACATGATGGACCAAATGGCCCCTTTCTGGGCCATAAATTTTTATGATTCTATCATGAAATAACAATGCCCCTGGGCCTAGGCAGGCACAGCGCTCGACCGATGCACTGCTTCAGCATAGAGCCAACTCGGGGGCAGGAAAATTAATCCCAAAGTGTCAGCAATCGTGAGTTGAATATTTCCTAAATGGTACCATGGAAGTGATGATTAATATCTCCAAATTTTGATATTTTTAAAAGTAAAAAGGTTTTTTTTTTAGTGCGCTACTTACTTCTGTGCCATACTTAATGCTTCCCTGCGATTTTAGTATAGACACACTCTGTTACTGTGTCTTGTTGCTAGGTTCTGGTGGTCCCAAAATCTATGATATTCAATAGGTAGTATTCAACAGATCTTTTGCTATTTTCATAATTAAAGTGAAATTATCAATCACATCCAGAGAATAATTACATAGTTTGCTTAACAAATTTCGACATAGCAATGCACATGCACATTCAATCTCATACATTAAGGTGCAATAAAAAGTACATTTCTTTGCACAAATAAGTAACCTGCTGGCTTGTTGGAGAATTCATTTCACAACCTTGTGGTCCCAGCTTTAAGTCCCAGTGCTGGCTAACACTCAGTTTGTGATTGATTTCTTCAGGTCTCTACCAGGGCAATCCACCCTGTTACAGTTAATCTGGCAGTAAATTTGTGTGAAGGCCTTCCTCAACTGCAGATTCTACCTCCTCTCGCCACACACACATTAGTAGGCTGACTTACATTGTTAAGGGCCACAATGTGGAAATGTTAAGTGTATAATGGAAAGGCAGACTGTTACTCCGTCATACTAACTGCTAGGTTTACCTACTATAATCACATACATGTTGAGGCAATTGTGAAGTAGTGCCCAAAATTGGTGCAAAGTTCGTACCGGTGTGACGCCCGAGTCATTTTGAAGCTCATTAGCTTGCCGGCGGTGTGCTATGGATGCCAAACAGGCAACCTGCTGTAACTCGTTGGTTCTGGGGGTGGGGTGTGGGGAATCGGCCGGCACTCATGCTGAGGCAGCTGAAGGTCGAAGCCTGGGGGGTTGGGGGGGTGGGGGGTGGAGGTGATTCGGAAGAGCCCTGAACGGGCCGGCAGTGGGGCAGAGGTGTTTGGGACATAGAAGGAGCACGCCTGCTCCTTCTAGTTCCACAAAAATTAAAATAAAAAATTTGCTGGGTCATTTTTTGACTGGCCTCCAGCAGCCCCTTTAAGACCAATAGTTAGGGCGCTCGCAGCCGCTCACTCCACCCATTTGTACCTGAAAATTGCAATTGGAGTCCGACAACTTGCATATTTGCATATCTAAGCAGCCCAAAAAGTTAGTTTGCAGGTGTAGCAGGTAATCAGGAAGGCGAATGGAATGTTGGCCTTCATTGTGAGAGGGATGGAGTACAAAAGCAGGGAGGTCCTTCTGCAACTGTATAGGGTATTGGTGAGGCCGCACCTGGAGTACTGCATGCAGTTTTGGTCACCTTACTTAAGGAAGGATATACTAGCTTTGGAGGGGGTACAGAGACAATTCACTAGGTTGATTCCGGAGATGAGGGGGTTACCTTATGATGATAGATTGAGTAGACTGGGTCTTTACTCGTTGGAGTTCAGAAGGATGAGGGGTGATCTTATAGAAACATTTAAAATAATGAAAGGGATAGACAAGGTAGAGGCAGAGAGGTTGTTTCCACTGGTTGGGGAGACTAGAACTCGGGGGCACAGCCTCAAAATACGGGGGAGACAATTTAAAACTGAGTTGAGAAGGAATTTCTTCTCCCAGAGGGTTGTGAATCTGTGGAATTCTCTGCCCAAGGAAGCAGTTGAGGCTAGCTCATTGAATGTATTCAAATCACAGATAGATAGATTTTTAACCAATAAGGGAATTAAGGGTTATGGGGAGCGGGCGGGTAAGTGGAGCTGAGTCCACGGCCAGATCAGCCATGATCTTTTTGAATGGTGGAGCAGGCTCAAGGGGCTAGATGGCCTACTCCTGTTCCTAATTCTTATGTTCTTATGTTCTTATGTTCTCCTACCTATTTCAGGAAAGCAAGCTGCTCATCCATTTACAAGCCTGCTTGAAAATTGCATCAGGTGGACCTTGGGTGTCCATGTGCCACCCAAAGATTGTTAAAAAGAACTGGCTTTTTTACAAGAGGCCAGTTTCCATACTGAATTCAATCAGTCCATATTTGGTGTAAGAAAATACCAGCCATTTAAATGCTATCCGCCCCACACTGTCCTTAGTAAAGCAGGATTGCAGAGGAACCGAGATGTTGCTAGGGCACAAATGGAGGAATATGATGTCATTCATTTATTTGCATCGTATCATAACCTGGTCACCTCAAATCCTGCACAAATTACGATGGGTAAAAAAAGAGGCAAGGACCTGGCATAAACGGGTCTTCACCCATCAAATTATGGTATTGGTTTATGTTGATTTCCAGGTGAAAAATAGAACCCAATTGTCTATGCTCATTTCCAAGTATGAATAGCACTGTGTTATTTAATTATAAATATTCTAATTAACTGCACCAATTCCAGTTAAAAAAAAAATAAGGGCCAGAATTTCAGAGACCAGGGAATGTATAAATTGGGCAGATCAACCATGGAGGGAGGAGGGCAGAACTGGGGTGAAACCTGAATGTTATCATCATCATAGGCAGTCCCTCGAATCGAGGATGACTTGCTTCCACATCAAAAAGTTCACAGGTGTTTCAATGAAGGACTGAATATTCCAGGTCCTGAACTAAATCCTGAAGGGTGGAAGATGCCTCTGCGTGGATTTTTTTAACGTGTGGTGACCGTTGCACACCAGCCACCACACAGGCTTGACAGAGCTAGGTCTTGGTCCAGTGGCAAGTATTAACCAAGATGACTGGAGACCAGCTTTACTGCACGGACCTAGTGGGCACACATATCGCAGTGTGGGCTGGCCCGTGCTGCCCCTGAGCCCCTGGCCCCAAACTCACACCTCACCTAGGCTCCGATCACGTCCCTCCACAGTCTCATGCCGTTCCTTTGCCCCGACCTCACCGCTCCTGCTGTACCTGCCCATGCTCCAATCACCGACCTGGACCTTGATGACGTCACTCTTCACTGCCATTGCTCTCCTGTTCCAGCACGTGCTGCTCCCGGGAGTGTTATGCCGCTACTTCCGTTTCCCGGCCTGCTCCGGTGGTGCTCGCAGGCTGGGGGCCACTCAGCCTGCTGGGCCAGGCCGCCATGCTGCTCCTTCCGCTGCCCGTCCTGCTCCTGAATGTTAATGAACACACTAAAATGACGGGCAGGAAAAGATCTTCTGGTCAATCAAGCCAGCCCCATACAGTCATGACGCCTGTAACCTCATGATTACATCGGATATACAGCACAGAAACAGGCCATCAGCCCAACCAGTCCACGCTGGTGCTTATGCTCCACTCAAGTCGCCTCCCATCTTTCATCATCTAACCCTATCAGCATAACCCTCTATTCCCTTCTGCCTCATCTGCTTATCTAACCGCCGTAAACGCTATTCGCTTCAGCCACTCCCTGTGGTAGCGAGTTGCACATTTTCACCACTCTTTGGTTAAAGAAGATAGTTCTGAATTCCGTATTGGATTTCTTGGTGATTATCTTATATTGATGGCCTCTAGTTATGCTCTTTCTCACAAGTGGAAACACTCTTTCTGAACCTACTCCACCAAAACCTTTCATAATTTTAAAGACCTCTATTAGTTCACCACTTAACATTCACTTTTCAAGAGAAAAGAGACCCAGCCTGTTCATCCTTCCCTCATAGGTTTACCCTTGCATTTCTGGTATTATCCTTGTAAATCTTCTCTGTACCCTCTCCGTGCCTCTATATTCTTTTTATAATATGGTGACCAGAATTGCACACAGTCCTCCAAATGTGGTCCAACTAAGGTTCGATACAAGTTTAGCATAACTTCACGGGGCCGAAATACAGCCTCGTGAAAAGGTCTGTTCCCGCCAGAAAGCTGTGACCAAGCAGCGGAGTCGAGTGGCAGACGACTTCCGATCCAAGGGCTGCTGCCGGCGAAATTTTCCTCGAGGGTTTTTGCAGCGGTGCTCACTTACCCCCACCGTCCCCCCTCTTCCGCTGCGGTATTGTGCATGTGGCCATACAGAGACGTGGTTGCAAGGTGACCAGGACTGGGAACTAAATACGATGGCGTATTTGACAATTCATAAGGATAGACAGAAAGGAAAAGGAGGTGGGGTAGCTCTGTTAATAAAGGATGGGATCAGTGCGTTAGAGAGAAACGATATTGACTCATAAGATCAAGATGTTGAATCAGTTTGGGTGGAGATAAGGAATAATAAAGGGAAAAAGCCGCTGGTGGGCGTAGTCTATAGGCCCCCTAACAGTAGCTACACTGTTGGACGGAGTATAAATCAAGAAATAATGGAGACTTGTAATAAAGGAACAGCAATAATCATGGATCATTTTAACCTTCATATTGATGGGACAAAGCAAATTGACCAGGGTAGCCTTGAGGAAGAGTTCATTGATTGTATCCGGGACAGTTTCCTTGAATAGTATGTTGCGGAACCAACCAGGGAGCAGGCTATCTTAGAGCTAGTACTGTGTAATGAAACAGGGTTAATAAATGATCTCATAGTAAACGATCCTCAAGGAATGAGTGACCATAACATGGTTGAATTTCAAATTCAGTTGAAGGGCGAGAAAGTTGGTTCTCAAACCAGGGTCCTAAGCTTAAATAAAGGAGACTACAAAGGTATAAGGGCAGAGTTGGCGAGCGTGGACTGGGAAAATAGACTAAAGTATGGGACGGTTGATGAGCAGTGGCAGACATTTAAGGAGATATTTCATAACTCACAACAAAAATATATCCCAATGAGAAGGAAAGACTGTAAGAGAAGGAATAACCATCTGTGGCTAACTAAGGAAATAAGGGATGGTGTCAAATTAAAAACAAGGGCATACAATGTGGCCAAGACTAGTGGGAAGCCAGAGGATTGGGAAATTTTTAAAAGCCAGCAAAGAACGACTAAAAAAATGATAAAGAGAGGGAAGATAGATTCTGAAAATAAATGAGCATGAAATATAAAAACAGATAGTAAAAGTTTCTACAGGTACATAAAAAGGAAAAGAGTGGCTAAAGTAAATGTTGGTCCCCTAGAGGATGAGACTGGGGAATTAATAATGGAGAACAGGGAATTGGCAGAGACGTTGAACAAATATCTTGTATCGGTCTTTACAGTAGAAGACGCTAAAAATATCCCAATAGTAGATAATCAAGGGGCTATAGGGAGGAAGGAACTTAATACAATCACTATCACTAATGAAGTAGTACTCAGTAAAATAATGGGACTAAAGGCAGACAAGTCCCCTGGACCTGATGGCTTACATCCTAGGGTCTTAAAAGAAGTGGCTGCAGAGATAGTGGATGCATTGATTATAATCTACCAAAAACCTGGATTGGAAAACTGCAAATGTAATGCCCCTATTTAAAAAAGGAGGCAGACAAAAAGCAGGAAACTTTAGACCAGTCAGCCGAACATCTGTCGTTGGGAAAATGCTGGAGTCCATTTTTAAGGAAGCAGTAGCAGAACATTTGGAAAACCATAATTCAAACAAGCAGAGTCAGCATGGTTTTATGAAAGGGAAATCATGTTTAACAAATTTGCTGGAGTCCTTTGAAGATGTAACGAGCAGGGTGAATAAGGGGGAACCAGTGGATGTGGTGTATTTGGATTTCCAGAAGGCATTCGATAAGGTGCTACATAAGTGGTTACTGCACAAGATAAAAAGCTCTTGGGGTAGGGCATAATATATTAGCATGGATAGAGGATTGGCTAAACAACATAAAACAGAGAGTCAGGATAAATGGGTCATTTTCCGGTTGGCAAACAGTAACTAGTGGGGTGCTGCAGGGATAGATGCTGGGTCCTCAACTATTTACAATCTATATTAATGACTTGGATGAAGGGACTAAGTGTAATATAGCCAAATTTGCTGATGATAGAAAGATGGGTGAGAAAGCAAATTGTGAAGAGGACACAAAAAATCTGCAAAGGCATATAGACAGGCTAAGTGAGTGAGCAACAATTTGGCAGATGGAGTATAATGAGGGAAAATGTGAGGTGATCCATTTTGGCAGAAATAATAGAAAAGCAAATTATAATTTAAATGGAGAAAAATTGCAAAGTGCTGCAGTACAGAGAGACCTGGGGGTCCTTGTGCATGAAACACAAAAAGTTATTATGCAGGTACAGCAAGTAATCAGGAAGGCAAATGGAATGTTGGCCTTTATTGCAAGGGGGATAGAGTATAAAAGCAGGGAAGTCCTGCTATAGCTGTACAGAGTATTGGTGAGGCCACACCTGGAGTACTGCGTACAGTTTTGGTCTCCATATTTAAGGAAGGATATACTTGCATTGGAGGCTGTTCAGAGAAGGTTCGTTAGGTTGATTCCGGAGATAAGGGGGTTGACATATGAGGAAAGGTTGAGGAGGTTGGGCCTCTACTCATTGGAATTCAGAAGAATGAGAGGTGATCTTATTGAAACATATAAGATTATGAGAGAACTTGACAAGGTGAGGAGACTAGAACTCAAGGGCATAATCTTAGAATAAGGGGCCACCCATTTAAAACTGAGATGAGGAGGAATTTCTTCTCTCAGAGGGTTGTAAATCTGTGGAATATTCTGCCCCAGAGAGCTGTGGAGGCTGGGTCATTGAATATATTTAAGGCGGAGATAGACAGATTTTTGAGCGATAAGGGAGCAAAGGATTATGGGGAGCGGGCAGGGAAGTGGAGCTGAGTCCATGATCAGATCAGTCATGATCTTATTGAATGGCAGAGCAGGCTCAAAGGGCCAATTGGCCGACTCCTGCACCTATTTCTTATGTTCTTATGTAATGACGCAATCAAAGCGCGCACCACTGCTGCTCCGCCCCGGAAGCTACATTCAGCATAAAAAAAACAACCTACTGCCAGCTTTTTGTGTCGGAGCACTGTGCAAGGCTGCTCGAGACTGCCAGCGGAGGAGAAAGGATTTTCTTTTTAAATCGCAATTTTGTTTAGGAATATTTTTCACACTTGTGAGGGATTGTTGGGAGTTGCAAAAACTTTTGCAGACTTGTGTAAAGTTTTGCCAACTTTTGAAAAGATAATCACTCACCCTATTGACATGGGCAGTGATTACTAGTGGCCTGGGGGCCTCAATCTGTACTCCAGTGAGAGTTGAGCCTGCAGACGCAATGCTGATAGGGGAACGCCTTGTGCAGATTGTACGTGGCAGGGAGGTACGCAGGAGAAGGCGGCACCGTCAGCAACAGGTCCAGAGACAGCGGGCAAGGGAGGCAGCAGACATGGCTGCCCAACATAGTGAAGGGCCTGGAGATGGCCACAGACCTCAAGGCAGAGATGTTGGTCAGCAAGGAGCTGGCATCAGGAGAAGGGTCAGGTCCGCTGACCCACCCGCACCAGGTAGTGGGTGATGAGGCAGATGCTTACCAGCAGCAGCCTGCAGAGGTTGAGGAGCATCAAGAGAATGAGGGAGAAGGCAATCAGCCAGCTGCCATAGCAGGGGCCCAGCACAGACCTGGGGGAAGAAGGCCCTACCGTCCAAGGGAGTACCGCCATCAGTTTTCCTTCATGGAGCTCACAGATGAGCAATGTCTGCGAAGGCTCCGAATCAGGAAGGATATCCTCAGAGATCTGTACGATCTACTGCACGCTGATCTGCAGCCTCAGACAAGGCTGAGGACAGCTCTGAGCGTTGAAGCCAAACTGACTAACGCGCTCCACTTTTATGCAACTGTGACTTTGCAGTCTGCAACTGCAGATATATCTAACATCTCTCAGTTCTCCACCCATCACTCCACCTGTCAAGTCACAGATGTCCTCTACAGGAAAAGACTGCAATACATTTAGTTCCCGATGAGCAGGGAGAAGCAGGTGGAGTGGCAGACCGGATTTGTGCAGATTGCGGGATTCCCCAGGGTGCAGGGCATCATCGACTGCACACACGTCACACTGAGGGCGCCACAAACCCATGCTGAGATGTTTATGAACAGAAAGGGATTCCACTCCCTCAACGCCCAGCTGGTGTGTGACCACCAGCGCAGGATCAAGGCAGTTGATGCCCAGTATCCAGCAACGGTCCAGGCAACGGAACCTCAGATTGAGGATCCCGATGCAGTGCACAATTATGCAGCTGGTGTTGGAATGAGTGTCGTTGTAAACATGTTCAGCAGCAGTCCTGGGGTTGCGAAGGGGAGTCAGCAGCCAATGCCTTCATAGAAACATAGAAACATAGAAAATAGGTGCAGGAGTAGGCCATTCGGCCCTTCTAGCCTGCACCGCCATTCAATGAGTTCATGGCTGAACATTCAACTTCAGTACCCCATTCCTGCTTTCTCGCCATACCCCTTGATCCCCCTAGTAGTAACGACCTCATCTAACTCCTTTTTGAATATATTTAGTGAATTGGCCTCAACAACTTTCTGTGGTAGAGAATTCCACAGGTTCACCACTCTCTGGGTGAAGAAGTCCTCCGCATCTCGGTCCTAAATGGCTTACCCCTTATCCTTAGACTGTGACCTCTGGTTCTGGACTTCCCCAACATTGGGAACATTCTTCCTGCATCTAACCTGTCTAACCCCGTCAGAATTTTAAATGTTTCTATGAGGTCCCCTCTCATTCTTCTGAACTCCAGTGAATACAAGCCCAGTTGATCCAGTCTTTCTTGATAGGTCAGTCCCGCCATCCCGGGAATCAGTCTGGTGAACCTTCGCTGCACTCCCTCAATAGCAAGAATGTCCTTCCTCAGGTTAGGAGACCAAAACTGTACACAATACTCCAGGTGTGGCCTCACCAATGCCCTGTACAACTGCAGCAACACCTCCCTGCCCCTGTACTCAAATCCCCTTGCTATGAAGGCCAACATGCCATTTGCTTTCTTAACCGCCTGCTGCACCTGCATGCCAACCTTCAATGACTGATGTACCATGACACCCAGGTCTCTTTGCACCTCCCCTTTTCCTAATCTGTCACCATTCAGATAATAGTCTGTCTCTCTGTTTTTACCACCAAAGTGGATAACCTCACATTTATCCACATTATACTTCATCTGCCATGCATTTGCCCACTCACCTAACCTATCCAAGTCGCTCTGTAGCCTCACAGCATCCTCCTCGCAGCTCACACTGCCACCCAACTTAGTGTCATCCGCAAATTTGGAGATACTACATTTAATCCCCTCATCTAAATCATTAATGTACAGTGTAAACAGCTGGGGCCCCAGCACAGGACCTTGCGGTACCCCACTAGTCACTGCCTGCCATTCTGAAAAGTACCCATTTACTCCTACTCTTTGCTTCCTGTCTGACAACCAGTTCTCAATCCATGTCAGTACACTACCCCCAATCCCATGTGCTCTAACTTTGCACATCAATCTCTTGTGTGGGACCTTGTCGAACGCCTTCTGAAAGTCCAAATATACCACATCAACTGGTTCTCCCTTGTCCACTCTACTGGAAACATCCTCAAAAAATTCCAGAAGATTTGTCAAACATGATTTCCCTTTCACAAATCCATGCTGACTTGGACCTATCATGTCACCTCTTTCCAAATGCACTGCTATGACATCCTTAATAATTGATTCCATCATTTTACCCACTACCGATGTCAGGCTGACCGGTCTATAATTCCCTGTTTTCTCTCTCCCATCCTTTTTTAAAAAGTGGGGTTACATTGGCTACCCTCCACTCTATAGGAACTGATCCAGAGTCAATGGAATGTTGGAAAATGACTGTCAACGAATCCACTATTTCCAAGGCCACCTCCTTAAGTACTCTGGGATGCAGTCCATCAGGCCCTGGGGATTTATCGGCCTTCAATCCCATCAATTTCCCCAACACAATTTCCCGGCTAATAAGGATTTCCCTCAGTTCCTCCTCCTTACTAGACCCCCCGACCCCTTTTATAACCGGAAGGTTGTTCGTGTCCTCCTTCATGAATACCGAACCAAAGTACTTGTTCAATTGGTCCGCCATTTCTTTGTTCCCCGTTATGACTTCCCCTGATTCTGACTGCAGGGGACCTACATTTGTCTTTACTAACCTTTTTCTCTTTACATATCTATAGAAACTTTTGCAATCCGTCTTAATGTTCCCTGCAAGCTTCTTCTCATACTCCATTTTCCCTGCCCTAATCAAACCCTTTGTCCTCCTCTGCTGAGTTCTAAATTTCTCCCAGTCCCCAAGTTCACTGCTATTTCTGGCCAATTTGTATGCCACTTCCTTGGCTTTAATACTATCCCTGATTTCCCTTGATAGCCACGGTTGAGCCACCTTCCCTTTTTTATTTTTATGCCAGACAGGAATGTACAATTGTTGTAGTTCATCCATGCGGTCTCTAAATGTCTGCCATTGCCCATCCACAGTCAACCCCTTAAGTATCATTCGCCAATCCATCCCAGCCAATTCACGCCTCATACCTTCAAAGTTAGCCTTCTTTAAGTTCTGGACCATGGTCTCTTAGTTAACTGTTTCATTCTCCATCCCAATGCAGAATTCCACCATATTATGATCACTCTTCCCCAAGGGGCCTCGCACAACGAGATTGCTAATTAATCCTCTCTCATTACATAACACCCAGTCTAAGATGGCCTCCCCCCTAGTTGGTTCCTCAACATATTGGTCTAAAAAACCATCCCTTATGCACTCCAGGAAATCCTCCTCCACCATATTGCTTCCAGTTTGGTTAGCCCAATCCATGTGCATATTAAAGTCACCCATTATAACTGCTGCACCTTTATTGCACGCACCCCTAATTTCAAGTTTGATGCCCTCCCCAACATCATTACTACTGTTTGGAGGTCTGTACACAACTCCCACTAACGTTTTTTGCCCTTTGGTGTTCTGCAGCTCTACCCATATAGATTCCACATCATCCAAGCTAATGTCCTTCCTAACTATTGCCTTAATCTCCTCCTTAACCAGCAATGCTACCCTACCTCCTTTTCCTTTTATTCTATCCTTCCTGAATGTTGAATACCCCTGGATGTTGAGTTCCCAGCCCTGATCATCCTGGAGCCACGTCTCCGTAATCCCAATCACATCATATTTGTTAACATCTATTTGCACAGTTAATTCATCCACCTTATTGCGGATACTCCTTGCATTAAGACACAAAGCCTTTATGCTTGTTTTTTTAACACCCTCTGTCCTTTTAGAATTTTGCTGTACAATGGCCCTTTTTGTTCTTTGCCTTGGGTTTCTCTGCCCTCCACTTTTCCTCATCTCCTTTCTGTCTTTTGCTTTTGCCTCCTTTTTGTTTCCCTCTATCTCTCTGCATTGGTTCCCATTCCCCTGCCATATTAGTTTAACTCCTCCCCAACAGCACTAGCAAACACTCCCCCGAGGACATTGGTTCCGATTCTGCCCGGGTGCAGACCGTCCGGATTGTACTGGTCCCACCTCCCCCAGAACCGGTTCCAATGCCCCAGGAGTTTGAATCCCTCCCTGCTGCACCATTGCTCAAGCCACGTATTCATCTGAGCTATCCTGCGATTCCTACTCTGACTAGCACGTGGCACTGGTAGCAATCCCGAGATCACTACTTTTGAGGTCCTACTTTTTAATTTAGCTCCTAGCTCCTTAAATTCATTTCGTAGGACCTCATCCCTTTTTTTACCTATGTCGTTGGTACCAACGTGCACCACGACAACTGGCTGTTCTCCCTCCCTTTTTAGAATGTCCTGCACCCGCTCCGAGACATCCTTGACCCTTGCACCAGGGAGGCAACATACCATCCTGGAGTCTCGGTTGCGGCCGCAGAAACGCCTATCTATTCCCCTTACAATTGAATCCCCTATCACTATCGCTCGCCCACTCTTTTTCCTGCCCTCCTGTGCAACAGAGCCAGCCACGGTGCCATGAACTTGGCTGCTGCTGCCCTCTCCTGATGAGTCATCCCCCTCAACAGCACTCAAAGCAGTGTATCTGTTTTGCAGTGGGATGACCACAGGGGACCCCTGCACTACCTTCCTTGCACTACTCTTCCTGCTGGTCTTCCATTCCCTCGCTGGCTGTGGACCCTTCTCCTGCGGTAAGACCAACTCGCTACACGTGATACTCACGTCATTCTCAGCATCGTGGATGCTCCAGAGTGAATCCACCCTCAGCTCCAACTCCGCAACGCGGACCGTCAGGAGCCGGAGGTGGACACACTTCCCGCACATGTAGTCGTCAGGGACACTGGTGTTGTCCCCGTGTTCCCACATGGTACAGGAGGAGCATATCACATGACCGAGCTGTCCTGCCATGACTTAACCCTTAGATACACTTAGATTGGCGACAACAATGTTAAAAGTTACTGACTAATAAAGAAAAAGAAAAACTACTCACCAATCAGCAGCCAATCACTTACCATGTTGGCTGTGACGTCACCTTTTGATTTCTTTCTACTTCTTTTTTGCCTTCTCTCAGCTGGAGCTGCACCGGTACGTCTTTTATAGGCCGCTGCCTCTCTCGACTCCCGCCTCTCTCAACACTCCCCGGACTGCTGAGCCTTTTATAGGCCGCTGTCTCTCTCTACTCCCGCCTCTCTCGACGCTCCCCGGACTGCTGAGCCTTTTATAGGCCGCTGCCTCTCTCTACTCCCGCCTCTCTCGACGCTCCCCGGACTGCTGAGCCTTTTGTAGGCCGCTGCCTCTCTCTACTCTCCCCGGACTGCTGAGCCTTCATCCTACACCAGAGCAGTGTGCCCACCGTGTTCTCGGGCCCAAACTAGGATTGTGGATGGCTGCTCGGTGACAAAGGATATCCCCTGTGCACTTGGCTGCTGACTCCCCTTCGCAACCCCAGGACTGCTGCTGAACATGTTTACAACGACACTTATTCCAACACCAGCTGCATAATTGTGCACTGCATCGGGATCCTCAATCTGAGGTTCCGTTGCCTGGACCGCTCTGGTGGAGTGCTGCCGTACTCGCCTGAGCGGGTCTCCCGATTTGTGGTCATCTGCTGCATATTTCACAACCTGGCAATCATGAGGGGTCAGCCACTGGAAGTCGATCCAGCAGTACCACCTCAGGAGGATGTGCAGCAGTGGGAGAAGGAGGCGCAGAAGGAGGAGGAGGAGGAGAAGGAGGACCAGGATGTGTGTCACCAGCCACCCAGGAGGCGTCAGCGCCATCCCAACCCTGCAAGGGAGGTGCAGACCTGTCTCATCGCTGCTCGTTTCCGCTGAGTTAATGCCCACATCACACTTCATCTTTGTTTTTCCATGGCCAGGCCAATGAGTCCATTCATACATCATTGCCCACCATCAAATGATACACCTGCCCAAATATAGGAACACAAAATAAAAAGGTATTACATAATAAAGAAAGGTGCAAAAATCATACACAACATCATCTCTCACCCTTGTGCATCTCCTTATAACCCCTTTTATGCAAATCTATTCTACTACTATGCCGCAGTGTCTCCCCTGTGGCTGCCTCATGGGTCTGGGAAGGCTGTTGTGTTTCCTGTGTAGAACCTTCTCGGACGCCCTTGACTAGCTCTGGCCCTGAAAGGGCCGGCTAGAGATTGGGCAGCACCCTCCTTGGAGGGTTCTGTCAGCTTTGGCTAGGGCGACTCCATGCTTGGAGACAATGGTGGAGTGACAGGTCTAGGGCCAGGAATGGTGTGATCCTGAGAGAGCACATCATCAGGATCCTGGTCCGAAGAGTTTGCGTCACTCCCTGGGGTCGGCACACCACCACTACCAATCTGAGGGAGCTCAAGTCGCCGCTGAGGCGCCACACCAGAAGGTCCCCTGTGGCCCGTGGTGGACCCAGCCGTGAAGGCAACACTGAGGTGTTGGTTTGCATCCAGCTGAGAGTGCATGGGAGCAGCCACAGTATCAAGCCAGCAGAGATGATAGCAGTAAGACACTCTGTGGCCTGTTGGCCAGAGTGCATAAGAGCATTCTGAGCTTCCAGGGCTGCGGCCATCTCCTCCAAAGCAGCACTGATACGCTTGTTCCCTTGTGCCTGTGCTGTCCAGAACCAGGGGACACAGTCTAAGGATAAGGGGTAAGCCATTTAGGACTGAGATAAGGAGAAACTTCTTCACTCAGAGAGTTGTTAACCTGCGGAAATTCCTACCACAGGGAGTTGTTGATGCCAGTTCATTGGATATATTCAAGAGGGAGTTAGATATGGCCCTTACGGCTAAAGGGATCAAGGGGTACGGAGAGAAAGCAGGAAAGGGGTACTGAGGTGAAGGATCAGCCATGATCTTATCGAATGGTGGTGCAGGCTCGAAGGGCAGAATGGCCTACTCCTGCACCTATTTTCTATGTTTCTATGTTTCAATGTAATGGCAGCTGCCACATCATCTACAAGTCGTGGCATCACAGCTGGACCTGCATGTTCACTCTGCGAGTCCGCCATCGCCTGCACACTGGCAATGATAGGCTCCATGATGTGCGTAGAGCTGTCCACAACGCGGGAGGTGGACTCCTCCACGTTCCTGACCACTTCCGAAGCCTGTCCGGCACCCTTGCTACTTCCCCAAACATCTGGGAAGCTTGGTCTCCACCCTTTTTTCATAGCCCCAACATCGATGGGCTCGTCTGAGCACTCTTCAGCAAGACTTCCATTCGCACGCGCCCCCCCGGAGAGATGGCACCAGAGGTTCCCTATGGCCCGTCACCATGCTGCAGCCCGTTAGGCCCCGGTGCAACACCCAGTGCAGACCCCTCTGCTGTGTCTATTAAATCCGACTGCATACTCCCAGTACCTGAGCTGGCGCATGTGAGTGTATAAAGCAGTGATGTGGTGCTGAACATTGTCCCCCTCTTCCTCGGCCTCATCAGATATGGGCGGCAACAGATGGAGTGGGACCCAGGCTCTCATCCAGGCTCCAGCCCCCAATGTCCTCCAGGGTCTCAGGATCGCCATGGCTATCATTGCCCTCTTGGTTGTCCTCCAGGCCTCGCCTCTCAGCCTCTACTTCATGCTCTCCCTGGCCTCGGCAGCCACTGCCTTCAAAGCTGTCATCCTGCGTTGCCCTTCCACTTGTACCAGCGCTAGGATCCTCGCCTTGGCTCTCACTTGGCCTCTCATCTGCAAGCATAAATGGCACAAGAGCTGCTGTGAGGGGGAGGAAGGGAATTGATGCATGGAAGCTGCAACTTGCACACTTTCAGAAGGAAAGGTACAGTAGGCGCTGGTGCTTTCAGGGAGAGAGGCATTAAAGGAGGGTCTTCACTTACCCATGCTGCCCACAGCGGGATCGGCAGTCCCAGAGGTCACAGGGAAGGCAGCATGTCTGCCCACTAGCACCTCCACCTTCTCCTCCAGAGGTGTCAGGATCTGAAGCTGAGCCTCACCACCACCAGTCCTCCTTTGCTCCATTCGGTTGTGCACAACCTTGGCCTACAATACAAAGAATGGTTGTTGAACAGCAGTGTCATGAGGCATCAGAAATGAATGCACAAGTGTGTGTCCTTGACATGCAGCTGTAACTGTGACATGAACAGGAGCCTCCATTGCGAGAACACCCACATATATATAAAGGCCTCAACAGTGAAATGCTGCTTCAGTGTCTATATAGTGAAGGTGGGAAATGAGAGAAGGATGAAGGAGAGGCTTGCAGATGGAAGGTCAGCATTTGGTGGAACAGGTACTCATTTTCATCAAACGAAATATGTCGTTCACTCTTTTTCTGCATTGGGTGGTGGTCCGATCATGAATGGAGGTCCCTGAGACCTCCACAGCTATCTATCTCCAGGCATTGGTAAAAACCTCCCGAGTAGGTCTCCCTGCATTGGGGTATTGCCTTCTTTCCTCCACAGCCTGCATCAGTATCTCAAGTTCTGCATCGGAAAAATGGGTTGGCCTCCTTGGTACAGGTGCATTAACCATGGCCTTCACTCAAACGTCTTCCCTCCTCAAGGCCTAGCTGCAAACCCTGGCATTTAAGAAGACCAGGCAGCAGCTGGCTCGTTAAGGCCAAATCAGCAGAAACAGAATTTCCCTGTACAAACTCCGCCCCACCTCCCCACCCACACCACTGCAAAGTGCCGCTTCCCGCTGGCCAATATCGCTGGGCGACATTTTTTTTTTAAATCAATGAATTTCGATCTATTGGCCACCACAACCATTGCAGTGGTAATGGTGGCCAAAAAGTGGTAGGTGCACCCTGCTTCCGACAGATCTGAATTTTGGCCCCCACTACTTTTCAATTCTATTCCTCTAGAAATAAACCCGAGTGCTTGGTTTGCTTTTTTTTATGGCCTTGTTAACCTGTGCTGATACTTTTAGTGATTTGTGTATTTGTACTCCAAGATTCCTTTGCTGTTCTGAAGCATTTAGATTCTTATTTTCCAAGTAATATGTGACCCCACCTATTTTTCATACAAAAATGTAATACCTCGCATTTATCTGTGTTGAATTTCATTTGCCAATTATATGCCCATTCCGTAAGTTTATTAATGTCTTTCTGTAATTAATTGCAGTCCTCCTCAGTATTGACAATTTGGTGCATCCCCAAATTTACAAATTGTGTTTTTGATTCCATAGTCTAAATCATTAATATAAATTGTGAACAACAGTGGTCCCAGCCTTGATCCTTTTGCCACATCATTTCCCACCTTCTGCCACTCTGAATAGCAAACTTTTACTCCGACTCTCTTGGTCGGGATCCCACTGTAAACGCGCATTCGGATTGCAGACCCAACAGCAATCGGCGGGATAGGTAATTAATATCAATAAAAGGTATTTAAATGCTAGCTAAGATGGTCAAAAGTTGACACTCACAATTTTACCAAACTTTTGATGAGTTTGCCATGCCTCGGATAACACGCCAGGTAAGTGGGGTTGGGTTCTAAGTGACTCTCCATCACTTTGGCTAGTTGACAGCTGCAGAACATAAGATCACAAGAACACAAGAAATAGGTGGAGGAGTAGGACACCTGGCCCCTCGAGCCTGCCCCGCCATTTAATAAGATCATGGCTGATCTGATCATGGTCTCAGCTTCACTTCCATGCATGCTTCCCATTCCCTTTATTTCCTTATTGCTCAAAAATCTGTCTATCTCCGCCTTAAATATGTTCACTACAGCCCTGTTGACCATAAGCTTGTGCCAGATTTGAGGGCCAGATTTGAGGGCCCTCCTGTATGGCTCAGAGACATGGACCATATACAGTAGACACTTCAAATCGCTGGAGAAATACCACCTGTTGTGTATGTCCAACATAAGTATATACCCTATACACTCAATGTACAGTTACATAAGACCATTGAATGTATCTTCACACTGTATACACTATACCTGTACCACCAGAGGGTGCAACTGGTGAAGACCAAGGGGTCACCTGCACACTGCAGGTAACCAAGTATAAAAGGGAGCTCACCTTACTGTACCCTCACTCAGGAGCAACAATAAATGGACTAAGGTCACAACAGTTCAAGTACAATACCTTACCTCTTAGAGTCATTACTAGCGTGCTTACAGACACAATAACTGGCGACGAGATTACGAATTCCCACACGAAAAATGGCTAACCGTGGCAACTTTCAACAATTCACCGATGGGGAAGATTGAGATGCCTTTGTGGAAAGACTTGAACACTTTTTCATTGCAAACGACCTGGCAGGAGACACACCGACCTCACTGGCTGAGAAGCGCAGAGCTATCCTGCTCAGCAGTGTGGAACCACCTTGTCAGGGACTTGCTAGCCCCAGAGAAGACAACAATCAAAACGTATGCAGAGCTCGTAAAGATGGTACAAGAACAGCTCAAACCTAAAGAGAGCATCCTCACAGCCAGACACTGGGTTCTACACACATTGGCAGCCCGAAGGCCAAGAAATCGCAAAATATGCTGCAGACCTCAGACGATTGGCTGCACCGTGTGATTTTGGCGACCACCCCACCGAAGCGCTGCAGGACATCTTCGTTATCGGAATCGGCAACAAGGGCCTTCTCCACAGGCTGCGTTCCGCGGACACCACGGTCACCCTGCAGAAAGCAATTAACGTCAGCCAGGCGTTCATGGCTTCGGCCTGTGATTCCAAGCAGATGACGACTCACCCCCAGGACTCTAACCCGGCAAGTACTGTGAACCGACTGGCGCCTTTTAGAGGCAAGGCTGCTGCAAGTGGTCTCTCCCAGGGTAGAGAGACCAGAACCCCGAGTCCCGCAAACCTGAGTCCACCACATGGGGCCAACCGGCCAGCCTCATTCTGGCGCTGTGGAGGGATTCACAGGGTCCACCAGTACCGCTACAAAGACTATACTTGCAAAGGCTTAACACGAAGGGTCACCTCCAGCGAATGTGCAAGAGAAATTTTACTCACCGAGTTGCTGAAGAGTTGGTCGATCATCCCGACTCCAGCGCTGATGAAGAGAAAGAGAGAGTCCATGAGGCAGCTCATCCCTACGAAGAGGTGTACGAAGTGTTTACCTGCTCCACCAAGAGTTCTCCGTTGAAAATGGAAGTTGAAATCAACGATGTTCCAGTCACGATTGAGGTGGACACAGACGACCTAAAATGATCCCGATCCAGGCGAAGCTGCTCACCTACACAAACGACACCATCCCAGTCATTGGCAGCGTGGATATTCAGGTGTCCCATGGCGGCGCGATGCACAAGTTACCTTTGTGGATGGTGATGGTCCAACGCTGCGAGGAAGAAGAATGATGAAACAAATCCAAATCTGCTGGAGCTGGGAAAACCTCCAAGGCCCGGCGACCGACGTCCTATGTGGCCCCAAATTTGGATCCAGCACAACACCTGAAAATCCAACCATCCAACTCGACTGCGTGGAGACAACACAAACCGCTCAACCGAACTGCGAGATGATCCAGCCGAAACGACCTGACCTCACCTTCCAGGCTCCTGTGGCAGGACTCTGGAGGAAGAAAATCGGCGCAGAAGGTAACTTCCCTGTTTCCGTGGCAGAACCTGGGGAGAAAAGGATCACCGCAGCCTACCTCGTGGAGAGAAAGAAGATGGTGCCCGCACCACGAGGTGAAGCGCCTGAAGTAAAGATGGCGGCGACCAGACCACAAGGGGCAGTGTTGAGGGAGCAACATGTGATGCCGAGCAACAAACCGGATTGGGGTAAAGATTGCAAGGCCCTCTTAAAGGAGACCGGCAACCCATCACAATTAAAGGGACAGTTCCACTCTTTGTTCAGCGATGCTGGTGATATACATGGAAAAGATGTAATTGTCAAATGCGAGTATGTCAAGGCAACTAAGAGTGTCGAGTCGGGCAATTGCGGTCGGAGCCAATGTATTATGACTGTAAATGAAGAAATGATGTGCGATGCCGGGTTCTACATGTACGCTGACAAAACCAAGGGCAACCTCCCGTCGGAAGCACCCAGGTCCAGTGGGCTACCCGATCATGTAGCCTGCACCTCCGGGACCAATGTGATGCCTCAGGGAGCGTGGCCACACACAGAGGGAGCATACCAGCTACAGGGCCAGCGATCAGCGGATGGCTAAGGCACCACTACTGGCACCCTGCCCCAGATCGGCCCTACACCTCTGGCCACCAGGGCCAGTACCGGGAGCAAGAGGCCAGCACCCTCCAGCCCTCCCAACAGGACCTGGGATGACCAGGCTCCCACTACCGCTGAAGGGCAGCAGGGAGACACTGCAGCCCTCAAAGGAGGACAGGGAGGCCACGCATTCCTGTGGCTCTGCCCACCACTAGGCAACGGCAAAGGCCCTGAGACTCAGCCAGGTGAGCGATCCGAGCCCACCCAGCTGGCAGGGGGCACAGCGCCGCCATCAGACAACCTGGACACAGTCCGGTCACTCTGGAACTAGCGTCCTCACCCACCTGCACCTACACCCCAGGGGCAAGACTGTGATACCACGTATGTACCTTACCTGTAAAATGTACTTGTTCCACAACTGCAAAACCCAAACAGTGATGTAATTAATCCTATGTTCCTTTTTTGGGGGGTTCTTTCTTTCTGTGCATGTATGCACACGCAGTTATTGAGCCACACACATGGTCTACATATGGGGGGGGGGGAGGAAATGATGTATGTAGCCATGGACATACATGGATCACACCCAGAAACCACTCAACCCCCAGTGCAACCTCCAAACGTCCACTGCTGACCATTTCCCAATGTTGTGGCAATAAGGACTTGGGGGTCTACAGGGAGAGAGCCAAGCCAAAGCATAGGCAAGGTGCAAGGGCTTTGGGCACTCAAGTCTCGGGCCAGAGCGCACAGTGGCACAAAACTTAGGGGGGAGTGATGTTGTGTATGTACAACATAAGTATATACCCTGTACACTCAATGTACAGTTGCATAAGATGTATCTTCACACTGTATACACTATGCCTGTATGACCAGAGGGTACAACTCTGGAGACCTAGGGATTACCTGTACATTACAGGGAACCAAGGAATAAGGAAATGGCAGACCAATTGAAGAAATATTTTGGTTCTGTCTTCACAAAGGAAGACACAAATAACGGTTGTGTATCTGGAAAGCATGCACTCCCATGTTCCACCACCAGGGAGCGCATCCCCTGAAGTCCCAAGGGATCCCAGCATCCCTTGGGAGCACTGTATATAAGCTGGTCCCTAAGGCCTGTTACTCACTCTGGATTGTCTTAATAAAGACTGAGGTCACTGTTACTTTAACCTCCCTGTGTGCAGTCTCATCTGTGTTAGGAACACAACAACTGGCGACGAGTACACGAATCCAACGCAAAGATGCAGCAAACTGTGGGCATCCTGGAGAAGTTCTCGGAAGGTGAGGACTGGGCAGCCGATGTCGAATGGTTAGACCAGTACGTTGTAGCCAACGAGCCGGACGGAGAAGGAAGCGCTGCAAAAAGAAGAGCGGTCCTCCTCACGGTCTGCGGGGCATCGACCTACAGCCTCAGGAAGAATCTTCTGGCTCCAGTGAAACTCATAGATAAGTCATATGAAGAGCTGTGTACACTGGTTTGGAGCATCTTAACCCGAGGGAGAACGTGCTGATGGCGAGGTATTGGTTCGATACGTGCCAGCGATCTGAAGGTACGGAAGTGGCGAGCTACGTCGCCGAGCTAAGGCGACTTGCAGGACAATGTGAGTTTGATGGCTACCTGGAGCAAATGCGCAGAGACTTTTTTGTACTGGGCATTGGCCACAAGACCATCCTGTGAAAACATTTGACTGTAGCGACACCAACCCTCAGTAAGGCCATTGCGATAGCACAGGCGTTTATGTCCACCAGTAATAACACCAAACAAATCTCTCAGCACACAAGTGCTAGCAACGTTCATAAATTAACTGGAACTGTGTTTGTGAGCAGAAATGTACAGGGCAGAAACCACGAGTCTGCAACTGCCAGCAGGCCTCAGGTGACCCAGATGACTCAGAGTCCGCAACAAAGGATGAATGCAAGGCAATTCACACCTTGTTGGTGTTGTGGAGACTCTCATTCAGCCTATTCATGCCGCTTCAAAGGGTATGTTTGCAAGAGCTGTGGAACAATGGGCCACCTCCAATGAGCTTGCAAACGAGCAGCAAGCTCTGCAAAACCTGCTAACCACCACGTGGCAGAGGAAGATCGGTCCATGGTGGATCAAAGCAATTTTGAGCCTCGGAGAGAGGAGGCAGATGCTGAAGTACACGGGGTGCACACATTTTCGACGAAATGTCCATCTACAATGCTAAACGTAAAATTGAATGGCTTGCCCATAGCCATGGAACTGGACACTGGCGCTAGCCAATCTATCATGAGTAAAAAGATGTTTGAGAGACTGTGGTGCAGCAAGGCACTCAGACCAGCCCTGAGCCCCATCCACACGAAACTGAGAACATACACCAAAGAGCTTATCACTGTCCTGGGCAACGCCATAGTCAAGGTCACCTACAAGGGCACGGTGCATGAACTGCCACTCTGGATTGTCCTGGGCGTTGGCCTCACACTGCTTAGAAGGAGCTGGCTGGGCAAAATCTACTGGAACTGGGATGACATTCGAACGCTATCACATGTTGATAAGGCCTCATGTACCCAGGTTCTCAACAAATTTCCTTCCCTTTTTGAGCCAGGCATTGCAAACGTTTCCGGGGCGAAGATGCGGATCCACTTGGTCCCAGAGGCACAACTCATTCACCACAAGGCGCGAGCGGAACCTCACATGATGAGGGAGAGAGTGGAAAACGAGCTGGACAGGCTGCAACACGAGGGCATCATCTCCCCAGTGGAATTCAGCGAGTGGGCCAGCCCGATTGTTCCAGTACTCAAAAGTGATGGCACGGTCAGGATTTGCAGCAATTATAAAGTAACTATTAATCGTTTCTCACTACAGGACCAATACCCACTACTTAAAGCAGACGACCTATTTGCGACGCTGGCAGGAGGCAAGACATTCACCAAGCTCGACCTGACTTCGGCCTACATGACGCAGGAGCTGAAAGAGTCTTCGAAGGGCCTCATCTGCATCAACACGCACAAGGGACTGTTCATCTACAACAGATGCCCGTTTGGAATTCGGTCGGCTGCAGCGATCTTCCAGAGAAACTCAAGTCGGTACCATGCACGGTGGTTTTTCAGGACGACATATTGGTCACGGGTTGGGACACCATCGTGCACCTTCAAAACCTGGAGGAGGAGCGACTGGATCGCGTAGGGCTGCGGCTGAAGATGTCGAAATGCGTCTTCCTGGCAACAGAAGTGGAAATTTCGGGGAGAAAGATCACGCCGGCAGCATTCGGCCCACAGACGCCAAGACAGAGGCTATCAGGGACGCGCCCAGGCCACAGAATGTCACGGAGCTGCGGTCGTTCCTGGGCTTCCTGAACTATTTTGGTAACTTCCTATCGGAGTTAAGCACCCTCTTAGAGCCCCTACATGTGTTATTGCGTAAATGTGAGAACTGAGTATGGGGGAAAAAACAAGTATTTGCTTTTGAGAAAGCTAGAAACATTTTATGCTCCAACAAGCTGCTTGTATTATATAACCCATGGAAAAGACTTGTGCTAGCATGTGATGCATCGTCGTACGGAGTCAGGTGTGTATTACAACAAGCTAACATTGCGGGGAATTTGCAACCTGTCACTTATGCCTCTAGGAGCTTGTCCAAGGCCGAGAGGCTGACAGCATGATTGAGAAAGAGGCATTAGCGTGTGTGTTTGGGGTAAAGAAAATGCATCAGTACCTGTTTGGTCTCAAATTTGAGCTGGAAACCGATCACAAGCCCCTCATATCCCTGTTCGCTGAAAACAAGGGGATAAATACTCATGCCTCAGCCCGCATACAAAGGTGGGCACTCACGCTATCAACGTACAGCTATACCATCCACCACAGGCCAGGCACCGAGAACTGTGCGGATGCTCTCAGTCGGCTACCATTGCCCACCACGGGAGTGGAAATGGCACAGCCTGCAAACTTGTTAATGGTGGCGCAGCCCGCAGACTTGTTGATGGTCATGGACGTATTTAGAAACATAGAAACATAGAAAATAGGTGCAGGAGTAGGCCATTGTAAATGATAAATAACCTGTCACAGCCCGCCAGATTAGGACTTGGACCAGCCAAGATCCTCTGCTGTCCCGAGTGAAAAACATGGTAACTGGGCTAGCATCCCCGTTGAAATGCAAGAGTTAATCAAGCCATTCCAGCGGCGAAAGGACGAGCTGTCCATTCAGCCAGACTGCCTGTTGTGGGGTAACCGCGTAGTGTTACCCAAAAAGGGCAGGGAGACGTTTATCTCGGATCTCCACAGCACACACCCGGGTATAGTAATGATGAAAGCGATAGCCAGATCCCACGTGTGGGGGCCCGGTATTGACTCTGACTTTGAGTCCTGTGTACGGCAATGCAGCGTGTGTGCTCAGTTGAGCAACGCGCCCAGAGAGGCACCACTAAGTTTGTGGTCCTAACCCTCCAGACCATGGTCGAGGATCCATGTCGACTATGCGGGCCCGTTTCTCGGTAAAATGTTCCTGCTGGTGGTGGATGCTTTTTCAAAATGGATTGAATGTGAAATAATGTCGGGAAGCACCGCCACCACCACCATTGAAAGCCTGAGGGCCATGTTTGCCACCCACGGCTTGCCTGACATACTGGTCAGTGACAACGGGCCATGTTTCACCAGTGCCGAATTTAAAGAATTCATGACGTGCAATGGGATCAAACATGTCACCTCAGCCCCATTTAAACCAGTCTCCAATGGGCAGGCAGAACGGGCAGTACAAACAATCAAACAGAGCCTTAAACGAGTCACAGAAGGCTCACTCCAAACCCGTCTCTCCCGAGTACTGCTCAGCTACATCACGAGACCCCACTCGCTCACAGGGGTGCCCCCGGCTGAGCTACTCATGAAAAGGACACTTAAAACCAGACTCTCGCTGGTTCACCCCAACCTGCATGATCAAGTAGACTGCAGGCGGCAGCAACAAAATGTAAATGATGGTTGCGCTACTGTGTTACGGGAAAGTGATCTGAATGACTCTGTGTGTGTGCTAAACTATGGACATGGTCCCAAGTGGATCACGGGCACGGTGATAGCTAAAGAAGAGAGTAGCGTGTTTGTAGTCAAACTAGACAATGGACAAATTTGCAGAAAGCACCTGGACCAAACGAGGCTGCGGTTCATAGACTGCCCTGAACAACCCACAGCAGACACCACCTTTTTCGAGCCCGCAACACACACCCAAAGGATCAACGACACCACGCCGGACCAGGAAATCGAACCCATCACGCCCAACAGCCCAGCAAGGTCAGGCTCACCCAGCAGCCCTGCAGGGCCAACAACACGCCAGCCCAGCGAGGGCACAGCCAACACATCAGAACAGACATTTGTACCGAGGCGGTCCACCAGGGAAAGAAAGGCTCCCGACCGCCTCACCTTGTAAATAGTTTTCACTTTGACTTTGCGGGGGAGTGATGTATCTGTAAAGCATGCACTCCTATGTTCCACCACCAGGGAGCGCATCCCCTGAAGTCCCAAGGGATCCCAGCATCTCTTCGGAGCACTGTATATAAGCCGGCCCCTAAGGCCTGTTACACACTCTAGCGTGTCTTAATAAAGACAGGTCACTGTTACTTTAACCTCCCTGTGTGCAATCTCATCTGTGTTAGGAACACAACAATAACCTTCCGGAAATACTAGGGGACTGAGGGTCTAGCGAGAAGGAGGAACTGAAGGAAATCCTTATTAGTCAGGAAATTGTGTTGTGGAAATTGATGGGCTTGAAGGCCGATAAATCCCTAGGGCCTGATAGTCTGCATCCCAGAGTACTTAAGGATGTGGCCCTAGAAATAGTGGATGCATTGGTGGTCATTTTCCAACTTTCTATAGACTCTTGATCAGTTCCTATGGATTGGAGGGTAGCTAATGTAACCCCACTTTTTAAAAAAGGAGGGAGAGAGAAAACAGGGAATTATAGACCGGTTAGCCTGACTTCGGTAGTGGGGAAAATATTGGAATCATTTATTAAAGATGTAATAGCAGCGCATTTGGGAAGCAGTGACAGTTTCGGTCCAAGTCAGCATGGATTTATGAAAGGGAAATCATGCTTGACAAATCTTCTAGAATTTTTTGAGGACGTAATTAGTAGAGTGAACAAGGGAGAACCAGTGGATGTCGTTTATTTGGACTTTCAAAAGGCTTTTGACAAGGTCCCACACAAGATTAGTGTGCAAAATTAAAGCACATGGTATTGGGGGTAATGTATTGATGTGGATGGAGAACTGGTTGGCAGACAGGAAACAAAGTGTAGGAGTAAATGGATCCTTTTCAGAATGGTAGGCAGTGACTAGTGGGGTGCCGCAAGGTTCAGTGCTGGGACCCCAGCTATTTACAACATACATTAATGATTTAGACGAAGGAATTGAATGTATTATCTCCAAGTTTGCAGATGGCACTAAGCTGGGTGGCAGTGTAAGCTGTGAGAAGGATGCTAAAAGTCTGCAGGGTGACCTGGACAGGTTAGGTGAGTGGGCAAATGCATGGCAGATGCAGTATAATGCAGATAAATGTGAGGATATCCATTTTGGTGGCAAAAACAGGAAGGCAGAATATTATCTGAATTGTGACAGATTAGGAAAAGGGGAGGTGCAATGAGACCTGGTTGTCATGGTACAACAGTCATTGAAAGTTGGCATGCAGGTACAGTAGGCGGTGAAGAAGGCAAATGGCATGTTGGCCTTCATAGCAAAAGGATTTGAGTGTAGGAGTAGGGAGGTCTTACTGCAGTTGTACCCGGCCTTGGTGAAGCCACACCTTGAATATTGTGTACCGTTTTGGTCTCCTAATTAAAGGAAGGAGATTCTTGCTATTGAGGGAGTGCAGCGAAGGTTCACCAGACTGATTCCTGGGATGGTGGGACTGACATATCAAGAAAGACTGGATCAACTGGGCTTGTATTCACTGGAGTTCAGAAGAATGAGAGGGGATCTCATAGAAACGTTTAAAATTCTGACATGTTTAGACAGGTTAGATGCAGGAAGAATGTTCCCAATGTTGGGGAAGTCCAGAACCAGAGGTCATAGTCTAAGGTTAAGGGGTAAGCCATTTAGGACCGAGATGAAGAAAAACGTCTTCACTCAGAGAATTGTAAACCTGTGGAATTCTCTACCACAGAAAGTTGTTGAGGCCAGTTCGTTAGATGTATTCAAAACGGAGTTAGATGTGGCCCTTACGGCTAAAGGAACCAAGGGGTACGGAGAGAAAGCAGGAATGGGGTACTGAAGTTGCATGATCAGCCATGATCATATTGAATGGTGGTGCAGGCTCAAAGGGCCGAATGGCCTACTCCTGCACTTATTTTCTATGTTTCTATGTTGACCACTAATGTCAAAATTGATTCAATGCACGCCTCTACTTTTGTGCCAAACGATACCTGCAGACTAAATAGAGTTTACTGCAATGATGTGTAAGTAGGAAAGTGTGCATTGGCAACAAGAATTCCAGCACCATTACTGTCCAACCACTTTCAATATCATTCGTAGAATCTGTTATTGATCAATCCATAGTTACTAAAAATAAATGACAAAACATAATTAGGAAAATATATGTTGCGTACATTTCACAACCAAACTCCTATGAGCTAAATTTCTCTCTTCCTAACAGTTATATATTGTATCTGATCTTCTTAAGTTAAAGAGGTTCATCCTCACTGTGAAAATGAACAATTCCACCTACTATATCAAGAATGTAAAAACAATTTCAGTTATTTTAGTGTGGGAGGAGTAATGGAATATTGCCATCAGAATTACACTGATATTCAGCCAGACTGCAGCTGTCAAAAAACAAGAAAGCATGGTAATTATTTCTATATTAGGGTACTTATTGAAATACGATCTTGAAAACATTTCAAATATTACCCTGGTGTGTGTTTCTTTTCCCTTTAAGCTTTATCAGCCAGTAAAAATTCACATTGATAATATATTCAAGTAAGTTACAAACACAAAAGTCCAAAATAGACCACATTTAGCGCCAAGTGTCCCTTGGAAAATAAATTCAAATATATTCATCATAACCTGTTAAGGGGACAGAACCTTCTGTCCTATTCATATTCAACTTATACACCTTTCTCTTTCATTCATATAGACTTGGGATAATGCTTAAGGAATTTATTTCACCATTTTTATCTCTTATTTATTTCCAAGTACTACAATAAAGAATAGAAAATATCATACTGAAGTGAAAAACATTATTTGCATTGCCGTGCCCCTCATTCCTTCCAGAACTGGTAGATAAACAAGCCTCAGCTTATCAATCATATCAGAACATAAGAAATAGAAGCAGGAGTAGGCCATTTGGCCCTTCGAGCCTGCTCCGCCATTCAATAAGATCATGGCTGAACTTCTACCTCAACTCCACCTTCCCACACTATCCCCATAGCCTTGGTTCCCCTAGTATCCAAAAATCTATCGAACCCTGTCTTGAATATACTCAATGACTGAGCCTCCACCGCACTCTAGGGTAGAAAATTTTAAAGATTCACCATTCTCTGAGTGAAGAAATTTTTCCTCATTTCAGTCCTAAATGGCTGACCGCTTATTCTGAGACTGTGACCCCTGGTTCTAGACTCCCCAGCCAGGGGAAACATCCTCCCAGCATCTAGCTTGTCAAGCTCCTTAAGAATTTCATATATTTCAATGAGATCACCTCTCATTTTTAGGGAAGATAGTCCTAATCTACTCAATCAATCCACATAGGACAAGCCTCCCTTCCCACGAATCAGTCTGGTGAACCTTCATTGCACTCACGCTAAGGCAAGCATATCCTTCCTTAGCTAAGGAGACCAGAACTGTGCACAGTACTCCAGGTGTAGTCTCACCAAGGCACTGTATAATTGCAGTAAGACTTCTTTACTCTTATACTCCAATACTTGTGTAATAAAAGCTAACATATCATTTGCTTTCTTAAATGCTTGATATACTTGCATGTTGACTTTCAGTGATCCATGTACAAGGGCACACAAGTCTCTCTGAACAACAACATTTCCCAATATCTCCACATTTAAAAAATATTCAGCTTTTCTATTTTTCCTACCAAAGAGGATAACTTCACATTTCTCCACATTATATTCCATCTGCCGTGTTCTTGCCCACTCACTTAACCTGTCTATGGGCTAGATTTTACACTTTTGTGCAGATCGCCCAAAAATGGGTGTTATTTCCGGCGTGGGCGGTAAAAATGGATTTTCAGATCGCTGGCATGTTGCCCATTTTCAAAGCACCTCGTCTCCATTTTAAAAATTGGGCATTACCGCGAGCGATCTGAAATGAGTGTTAGCATTAAATCTCTCTGACCCATTGCCATAAAGTGTCGCCGTCCTTAGCAACGGCATGGCAGCGCTCGATTCCCACAATTCAGGAGGTCAAAGGGTCATCATTATATGCATATAAGAGGAGACAGAGAGAGAGGGAGCTGGGAGGGAGTGAAGGCATGTGTGGGTGTGATGTGGCTGATTTGGGAGGAAGGAGGAAGAGTTTCGAGCTTTATAGCAAATTGTGCCAAAAAAATTAACTGTTGCCAGCCGGATATTTTTCTGAATTTGGTGCCTATAATGGAGGGAGAGGAGGAAGTGACACAGCACGCTGTGGAGACTGACGTTGATGAGAGCAGTGAGCTGGGAGAGGAACACATTGGAGGGAGCAAAAGATCGAGGAGGTTCACGGATGAGGCAAATGCCTCCCTCCTGCAGGAGGTCGAGTTACGTTGGGGTGATTTGACTCGGGGAAGGCATGGGAAGCCCACCCCAAAGGCATACCAGAAGATATGGGCCGAGATAGCAGAGGTGGTCTCGTCGGCGACCAACGAGGTGCGTGAGGGCAACCAATGCCGCAAACGATGGAACAACCTTGTCGGATCCGCAAGAGTAAGTATTACATTTATTTACATGTACTTATGTATTTATATAATTTGATTTGTAAGAGTTATGAGTGAAAATCATCAGATGTGAGGTCTTTCATTTTTACCAGGAATGTTGTACTCAAAGCCTGTGTTCACGGTGCACATCTTTAGGTAAAGAATGATAATTATCGTAATAATCATGATTACATCTATCAGTTATGTATTGTATCAGTCTCTGTGACATTACCTAGCAATGATATCATGCAATGATCTCATGCCATGCTGTCCTGTTACCTTTTACAGAAGAAGCTCTCGGCGAATAGGTTCAAGCAGAGGCGAATGGGTGGGGGGCCACCAGTCATCGGCAACCTCACTGATATTGAGGAGCGGATGCTCGCACTCGTGGGGAGGCACCCCCGGACGGCCCCGCAGGCAGCTGCAGACCCTGAAGTGATGCCACGTGAGTAAAGTATACATCATTGCGTGATGTAAAGTCTATAGATGCCACACCCACTCATATCCGAACAGTAATATATGATAGATGATTTCTAAAATTATCCTATAAATGCTGGACTCATGAGAATCATTGCAATGCAGAATGTGTTGATGGTCATGAAATGTGATGTCTGTGATGATTTTGAGAGCGGTGGTGCTTTTGTCGTGCACATGCTGTGTGTAGCGCTGGACTCACCTTGTGACCCTAGCACCTCCTTCTCCTCTAATAACCTCATTTGTGTTTTGCAGCTCAGCCAGGCAGCACAGCCCAAGGCAAGACCACAGAGGCCAGAAGGTGGGGGCATGGGCCCGGAGTTGGCGGACAATCCTACATCTGGTGCTGAGGAGCTCCGATTCTCGCCCGTCAATCCGCTGGGTCTGTTCTCGAAGAATGGGAGCGCGGACTTTGAGAAGTCTGTATCGCCAGGCTCCAGAAGACATCCACCCCAAGGCCATCTAGTGCTCCTCCGGCCATTCCCGCCTCCACTTTGGAGGTACCGGGCCCAAGCACCTCGACACAGGGCACCCCTGGTGTCCCCAGGACGGCGGCGACCCTGCGGAGATTTCATGGACACGGCAGGTCTGGTCCATGAGCGCCAGATGAGAGCGGAGAGATTGTACAGTTGTCCAGGAAGACTGTAGACATAGATGACCCGATCCTAAATGCACTGGGTGGCATATCCCAACAGCTGGCCAGCATCTCCGGCACCATGATGGAGTACGTTCCGCGGATGGCGGAGGCCCTGGAGGTGAAAGCCAGGAACACTCGTGGCACAGGTCACCGAGTGGTCCCGGAGCACGGCACTCCACCCTTAGGTTCTGCAGCTCCCAGGGCCAACGACAGATGAGAGACAGGAGCAAGATCCAGCTTCTGGATCCGAGAATGTTTCCACCTAGGTATCCCCCACTCCCATATCCGTGCAACCACTGCCTTCATCCCCCCCAATGAGGCACAGTCTGAGGAGCTCCTCGGCCAGGTGGCGTGGAGCGAGGAGGGGAAGGGGTAGAGATGGGGCGAAGAAGGGGAGGGGGGAAGGAAAGTGAGGTGCATGTCCGCAGGTGATGGCTTTGTTATATCTCCATCTGGGTGTATGCAATTTGTTGTAATGTATTGGGGGGAGGGGGCCACCTTGTTGGTTTGCCTTTGAATTCTGTGTTGCTGGACATGTTGACCATTTGATTGATGTCAATGTTTGAAAAAGTGAGGTGGTGGTGGGTTTTTTTTGCCCGTGAGCCTTATGATTTCAGACCAATGGTTGTATTAAATGTTTTTTATTCAACATAACCCTGTAGCGCATTGTCTCAGTTAGCTGGACCATTACACACTGGTGATTCCTTAACATGAAAGGATATAATTAAACTTAACTTGAATCAACTTAAACTTTAACTGGCACCAAGGTGATGCCCACCATTGATGTCTGAGCTGCACAAACACAGCAGTGTGTCAGCTTTGTCAATAACAACAACGTTCTTTCAGGCAAATCGCTCATTTATCAGCTCCTGATGTAAGAGTCTTGCAGCTATGTAGCCACCATGGGCCCTTTCCTGCCGTCTGGAGGGGGCGTGAGCATGGTTGCATAGTCAGCCTGATTGTCTGGCCCAAAGTCAGCGTCCAGCCCAACGTCCTCCTCTTCCTCTCTCTCCTGAGGTGGAGTATCAGTCCCTTCTGGCAATTCTTGTCCCCTCCTGATAGCCAGGTTGTGCAGCATGGAGCACGCGAATTGAGCTACCTACTCCCCATCTATGTGCTCCAGGCATCTAAAGCGCTGCTTAAGCACACTAATTGATTTCTGGACCACATTGCGAGTGTTTCTGTGTCTCTCGTATCGCTTCTCTACCTCGGTTTGGGTGTCACGCAGGGGGGTCATCAGCCAGGTGGCTAGGCCATATCGTTTGTCACCAAGCATCCAGCATTGTCCTTGTGGCTGACTGGTAAACATTTCAGAGACAGCGCTCTCACGCAGGATGTGAGCCTCATCGAAGCTGCCCGGACATTTGGCATTCACTGCCATAATTATCTGATTGTGGTCGACAACTAGTTGGACCTTCAGGGAGTGAAATCCTTTTCTGTTGCGATAAACCTCTGGGTCCTGAGAAGGTGCCTGCATGGCGATGTAAGTACACTGTATTGCTCCCTGCACCTTGGGGAACTTAGCAATGCGGTAGAATGCTCCAGCCCTGTCAGCCTCCGTAGTCATAGGAAAGCTGATAAAGTCCATCCTACGTGCGTATATGGCCTCCGTGACCTGTCTAATACAGCAATGTGTGGCATGCTGAGACAGAGGGGAAATGTCAACCGCAGAGGCCTGAAAGGAACCGGACGTGTAGAACGACAGTGCCACGGTGACCTCGACCTCGATGGGGACACTGATGTCCTGAAGGTGCTGGCAGGCTGCAGATCTGCTCTGATGAGCTGGCATATTTCACTGATAACCACGTTGTGGAAGCACAGTCTCCGAAGTCAGGTGTTCTCGGATAAGTCGAGGTAAGACCGCTTCTCCCTGTAAGTGCGGGGTGTCTATGGTCTGGACCTCCTCCTCAGTCTGGCACGTCTTAGATTGGGCACATAATGCTGTGGATTAGACGTTGTGCCATTTTCACTCTGCAGCATCTGCATAGTAATTGATGCAGGCTGAGAAATGGCTGGGCCCATTCCAATAAAAGTATAATGCCAATTGTTCACAAGTAATAAATTTCCACACTAAAAGACACCTACAGTAAAACCCAATCGTCTACAGTATGAAAATATGTCTGTTCAGATGGTCACTTCACCTGAGAAGAACTCCAGAGTCAATCCAAACTCCCCCGAAGTTGAAGCGACCTGCGATTTGCAAAATGGCATCCATACCACTATGATTAGTTCAGATCAGTTCAACTTTTTCAGAGCGGTGTTTTGGGCGAGCGATATTGTGGTCTAGATATATGCGAGGTGCTGAAAGTGAGGCTGGGCGCTAGTTTTGGTAAATGTGATCGGTCGTTATTATTGAATCTCAGCGTTAATTACATGCAGAAAGTAACGCAGGGCAATATTATGGCCATTGGTTTCGCCCATTCTGATGATTCCGCCCAAAAAAAGTGGGCGGGCGGTATTATTTTTTCCCGGCGTTACGTACATGGCAAAAGTAGCGCTCGGTGATAAGTGTCCGAAAAATGGGCATCAGTTTCCATTTTGTGGCTAAATGGGCGACATCTGGGCGTTACACCTCATTTCAGCATTAAAATGGATGTTAAGTGGGCATTATGCATGCAAAAATAATGCAAAATCTAGCCCTATATCCCTTTGCAGCCTCTTTGCATCCTCCTTACAACTTACTTCTCCACCTAGCTTTGTATCGTCAGCAAACTTGGATACACTGCACTCGGTCCCCTTATTATGCTCATAATAAAGGATGAAACTGGGTACAGTATGCAATGAGTGTGACCTTAGCTCCTTTAATTAAACTCCAGAGTGCAGGTACAGCATTGGAGGCCTACTTATATACAGTGCTCCCAAGGGATGTTGGGATCCCTTGGGACTCCAACAGGTAGGCCTTCTGGTGATGGTGTGATACAGGTTGCCAAGGGTTACATACATAACATTACTCCCTCGTAAAGTCAATAGTACATTTATTTACAGGGTGAGACGCTCTGGGGCTTTTCGCTCCCTTGTCGATCATCTCGGTACAAATGCAGGTGTGGGTGAGTTGGTTGGTCTTCATTGGGCTGTTGGGCAGCTGGCCTTGCTGGGCTGCTGGGGATGGTGAGTTCAGCTTCGTGGTCAACCGTGATGTTGGTTGCCACTTGTGGGTGAGTTGGTGGTGTCTTCTTCGGCTTGCTCGTAGCTGTTAGTGAACCACAATTTGGTTTGGTCCAAATGCTTTCTGCACGTTAGTCGTTTGACCAATTTGACCTGAAACACCCTACTAGCTTGTTTGGCTATCACTGTGCCAGCAAGCCATTTGGGACCATGTCCATAATTGAGTACAAACACAGGGTCATTGACCTCAATATCGCGTGACAAGTTTGCGCGATCATGGTACATGCTTTGTTGATGCCGCCTGCCCTCAACGTGATCATGGAGGTCAGGGTGGACAAGAGGGAGCCTTGTTCTGAGCTCTCTGTTCATGAGCAGCTCAGCTGGGGGAACCCCGGTGAGCGAGTGGGGTCTGGTGTGGTAGCTGAGCAGTCGGGTCTGCAGCGAGCCTTCCGACATGCGTTTCAAGTTTTGCTTGATGGTTTGAACTGCCCGTTCTGCCTGGCCGTTGGATGCGGGCTTGAACGGGGCAGATGTGACGTCTTGATCCCATTGCGGGTCATGAATTCCTTGAATTCAGCACTGGTGAAACACGGGCCATTGTCGCTGACTAGGACATCAGGCAGGCCGTGTGTGGCACTTTCTCTTGCATCATGTACGGTACCGCCTGTGCCTTGTGGTGGATGGGTCGCGTACCGGGAACCAAATGGATCTGCACTTTCGACCCCGAGAAGTTCCAATACCTGCTCGAACAACAATGGAAATCTGCTCAGAACCTGGGCACATGAAGCGTTGTCAACGGACAAAAGCGTTCGGATCTAGTCCCAGTTCCAGCGGATTTTTCCCAGAGTTCGTGCACTGCTCCATCATAGGAGACTTTGACCTCTGCACTGCCAATTACAGGGATCAGTTCCTTGGTGTAAGTTCTTAGCTTGGTGTGAATGGGGCTGAGCTTGGACCTGTGTGCCTTGTTGCACCACAACCTGTCAAAAGCCTTTTTGCTCATTATGGACTGACTCGCACCCGTGTCCAGTTCTATGGATACTGGAATTCCATTCAGTTCAACTTTCAACATTATTGATGGACATTTCGTGGTGAAGGTAAAAACCCCATACACTTCTGCCTCCTCGGTTCAAGTTTCCAATGCAGCCTGATCCACAGTGGATCGATCTTCCTCTGCAACATGCTGGTTTGCAGCTCGCCTGAACATTCGCTGGAGGTGTCCCATTATTCTGCAGCCATTGCACACATAGTGCTTGAATCGGCATTGATGGGCCCGTGATCACCTCCACAATGCCAACAGGGTATTAACTGCCTCGCATTAACAATTGATGGCAGACTCTGGGTCATCTGAGGTCGTGCAGCAGCCGGCATGTACGTTCTGCCATGTATATTCCTGCTCGAAAATGACGTTAATTTGTGCACAGTACTGACCGAAACCTCTTTATGCTGCGAAATTTGTTTGGTGTTATCTCTGGTGGACATAAATGCCTGGGCTATCGTTATGGCTATGCTCAGATTCGGAGTTTCAACAGTCAATAGTTTGCGAAGGATTACCTCATGGCCAATGCCAAGCACAAAAAAGTCTCTCAGCATTTGTTCAAGGAATCCATCAAATTCGCAATGTCCTGCGAGGCGCCTTAGTTCTGCGACGTAGCTCGCCACTTCCTGGCCCTCCGCCCGTTGACATGTGTAGAACCGATATCTCGCCATCAAAACGCTTTCTTTAGGATTTAGGTGCTCCTGGACCAGCGTACACAATTCTTCATAGGATTTAGTTGTTGGTTTTACCGGACCTAAAAGATTCGTAATGAGGCCATAGGTTGTTGCCCCACAGATGGTAAGGAGGATCATCCTTCGTTTGGCAGCGTTCTCGTCCCCTTCCAGCTCATTGACCATGAAGTATTGGTCGAGTCTCTTCACGAAGGCCTCCCAATCATCCCCTTCTGAGAACTTCTCCAGGATACCAACTGTTCTTTGCATTTTCGCGTGGTTGTTCATTGTCTTGTCGCCAATTGATATGCTCATAATAAAGGATGAAGCTGAGTACTGTGAGCAATGAATAAGTGTGACCTTAGCTCCTTTAATTAGTCTCCAGAATGCAGGTACCTTGTGGGTGGTCTGCTTATATACAGTGCTCCCAAGGGATGCTGGGATCCCTTGGGACTCCAACAGGTAGGCCCTCTGGTGGTGGTGTGATATAGATTACCAAGGATTAAATATATAACATCAACCACATAGCGACACACAACACCATTGAAAAGGCAATTGGAGTCTTAAAGCAGCGCTTCAGATGCCTGGACCATTCTGATAGCAGCCTACAGTACCATCTTGACCAGGTCACTGAGTTTATTGTGGTGTGTTGTATGCTGCATAACCTAGCTGTAAGGAGAGGACAAGTAATGCCAGATGGGGCTGCAGGTCCAGCTCCAGAAGGAGGGGAGATGGAAGAGCCAGCCAGCAAGGAGCAAGAGGAGGAAGAGGTGGAAGAGGAGGCTGGTGAGGACCTAGGGGCGGTCAATCAGCCTTGCGATGTAGCCATGTTTCCACCACCACCCCCCCTTCCAAAGACCGATACGCAGTAGTAGTTACGCGGCTGCGAAGCTGTTGGGTCAGCAGTTCATTTATGAACGCTTTGCATGAACTTACATTGTGGTGGTCATATTGACATTTACAGTTACGGTTAAGCAAATGTTGCATTTGCATCGAGTTACGTTTTTGCCTTGCCTACACTGGCCTGGCATTTGCATTAATGCTTTAGCTTAAGTAAACTGATGTTATAATAAAAGAATGAACAACTAATGCAGAACCACTGTGAAAATGTTATGCTTAACGTAACTATAACAGAAAGCACGACAATTGTTAAACTCAATAAAAAATGTTAATTAACAAAATGCATTTTAAAAGATATTTTATCAACACCCTCCCCCTACCCCAAACAACAATGAACGCAAGAACGTAAAAAAATGTAACATGTATGTTGAAAAAACAACCCCCTCCCTACCTGCGGCCATATTTCCCTCCAGGTCCTTTGCCACCCCGTGTTTTAACACCACCCTCCCGTTTTGTCTGCGCAGACCGAGACGAAGCTGGCATGCAGCGGGCAACGGCAAGACTTCCTGCCGTGGTGGAGGTGACAGAGTGGAAGGCGAAACCTGAGGCTCGTCTTCCGAGTCAGGAGGAACTGTATCCTCCGTACTCGCTTGAGTGCTAGGGGTCATACTCTGAGCCGACACGACACCTTGGGGTGCAGCGCCGTGTCCAGCCAGCAACGCATGCCGTAGGGCATTGGTTGCGGCGGTCTGCTCTCCAAGGTCCAATGTGCTAACTCAGTTTGCATGGCAGACCAGTTGGAGAAGTTCGTGGAGAACTGGCTCTAGTTCGTGGAGAACTGATGGAACCCCTGGATAAGCTCATGACCTATCGCGACCGTCTCCCTGCACATGGAGATCAAGCATTCCGTCTGCCCTTCCAAAGTAGGCGATTGCTCACCTCCCTGACCCGATCTCCGTTGGGTCGGCGTTCGCAATATATCGCGCCTTGTCATTGCCGGCTGAACACCGTTTGGTCCCAGTGCCTCTTCCTGCTCAACTGAGATGACCACAGGTTCATCCCCCCCCCCCCACAACAATGGACGGATCCACCAGCTCAGGATATAAGTCCTCCTCCTCCTCCTCCTGAGCAAAGTGCTCTTCTTCCTGGGAATCCTGGGAATCCTCGTATTCCTCCTCTTCCTTCTCTGAGGTAGTTGGTGGAGGTGCAGGGGATGGCTGCAGTGTCACGAGCTTCTCAGGTTGACCTTAAAAACACGAATGACATTTTTAAAGAACTTAGTAGAACATAACGGTGAACAATACCAAGAGACGTTACATACCAATACTTTTCACGACCACAGAAAGCTGTAGCGGCTACATCACCTGCTTCTTATGCACATGGGCTGCATACATGCACGCATTCATGACCTGACAGGACATCATTAGTATATCATGAGTACATCACAAGTATATTGCATATTGCATAAGTATATACATTGCAGGACATTACGTCAGTGACTTTTTAAAGTTTTTCATACTGTTTTTAATACTGTTTGACATATTACACATTACACATTACTCACGAGACACAAGGCTGGGTTCGGCCACACTACGGGTGGTGACCGAACGGCTGTCATGGCCAATCGACACGGCCACACGAGATTCAATTTTCGATAAAGGCTGGAGTTGAGCAGAGCCGCCCCCCGTCTACCTTTGCTCTGACCGGTTGATAGATATCTTCTTCTGCAAATGAGAAGAGAGCATGGCATGGCATAAGCTAATGGACTTGGTAGTATCTTGAGGTCACAACAGTTTAAAATGTTACATGCTGCTGCTTCAGATCAATGTCCGGATCTTAACATGGTTTACGTAATACATTTAAGAATGATAAACTTAAATTCAATGCAGGAGATTCATTGTTCTAATCAAAATATAAAATATAAAATATAAAATGCAACTTACTCTTGCTGCCGCCACCAAGCTATTCCAGCGTTTTCGGCACTGGTCAGGCCCGCTCACCTCATGGGATGCAGACGTTACCATGTCTGCAATCTCAACCCATATTTTTCTGTAGACACGGGGTGGAGGTTTCCCATGTACACCCTGTGTCAAGTCGGTCCACCTGGCATGCATCTCGTTCAACAGGGCCTCGTTCGCCTTATCGCTAAAGGGTTTCGCCCTTTTCCTCTCGGAATCACATTCTGATTCCATTTTAAATAGTACTGACAGGACTAATATTTATTTATTTTTACTATAGTTAAATTTATCGCAATTATATTTCTCCAAATACTTCAAAACTCTCTCTCTCTACCCCTCCTTCTGCCATCTGAGCATATGTGATGACACCTGACCTCCCGAAATGCGATAAAACCAGTCGGCCGAAAAAAAAATCTCACACATGTGCACAAGGCTGATGCTAGGGAAGCTTTTGACTTCCTCTTTCGGTGGGCGAACGCGACTTCGTCGAAAAATCAGATCACCGTTTCCATATCGTCGGCCTGAGGCCGAATGGAAAACAGCAAAAAAAAATATGGGCCATGTACTAGCGATCAGTAAGGCTGAGACATCCTACCTCGCTGGAATAAGGCCCATTTTTTGGGGCGATGGCCACCTAGTGAAAAGTCTATCCCTCAGTTTTCAGCCTTAGTCACCTTGCAACCATGTCTCTGTAATGGCTGTCAGATCATACCCATATATTTCTATTTGTGCCGTTAACTCATCTATCTTGTTATGAATGCTGCATGCATTCAGATAAAGAGCTTTTAATTTTGTCTTTTTATCATTTTTCCCTACTCAGGAAATCAAAGGTAATAATCTCAGGATTGCTACCAGTGCCACGTGCTACTCAGAACGGAAATAGCAGGATAGCTAAGATGAATACATGGCTTGAAGAGTGGTGCAAGAGGGAGGGATTCAAATTTCTGAGACATTGGAACCCGTTCTGGGGGAGGTGGGACCAGTACAAACCGGATGCTCTGCACCTGGGCAGGACCGGAACCAATTTCCGAGGGGCAGTGTTTGCTAGTGCTGTTGGGCAGGGGTTAAACTAATATGGCAGGGGGATGGGAACCTATGCAGGGAGACAGAGGGAAATAAAATGGGGGCAGAAGCAAAAGATAGAAAGGAGACTAGTAAAAGTGGAGGGCAGAGAAACCCAAGGCAAAAATCAAAAAGGGCCACATTACAGCAAAATTCTAAAGGGACAAAGAGTGTTAAAAAGACAAGCCTGAAGGCTCTGTGCCTCAATGCAAGGAGTATTCATAATAAGGTGGATGAATTAACGGTGCAGGCAGCTATTTAATGATTATGATATAATTGGGATTACTGAGACATGGCTCCAGGGTGACCAAGGCTGGGAACTCAACATCCAGGGGTATTCAACATTCAGGAAGGATAGACAGAAAGGAAAAGGAGGTGGGGTAGCGTTGCTGGTTAAAGAGGAAATTAACGCAATAGTAAGAAAGGACATTAGCTTGGATGATGTGGAATCTGTATGGGTAGAGCTGCGGAATACCAAAGGGCAGAAAACATTAGTGGGAGTTGTGTACAGACCACCAAACAGTAGTAGTGAGGTTGGGGACAGCATCAAACAAGAAATTAGGGATGCATGCAATAAAGGTACATGGGTGACTTTAATCTACATATAGATTGGGTTAACCAACTAGGTAGCACTGCGGTGGAGGAGGATTTTCTGGAGTGTATTAGGGATGGCTTTCTAGATCAATATGTCGAGGAACCAGCTAGAGAGTTGGCCATCCTAGACTGGGTGTTGTGTAATGAGAGAGGACTAATTAGCAATCTTGTTGTGCAAAGCCCCCTGGGGAAGAGTGACCATAATATGGTAGAATTTTTTATTAAAATGGAGAGTGACAGTGTTAATTCAGAGACTAGGTAACTTCAATGGTATGAGATGTGAATTGGCTAGGATAGACTGGCAAATAATACTTAAAGGGTTGACAGTGGATAGGCAATGGCAGACATTTATAGATTACATGGATGAACTTCAACAATTGTACATCCCTGTTTGGAGTAAAAATAAAAAGGGGAAGGTAACTCAACCGTGACTAACAAGGGAAATTAGAGGTAGTGTTCAATCCAAGGAAGAGGCATATAAATTGGTGAGAAAAAGCAGCTAACCTGAGGATTGGGAGAAATTTAGAATTCAGCAGAGGAGGACAAAGGGTCTAATTAGGAGGGAGAAAATAAAGTATGAGAGGAAGCCTGCAGGAAACATAAAAACTGACTGCAAAAGCTTCTATAGATATGTGAAGAGAAAAAGATTAGTGAAGACCAACGTAGGTCCTTTGTAGACAGAATCAGGTGAATTTATAATGGGGAACAAAGAAATGGCAGATCAATTGAACAAATACTTTGGATCTGTCTTCACTAAGGAAGACACAAATAACCTTTCAGAAATACTAGGGGTTCGAGGGTGTAGTGAAAAGGAAATCCTTATTAGTCAGGAAATTGTGTTAGGGAAATTGATGGGATTGAAGGCCGATAAATCCTCAGGGCCTGATAGGCTGCATCCCAGAATACTTAACGAAGTGGCCCTAGAAATAGTGGATGCATTGGTGATCATTTTCCAACATTCTATTGACTCTGGATCAGTTCCTATGGACTGGAGGGTAGCTAATGTAACACCACTTTTTAAAAAAGGAGGGAGAGAGAAAACAGAGAATTATAGACCGGTTAGCCTGACATCGGTGGTGGGGAAAATGTTGGAATCAATTATTAAAGATGAAATAGCAGTGCATTTAGAAAGCAGTGACAGTTTCGGTCCAAGTCAGCATGGATTTATGAAAGGGAAATCATGCTTGACAAATCTTCTAGAATTTTTTGAGACTGTAACTAGTTGAGTGGACAAGGGAGGACCAGTGGATGTGGTGTATTTGGACTTTCAAAAGGCTTTTGACAGGGTCCCACACAAGAGATTAGTGTGCAAAATTAAAGCACATGGTATTGGGGGTAATGTATTGACGTGGATAGAGAACTGGTTGGCAGACAGGAAGCTGGGTGGCAGTGTGAGCTGTAAGGAGAAGCTGTGAAGAGATGGCAGGGTGACTTGGACAGATTAGGTGAGTGGGCAAATGCATGGCAGATGCAGTATAATGTGGACAAATGTGTGGTTATCCACTTTGGTGGCAAAAACAGGAAGACAGAATATTATCTGAATGGTGACAGATTAGGAAAAGGGGAGGTGCAACGAGACCTGGGTGTCATGGTACATCAGTCATTGACGTTTGGCATGCAGGTACAGCAGGTGGTGAAGAAGGCAAATGGCATGTTGGCCTTAATAGCTAGAGGATTTGAATATAGGAGCAGGGAGGTCTTACTGCAGTTGTACAGAGCATTGGTGAGGCCACACCTAGAATATTGTGTTCAGTTTTGGTCCCCTAATCTGAGGAAGGACGTTCTTGCTATTGAGGGAGTACAGCGAAGGTTCACCAGATTTATTCCTGGGATGGCAGGGCTGACATATGAGGAGAGACTGGATCAACTGGGCTTGTATCCACTGGTGTTTAGAAGAATGAGAGGGGATCTCATAGAAACATATAAAATTCTGATGGATTGAACAGGTTAGAGACAGGAAGAATGTTCCCGTTGCTGGGAAGTTCCAGAACCAGGGGTCACAGTCTAAGAATAAGGGGTAAGCCATTTAGTACTGAGATGAGGAGAAACTTCCTCACTCAGAGAATGATTAACCTGTGGAATTCTCTGTCGCAGAAAGTTGTTGAGGCCAGTTTGTTAGATATATTCAAAAGGTAGTTAGATATGGCCCTTACGGCCAAAGGGATCAAGAGGCATGGAGAGAAAGCAGGAAAGGGGTACTGAGGTTGAATGATCAGCCATGATCTTATTGAATGGCGGTGCAAGCTCGAAGGGCCAAATGGCCTGCTCCTGCACCTAATTTCTATGTTTCTATTAGGTTGGGCCACTTTTCTCTTGAAAAAAAAGGCTGAAGTGTAACCTAATAGAGGTCTTTAAAATTATGAACGGTTTTGATTGAGTGGATACAGAGAGAATGTTTCCACTTGTGGGGAAGAGCATAACTAGAGGCCATCAATATAAGATAGTCACTAAGAAATCCAATAAAGAATTCAGAAGAAACTTCTTTACCCAAAGTGTGGTCAGAATGTGCAACTCGCTACCATAGGGAGTGATTGAAGTGAATAGTATGGATGCATTTAAGGGAAGGCTAGACAAGCATACGAGGGAGAAGGGAATAGAGGGTTATGCTAATAGATTTAGATGTGGAAAGACGGGAGGAGGCTCAAGTGGAGCATAAATGCCAGTATGGACTGGTTGGGCCAACTGGCCTGTTTCTGCGCCGTATATCCTATGTAATCCTATGTAATGTGCTCCAGCCATGCAATGTTTTACACCCAAGAGCAAAAGAGGAACATCTACCCCCATAGGCTTCTAAGGAACGAGATGACAGATTGGCCTCCCTCGGGGTTAATGACCTTCATGATATTTGTAATCATTTGAATCAGTTCATTGATGGACATTTCCTTTCAGAAATATCAAAAATAAAAGAATTTTATATCTGTTTGTAGCAGATTTGTGCCTGTTTAAAATAAATTTTTTGTACGGAGATCAAAGATGAGCTTAATTTAATGACCATGCAATGATTTGTTTCTTTCACAGACCTTTTTGCCAGTTTCGAACTCTATTTCAAGCGGCAGGACTTTAGATTTCTTTTCGTCTCTACATTTTAAGTACCTGTCAAACAAAGCTTTATGGTTGACTTCCAGGAAGGGCTAGCCCAGGTTGGATGAGTGGGAGGGGGCATGCAACCATTTGTTGAGAAGCACATTTAGGTCATGAGCGGCGTCAGTAATCATAGCAGAGTGATCATTAGCAATGTCAAAAAAAAACTTATTTTCAGCAAGTGCTAATGGTCTCCTGTTCCAGTGTTGTATGAGCTTTACCAGATTGTTAGCACAAATTGAAAGAAGGCCACGCTTCACACTGCTGAGGATGAAAATGGCTTCTCCTGTTGTCTTTAACATTCCAATCATGCATAGAATTTTTTAACATAGTTTCCCCAAATTCCATTAAAACACCATGAAATAAAAGAAACATATCACAGGAAATTTTAGGAATTTGTCACAGAGCCCCCTCCCAGGAGCCCGTATCAGGAATTCTGGCACAGGTCAGCAGCCTCACACAATGTTCCACCCATTGGTAGCAGCAATCACTTCACAGTCCCTGTGGAAACAAACACCCATCTTCACACTGATGACACCCTCCATCGTGTTGTGTGGCATTACCATCATGCTAAATGGGATACATTCAGAACAGATCTCGCAGCTCAAAACTGGGCATCCATGAGGCGCTGTAGGGGCCATCAGCAGCAACAGAATTGTACTCCACCACAATCTATAACCTCATGGCGTGGCATATCCTCACTTTACCATCACCATCAAGCAAGGGGAACAACCCTGGTTCAATGAGGAGTGTAGAAGAGCATGCCAGGAGCAGCACCTAAAAATGAGGTGCCAACCTGGAGAAGCTGCAACACAGGTCTACATGCATGTTAAACAGCGAATGCAGCATGCTATAGACAGAACTAAGCAATCCCACAATCAACAAATCAGATCAAAACTCTGCAGTCCTGCCACATCCAGTCGTAAATGGTGGTGGACAATTAAACAATTAACGGGAAGAGGAGGCTCCATGAATATCCCCACCCTCAATGGAGCCCAGTAGGCGTGTGCAAAAGACAAAGCTGAAGCGTTTGCAACCATCTTCAGCCAGAAGTGCCGAGTGGATGATCCATATTGGCCTCATCCTGACATCCCTACTACCAGAGAAGTCAGTTTTCATCCAATTCAATTTACTCTGTGTGATATCAAAAAACAGCTGAGTGCACTGGATACAGCAAAGGCTATGGGCCCCGACAACATCCCGGCTGTTGTGCTGAAGACTTGCTCTTCAGAACTAGCCGCGCCTCTAGCCAAGCTGTTCCAGTACAGCTACAACACTGGCATCTAGCCGACAATGTGGAAAACTGCCGAGGTATGTCCTGTCCATAAAATGCAGGACAAATCAATCCGGCCAATTACCGCCCCATCAGTCTACTCTCAATTATCAGCAAAGTGATGGAAGGTGTCGTCAACAGTGTTATCAAGTGGCACTTACTCACCAATAACCTGCTCACTAATGCTCAGTTTGGGTTCCGCCAAAACCAATCAGTTCCAGATCTCATTACAGCTTTGGTCCAAACATGGACAAAAGAGTTGAATTCCAGAAGTGATGTGAGAGTGACGGCCCTTGACATCAAGGCAGCATGTGACAGAGTGTGGCAATTAAGGAGCCCTAGTGAAACTGAAGTCAATGGAAATCAGGGGGGAAACTCTCCACTGGCTCGTGCCATACCTAGCACAAAGGAAGATGGTTGTGGTTGTTGGAGGCCAATCATCTCCGCCGCAGGACATCACTTCAGGAGTTCCTCAGGGCAGTGTCCTAGGCCCAACCATGTTCAGCTCCTTCATCGATGACCTTCCCTCCATCGTAAGGTCAGAAATGGGGATGTTCGCTAATGATTGCACAGTGATCAGTTCCATACGCAACTCCCCAGATAATGAAGCAGTCCATGCCCGCATACAGCAACACCTGGACAACATTCAGGCTTGGGCTGATATGTGGCAAATAATATACGTGCCATACAAGTGCCAGGCAATGACTATCTCCAACAAGAGAGAGGCTAACTACTGCACCTAGACATTCAAAGACATTAGCATCGCTGAAACCCCCACCATCAACATGCTAGGGGTCAGCATTGACCAGAAACCTAACTGGACCAGCCACATAAATACTGTGGCAACAAGAGCAGGTTATGCTGGGGATTCTGCAGTGAGTGTCCTGACTCACCAAAGCCTTTCCACCATCTACAAGGCACAAATCAGGAGTGTGATGGAATACTCTCCACTTGCCTGGATGAGTGCAGTTCCAATGACATTCAAGAAGCTCGATATCATTCAGGACAAAGCAGCCCATATGATTAGCACCCCATCCATCACCTTATGCATTCATTCCCTCCACCACTGGCGCACCGTGGATGCACCGTGCATACCATCTACAAGGTGCTCTGCAATAATTCACAACGGCTTCTCCGACAGCACCTCCCAAACCCGCTATCTCTATCTAGAAGGGCAAGGGCATGAGAACGCCATCACCTGCAATTTCCCCTCCAAGTTACACACCATCCTGACTTGGAAATATATCATCGTTTCTTCATCGTCACTGGGTCAAAATCCTGGAACTCCCTCCCTAACCACACGGACTGCAGCGGTTCAAGAAAGCGGCTCACCACCACCTTCTCAAGGGCAATTGGAGATGGGTACTAAAAGCTGGCCTTGCCAGCGACGCCCATATCCCAGGAACAAATTTTTTTAAATATATCAGTCGAGCCCATTTGAAGCACTACCACCAAGCTAAGTGAGATAGATGAAGAATAGTTCTCGCAGGAGGCTCCATGAATTTCCCCATCATCAACAATCGCAACCATCTTCAGCCAAAAGTGCAGAGAGGATAATTGTTCTTCGCCTCCTCTTGAGATGCCCACCATCACAAATGCCGATCTCCAGCCAATTTGATTTATTCAAAGTGACATCAAGAAACAACTGAGTGCACTGGACACAGCAAAGGCTATGGGCCTGACAACTTCCTAGCTTTAGTGCTGAAGACTGGATTTTCACCTTAGTGTTTAAAGAGGTACTAGGACCAAAAACCATTGAGATTTGTGATCAAGGTATAAATGTAGGGATCCGTAGTAGGAAATTAGCAGGAAGTTTGAACTGTAACTTTTTTTTTTACATTTGATGTTTTCTTGATACTTTCTGTCAGTTCCGTTGACATTTAACTTCTGTTGGCAATATCCATAAGTACTGCACAATGACAGGAGAAACATTGGGATCAAGTGTGATAACGTTTGACTGAAGGATTATCATAATCACTTTATTCTCTGGTAAAAATGCTATTATTCCTTCGTGTTTTTCACCAATTTCTAATTTGAACCGTATTAAGCGAAATAGATGAAATGCATTTCTACTGTCACAGTAGTTCATGAAATTTTGTAAACTGGTTATTTTTCATGGACTAACTCCATTAGAATTTGATATACTTTCCAGCATTAGTCAATCTTATTATTGTCTGTTTCTATCATTTCTCAGGAGTCTTGAAAATAATGGACTTATAAATTTAATAAGGTTAGACTTAACCAATTATATAACAGTACCTGTGGTGTTTGAAATGATACTATGAACTCCGTACTGTGAGTGAGCCAGTGACTAGGTGTAACCAGGTCAGTCTTTAATGGCTTCCAGAAGTGAAGATACGAAGGCGAAGTTCAGATTATATACCGGGCCCAGCATGAGTGTACCTATGACCCTAGGACCTCTGACGGTAGTGCCTCCTGGTGGTGGGCAGACCTTATGTACATACATTACTTCATTTTGCCCAACCCCCCCACCCCCAGTTCTTGGTACAAATCCATATTACAAGTTCAGACGGTCCGGAGCTCTTCACTCCCTCAGTACAATCCCAGTGCTTTCCAAGTCTCTCACAACTTGGAGCTTGGTGTTGACCACAGTGGGTTCTTCTGATGGCTGGACGTGAGTTGGTTGGTCTTCTAAGCTCTCGGTGTCTTCTTCCAACTGTTCCGGTTCGTCAGTGTGTCTTAGCTTGAGTTGATCAATGTGTTTCCTGCACATCTGACCATTCTTGACCATATACACCCGGTTACCCTCCTTATCCATAACATTGCCCGGGAGCCACTTGGACCCTTGACCATGGTTAAGGACATACACTGGGTCATTTACAGATATGTCACGTGACACTGCGGCACAGTTGTGATACCACTGCTGGCATTGACGTCGGGTTTCGACATGATCGTTAAGGTCAGGATGGACTAGAGAGAGCCTGGTTTTGAGGCCTCTCTTCATCAATAGTTCCGCAGGCGGGACCCCGGTGAGCATGTGTGGCCTTGTCCTGTAACTGAGCAGTATGCGTGACAGGCATGTCTGCAAGGAACCGTGAGTTATGTGTTTCCGGCTCTGCTTGATGGTTTGAACTGCCCGCTCCATCGGACGCAGGTTTGAACGGGGCTGACCTCACGTGCTTTATGCCGTTACGTTTCATGAACTTTTGAAACTCCAGGCTCGTGAAACGCAGTCCATTGTCGCTGACAACGATGTCTGGCAGACCATGTGTGGCAAACATGGCTCTTAGATTCTCAATGGTGGCAGTGGAAGTGCTGGATGATATGATCACACATTCTATCCATTTGGAGTAAGCATCCACCACCACGAAAAAAAATTTCCTGAGGAAGGTGCCCGCAAAGTCGATGTGGATTCTAGACCACAATTTGGATGGGCATGACCACAGACTGAGCGGAGCTTCCTTTGGGGCATTGCTTAACTGAATGCAAGTGCTGCACTGATGCATGCATGACTCTAAGTCTGAGTCAATGCCAGGCCACCAAACATGGGACCTGGTGATGGCCTTCATCATGACAATACCGGGATGCGTACTATGTAACACCCATACAAATCTTGCCCTGCCTTTCTTGGGCATTACAACACGATTACCCCACAGTAAACAGTCGGACTGGATGGAAAGTGTCATGTATGTACATTCTGGTTGTAGCCACCAGGTGGCATTATTGCTGGAGGCCACTGAGCAGCACGCACATGGTGCTGCTCAGGTATAAAAGGCCAGCCATTTTAAGAGTCAGGCACTTTGGGCCGTAATAAAGCAGAGCCAAGGTTGTACCTTGTTCAGTTAAACAGTACTCAGTTTGTACCTTTATTGCATACATAACAGACAGCTCATCTTTGCGACGACTGTAGAGTTTGGTTTCATCACCCATTTCCTATGGGATGGTCAACCAGTCCCCGTTAAGAACACAACATTTTACAACTGATAAGGTCAGATCCTGGCTGGTCCAGGTCTTAACTTGTTGAGCAGTGACAGGCGACCCTTCACTCTCAAAGGCATCCATGACCATAAGTAGCTCTGCAGGCATTGGCATTTCCATCTACGGTGTGGGCAATGGTAACCGGCTCAATGCATCAGCGCGATTGTCGGTGCCTGGTCTATGGTGAATGACATAATCATAGGCAGATAATGTCAGCGCCCACCTCTGGATGCAGTACGACATGTTGGTATCGATACCTTTATGTTCCGAGAAAAACGATATAAGCGGCTTGTGATCGGTTTCCAGCTCAAAGCGAAGACCAAACAGGTACTGGTGCATTTTTTTTTACCCCATAAACACATGCTAAAGCCTCTTTCTCTACCATGCCGTAGGCTCTTTCCACTTTGGACAGGCTTCGAGACACGTAGGCAACTGGTTGTAGTTTGCCTGACTCATTGGCTTGCTGGAGTACGCAGCTGACCCCATAGGACGACGCATCACAGTCAAAACTAGACACTTGCATGGGTCATACAGTACCAGTGGCTTGTGGGAACACAACAGATTTCTAGCCTTCTCAAAGGCTCTGTCTTGAAGTTCACCCCACACCCAGTCGTCTCCTTTCCTGAGCAGCTTGTGCAATGGCTCTAATACTGTGCTCAATTTGAGTAAGAAGTTACCGAAGTAGTTGAGAAGACCCAGGAACAAATGCAGCTCCGTCACATTCTGGGGCCTGGGCACGTTTTTGATGGTCTCTGTTTTCGCCTGATTCTTGTAGGCCTGATTCTGTCTGCAGCAATCTTTCGTCCAAGGAATCCGACCTCTGGTGCCATGAAAACGCACTTCAAACGTTTCAACCTGAGTCCCACTTTGTCCAGACGATGCAGAACCTCTTCCAGATTGTGCAGGTGCTCGGCAGTGTCACGACCTGTGACTAGGATGTCGTCTTGGAATACCACGGTCCTGGGGATGGATTTCAATAGGCCCTCCATGTTTCTCTGAAATATGGCTGCCACCGAACGAATGCCAAAAGGACACCTGTTGTAAATAAACAGTCCTTTGTGCGTGTTGATGCACATAAGTTTCTTTGATGATTCAACAAGTTCCTGTGTAGGCCGACGTTAGATCCAATTTGGTGAACGATTTTCCCCCGGCTAGCGTTGCAAACAGGTCATCAGCTTTCGGTAGCAGGTACTGATCTTGTTTCGAAACTTGGTTGACCGTGACCTTGTAGTCTCCACAAATCCTGACTGTGCCATCGCTCTTTAACACCGGTACAATGGGACTGGCCCATTCATTAAATTTGACCAGTGAGATGACCCCCTCGCATTGTAGCCTGTCCAATTCGAGCTCGACCTTTTCTCTCATCACGTGTGGGACTGTCCTGGCTTTGTGATGGATGGGCCTTGGGTCTGGGTCTAGGTGAATCTGCACCTTGACTCCCCTTGAAGCTGCCAATTCCCAGTTCAAACAGTGAGGGAAATTTGCTCAGCACTTGAGCACATAAATCATCATCCGCTGATGACAAAGCTTTGATATCGTATCATTTCCATTTTATTTTCTCGAGCCAACTCCTGCCAAATAACGATGCGCCATTGCCCGGGATAATCCATTAACGGTAGATCATGAACCGCTCCCTCGTACTACACTTTTACTGCTGCATTACCGATCACTGGTATGAGCTCTTTGGTGTAGGTACGCAACTTCGCATTTATCGGACTCAGCTTGGGTCTCTCTGCCTTGGTCTCCCACAGCTTATCGAAAATCCTCTGGCTCATTATCGATTGACTCGCACCTGTGTCTAATTCCATGGATACCGGCACGCCGTTTAATTTTACCTCCATCATAATCAATTGGCTCTTTGTTAGGAATGCACGTACACTATACACTTCCTCCTAGGAACTCTCAAGTGTCTCGGGCTGCATTGCCAGATCCACATTGAATTGATTATCATCCACGTGGTGTGTTGCAGCTCGCTTGCTCCGCTGTGGACACGTCCGCTGAAGATGCCCCGTCTTCACACACCCTCTGCATACATACTGCCTGAAACGGCACTGATGGGGTCGGTGATTGCCCCCGCAACGCCAACATGTTGAGCTCGGATTTGCGCCCGATGGCGGGCTTTGAGCGGCTCCCATTCTCGCATACGCAGTCGAGTAGGCCCTCGATGGTGAATTTTGAGCGGCTCCCGGTCTTGCAGACACAGTCGAGTAGGCCCTGCCATGTGCAGCTCTGCTGACCGTCGAAACAATTTTGTACACAGTACTTGCCGTGGAGTTCCTGTTTTGTCGCAATATCTGCTTTGTGCTTTTCTGCGTGGACATGCAAGCCTGGGCGATGGTGATGACCTTGCTGAGCTCCGGCGTCTCCGCAGCCAGCAGCTTACTTAAGATCACCTCGTGGTTGACCCCGATCACGAAAAATTCATGCAGCATGTCTTCCAACGCAGACCCAAATTTGCAAGGCCGTGCAAGACGTCTCAGGTCGGCAACAAATGCCGCTATGTCCTGGCCTTCTGGACGAACATGCGTATGGAAGCAATATCTGGATATGAGGATTCCTTCTGTGGATTTAAGGTGTTCCCGAATTAGAGCACACAGTTCTTTGTAATCCTTTTGTGGAGGAAGAGTGGGTGAGAGCAGATTCTTGATGAGTGCATAGATCGTGGGGCCACAGATGGTGAGAAGAACTGCCCTGTGCTTCTCTGCATCCTTGTCTTTGTTTAGGTCATTTGCCACGAAATACTGGTCAAGATGATCCGTGAAATCTCCCAAATCCTCTCCCTCATTGAATCTCTCGAGAATTCCAACAGTACTCGGTCGTGCTGTGCTCGCCATACATTTGCGTGGGTTCGTATTTTCCTTTTCGCCAGTTGTAGTGTATGAAATGATACAATGAACTCCGTACTGTGAGCCAGTGACTAGGTATAACCTGGTCAGATTTTAATGGCTTCCAGAAGTGAAGATACAAAGGTGAAGTTCAGGTTATATACCGGGCCCAGCACAAGTGTACCGATGACCCTAGGACCTCCGACGGTAGTGCCCCTTGGTGGTGGGCAGACCATATGTACCTACATTACAGTACCTTTCCATAGTATTAATCCAACCCAAATAAGCAAAATATTTAATATACATAAATGGAATAGCGGTTTATAGAAGCATTGCAAACTGTAAACAAATTTCTTCACTTTGTTCACTTGGATTAAATGTCTGTATTATTTTCTTATTCACACTTGATTCACTCCTCCTCTCCAATAATTCCTGTAATCTACTATTCCCTTTATTATTTTTATACATAGAAAATAGGTGCAGGTGTAGGCCATTCGGCCCTTCAAGCCTACACCACCATTCAATAAGATCATAGCTGATAATTCCCTCAGTACCCCTTTCCTGCTTTCTCTCCATATCCCTTGATCCCTTTAGCCGTAAGAGCCATTAGTGCTGGGAAATGGAACTCTTCCCATTTCAGGCACCAAGTGCCAGCATCAAGCTCTGCCATGTCAGGTACAGCACAGCTCGATGCAGAGCAAATCTCCCTCTCCTCTACCCCATCAATGTGTCTCATACCCAGTCTCAGAAGAGCACCCCTACTGCACGAATGTGGTGTATTTTCAGTTCTTACACCAGCCATGCTGTGGCCACACCAAGTCAGATTGAAAGTCAGCACCAAATTAGGCACCAATTTGTGTTGTAAGCCCATCCTCACTAGGAACTGAATGAAACAGCCCAAACTAATTTCATCTGGGACCCTTACAACCAGCAGACAGAGGAACCTTTCATCCCATCACGCAGGTCTGAATTTGCAACCAGATCCCAAAAATGAAAGATCAGTGTCTAACCTAGTGCACCACCCAGTCCCACTCCCTTTCCTTTAAAATCTTGTTGTCTCCTCACTCTTTAACAATTGTTCCCAGAACTCTGTGTTTGAATTCCTTTAATCAACCTTCTACCCAGCTCACAGCACTAAGGTTACCCTAGCCAAAGTAACAAATGACATCCTCTATGATCATCCTTGATGCATGATCCATCTTTGTCCTCCTGGGCCTCTCCACGGTGTTCACTATTGCCCAGTTGCATGATTCCACTCCTGTCCCCTACATCCAAAGCATCTCCACCCTTTACTGTCCTTTCTATCCCCCCTCCTCTTTCTCATTGCATGCTGCAACTTAATAATTTCTACTGCAGCCATAGGATCAGCTTCCATATACAAGATGACAATTCCCAGTTCTATCTCTCCAACACTTCTTTCCACTATTAATATTAATTCATGGATGAGTGAAAATGTCCTCCAAATGTCACTGGTTTTCAGACGACAGCATAAACTGATTCCACTGCCCTCTCCAAAGGAATATAGGAATTGCTAGATGAACAAATAACAAGGTCCATCTAGTTTGCCTTCTACCATCCTGGTATTGCATTATACAATGATAATGGAGTTGCTCACTAATCATAGCAATCAATCTCTACCAATTAGTCTACAACAGAAACAATCATGAGGCGGGGAAACCCCCAGTGATGGAAAGCTTCAAGAATCATAGGTCTAGCCATTTGCTCAGGCTGAATAGACTATGCAAAATCTTGGTGCACTGTTTGATCCAGAATTCAAAACCCACAGCCAATCAATCACCAAAACTGCTTACCTCCATGACATCGCTTGCCTCTGCTCCTACCTCACCTCTACTGCTGCCAAAACCTTTACCCATACTTTTGTCACCTACAGACTCAATTTTCCTGTATCCTTAAGTTCACAGACACTTCATCCTTTCTATATTCTCTCCTCCTTTGCCTCTCAGTGGAGATGTGGTGGCAGAGCCTTCACACTTTGTTGAATTCCTCACCAAAATCATTCCACATCTCTTCTTCTCTTTCCACCTTTAAAAACCTTCTTGAAACCTATCTTTACCACCAAGCTTTCAGTCACCTTTACTAGCTCTCCCACTATGGCCCAGAGGCTGTGTTTCTTTATAAAAAACATAATTCCCCTAGTAAAGCACCTTCAAACATTTTTCAATTTTAAAGATGTAGGTTATTGTTTTTGACATTACCAAAAATGATCAAAACATTTGCACAAATAAAGTAAATTGTTATGAGTTTGGATCCAGATTAACTTTATGCAGTTCTGCAGCCCGGATGCAAGATTGAACGAGCACAAGAATCATAGTTATCTCTCGTGTCTTTAGACTGTTCCCCATATGTCTGTAAACCGTTGTTATGCATGTTAATGCACACTCAGCATGTAATGTTTTAATTGTACTTTTTGACACCTTGCTAAGCAACAACTGAAGGGATTCCTGTTAAATTCCTCAGGTTTGATGCCTGAAGGAAAAGGTACTTTGCCTGTTCAGAAATACAGTTAGAGCAGTGAAAGGAATGAGAAACTGCATTAGTTGAACTGAAACCAACAAAAAGAGCATGTGGAACAGTGGGGAAGCTGAGACAAATTGCATAGAATGGCACCAAGAGCAGAAAAACCTCAGGCTGTCCTAATGAGAAAGTGTGCCACATGCCACAATCACTATGTGAGTGCCTGGAGCATCTGTTGCTCTTAATGTCAAGCCCAGCAGCTATGTTTCTAAAATGATTCTTTTGTTAAGCATGTTTGATTTATGTTCTGGAATACTTGCATGTTGCATTATATGGCGATTCCACATGTATGCACAAGATATTGGCAAAATGGGAAGCCAACTGTATAATTATTTCTTTTGTCGTTGATATCTGCCCTTGCTGATAATAGGCTACCGAGATATGGAAAGTGGTCCACGTTGTCCAGGGCTGCGCCGTGGATCTTGATGACTGGGGGGCAGTGCTGTGTGGCGGAGTCAGGTTGGTAGAGGACCTTTGTCTTACGGATGTTTAGTGTAAGGCCCATGCTTACATACGCCTCGGTGAAGATGTTGACGATGACTTGGAGTTCGATCTCTGAATGTGCGCAGACGCAAGCGTCGTCCATGTACTGTAGTCCGACGACAGAGATTGGGACGATCTTGGATCTGACCTGGAGATGACGATGGTTGAATAGGTTCCTACTGGTTCTGTAGTTTAGTTCCACTCCAGCGGGGAGCTTGTTGAGTGTGAGGTGGAGCATTACAACGAGGAAGATTGAGAAGAGGGTTGGCGTGATGACGCAGCCCTGCTTGACCCCGGTCCGGACGTGGATTGGGTCTGTAATGGATCGATTGGTCAGGATCACAGCTTGCATGTCGTCGTAGAGCAGGCAGAGGATGGTGACGAACTTTTGGAGATAGCCGAAATGGACAAGGACGCTCCATAATCCCTCGCGGTTGACAGTGTCAAAGGCCTTTGTAAGGCCAAAGAAGATTGGTGCTGTTCCCTGCATTTCTCTTGCAGTTGTCGTGAAAATCATGTCCGTTGTACCCCATAGAGGATGAATATTCGCACTGTGACTCTGGGAGGAGCTCCTCAGCCATCGGGAGAAGGTTGAGGTAGGATTCAAGCAACGACTTTCCCAGTGGCTGATAACAGGCTGATTCCTCTGTAGTTGCCGCAGTCGGACTTGTCCCCTTTTTTAAAGATGGTCACGATTATTGCATTCTGTGATCTCCCAATAAGCTCTCCTCCTTCCAGATGAGAGAGATGAGATCATGCATTCATGCCAATAGTGCCTCTGCGCTATACTTTAGTGCCTCAGCAGGGATTCCATCCAGTCCCGTCAGATTCAATCCCGACGACGAGATTCAACACGGCCTCCAGTGGGCCAGCGCAGCCTTCGGCCACCTGAGGAAAAGAGTGTTTGAAGATCAGACCCTCAAATCAGCCACAAAGCTCATGGTCTACAGGGCTGTAGTGATACCCACCCTCCTGTATGGCTCAGAGACGTGGACCATATACAGTAGACACCTCAAATCGCTGGAGAAATACCACCAACGATGTCTCCGCAAGATCCTGCAAATCCCCTCGGAGGACAGACGCACCAACGTTAGCATCCTCGATCAGGTCAACATCCCCAGCATCGAAGCCCTGATCACACTCGACCAGCTCCGTTGGACAGGCCACATTATTTGCATGCCTGACACAAGACTCCCAAAGCAAGCGCTCTACTCAGAACTCCTACACGGTAAGTCAGCCAAAGGTGGGCAGAGGAAACATTTCAAGGACATCCTCAAAGCCTCCTTGATAAAATGCAACATCCCCACCGACCCCTGTGAGTCCCTGGCCAAAGACCGCCCTAAGTGAAGGAAGTGCATCCAGGAGGGTGCTGAGCACCTCGAGTCTCATCGCCGAGAGCATGCAGAAACCAAGCGCAGGCAGTGGAAGGAGCGTGCGGCAAACCAGTCCCACCCACCCTTTCCTTCAATGACTGTCTTCCCACCTGTGACAGAGACTGTAATTCCCGTATTGGATTGTTCAGTTGCTTAAGAACTCACTTTTAGAGTGGAAGCAAGTCTTCCTTGACTTCGAGTGACTGCCTAGGGTGATATTTCTTTTGTAAAATCTGTTTCATTTAAGTTGAGTATTGCATGCATCCTTCATTATTTTGTTCTCGATAGTGCAAAATTTTAAGTTTAGAAATATGATCACATACCCAAGATTTAACAAAATTCTCAATCTCACAGGCTCAGAGTCACATTTCATTTACATTTCCTCTGTGTAACAGGGTAATATTGTGCACTCTTATTCGATGATTTCCTGGAGGTGATTGATTTGATTTCCATCTCACAGTTTTCAAAAATTTCTTACCTGTTCCAGGAGTCGGTGGAAATGCACTTTTGAGCTGGTGATAAGTGTTGTGTATGCAATAACTCAATAGACTGGGTTAGGTCGAGGATCGAGGGGGGGGGGGGGGCGTTGGGGATCGCAGGGGTGGACAGCAGGTGAGGTCGGCTTGGGAGGGGGGAGAGGGGATCGGGGCAAGGCCTCATGCTGGGGATTGGAGGCCTGGGAAGGCGATCAGAGGCATCGTGACGGGGTCTCTGTTTGTGGGGTGGGGCATGGGTTCGGCAGGCAACCCAGATCCAGGAGATGGGTATAAAACCATTTAGCTCCTGGATGCAGCCTCGGTTTAACTGCCGGGTTTCACGAAATAACGAGGAGGCAATTAAATTCAAAATGGAGCTGAAAAAAGAGGATGCTAGCCTCATTACAATGTTTAAATTAAGGTACCGCCCCCCCTGGGAGCGGGTAGGCCCCCCATCCCTCGTTCCGTACCCGTTAAAACTGAAAGTGGGCGGGTTGGCGCGGGATCAGGTTGGAAATCCCATTCTTAAAAATTTAGCTGTTCCCATGCTCCAAACTGTTGTGTATGCAATAACGCAATAGACTGAATACTGTAAACGCCAACAGGTACAAACCTGGCTTAATTAGGGCCCAAAGTGATTACATTACAAGATGGCTGGGCTTTTATAGCGATGCCGCACAAACATCACACAGCTCAATGACCTCCGACAGTGGCGCCCCTGGTGGCTAGTAAACCAAAGCATACATACATGACAATATCCCCCTTTAAGATATTAGTAACGGTCTTTTTACAAATTGAAATAGTCCAGGGCTTTCCACTCCCGAGTTGAACGTTGAATGGCAGGTAGTGACTAGTGGGATGCCACAGGACTCATTGCTGGGACCCCAACTATTTACAATACACATCAATGATTTAAATGAAGGAATTGAGTGCACTATTTCCAAATTTGCAGATGACACTAAGCTTGGTGGCGGTGTGAGCTGTTAGGAGGATGCTAAGAGGCTGCAGGGTGACTTGGACAGGTTAGGTGAGTGGGCAAATGCATAACAGATGCAGTATAATGTGGATAAATGTGAAATTATCCACTTTGGTGACAAAAACATGAAGGCAGAATATTACCTGAATGGCGGCAGATTAGGAAAAGGGGAGGTGCAACGAGACCTGGGTGTCATAGTGCATCAGTCATTGAAGGTTGGCATGCAGGTGCAGCAGGCGGTGAAGAAGGCAAATGGCATGTTGGCCTTCATAGCTAGGGGATTTGAGTATAGGAGCAGGGAGGTCTTACTGCAGTGGTACAGGGCCTTGGTGAGGCCTCATCTGGAATATTGTGTTCAGTTTTGGTCTCCTAATCTTGCTATTGAGCGAAGGTTCACCAGATTGATTCGCGGGATGGTAGGACTGACATATGAGGAGAGACTGGATCGATTGGGCCTGTATTCATTGGAGTTCAGAATAATGAGAGGGGATCTCATAGAAACATATAAAGTTCTGACGGGACTGGACAGGTTAGATGCAGGAAGAATGTACCCGATGTTGAGGAAGTCCAGAACCAGAGGTCACAGTCTAAGGATAAGGGGTAGGCCATTTAGGACTGAGATGAGGAGAAACTTCTTCACTCAGAGAGTTGTTAACCTGTGGAATTCCCTACCGCAGAGAGTTGCTGATGCCAGTTCGTTGGATATATTCAAGAGGGAGTTAGATATGGCCCTTACGGCTAAAGGGGTCAAGGGGTATGGAGAGAAAGCAGGAAAGGGGTACTGAGGTGAATGATCAGCCATGATCTTATTGAATGATGGTGCAGGCTCGAAGGACCGAATGGCCTACTCCTGCACCTATTTTCTATGTTTCAATGTTTCTATGTCAGATCCAGTTTTGTGAATAACTTCCCCCCATCTAACGTTGCAAACAGGTCATCAGCCTTCGGTAATGAGTAATGATCCTGTTTTGAAACTCCGTTGATCGTAACCTTGTCGTCTCCACAAATCCTGACAGTGCCCTCACTTTTCAACACGGGAACAATGGGGCTGGCCCATTCGTTAAATTTGACTGGTGATATGATCCCTTCATGCTGGAGTCTGTCCAGTTCAATTTCGACCTTCTCCTTCATCATGTACAGACCTGCCCGATCTTTATGATGGATGCGTCTTGCATCCGAGTCCACGTGGATCTGCACCTTGGCTCCCGTGAAATTGCCGATGCCTGGTTCAAACAGCGAGGCGAACTTGCTCAGCACTTGAGCACATGGAATATCCTCTTCTGACAACAATGCTTTGATCTCGTTCCAGTTTCATTTGATTTTTTCTAACCAGTTCCTGCCGAACAGCGTTGGACCATTGTCTGGAATGGTAAATCGTTAACCGCACCATCGTACGACACCTTGATTACTGCACTGCCATTCACCGTTATGAGTTCTTTAGTGTTCGCGCAACTTGGCATTGACTGGACTCAGCTTAGGCGTCACAGTCTTGGTATCCCACAGCCTTTCAAATGTCCACTGGTTAATTATTGATTGACTTGCACCCGTGTCCAATTCCATCGATACCGGCACACCATTAAGTTTTACATTAATCATTATCAGATGTCTCTTTGTTAGGAACAAATACAGTCCATACACTTTCTCCTCTGGTATCTCGGATTGCATATCCGGATCCGCGCTAGACTGGTCATCATCCTCCACGTGGTGTGTCGCAGCACGCTTGCGCAGTTGCGGACACATGCGCTGGAGATGCCCCACTCTCGAACAGCATTTACAAATATACTGTTTAAACCGACACTGATATGCCAATGATTTCCCCCACAACGCCAACACGGTGATAGAAACATAGAAACATAAAAAATATGTGCAGGAGTAGGCCATTCGGCCCTTCGAGCCTGCACCACTATTCAATATGATCATGATATCGGATTCATCCCCGTTGGCGGACTTTGAGCAGTCACAGGTTTCGCTTACGCAATCGGGTAGACCCTGCCATATGCAGCTCTGCCAAACGACGACACTATCTTGTTTACAGTACTTGCCGAGTTCCGATTTTTTGATGATATCTGCTTTAAGCTTTTGTCCATCGTCATGCATGATTGGGCAATCGTGATGGCCTTGCTCAAATCCAGCGTCTCCGACGCCAGTAGCTTACGCAGGATCACCTCGTGGTTGATGCCGATTACAAAGAAGTCCCGCAGCATGTCTCCCAACACAGTTTCAAACTTACACAGTCCAGCTAGACATCTTAGATCGGCAACAAATTCCGATACATCCTGGCCCTTAGAACGAACGTGCGTATAGAATCAATATCTTGAGATGATGATGCCTTCATCTGGTTTGAGATGGTCACGTACCAGAGCACACAATGTTTCATAGTCCGTGTCCGTTAGATTTAAGGGCGAGAGGAGATTCTTTATGAGTCCATAGATTTTCGGACCGCAAACCGTGAGGAGGACCGCCCACGCCGAACTGTGTCTGCCTCTTTCTCCATTTTGTTGGCCACGAAGTACTGGTTCAAGCAGCTACAAAGTCTGTCCAATCTTCTCCCTCCACAAATCGCTCCAGAATTCCAATTGTGCTCATTTTTGCATGCGATGGTTCGTCGCCAAATGTTGTGTATGCAATACCTCAATAGACTGAATACTGTAAACCCCGAACAGGTACAAACCTGGCTCTACTTTATTAGGGCCCCAAGTGATAACATTACAAGATAGCTGGCCTTTTATACCTGGGCCACATACAAGTGCGCACAGCTGAATGACCGCCGACAGTGGCGCCACCTGGTGGCTAGTAAACCCAAGCATACATACATGACAATAAGCTGTATCAAATGGCAGCAAGGATCGTTCCCACAAAAAAATGATTTTATCGAAGTCTCCAATTTTATATTTGTAAACCGCTGAAGGGTTGCCTGGGTCAATACAGTGACATTGGGCACAGAAGACTTCTCACTTTTCGCCAAGAACAGAAAACACAGCAGGCACACACCATTAGGATTTTTACAGAATTCATATAATTAAAGTGGATTGTTAGACCCTTAACTAGTGCCTGTGAAGCACTGTTTTACGTACATTCTGATTGGCTCTTTAGTTGTCTGTTAGTTCACATGAATTTAATCACACATAAAGTGCAGAGTAAAGCACTGTTTTCCTGTGAGTGCGTGACACAACTTACAAGACAATAGTTAACTCATTTAAAATAGTCTTAGTGCATGAACATTATCTAATCCTTGCTGGAAACGCAAGTCAATGGTTGAGCTATTTACATTTACTGCACATCGGAGGAACTGGATGGTGCACGTTGTGAATGAGCACATTGGCATAGAAATTCTGGCGTCCCGGGCCCATACGTTTCTACGGACCTGGGAAGGCAATGGAAAAGCAGGTTTTCAGCGCACAATGCGCATGCGCTGACAACCGGCTTTTCCGATCTGTCAAGCTGGAGCTTGACAGGGCCTCCCCATGCACTAGGGAACTATGAGTTCTCGCACAAACTTCCACATTTTAGAGAACTTCTGCCCAGGATCTAGGGACGAAATTTCTGCGACAGATAAAGCAGGCGTACAGCCTGCATTCTATGTGCAGCGCTGCCGGAGGAACCAGGTAATTAGGGTACATTACGGGAAGTTTACTTTTTAAAGCCTGATATTAGCACTGTGGATGTTGGCGAGGACCTGTCAAGCTCCAGCTGTACAGATCGGAAAAGCCGGTTGTCAGCGCATGCGCATTGTGCGCTGAAAACCTGCTTTTCCATTGCCTTCCCGGGTCCGTAGAAACGTATGGGCCCGGGACGCCAGAATTTCTATGCCAATGTGCTCATTCACAATGTGCACCATCCAGTTCCTCCGATGTGCAGTAAATGTAAATGGCTCAACCGTTGAGTTGCGTTTCCAGCAAGGATTAGATATTGTTCGTGCACTAAGACTATTTTAAATGAGTTAACTATTGTCTTGTAAGTTGTGTAACACACTCACAGGAAAACAGTGCTTTACTCTGCACTTTATGTGTGATTAAATGTGTGATTAAAATTTATTAGGATTGTTTGAGATGTCCTTTATAGCTGTTGAATCTATAAACAGTTATTACCGAGGTGCCTTTTCAACGAAACAGGTTGTTTTCATTTCTGCCATTAAAGATTTTTTTTACCAGCAATGCACCGGGTGCCAATTACGTTTCTGACCATGCTATGAATGATTGACTAAGATCAGACAGATACTTTCAATAGATAGACTTAAACTGTTCTGACGTGACTATGATGTTCTTGTGTGTACAACCATTCTCTGGTCAGAGCCTCACATTCTTTCACTCAAACTCGCTGCACATCCAAAACAGAATGGGTCGGAAAGTGATTGTGTGTCAGGCTACATGTAATTTATCATGCTGCAAAGGGGCATTTTTGTTGCAAATATCCAGATAATTATTTCCACTTTTATTACAATTCTGTGAGCATTTCTGCCATTTAAAAATGCATTTGGAACAATCGGCGCTCCCTAAATATAGATAACACGGTTTTCAACTTTAAGTCCCAATTGAGTTCTCCTTCCTCTGCATTACCCAGAGACTGTCACTAACCCTGAGGTTTTGTACTAAAATCAAAGGCTTATGGTAGACAAAAGCCTTGTAGTGATTTGTAAAGCAGCTGCAGCACTGAAGTAAAAAAAAATTGGGGCGTAGCCTATGTAAATGAGCTCCTTTTGACAGCTCCTGTGGGCGGGGACAGACGCCGAAGGAAGCCACAGGCTTCACGTGTGCTGCGTTCCCGGGTGGCATAACGTCATACACTACCCAGGAATAAGCTTCACAAAATCGGAAGCTCAGGAGGGCGCAGGAGAGAATGGTAGGTGCGCATTTTTTTTCTTTATTTTACCCGATTGCCCGCGGGAAAGCTGTTAGGGTAATTTCTGCCCCATTGTCCTTTCACAGATGGTACCTGGGTTTCAATCCACCCCAGACTGAAGCACACTTCCTGCTCACTGATGACAGATCAATATTAACAATTCTTACAGAGAAGCCTGCTGCCAGGACTAGCCCTACCAGCTGGAGTGGATGCACGGTGACAAGTCACCTGCAAGTGGAGAGAATTGGCAGAAAAATTAATTATAAACGAACTGAAAAGCCAGAAAGAAAATATTGAAGTTCTATTCAAAGTGCTTAGGTCAAGGATACGCATACATAAACAAGTTCCCTTCTAGTAATGTCTCTGAAAAGAACAAACTTCAAGTTGTAATTGTAAACAAGATGTTAAAAATATATATATAATGTTATAGTACAATATAACCTGCCATGTCAGCCATGGCTCAGTTGGTAGCATTCTTGTCTCCAAATCAGAAGGTTGTGGGTTCAAGTCCCACTCCAGAGACGTGAGCACAAAAATCTAAGCTGACACTCTGGGGCAGTACAGAGGGAGTGCTGCACTGTCAGAGGTACTATCTTTCAGATGAGATATCAAACCGAGTACCCGTCTGCTCTCTCAGGTGGATTCCATTGCACTTTTTCAAAGAAGAGCAGGGGTGTTATCCCCAGTGTCCTGGTCAATAGTTATCCCTCAATCAACATCACTAAAACAGGTTATCTGGTCATTATTGCACTGCTGTTTGTGGGAGCTTGCTATGCACAAATTGGCTGCCACATTACAACAATGACTACACTTCAAAAAGTACTTCATTGGCTGCAAAGCACTTTGGGACACCCTGCGAAATACGCTATATAAATGCAAGTCTTTATTTCTCTCTTGTCACTTATCTTCCCTATTCTGCAAACATTGGCTCCTTGCTAGGGTACTGTTCCATGGTGGCAGTTTTGAGGGCCTGGTCTTCAAACGCTCTTTTCCTCAGGTGGCCGAAGGCTGCATTGGCGCACCGGAGGTGGTGTTGGATCTTGTCGTCAATGTTTGCTCTTGTTGATAGGAGGCTCCCGAGACAAGGGAAGTGGTCCACATTGTCCAGGGCCACGCCATGGATCTTGATGACTGGGGGGCAGTGCTGTGCGGCGAGGACAGGCTGGTGGAGGACCTTTGCCTTACTGATGTTTAGCGTAAGGCCCATGCTTTCGTACGCCTCAGTAAAACTGTCACGAAGCTCATGGTCTACAGGGCTGTAGTAATACCCACCCTCCTGTATGGCTCAGAAACATGGACCATGTACAGTAGACACCTCAACTCGCTGGAGAAATACCATCAACGATGTCACCGCAAGATCCTACAAATCCCCTGGGAGGACAGATGCACCAACGCTAGCGTCCTCGACCAAGCCAACATCCCCAGCATTGAAGCACTGACCACACTTGATCAGCTCCGCTGGGTAGGCCACATAGTTCGTATGCCAGACACGAGACTCCCAAAGCAAGCGCTCTACTCGGAACTCCTTCACGGCAAATGCGCCAAAGGTGGGCAGCGGAAATGTTACAGGGACACCCTCAAAGCCTCTCTGATAAAGTACAACATCCCCACTGACACCTGGGAGTCCCTAGCCAAAGACCACCCTAAGTGGAGGAAGTGCATCCGGGAGGGCGCTGAGCACCTCGAGTCTTGTCGCCAAGAGCGTGCAGAAATCAAGCACAGGCTGCGGAAAGAGCATGTGGCAAACCAGTCCCACCCACCCTTTCCCTCAATGACTATCTGTCTGTTCGTGCGAATGTTCCCTCCAAGAATCACTTGTCACTCTGGGTCGGTTCCATACATCAAAACAGTTTATTACGCCGGTGGGGAGATGAAGCTATTGGTTCATCCAGGCACCTCTCTCCACTGAACAAAGGATTTCATGGGTTTTTATATGTTTTACAAGTTTACTGCAGTTACATCAGCACATTTCGGCTGGACACTATCCAATCATATTGATTATAGATTACTTATAGATTCAATTAGACCATTACAATTGGTCTCTAAACATTAGGTGGCTGTGTGATCGCCTCATGTGTTGCTAAGGGTTACTCATGGTCTTGTGACATTGTCCAGGTCTCCCCTTATCTTACTGTCCTTGGGTGCTGTCTTTGAGTAGTTTCCTTATCTTAATCCTGTTACAGGAGTACTATTGTTCTATCATTTTACCAGGACATCTTATCTGGGGCCTGGAAGCCTATTGATTAGAGACATCTACCGAGCTCGTCTTTTCTGTGTATCCCTGTGTGAGAAATGGCAATTATCAGTAACTAGGAATGCGGTCCCTTTCTGCTAGCTGCATTCTCTTGGTGCTTTGCTGAATCACTGGTAGCCATCTTCATACATATCCTGCCACCATTTTACACACACATATTTAATTCTAACATTATGCCACAGGTGCCTTTGCTCTGGAAACGCTCTCCAACAATCCCCCCTTTCGGTAAAGGGGTTAGTCCTAGCCCTCTGAAACCGACACTAATTTATATTATATTATTTATGTTTGTGTGTCACCTGGTACTCCCTTCTTCAACATGCTGGCCAGTCACGTGATTTCAAGAGTCCCAGTTGTTTAGATCAAATTGACATAGTTCGAATCGCCCCTTTCGCCTGTCACACAGACTTCCTTGCTTATCAGAGCTTTTGTGCTAAACCTCCGTTGTTGTGCATAATGCCTGCAGGACCGGCAAGCCATGACACCCCATGTGCGATAAGGGCCTGCTCTGGCTCGTCATAGTCCTGCAGGTGATCATGGAGCTGATCGGTAACGTTAATGATTTCAGTACCTCGCCGTCTGACTTGAATAATGCGGGTTTGCCCTATGGTAACGGGTCGTAGGGGTGTAAAGCAGAAGTTTGGTTGCGGGATCTGGCATTGCAAGCCGTTATAATGATATGAGGGTTCCGTAATGGAGACACAGTATCTTTCTTTGCCTCCGTACGCGGCCTGGGCAAAATGTGTGTGGGCCGGTACTATTTCCAGAACGCACCACACTCGTCTAATTCTCCCTGTCCCACCGGGTGGGGGCACACCATGACCTCGCCCCTCTGTTTGCACCCTATCAGGGAGACGCCGTATAGCGTGTTATCTCTACGGATAGCGGAGTCTGCGGTTAAGCAATAACGGAGGGAGGCATTGTCGCATACGACCCCGATATTCTCCAGTTGATAAAGGGGAAATGGACCTGAGTCTCGTGTGACTATAGGGATCATCAAGACAATCCCCACTCCCGCAGCTTTACCCATTTGGCAGTTTGGGATCGCTGGGTTTACTCTGGTTAGTCCCTTCAGAGTGCAGTTATCCAGTGTCCCCTTCAGCTTGGCTAGCTGAGCCAGATGTGAGCTGTCTATTCAGTCTGGTACCTCCCCGCTTTGGATCTGATCGAGGTTGTGTCTTATCTGTCCCACCATCCACAAACCATAAGCCTGACAGAGTTGCCCTTGTCGGAGATTTCCAGCATCTTCCTTTTCTCTGTCAATTAGACGATTAATTGTTTTGGCATTGTGTCTCAATTATTGAAATTCCATCTAACTGTATCTCCATGCCTTCCCTTCCTAGGTCAGTTTGGTCTTTCTGATTCTGCTCTGCCCACTCTAGTAGTTCCCTCATCACCCCTTTAAGTTGTTCCACCTTTTTATTCAGCCCTTGTATATCCAGTGAATTTACTATGGAGGTTCCGGCATTAAAACCGTTAGCAGTATCATTAATTATTCTTCTCTTATTCCTCTGCACCTGCTCTTGTCCTTGGAACCTACTGGCGCCCATGGCATTGGCAGCCTGCTGCATTACAACCTTACTGAAACACTATACAATATTCCGGCATTCGTATGCCTGAGATATTGATCAGAACAGGCACAATTTCATGCTTAACATTATGCGTTAAAATAAGTTCTGTCCTTGCTCCAGTCTTTGGCTGCTGGGATGCATATCCCGTCAGTTAAATTAAACAAGATCCCATAGTTCGGGTAAGTGTGTCTTTCCTGCGTTTACTGCATCCTCCGTAGTCCATCCGGGTTATCTGATGCTTGTATGAGTGTCGAGATCCCTAGTATCATGCTGCAGAGCTGAAGTGGCCACTGTGATTCCATCTCGGTGAGTGTTTTATCTGTAAATTTTAAACAGATCCTGGTCATCACCAGGTGTTAGGTTCTGGTCTACTCATCTTTTATCCATGCATGTCGAGGTCACTCTGTGAAATCGGAGGTAAGGGTTAGATTGGGTTTGTGGACTACACTTACCCACCGTGGGGTACATTCGCTCTATTGCCATAGGTGATGGTGCTATGGCTGCGCACTGCACTATCCGTCTGGTCCCATTTTTTAAAAATCTCTTCCAGCTTATTTATCTTAGCTTTTAACTCTTGAATTTGTTTTGTTTGAGTATCTATTTCTTTATTTGTATCAGGCAAGTATTATTACATAGGCTAGTTCTATTTTATTTTTATTCTGACTATCCCACCATTTCCTCTATCTGTCAGGTGAGTCTTTATTCTACTAAGAAATCCAAATGAATAATGTCCAGTATAAAACAGCTGTCAATGGGAAGGGTTAACTCCTTTACAGGTTTGTAAGAAGGCCGATGTCATTACATGACTTCGCGTAATCATCCGAAATTTTTTTCCAATCCTTTGTGCCTTCAAAACTTGCTTAGAAATTAGGAATCCGTTAAAACAGCAGAAATCATTAGTAAAGTCGTCATAATAAAAGTCTTCTCGTCAGGAAAGACGGCATTTTAGACTAAACTCCAATTTTTTCTAAACTTCTAATTCAAATACTTGCCAAAGATTTTTTTTTAATTGATTTAAAACGAGACCACACATTTTTAATAGCTATTTTGTTTACTGAAATCCAATATTCACACAAACTGTATACATTCCAACATTTAGGTTTTTTTTTTACAGTCCTTCCACTTGGCAAATCTTGTGTTTTATTTCTCTCTCAGCACAAAATCTAAACTTCCGTGCCAGTTCCATTTTCTATAAGAATTTTAAAATCCAGCAAGATTTTCTAATTCTCAGTTTTTTTTCCTTTCTGCGCTGAGTTCGCATAGCTTAGATCTTTTCTCCTCGTTATTTTCAAACCTCTCCTGTTTGTTTAGACTGTTCGGGACTTTTCTTGATAAACAACGTCCATTTTGGAAATCTTTTCAAACTGCAGTGAAACTTTCTCGTTATCAATGGAGGGTGTCTTTTACCTCTTCAAATTCTTTTTTTTCCAATTAAACCAATATCTTTTTCACAGTCAATATCAACTAATATTTAGTAAGTTATGTCTTTTTCCATCGCAAACACCTTTTTTTTTCAACACCTATTTAGTACGTTACATTTTTTTTCCGATCTCCTTTCTTCAAATTAGGTTTTGTATTTTACATAGTAGGCTCGTGTCGCCATAAATTTGTTAATTTAAAATCATCAGACAATCGAAAACATTTTTTCTTTCAAATTCGTTCAATTTGTTTTCTTTCAAGGTTGCGTCTTTATCTTTTTTTCTTTTCAAAAGTCCCTTTTACACCTTCGCAGATAGCTTACTACTCGCCCAGGAGTTTGACCTGCTCCCTGAAGGTATTTCTAGATTGTTTCCAAACCTTTTAGTTTTATTTCTCTTTTTTTTTAAGAGATCAGATTTAATTTTTTAGTTTGAATCTATCTCAGTATTTTGCTGTGCCTTCTCTTAATATCTCAAAATCCCAATTCAAATTTTGTAATGCCAATCTTTTATTTAAAACTCTTTTTACTGAGCTAGAAGCTTTCGTGTCAAGGCTTTTCACAAAGGAAAATGGGAGCGTACTTCCCCACCCCACAGCCTTGAGAGACCCACGGAGGCATTTTTTTAAAAGGCATTACAACTTCCCTTCTCCATTCTTTATCTCATTCCTAGACTAAATGTATGTCTTTCAACCCAATGTAATCAATGATTGCGTGTTTTCTTTCGACAAATAAGTGAGCATGTCAAATAATTTTTTTTTTAAACCACCGGGACCATGTATTTTATTTATTTTTTGCTCAACAAACCTATCCTTTGTGCATTTCCTGGCTCCGTAACTTATCATCCAAATAAATACGCACCTGCGTTTCTAACTTAAAATATAATTCAATTCTAGGTTCACACTTTTTTAAAACTTCCTACAAACAGGACAACACTGCAAAGGGTTAAAAAAAAACGTCCACTCTGTTTGAAAAAGTGAGCGGAGCTAAAACAAACAGAAGCTCCACCACTTTTCCAAACAGGCTTTCAGGCACGTGAAAAATTCATTCCGCGGTCAAAAATCACACAAGCACTCTCACTCAAAGACAGACATTCACAAAAGTCTCTCTTCATTCAACAAAGCTTATTGTTTGGCCGGCTCTATTTTTGGATACATACATCACTTAAGATAGTCACTATCAGGTTTTTTTTATAAATTAATACATGATGATAGATTAATACATGATTGATTTACTTTCTCTGTTAATTTTACATGGACTCGAAGAATCAGAACCCAGGCCTTTTCTATTACTTTCTTTTGCTTCTCCGCCAGGTGGTGGGTAAGGGACCTTTCTGGCCCCCACTCGAGTTATGTTGTTAGACTGGCCATATTGGGTATGGTTAGCTCGTTAGGAATCTAACTCTCAGAGGTCCACCTTTTACCCAGCGCAACTTGTAGTAGACCATCTAACTCTCAGATATCCGCCTTTTACCCAGCGCAACTTGTCATAGACCATCTAACTCTCAGAGATCCGCCTTTTACACAGCGCAACTTGTCATAGACCATCTAACTCTCAGAGATCCGCCTTTTACCCAGGGCGACTTGTAGTCGACCATCTAACTCTCAGCGGTCCGCTTTTTATCCAGCGCGACTTGCAGTAGACCGTTTCTAGCTACTGTCAGGTCACAAGTCTGTTATTACACAAACTTATACAATTCTTAAAACACGTTTAAGCAATTCCCGCAGTGCCCTACGCCTCTTTAACGACTACCTACCACCATTTTGCCTGTTGGTCCAACCCTTCTCACAGGTTGGATATTGCGTCAGCCTCTGGACACCACCTGGTCCCTTCCCCCCGGGATCTACTGCCAATTCCCTTTTTTTTTACTCGGACTTATACTCACCCGGATTCTCCAGGGGTGTCCCAATGGCCTCTGCAATATCCTGCCGACTACACCATTGTTAGCGCGAATGTTCCCTCCAAGAATCACTCGTCACTCTGGGTCGGTTCCATACATCAAAACGGTTTATTACACCGGCGGAGAGATGAAGCCACTGGTTCATCCAGGCACCTCTCTCCGCTGAAGAAAGGATTTAGTGGATTTTTACATGTTTTACAACAGTTTACTACAGTTACATCAGCCCATTTTGGCTGGACACTATCCAATCATATTGATTATAAATTACATATAGATTCAATTAGACCATTACAATTGGTCTCTAAACATTAGGTGACTGCATGATCGCCTCATGTGTTACTAAGAGTTACTCATGGTCTTGTGACATTGTCCAGGCCCTCCCTTTATCTTACTGTCCTTGGGTGCTGTCTTTGAGTAGTTTCCTTATCTTAATCCTGTTACAGGAGTACCATTGTTCTATCATTCTACTGGGACATCTTGTCTGGGGCCTGGAAGCCTGTTGATTAGAGACATCTGCTGAGTTCGTCTTTTCTGTGTATTCCTGTGTGAGAAACGGCAATTATCAATAACTAGGAATGTGGTTCCTTTTGCTAGCTGCACTCCCTTGGTGCTTTGCTGAATCACTGGCAGCCATTTTCATACATATCCTGCCACCATTTTACACACACATATTTAATTCTAACATTATGCCACAGTTGCCTTTGCTCTGGAAATGCTCTCCAACATGTCCCACCTGTGACAGAGACTGTGGTTCTCGTATTGGACTGTACAGCCACCTAAGAACTCATGTTAAGAGTGGAAGCAAGTCTTCCTCAATTCCAAGGGACTGCCTATGATGATGACTGTTCCATGGGTGGTGGGAATCCTCTCATACCTCACCCAAGCAGTATTATTCATCTGTGCACCTTGGCAAAGCCACCATGAGAAGTATCACAGCCAAACCCAATTGCATCTCACCTAATATTCATTCACACATGCGAACTTCCATCAGAGATCAGTGGATAACCTTCAGGAAAAGAGCCATGTCTGATTTCCCTCTCTCTAATCCAGGGGTGCTGTAGTCAATTGTAGGGCCTCTATCGCCATCCCAACTGAGACCAATTAGCTCAGCACACATCAACAGTCAACAGCGAGGCCTTCCTGGTCTCTATGGATCAACTATTCATTGAAGGACTCTGTGGGTTATCAGAAGAACTATTATAAATGTATTTAGATGTTATTTGCTAGTAGAGTAGGTTACATATGTGAAATTATGGCCCGGATTTACAGGTGGGTATGGTGGCGTGCTCTCAGAGTATGCCATCATACATCATTTGAAATCCATCGCACATTCAGGACTTTTGCATGTGCTTGCGCATGCACGAAATCTGGAACTTGCGATCTGTCAACATACGTGTTGACAGGCCATCCACATGGCCCACGGAAAAGCAATTGCTGGTGCAGAGTTGGTCTATTTGCCCACCAACTGGCCAGCAGTTGTATACAGATATGTTACGGTTGATGCACACAGTTGCAGGGCCTGTTTGCATCAGCATAAGGGAACACCTCATCTTGGAAACATTTTCATCTTGGAAAATATATTGTATCAAATATTGGCCCGGATTCGAGTTTTAATGATGTCAAAAATGATTGTCAAAAAATTACATTTATAGCGACGTTAATGGAATGAAGCAAATTAAGAATTAAATTCCAATCCTGTAAATTGTAATTACATCTGATTTCGGGATTCCAATAAATCTGATTACCGGATTCCCTTCCGAAATGATTAAAATCGAATTTTGTTTTATGATTGGAAGACCAAGCCCACGTGATCTCAGGTACATTTTTGCGCCATCTGCATCCCTGAGATCCATGGGCCATTACGCTGCCCAACGCCTTGCAGCGTCAGGCCGCAAGTTTTCTCAGCCTCGTCGCCATCAGGTAGGTGCATATTCCTTTCGCGGGTCAGAGGTGGACTCCGGAGGTGCACCTCCACCCGCAATTTTTGGGCCATTATGGCTTTTGTTGCCAACACAAATGAGAAAAAGTTAAATTTCACTGCAAGTTTTAATGAGGCCTTCAACATTCAGTTCATAAGAATAATATTTTCCTTTTGACTGGATGGTTTAGGATCTGTTGCTTTCAAAGCCTTGTGTTTGTTTTTGTTTGTGAGCAACAAAACAGACAGCAGGTAACAATTTGACTATATTGTTGCTGAATGTTAAAGTCATTGCACTGCATTACTTGTAGGCTTAGTGATGCGCTTGTTTCCTGCGTGATATTATTTAGATGTCATCATTCAAAGTGGACTGTTCCAAGATTATGCATCATTTTAAAGTGACTGATAGGGGCTTTATGCAGTATTTAAAGTGTTTCCAAACAGTAACTCTGTTGGTAGGAAACTCTAGTATAAGTGACGTAATGTATCATGACCAAATCAACGAGAACAAAGGGGCTCTAACCCAAAGTTAGCATGACCTGAATGGTGCATTGATACAAGTGGATTTACAACAGAAGTATTTCTGACATAGAATGCCCAATGTAGACATGGTGTGCAATTCCATTGTGTTTAACAGTGCATTATTCCAGTGATTTGTTTTTAGTATTTTTTAAGGTCACTTGTAGATTGTTATTTTTGAGATGCATGAAAAGTTCAGTTTCATTTCATATTAGTCAGCTGCTGATCGTAGATGTCTTTTATTTTGTAATACCAGAGGTGGTGCAGATATTTAAGCAGTGCTACTTTGGTAGCATTTTGTTCACATACTGTTTTGTTTAACTGAGACAAGCTCACGAGTCAAAATCGGAATTGCGTTTTAATGCAAGCAAACCAGAACCCGAAAATAATGTCATAGAAACATGGAAACATAGAAAATAGGTGCAGGAGTAGGCCATTCGGCCCGTCGAGCCTGCACCACCATTCAATAAGATCATGGCTGATCATTCCCTCAGTACCCCTTTCCTGCTTTCTCTCCATACCCCTTGATCCCTTTAGCCGTAAGGGCCATACCTAACTCCCTCTTGAATATATCCAATGAACTGGCATCAACAATTCTTTGCGGCAGGGAATTCCACAGGTTAACAACTCTCTGAGTGAAGAAGTTTCTCCTCATCTCAGTCCGAAATGACTTACCCCTTATCCTAAGACTGTGTCCCCTGGTTCTGGACTTCCCACACATCGGGAACATTCTACCCGCATCTAACCTGTCCCGTCCCGTCAGAATCTTATATGTTTCTGTAGTGTCTCTGCACCTTGTTACAAACTCACACGAGGCATGGATATATCAGACACGGTCACTCTGTGACATTTACTTTATTCCTAGGACTAAAGAGAGTTCATCTTGGGTGAGACCTCCCCTTTTATACCTGGAAGCGCAGGTGAGGAGCTCGCTCCCTATGGTCAGGGTGTGCATTACAAGGGTACAGGTACAGTATGCATGAGTTACAGTTACATACTTATAGTCATTGCAAGATGGTGAAATACATGACATCGCGTCCCCCCTTAGGTCTTTAAGTTTCAGTGGTTAAGTCTATCGGGTGGTCGGCGCTCTCTCGTGGAGCGCCGCAGTTGTGACTCTCGTGGCTGAGCCTCAGCACGCGTCTCTGTCACTTGAGGTGATTCCGGCCTGTCCGGGCTGGCTGCAGGGACTGGGCATGCCGAGGGCTGTCTTTGTTGCTCGTGCGCTGGCGGTGGTGTGGGTGCTATCTCATCACGCTCTTCTTCCGGTTCCTCCGCGTCTGCACTGAATCTTGTCTTTACTTGGTCCAAGTGTTTGCGGCGTATCTGCCCATTGTTTAGTCTGACCACCATGATCCTGTTTCCTTCTTTGCCAATTACGGTGCCCTCAAGCTATTTGGGTCCCAAATCATGATTAAGAACAAATACCAGGTCATCTATTTCTATACACCTCCCCCTTGAGCCTCGATCATGGAGCTCAGTTTGGGACAGGCGCTTGCCCTCAACAATGTCTGCCAGGGCTGCGTGAATGAGGGACAGCCGCATCTTGAGCGTGCGTTTCATGAGGAGTTCCGCTGGCGGGACTCCCGTGAGCGAGTGCAGCCGGGACCTGTAGGCCAGCAGGAGGCGCGATAGGCGGTACTGAAGGGAGGGTCTTTGGATGCGTAGCATGCCCTGCTTTATAACTTGGACCACCCGTTCCACCTGGCCATTGGAGACCGGCTTGAACGGCGCTGTCCGGACGTGTTTGATCCCATTGCCCGAAATAAACTCCTGGAATTCATTGTCGCTGACCATGATGTCCGGCAAGACGTGGGTCGCGAAAACCGTACGCAGACTCTCGACAGTGATGGATGTCGTGCACGAGTTTAATATGATGCACTCGATCCACTTCGAGTATGCATCGACAACGATCAGGAACATTTTCCCCATGAACGGGTCCGCATAGTCCACGTGAATATGTGACCATAGCCTGGTGGGCCAGGGCCACAGGCTGAGTGGGGCCTCCCTGGGGGCATTGCCCAGCTGGGCACACGTCGTGCACCTGCGAACCCAGTGTTCCAGGTCTGAGTCAATCCCCAGCCACCATACATGTGACAGGGCAATGGCCTTCATTAACACGATGCCAGGGTGCTTGCTGTGGAGTTCCCTGATGAACGCTTCCCTTCCTTTCTGGGGCATGACTACCCGGCTGCCCCATAACAGGCAGTCGGCTTGGACGGAGAGTTCATCCATCCGTCTCTGAATCGGCCTGACTTCCTCGGGGCACGCCCTGTGTGCGGGCGCCCAGTCCCCAGTCAGGACACATTTCTTTATCATGGATAGGAGGGGGTCCCTGTTGGTCCAGAGTTTGATCTGGCGGCTGTGATGGGGGAGCCTGCGGTGTCAAAAGCCTCATCGGCCATGACCATCTCGGTGCTCTGCTCCAACGTCCCCTCAGTGGTGGCCAGTGGGAGCCTGCTGAGCGCATCAGCGCAATTTTCGGTGCCTGGCTGGTGCCGTATGGTGTAGTTATACGCAACCAGCGTGAGGGCCCAACGCTGTATGCGAGCTGAAGCATTAGCGTTAACAGCCTTGCTGTCGGACAACTGGGATGTTAACGGCTTCTGGTCCGTCTCTAGCTCGCACCGTCTACCGAAAAGGTACTGGTGCATCTTTTTCACACCGTACACAGAAGAGAGTGCCTCCTTCTCGACCATACCGTATCCACGCTCTGCCTGGGAGAGCGACCTGGAGGCGTAAGCCACCGGTTGGAGTCGGCCGTCATCATTACGCTGCTGCAAAACACACCCAACCCCGTAGGATGACGCATCACATGTTAAAACCAGTTCTTTACAGGGGTCATACAAAGTCAACAGTTTGTTGGAACACAGCAGGTTCCTCGTCTTATTGAAAGCCCGTTCTTGACAACCCCCCCAAGACCATTCACAACCTTTACGGAGGAGCATGTGTAATGGCTCCAACAATGTGCTTAAGTTCGGCAGGAAGTTCCCAAAATAGTTCAAGAGTCCCTGGAATGATCGCAACTCCGACGTGTTGCCGGGCCTGGGCGCCTGGCGAATCGCCTCAGTTTTTGATTCAGTGGGCCGGATCCCGTCTGCAGCAACCCTCCTGCCCAGGAACTCGACCTCTGGGGCCAAAAACACGCACTTGGCCGTTTTCAGCCGCAGGCCTACCCGTTCCAATCGGCGTAGCACCTCCTCCAGGTTGCGGAGGTGTTCCTCAGTGTCTCGACCCGTTATAAGGATGTCGTCTTGGAACACGATCGTTCCAGAGATGGACTTGAGCAAGCTTTCCATGTTTCGCTGAAAGATAGCCCTGCCGAACGAATGCCAAACAGGCACCTATTGTAAACAAATAATCCTTTCTATGTTGTGATGGTGGTCAGAAACTTGGATTCTTCAGTCAGCTCCTGAGTCATGTAGGCCAAAGTGAGGTCGAGCTTCGTGAACAGCTTACCACCTGCCAGCGTGGCAAAAAGGTCCTCCGCTCTCGGGAGCAGGTATTGGTCTTGCAGCGGTACTCGGTTGATGGTGGCTTTGTAGTCGCCACAAATCCTAACCGAGCCATCTGCTTTGAGGATGGGAACGATGGGACGTGCCCAGTCGCTGAGTTCAACGGGCGAAATTATGCCCTCTCTGAGCAGCCTGTCCAGTTCACTTTCAATTTTCTCACGCATCACGTACGGCACCACTCTGGCTTTGTGGTGCACTGGTCTGGCGTCCGGAGTGATGTGTATCACTACTTTGGTGCTCTTGAATGTTCCGACTCCGGGTTGAAAGAGTGACTCGAATTTTTGCAATACCTGCGAGCATGAACTTCGCTCCACGGATGAAATGGCGTGCACATCCCCCCATTTCCAATTCATCTCAGCTAGCCAACTCCTCCCCAAGAGTGCGGGGCCATTTCCCAGAACAATCCAGAGTGGCAGCCGGTTCTGTTCCATTATGCGTTACCACCAAGTTTGCACTGCCCAGCACTGGGATGATCTCTTTGGTGTACTGTGTCTCAATGCGTTCCAATTTGGGCCTGCTAGCTCTGTGTGGTCATAGTCTCTCAAATTGTTGGGTGCTCATGAGGGATTGGCTAGCTCCGGTATCCAGCTCCATGTGCACCGGGATGCCATTCAGTAAGACTTTCCTCATCATGGGTGGCGTTTTAGTGTATGAGCTGTGGATGTCAGCCACATGAACTCTCTGAACTTCAGCATCCATGGTTGTTCCCCAGGCCTCATCCTGCATTACAGACCCCTTGTCTGGTTCCTCTGTCTTGCAGACTAGCCTCACTATTGCCTTTTTGCACATCCTGGCCAGGTGTCCCTTGACATTACAAATCCTACAGGTGTAAAGTTGGAACCTGCAGATTTTTGCAATGTGTCTGCTCCCACATCTCCAACATGAGCTGAGATTGCTGTTAACAAAAGGACTATTCCCAGGCATTCCTCTCTGATGGCCCTTTTGGCTGTTTCTAAACACTCTGATGGGGGATGTTAATTGTCCCATCACAGGATGTATTGCTCCTCGTGATGGCGTGAATTGCCAATCCCCTTTCCATTGTCCCTGTTGCCAGGAGCTTGTTGCTAGCTGGGTGGTGTCGAATTGCCCTTGCCTGCCTGCCTGGACGGTGTCGAATTGCCCTTGCCTGCCTGTGCGGTTCTGTGTCATTTTTATAAAATTGATTCCCTGGTTCAACGCAACTTTAAAACCAGGGCTGTGTGCGTAGATTAGCTTGGTCTCCTCTTCCCCCGCCATAAAGGTCTGAGCTATCAACGCTGCCACTTCTGAAGTCAAATCCTTAGTCTTTACAAGCTTCCTGAAAATGCCGGCATGATTAATGCCCTGGATGAAGAAGTCCCTTAACATCTCCCCCCTGCAGGCATCGAAGAACTTAGAGACTGGCCAAATGCTGCAGTTCCGCCACGAAGTCCGAGATGTTTTGACCCTCCCAACGCCGGTGAGAGTAGAACCGGTGCCGGGCCATGTGTACACTTCTTGCCGGCTTGAGATGCTCACTGATCAGCTGGCTGAGCTCTTCGAAGGACTTGTCTGCTGGCTTTTGGGGTGCGAGCAGGTCTTTCATTAGCGCATATGTCTGTGGACCACAGCTGGTCATTAGATGCGCCCTCCGCTTGTCAGCCACTGTCTCTTCCAGCCAGTCCTTTGTGACAAATCTCTGTTGGAGTCTTTCCACAAAGTCGTCCCAGTCCTCACCCACACAGTAGTGTTCCTCTGTGCTGCCGGTGGCCATCCTCGTGGTTCGGTGATTCCCGTTTCTCGTCGCCAGAGGTAGTGTCTCTGCACCTTGCTGCAAACTCACACGAGGCATGGATATATCAGACACGGTCACTCTGTGATCTTTACTTTATTCCCAGGACTAAAGAGAGTTCATCCTGGGTGAGACCTCCCTTTTTATACCTGGAAATCCAGGTGAGGAGCTCACTCCCTGTGGTCAGGGTGTGCATTACAAGGGTACAGGTACAGTATGCATGAGTTACAGTTACATACTTATAGTCATTGCAAGATAGTGAAATACATGATAGTTTCTATGAGATCCCCTCTCATCCTTCTAAACTCCAATGTATAAAGGTCCAGTGTCTCCTCATATATCAGTCCAGCCATCCCGGGAATCAGTCTGGTGAACCTTCGCTGCACTCACTCAATAGCAAGAACGTCCTTCCTCAGATTAGGAAACCAAAACTGAACACAATATTACAGGTGAGGCCTCACCAAGTCCCTGTACAACTGCAGTAAGACCTCCCTGCTTCTATACTGAAATCCTCTAGCTATGAAGGCCAACATGCCATTTGCCTTCTTCACCGCCTGCTGTACCTGTATGCCAACTTTCAATGACTGATGAACCATGACACCCAGGTCTCGTTGAACCTCCCCTTTTCCTAATCTGCCGCCATTCAGATAATATTCTGTCTTCACATTTTTGCCCCCAAAGTGGATAACCTCACATTTGTCCACATTATACTGCATCTGCCATGCATTTGCCCATTCACCTAACCTGTCCAAGTCACCCTGCAGCCTCTTAGCTTCCCCCTCACAGCTCACACCACCACCCAGTTTAGTGTCATCTGCAAACTTGGAGATATTACACTCAATTCCTTCATCTAAATCATTGATGTATATTGTAAAGAGCTGGGGTCCCAGCACTGAGCCCTGTGGCACTCCACTAGTCACTGCCTGCCATTCTGAAAAGGACCCGTTTATCCCGACTCTCTGCTTCCTGTCTGCCAACCAGTTCTCTATCCATGTCAGTATATTACCCCCAATACCATGAGCTTTGATTTTGCACACCAATCTCGTGTGTGGTACCTTGTCAAAAGCCTTTTGAAAGTCCAAATACACCACATCCACTGGTTCTCCCTTGTCCACTCTACTAGTTACATCCTCAAAAAATTCCAGAAGATTTGTCAAGCATGATTTCCCATTCATAAATCCATGCTGACTTGGACTGATCCTGTCACTGCTTTCCAAATGTACTGCTATTTCATCCTTAATAATTGATTCCAACATTTTCCCCACTACTGATGTCAGGCTAACCGGTCTATAATTACCCGTTTTCTCTCTCCCTCCTTTTTTAAAAAGTGGTGTTACATTAGCTACCCTCCAGTCCATAGAAACTGATACAGAGTTGATACACTGTTGGAAAATGATCACCAATGCATCCACTATTTCTAGGACCACTTCCTTAAGTACTCTGGGATGCAGACTATCAAGCCTTGGGGATTTATCGGCCTTCAATCCCATCAATTTCCCGCCTAATAAAGATACCCTTCAGTTCCTCCTTCTCACTAGACCCTCGGTTCCCTAGTATTTCCGGAAGGTTATTTGTGTCTTCCTTCGAGAAGACAGAACCAAAGTATTTGTTCAATTCGTCTACCATTTCTTTGTTCCCCATTATAAATTCACCTGAATCCGACTCATGGTTTCATCACTCGCTCATTGTTATCTAGCTTTCACTTAATATCTTACATTTTCCTTTATTTTGGTTTTCAATATCAATTTTTTTTGTTCAATACCTGCTTTCCCAATGTTAACTCAACCATTCATGATTTTAATAAGTTTACCTCAGTAGGTGCTTTGTGACCCAAAGATGGAAGCAAATTTTTTTTTTAATTTCCTACTGTAAAGCTCACCAGTACCTCACATATTTCTAGGTCCAGTAATCTCTTTGAGCTTTTAGTTCCTTCACTATTTATAATTGGTCAGCCAAGACCCAGAAATTTTATTCATTCAATGCGTGTATTTTTGACACATACTTCAGTTTATTGTAATTCCCATACTTGTTACATTATGTTACATCTTAGGACTAACTTCATCATTATTCATGTGATTCTGTCTTGTTTTCTTAAAGTATAGAAAGTAAGAAAATACCCAGCTGTTATATATATAGTGGTAAGTGAAGATATGCAGCCTTCCAGTTTTGAACTTCCTTTGAAGTTTAACAAATTAATGCCTCAGATAAGTGATTCCAACATTAATTAGAGAACATTTTGCTACAAAGGTTGCTATGTTGCAGTTGGCTTGTGCTGGTAGTTTAATTTTCTTCAGAGGGCTCAAAATTCTTGAGGAAACGCAAAATTACCCAGTACAAGTCAGTTTCAATACAACTTCAATTCAGAGCTCATTCCTAAGCAATGTAGGTCCAGAACCTGTCACATGCTCAGTTTTCATTTCTCACTTCAAGGTCTGCAGATCCGTTTGGACACTATACACCTGCTGAAATTCCAGCAATTTAATACTCAGGAATCAAACAGTAACATTTTATCGAGCTAACAATGAAGAAGTCCTTGACTCAATTCATCAACAGCCAAGTTTATATGGTGGAAAAAATATCTTCCTACTTCCTACTTGCTGCAAAGCTTCCTCCATGAACCGCGAGCGTAAGACAGTCAGGGCTGACGTGCGGTGCCATCAGTGGCTCAGTGATTTTTGACTTGCAGCACAGGCATCAAGCTGGCATCGATCAACCACCTGTTTTTGGCCTTAACTTTCCCCGCTCATTTGCACCGTTTTTTTGGCACTCGCTGTTTTTTCTGGCGTATTTATTTTTTTCCAAGATTCCCCCTGCGATCTGCGCCGGTGTAACTGACTTAGTTACGATTTTTCTAGGCCAGTTTTTTTTTAAGTCATGTCCCCCTCATGTCAGCGCCGGTTTTTCCAATTGTTCACAGTTTGGCCAACAGTTTTTCTCTTAGGTTGGCGTATCGGGCCGCTCCCAAAAAACCTTCTGCTGAGTTAAGAAAACCAGCACACATTCACAAATCTGCGCTGAAAGACACCATTGTTTTTCAATCGAAAATTTTGGAGGGAGTCAAGAACACTGTTAAAATCAGTAATAAAGTTCAACTTCTTTTTACCTGTCAATGTAGAAGTGTAAATTCGTTGGATTTCAGAAGTTCTCTCATTTTTTACTCACTCACATGCCACCAGCAAACGTCTTGAAGCAGGGCTAGAGGGTCGTAGGTTTGGCCGGTAGAATCGGCCCTGCTTCCAGACACAGGGGCTCGGGGCTCAGCTACAAAACAAGCTGTGGGGGGGTGAGGGGGAAGGAGAGAGAGAGAGTGGTGCCGATAGGAAGGCTTGAAGCCCGGAGAGGAGGAGGGGGAGAGAGAAGTCACATGACTCAAGGGGAGGAGTGGGGGGAGAGGAGAAGTCACAAAACCTTTGGGTGTGCTCCATTCATAAAGACCTGGAGAGATACAACTGTGAACATGTGCTGCCTGCTTTTCTAACGTTCCGAGCTTCTTTCAAAGGTTACATTTAAGTATGGGGGCAATACTGACAATGTCATACCTTGTGCTAGCCTTTTGCATCATGGTGACAATTGATTCGACTTCATCGCATCAAGAACATCAGAGCCCGTAGGATGCTGGGCAGGAGGCTTTACCCACCTCGGGTATATCGAGACAGGTGTTCATACTCTTCCGGAGGCTAGTTGCTGTACACCCCTGAGATTGTCGGTCAATTCACTGTTGTGTGTTGCATGCTGTATAACTTAGCCATCATGAGGTAGCAGCAACTGGTAGTGGAAGACCCATCTGCGGTGAGAGTGGCTGATGATAATGATGTGAAAGATGCAGGTGATGAGCAGGAGAAGGAGGAGGAGGAGGAGGACGATGAGGATGAGGAAGCCGTGCAAGTGCCTGAGGCCGGAGCACGATGGCGGAGGAGGGCGGGCCATCATGTTCCTTTAACGATTGTTTGAGTCTTGCGCCAACAGTTCTTCCGTGAACGCTTTGTTGATGCCTGAGGGCTCAGCGACAACTATTCTACATGGACATGTTTACTGTTTGGAGCTGTTCCGTAATGTTGTGTTGTGTTAATGGAACATGATTCAGTTTTAATGTAAAATATATTTTATTCCAAAGTTTACAATGTACTTAACTTAACTTTAATAAAATTATTCTTGTATCAAACTTTACTTTAATATCACTCTTTAAGATTATTTAAAAACTTTAAGATCACTTATAAACTTGTAAATTTACAGAACTTACAAAAACTTAATTTGAGAACAGTTACAACAGTAACAATGATAATAACAACAACAACAACATCAGCAAAGAAAGGCTGCACCCACCTCTCCTCCAATTTATTCTAAGACCACCCGCTGCGCTCGGTCTTGTACTCTCCACCACCCCTGCCCACAGGCGGTGGCACAGTGTTTCTGGGCTTGATACCAAGCTTATTCTTTCTCACATCTCGGGTACTGTGCAACGATTGAGGGCGGGGGCGTCAGCGTCAGGCGGCAAGTTGGAGAGCCCAGGTGGCAAGTTGGAGGGCTCAGCTTTGGGCTCTTCAGAGGCTGGTATGGGGATTGGAGTGGGTGTGTCAGTTGATTCTGTCAATGGACACGGGGTCAAGGCATGTTCCCTTATTGCAACAGCTAACTCCAACATGCCGTCCCTCATGCATCCTGACAGTGTCTCAACAACCTACAACATTCCTTCCCTCATGGTCAGTGATGTGGTTTGCACTACCTCTGGCATTCCCTCCCTCATGGCCATTATTCCCTCACTGATGGTCCCGGATATCATTCCCATTTCTCGTGTCATTGCTGTTACTTTCCCCAACAGTCCCGCTACCCCATCACTCACCCCACTGATGGCGTCCAGGAGTGATCACGTAAGGTCAATGCTCTCCGCACTCAATTACATCATCTAAACCTCATCTATTAGAACCTGCACCTCAGGAGAGCGCGGTCGAGCTCTCCTTCTCCTCCTCCCCACGGATGTGCCTCGTTGCCTCCCAAAATTGGGACCCGCAGCCTGGGACGGTGGGGCCATGGGTGTGCCTCGCTGCACCCCACCACTGGAGCCGCAACCTCGGAAGGTGTGAAACCATGGAATGTCCCACCAACACTCAAACCACTAGTCACGGAAGGGGCTGTCACTTCCATGAGTGGCACCTCCTCCAAAGTCAGTACTGTCATGTTTCAACCAGCAATGTAACCCATGTATAATCTGATCTAAGTTGTACACGGTGAGAACAATGACCACTAGGTGGGAGACACTCCTAACCTGGGCCTTCAGGTACAAAAAAGGGAGCTCCACCCACCTTCATCACTTGGAGTGCTAAGGAATAAAGGACAGGTCACAGACTGACCTTCTCTCAAGCATGGGCCTCGTGTGCATTTATACTGTATAGTATGGACCTATCAATGGCGACGAGAAACTGGGATTTAAACCACGCGAGCATGGCCACTAGCAGAACAGATGAGAGGTACTGTGTTAAGGAATGGTTGGGACAGAGATTCAACATTGTTAAAGCAGCACACAGTTCTCCAGGCAGACAGGGGCAATCGGGCATGCCCCAACATGTAGTCGAACCCAGAGGGGGAGTTCGCCAGAGACAATTGTAAGCTGAACAGCGATTCACGCCATTGCAAGGGACAATGCGGCCAGTAATGGGGCCATCAACACCTGTTAATGGCGCACTCAAAGACAATAACAGATGCAGTCAGGGACGATCGACTGGCAAGGGACCTTTTGTTTCCAAAAACAGCTCAGGTTGGAGGCGTTGAGGCACACACTCAGTTGGAGGTTACAGAGATGAGCAAAATACCTGCAGAAATTGCAGAAATGAACGCTGGGGGAAATCGCTGGAAGCTGAAGTTCAGCGAGTTCATGTGGAGCACGTATACACAGTTCATACACCAGGACGCCACCGATAATGATGAAAGTGCTCCTCAATGGCATCCCAGTATCAATGGAGCTAGACACGGGGGCCAGCCAGTCCCTGATGGGTATCAAACAGTTCGAAAAGTTGTGGGCGTCCAAGGCCAGAAGGCCAAAATTATCGCCGATTAACGCACAGCTACGGACTTACACAAAGCAGATCATTCCGGTGCTAGGCAGCGCCATGGTAGTCGTGACCCACAAAGATTCGGAGAACAGGTTGCCACTCTGGATTGTCCCGGGGACGGTCCCGCACTACTGGGGAGGAGTTGGCTTGCTGTCATGAACTGGAAATGGGGCGATGTCAATGCAATTTCCTCTGTGGAGCGAGTATTATGCTCACAGATCCTGGACAAATTTGACTCATTATTTCAACCCGGCATCGGCACTTTAATGGGGGCCAAGGTAGTGATTCACATAAACCCGGATGCCAGTCCAGTACACCACAAGGCCGTATATGATGCGGGAAAAGATAGAAGGCGAATTGGACCGCCTGCTGAGGGAAGGCATCATCTCGCCAGTCGAATTCAGTGACTGGGCGAGCCCGATTGTGCCGGTGCTCAAGGCGGATGGGTCGGTCAGGATATGTGGCGATTACAAGGCCACCATCAATCGGGTGTCACTCCAAGACCAGTACCCGCTACCGAGAGCGGAGGACCTCTTTGCGACGCTATCCGGTGGCAAACTTTTTTCAAAATTGGACCTGACCTCAGCTTACATGACCCAGGAGATGGCGAGTGAGTCAAAGAAGCTGACCACCATCACGACACACAAGGGGTTGGTTGAGTACAACAGATGTCCATTCGGGATTCGCTCGGCCGCCACGATCTTCCAACGAAATATGGAAAGCCTCCTCAAGTCGATTCCAGGGACAGTGGTTTTTCAGGACGACATCCTCATCACGGGTTACGATACTGAAGAACACCTCCACAACCTGGAGGAGGTGCTTCGCAGACTGGACCAGGGAGGGCTGCGACTGAAAAAGGCAAAGTGCGTCTTCCTAGCTCCAGAGGTAGAATTCCTGGGGATGAGGGTAGCAGCAGGCGGGATCAGCCCTACTGCGTCCAAGACGGAAGCGATCCAGAGAGCACCCAGACCCCGAAACACGACGGAGCTGCATTCGTTCCTGGGGCTCCTGAACTATTTTGGTAACTTTCTTCCCAAATTGAGCACGCTGCTAGAGCTGCTACACGTGCTCCTACGCAAAGGTCGCGAATGGGTCTGGGGGGACAGTCAGGAAAGGGCTTTTAATAGAGCATGCAATTTGTTATGTTCCAACACTCTGTTAACACTATACGACCCATGTAAGAAACTTGTGTTAACGTGAGATGCGTCATCCTATGGTGTCGGGTGTGTGTTGCAGCATGTCAATGTCAAGGGTCAGTTACAGCCGGTAGCTTATGCCTCCAGGAGTCTGTCCCAGGCAGAAAGGGGTTATGGGATGGTAGAAAAGGAGGCGCTCGCATGTGTATATGCTGTAAAGAAAATGCACCAGTACCTGTTTGGCAGGAAATTTGAGCTGGAGACAGATCACAAACCCCTAACATCCCTTTTAGCCGACAACAAGGCCATAAATGCAAACGCATCGGCCCGCATACAGAAATGGGCACTCACGTTAGCCGCCTATGACTATACAATTTGGCACAAACTCGGCACCGAAAACTGCGCCGATGCACTCAGCAGGCTCCCACTAGTCACCACTGAAGGGGCTACTGAGCATGCTGCTGAGATTGTCATGGCTGTTGAAGCTTTCGGAAGCGAAGGCTCAGCTGTGACAGCCCGTCAGATTAAAGTTTGGACAAATAGAGACCCGCTATTGTCTCTAGTCAAGAAATGTGACCTGAATGGGGACTGGGCAGCCACGTACAGGGCATGCCCTGTGGAATTTAAACCATTTCACAGGCGCAGGGATGAACTCTCGATTCAGGCCGATTGCCTACTGTGGGGAAACCGCATAGTCATGCCCCAGATGGGCAGAGAGGTGTTCATCAGAGAACTCCACAATGAGCACCCGGGCATTGTCATGATGAAGGCAATTGCCAGGTCACATGTTTGGTGGCCAGGGATAGACGCAGATCTGGAACTTTGTGTTCGCAGGTGCAACACGTGTGCCCAGCTGGGCAATGCGCCCAGGAAAGCCCCCCTTAGCCCCTGGCCATGGCCCGCCAAGCCTTGGTCACGCATCCATGTGGACTACGCAGGTCCTTTCATGGGAAAAATGTTTTTGGTTGTAGTAGACGCCTAATCCAAATGGATCGAGTGTAACATTTTAAATTTAAGCATATCCCCTGCCACAGTAGAAAGTCTATGGGCAATGTTCGCGGCCCATGGTCTACCGGACGTCTTGGTCAGTGACAATGGCCTGTGCTTCACAAGCACTGAATTCCAGGACTTCATGGCAGGCAATGGAATTAACCATGTCAGAACGGCACTGTTCAAGCCGGCCTCAAATGGCCAGGCAGAACGAGCAGTGCAGATAATCAAACAGGGGATGCTCAGAATCCAAGGGGGTTCCCTACAAAGCCGCTTATCACGCTTCCTGTTGGCCTATAGATCCCGACCACACTCGCTCACAGGAGTTCCACCTGCAGAGCTGCTAATGAAAAGGATGCTCAAAACCAGGTTATCCCTTATACACCCCACCATGAAAGAAATTGTCGCGAGCAGGCGCCAGCCACAATATGACTACCATGACAGGAATGCGAGCGCGCGATGTATTGATGTAAATGATCCTGTTTTTGTCCTCAACTACGCTGCAGGGCGCAAATGGCTCGCAGGCACTGTGATTGCCAAAGAGGGAAATAGGATTCTGGTAGTTAAACTTACCAATGGACAAATCTGCCGCAAACACGTGGATCAAACAAAAAGGAGGTTCAGCAATCCCATAGAAGAAGCAGAGGAAGAGAACGATGTAGAGTTCACTCCACCACAGGTGACCGAACACCAGAACCAAAGGGAGGAGAGCCCAGTCACTGTGGGCAGTCCGGACAGGCCTGAGGCATCGCAAACAGCAGACACTCAGGCCAGCGGCCAACAACCGGAGCCCCAACTCAGGCACTCTACAAGAGAGCGTAAACCACCAGAGAGACTTAACCTGTGATCCCAATAAGACTTTGGGGGGGAGGTGATGTCATGTATTAAACCAGCAATGTAACCCATGTATAATCTGATCTAAGTTGTACACGGTAAGAACAATGACCACTAGGTGGGAGACACTCCTAACCTGGGCCTTCAGTTACAAAAGGGGAAGCTCCACCCACCTTCATCACTTGGAGTGCTGAGGAATAAAGGACAGGTCACAGACTGACTTTCTCTCAAGCATGGGCCTCGTGTGCATTTATACTGTATAGTAAGGACCTATCAAGTACAACAGTGGGAGCTTCATCCAGCTCCATCCCCTCCCCCTCCCCCTCACCTCCATGGATGGATTGGAAGATGTTCTTCTCTTCAGGCTTGTCCACATCTGAATCTTTTTTTGCATTGTCCGGGTTGGCCTCAAGTTCTGAAAAATATAACAGAACAGTCAAATGGGTAGCAGCAGAGAAGGGGACAGGGTGGGTGGCATGAGTAGGCTCACACAGCGCAGGCCAGGTCGCAGGTTGGTTTGAAGGACCATGATGAATTTTCAGAACTTACCCTCTCCCTCGAGTGTGGGCCCAGCTTGTGCAGTACTGATTGCTTTTCTCCAGGCAGGACCCATCAAAGCAGCAACCCTCTCTTCCAAGGGTGTCAGTGGGTGCGGATTTGCCGGGCCTCCTCCTGTTCGAGTTCTTTCCCTTTTATTATGTGCCACCTTCCTCTGCAAAGATGAAAATGCATCTTTTTAGAGAGGGTGTCTTTCTGCTGGGTGGGACATATGCAGCTGGTCACATTTACAATTGCATTGAATAAATGAAAATATTACTTACACTAACTACTTGACCAAGATCCTGCCATTTCTTTTTACACTGGTCTCCAGATCTCGTGGTGGTCACCATTGTACAGTCATCTTCTGCAACTTGGTTCCAGCATTTCTTCATTTCTCTGGGTGGAACTTTTATGTGACCTCTTTTAATGTCCAGCTCCTGCCATCTGGTCTCAATCACAGTAACTAGTGCCTCCACTTCTTCCTGTAAGAAATTCTTGCTCCTTGCACCGCGTTGCATCTTGTGCTGCTGCAACTGCGATTTTTCCAATGCTCTCACACAGCACTTGTAGCACACACAACTGTCTCTTTATAAATGGCAGATTGCCAAATCCAAGCTGTACTGTGCATGCGCGTCCATTAGAACGATGTCAAAAACGTAATTTTTTTTCCCGCGCATGCGCAGAAGGTGCGACTTCGTTTTTTGGCACAGACCGCAGGTTCCACCCCGCCCCCCCCCCCTCCTCCCAAGGTGACTGGACACGCTGCGCGGCACCAAATTCGAATTATACATCAGGGAAATTTTGGCAAAATATTTCTGGCACATTTCTGGCCTAGAAAAATGAGCGTAACTCTGGCAATACACCAGAAAACGGGCTTGGGGAAAATTGAGCCCGTAGAAACGACCTGGTTTCAATGGAAATGAAAACTGGGTGGTTTCTATAACAAATGGGCGACAGATCGGCAACTCCAGTTTTACGATTTGAATTAGCTGCCCAACAGATTTAGTGGAAAAACTGTGGGGAACTGTCCCTAGCAGATAAGTAAGTGCTTGTGTTGTAAATTCTCGAAGTTTTTTGCCCCCAGTAAAATAATCATGAAGCAACTGGAAGTCTGAGAAACAAGAGTCGACTGAAAAAATTTGGATTTAGCTTCTTTTCAAAGAGGTAGAACTCTTTGATATGATTGCTGTCGGAATTTTCTCTGATTTTTTTCAAAATTCAGAATGGTGCCAAAATAGTATTGCATAATAGTAGTATTCAAAACACAAGTGATCTAGCATGTCAGTGCGTTGTGTCACAAACTGATAGATTTGAGTTTGAATGCTATCTTTGACTGGCATTAACACTTAGATTTTTCCCAGATGATTAGTTGTCAGTTTTTTCTGGGTCCTCGGTCCAAGGTATGAAGTATCTTGTTAGCAGGGAGAAGAAGCAGCTCCAACTTGGGTTGAATATGTAACATCTTGCATTCCTATCCAATCATTTTTAATGTTAAATAATCCATCCCAGAGAATTGTCTCATCTGTCCAAACTTTAATCATTTTCATTTGTCTTCTTGGCAGGTGTCTCTGCTCTATGGCAGAAGTTAATGGCAATTTCTGGACATTGTAGGTACAAATGAGTTACAAAGATTTGTGCATTTATTCTCTCAGCTTGTGACCTGAATTGATGCATACATAACAATTTTCCCTTCTTTCTTGAGAGATTTTATCTTGGTAGATATAGATCTTTCTATTTCATAGTAATTAAACACTTTCTATTCCGTGAACCTACTGGAACAAACTTGCACCACAGGTTATTCAAGTTCTTATTGCTTTACAATTTAAGGTATTGGTTCTTATCGACTGAGCAGCTAGCAAGGTAACTTGTGTTGGAGTGAACTCCAACTTAGCTTTGCTCAATCTGTTGTCCCTTTATGGTGCGTTGAATATCTTTTGCATTCAAAGAAAATCATTCATGTAGCAAAGGTTTCAACTTATACAATGACAAACCAATAGCACAATCATTCAATTTTGGACTTGACCTTCATTCAATCACTTCTGCAGCACAAGATATGTCTACTTTATAACGAGACACACGTGTAACTTGAGAAATTACATCCAACTGGAGCAACATGTTACCATGTAAAATGCAACTAGTTATGTATTAAAAAGTCTGTCAGGTCAGTTTTCAGGAGTTGTAATACTGTAAAAGTATATATAATGAATAATGTTACTACAAATGCCTCTCGAGAAGTCTTTCTGACTGCAATACATAGGGAGTTGCAGAAACTTCAACAGAAATGAACACTGGACCAAACTGGTTGCAATTACTAAGCAACTGCACCTCTACCTAGATGATAGTTTTAAATGTTACCATTTGTAAATCTTAACATGGTTTTAACATATGCCTAAGCATGGATGATGAAACACTGTATTAAACATTATGGGATGGATTTTAAGTTTGTGATGTGCTAGGAGCAGAGTTCCGGTAACGCGCGGGAAGTAAATGCAGCGTGTCTGTTATTGTTATGGTCCTCTCTCCTCGGGTATGGTATCCCTCTCCTTCAAATCTGCTGTCATCACCCCTCTCCTCAAAAAAAACAACCCTCGACCGCTCCGTCCTTGCAAACTACCACCATCTCCAACCTCCCTTTCCTCTTCAAAGTCCTAGAACATGTTGTCGCCTCCCAAATCAGCGTCTACCTTTCCCGGAACTCCATGTTTGAATCCCTCCAATCAGGTTTTTGCCTATCCACAGTACAAAACAGCTCTTATCAAAGTCACAAGTGACATCTGTTGTGACTGTGACAGGGGCAAACTATCCCTCCTCATCCTTCTCGACCTGTTTGCAGCCTTTGACACGGTTGACCACTCCATCCTCCTCCAACATCTCTCCACTGTCGTCCAGCTGGGTGGGACTGCACTCGCCTGGTTCCATTCATATCTATCCAGTTATAGCTAGAGAATCACAAGCAATAGCTTCTCTTCCCGCTTCCACACTGTCACCTCTGGAATCTCCCAAAGATCTATCCTTGGCCCCCTCCTATTTCTCATCTATACACTGCCCCTTGGCGACATCATCTGAAAAAACAGTGTCAGTTGCTGACAGCACCCAGCTCTACCTCACCGTGACCTCTCTCGACTTCTCCACTATCTCTAAATTGTCAGCCTACTTGTCTGACATCCAGTACTGGATGAGCAGAAATGTTCTCCAACTAAATACTGGGAAGACCAAAGCCATTGACTTTGGTCCCCACCACAAACTCTGTTCCCCAGTCACTGACCCCATCACTCTCCCCAACTTCTGTCTGAGGCTGAGCCGGACTCTTGGCAACCTTGGTGTCATATTTGACCCTGAGGTGAGCTTCCAACCACATATCTCCACCATCACTAAGACCGCCTAGTTCCATCTCCGTAACATCATCCGACTCCACCCCAGCCTCAGCTCATCCATGCCTTTGTTACTTATCTTAACATGGATTTAACATACGCATAAGCATGGATGATGAAACAGTGACTATTCCAAAACAATCCTGGCTGGCCTCCCACGTTCTACCTTCCGTAACCCTGAGGTCATCCAAAACTCTGCTGCCCATGTCCTAACTCGCACCAAGTCCCATTCATCCATCACCCCTATGCTTGCTGATACATTGGCTCCTGGTTAAGCAATGCCTCGATTTTAAAATTCTCATTCCTGTTTTCAAATCCCTCCATGGCATTTCCCTCCTTATATCTATAATCTCCTCCAGGCCTACAATCCGCCCCCCTCCCCCCCCCCCCCCCCCCCCCCCCAGCCCCCGAGATATCTGCAATCTTCCAATTCTGGTCTCTTGAGCATCCCCAATTTTAATCGCTCTACCAATGGCAGCCATGCCTTCAGCTGACAAGGCTCTTAGCTCTGGAATTCCCTTCCCAAACCTCTCAGCTACTTTATCCTCCTTCAAAATGCTCCTTAAAACCTACCTCTCATCTGCCCTAATGTCTCCTTCGGTGGCTCTATGTCAAATTTTGTTCGATACATTCCTGTAAAGCGCTAAGGATGTTATACTACATTAAAGGTGCTATATAGATACAAGTAGTTGTTGCAGTTGTCAGTGGCTTCTTAACCCAGCCACTGCATTACCACATCTTTTCCGACCAACTAGAGTTAGTGGGCATGATGAAAACCTATATGACGCAATTTCAACTCCACTATTTAAAGGGACACTCCAAACATGCAAATTGAAGCAGTTGGAGGTAGGAAGAAGAGAGAAACAAGTCTTACCATGAAAGCTCAAAGTCTGGGCCCCGCTTCAGCAATGCCTCCCTGGATGTGTTGCCGGGGGTTATGAGGACCCGGAGGGAGATACTGTTCCCCAGCAATGGGAAGAATAAGCCGGCTGGAGGCACCAAGAAGACATGGTTGGAACTGGCACAAGAGGTCAGCAGCAGGAGTGTGGTGCCATGCTCCTGGATACAATGCAGGAAGCGGTTCAATGATCTGAGCAGGGCAGGAAAGGTCGGAGCAATGGTACAGTCACCTACAGCCTGATGTGCATATCACCACAATCCCCTCCCTCTGCCTTCCAGCACATCAACCCTCACATCACCTTACCTTACAGTGCACCCGTCCCTCTCTGTCTGAAGGGGCTGAGGGTTGACCTAATAGAGGTCTTTAAAATTATGAAAGGTTTTGATAGAGTGGATACAGAGGGACTGTTTCCACTTGTGGGGAGGAGCATAACTAGAAGCCATCAATATAAGATTGTCACCAATAAATCCAATAGGGAATTCAGAAGAAATGTCTTTACCAAAGAGTGGTGAGAATGTCGCTACCACAGGGAGTGGTTGAAGCAAATAGTATGGATACATTTAAGGAGAAGCTGGACAAGCATATGAGGGAGAAGGGAATAGAGGGTTACGCTGATAGATTTAGATGAGGAAAAATGGGAGGAGGCTCGAGTGGAGCATAAACGCCGGCATGGACTGGTTGGGCCGAAGGGCCTGTTTCTGTGTCGTATAAGTTATGTAATCCTATGTAATTCCCATCTGTCCAGCCACCACTGACACTCACCCTCATCCTTATGCAATGTCAGGCCTCTCCCTCATAGTCACCCTCAACAAATGCTCTCCATCAATCTGTTCAACAGATGCCATTACTCTCATTAGGTCTCTTCTTTCTTTGCTTCTTTCTTTCTTTCCCTCCTTACAGAAGAGAGCACAGAAAATGATGGGGAGGCAGAAAACCAGAGGTGTCCCTCCAGCCATCTCACAGCGAACAAGTTCAGAGGAACAGGGGCTGGAATTCAGTGGAGTCTCGGCGTGTCTGGCCAAAGGAGATGGGGACTTCCCAGCTACCTGGTGCCAGAATAAAATATAAGACAGCCACATGGTATACAACACTCACTCATGGTGACTTGATGTCAGCAGCAAATGAAATAAGATCTTGTGCATAATGATAACTTAAAACTTTCATACTTTGACAGTAGTCATTCATGTTTTTAAACTTCATGTGTCAAGCAGGAGTTGGTCGAAGTCGTCAACGACAACTCCTCAGAGAAGGTCAATCCCTCTGAGGGTGCACCGCCCCAGGACTCATGCTGATCATGTATCAGCTCGGATACCCACACTTCGGTGGGACCAATAAGGCAGATAGTTAGGTTTTCACCTAGTGACTCACACATCACAAGTGAGCATCAGCAGATTGTAGAGAGGGGTACAGCAGTGGAGAATCCACGTCGGAGGGCGTAGGATGCTCCAAGCTCTGCTCAGCTGGATGCAGATGCTGTACCTCGGGTGACATCAACAAAAGGATTCTTCTCAAGCAGCAGCAAAGAATACCCGATGTACTGGCAGGCATTCCAGACATACTGTGCACTCTTGCCTTGAGGCAGGAAAGTCTGTCTCAAGCATGAGTGGTAGGATGTTGCAGGCCTTTGTGATGATGTCTTTGTCCATGGAAAGTGTGACCACCTGCATGGAGCATCAAACATGGCAATCACACGAGTGCATGCAGGCCCTCACCAATGGCGTAGTGGCAGGTGATGTTCACATCATTGCCGGCCCTGGCAAAGAAGCCTTCAGTCTTATGCATTTGTGGGCCGCCGATTGGGAGATCCTGCAAATGTCTCTGGCAGAGCCAAGAAAGGATCCAGAGGCAAAAAGGTTGAGGGCAGTGATGACTTTGACAGCCACTGGTAAAGCATGGCCCCCATGTTCAGTTAGCAGCAGGTCTTGTCCAGCAGGATGAAGATGTCTGCCACCACTTGACGCAACACCCTGAATCTCCTGAGACACTGGTGTTCAGACATGTCGAGGAAGCTTATCCTCTGCCTGTAGTCCCTGTGTGCCAGGTATGTCCTCCTGGGAGCTGCACCTCTCTGTGTTCCCCTCTCTCCTGTTGAACTGCAGGCAGTTGCTGGTGCAGGTCCTGCTGCTCCTACTGCTGCTCTTGGTCTTCATCTGAGGTCCAAAGTAACACAGCCTATGCAGCACCCAAGCTGATCTGATAGCTCCAAAGTGCAGGTCACACCTCCAAACCTTCAAAGTAGATGAGACCTCCAAAGTGTGTAAAATAACCTACAATATTTGTAAAGTCATCTCGAAAGTGTTTAGCTCATAACAAAGTAATGCAACTGAGTACCTTAGACCCTTTAATTAATCTATAGAGTGTTGGTACAGCATGGGAGGCCTGCTTATATACAGTGCTCCCAAGGGATGCTGCGATCTCTTGAGATTCCAACAGGTATGCCCTCTGGTGGCGGTATGATACAAGTTGCCTAGGTTTGCATACATAACATCACTCCCTCCCAAAGTCAATAGTACACTTATTTACAGGGTGAGACGATCTGCGGCTTTTCGCTCCCTTGTCGATCATCTCGGTACAAATGCAGGTGTGGGTGAGTTGGTTGGTTCTTCGCTAGGCCACTGGGCAGCTGGTCTTACTGGGCTTCTGGGGATGGTGAGTTCAGCTTCGTGGTCGACCATGATGTTGGTTGCCACTTGTGTGTGTGTTGGAGGGTCGAAGTTGGTGGTGTCCTCTTCGGGTTGCTGGTGACTGTTTGTGAATCACAGTTTGGTTTGGTCCAAATGCTTTCTGCAGGTTAGTCTATTAGCAAGTTTGACCTGAAACACCCTACTCTCTTCTTTGGCTATGACGGTGCCAGCAAGCTATTTGGGACCATGTCCATAGTTGAGTACAAATACAGGGTCATTGACTACAATATCGAGTGACAAGTTTGCGCAATCATGGTACATTCTTTGTTGATGCCGCCTGCCCTCGACGTGATCATGGAGATCAGGGTGGATAAGAGAGCCTTGTTTTGAGCGCCCTTTTCATGAGCAGCTCGGCTGGGGGAATCCTGGTGAGCGACTGGGGTCTGGTGCGATAGCTGAGCAGGACTCGGGACAAACGGGTCTGCAGGGAGCCTTCCCACATACGTTTCAAGCTTTGCTTGATGGTTTGGACTGCCCGTTCTGCCTGGCCGTTGGATGCGGGCTTGAACAGGGCAGATGTGATGTGCTTGATCCCATTGTGGGTCATGAATTCCTTGAATTCAGCACTGGTGAAGCACGGCCCATTGTCACTGACAAGGACATCAGGCAGGCCATGCGTGGCGACATGGCTTTCGATGGTGGCAGTGGACATTATTACAATCCATTTTGAATAAGCATCTACAACAACCAAAAATATTTTGCCTAGAAACGGGTCCGCAAAGTCAACGTGGATCCTAGACCACGATTTGGAGGGCCATGACCACAAACTTAGCGGTGCCTCTCTGGGTGCATTGCTCAGTTGAGAGCAAGTGTTGCATTGGCGCATGCATGACTCCAAATCTGAGTCGATGCCGGGTCATCACACATGGGATCTGACTATGGCTTTCATCATTACTATGCCTGGGTGGGTACAGTGTAGGTCGCGTATGAACATTTCCCTGCCTTTCTTAGACAAAACCACGTGATTGCCCCACAAAGTTAGTCTGCCTGTATGGACATTTCGTCTTTGCGCCACTGGAACAGTTTGATCTCTTCATGCATCTCCGCTGGGACGCTGGACCAGCTCCCATGGAGGACACAGTTTTTTACAAGGGACAGTAAAGGATCCTGGCTGGTCCAGGTCCTGATCTAGCGGGCCGTAACAGGTGACTTTTCATTTTCAAATGCATCCATCACCAAGAGCAAGTCTGCAGGCTGTGCCATTTCCACCCCGGTGGTGGGCAATGGTAGCCGACTGAGAGCATCAGCGCAGTTCTCTGTGCCTGGTCTGTGGTGAATTACGTAGTTGTATGCAGACAGCGTGAGCGTCATCTTTGGACGCGGGCAGAGGCATTGGTATTAATCCCTTTGCTCTCTGAGAATAGCGATATGAGCGGCTTATGGTCACTTTCTAACTCAAACTTAAGACCAACAGATATTGGTGCATTTTTTTCACCCCGTAAACGCATTCCAGAGCTTCTTTTGCAATCATGTTGTAGGCCCTTTCGGCCTTGGACAAACGCCTGGACACATAGGTGACCGGTTGCAATGTTCCCGATTCGTTAGCTTGTTGTAACACACACCTGACCCCATACGAAGACGCATCGCAAGCTAGCACTAAACGTTTACATAAGTTATACAGAACAAGCAGTTTGTTGGAACATAACAGATTTCTGGCTTTCTCAAAAGCAGCCTCTTGTGATTTCCCCCATACCCAGTCGTCTCCCTTGCGTAGAAGCACATGTAGGGTTTCTAGGAAGATGCTTAACCCGGGTAGGAAATTACCGAAATAGGTGAGGGGTCCCAGGAACGACCACAGCTCCGTCACGTTCTGTGGTCTCGGCGCGTTCTTGATGGCCTCCGTCTTGGCATCGATGGGTCTGATGCCGTCTGCTGTGATTCTTCTCCCTAAGAACTCGACCTCTGGCGCCAGGAAAACACACTTTGAGCGTTTCAACCTGAGTCCCATGCATTCTAGCCGACTTAGAATTTTTTCCAGATTCTTCAAGTGTTCGATGGTGTCCCAACCTGTGACCAGTATGTCGTCCTGGAAAACCATGGTGTGTGGGAACAACTTTAGCAGGTTATCCATGTTCCTTTGGAAAATTGCCACAGCCAAACGAATCACAAACCGGCATCTATTGTAAATAAACAGACCTTTGTGCATGTTGATGCAGGTGGGGCCTTTTGAAGATTCCGCTAGCTCCTATATCATGTAAGCCGAGGTCAGGTCCAACTTGATGAACGTCTTTCCTCCAGCCAGGGTCACAAATAGGTTGTCTGCCTTGGATAGCAGGTACTGGTCCTGTAGCGAAAAACGGTTAATCGTTACTTTATATCTCCACAAATTCTGACCGTGCCATTGCCTTTGAGAACCGAAACAATTGGACTGGCCCACATGTTGAACTCCACCGGTGCGATGATGCCCTCTCATTGCAGCCTGTCCAGCTCAATCTCCACTTTCTCTCGCATGTATGGCATCGCCTGTGCCTTGTGATGGATGGGTCATGTACCGGGAACCAAGTGGATCTGCACCTTCGCCCCCGAGAAACTTCCGATGCCTGGCTCAAACAACGACGGGAACTTGCTCAGAACCTGGGTACATGAGGCGTCGTCGACGGACAAAAGCGCTCGGATGTCGTCTCAGTTCCAGCGGATTTTTCCCAGCTAGTTTCTGCCAAACAGTGTGGGGCCATCTCCTGGTACAATCCATAATGGGAGTTTGTGCACTGCTCCATCATTGGAGACTTTTACTGCTGCGCTGCCAATAACAGGGATCAGCTCTTTAGTGTAAGTTCTTAGCTTGGTATGAATGGGGCCAAGCTTGGGCCTATGTGCCTTGTTGCACTACAGCCTGTCGAAGGCCCTTTTGCTCATGATAGACTGACTCGCACCCGTGTACAATTCCATGGATACTGGAATTCTGTCCAGTTCGACTTTTAGCATGATCGGTGGACATTTCGTGGTGAAGGTGTGTACCCCGTACATTGCTGCCTCCTCGGTTCGAGTCTCTAGTTTAGCCTGATCCATCATGGATCGATCCTCCTCTGCAACGTAGTGGTTTGCAGGATTTACAGCTCGTCTGCACATTCGCTGGAGGTGTCCCATTGTTCCACAACCTTTGCACACATAATGTTTGAAGCAGCATTGATGGTCTCAATGATCACCTCCGTACCGCCAACAAGGTGTTAACTGCCTCGCATTAACGTTTGATGGCGGACTCTGGGTCATCTGAGGTCGTGCAGCTGCAGGTGTGTACATTCTGCCATATGCTTTCCTGCCTGAAAACGATGTTACTTTGTGTACAGTACTTGCCGAAACCTCTTTATGCTGCGAAATTTGTTTGGTGTTATCGCTGGTGGACATAAATGTCTGGGCTATCGTTATGGCTTTGCTCAGGTTCGGTGTTTCAACAGTCAATAGTTTGCGAAGGATAACCTCATGGCCAATGCCAAGCACAAAGAAGTCTCTTAGCATTTGCTCCAGGAATTCATCGAATTCGCTATGTCCTGCAAGGCACCTTAGTTCGGCGACGTAGCTCACCACTTCCTGGCCTTCAGACCGTTGACATGTGTAAAATCGATACCTTGCCATCAGAACACTTTCCTTCAGATTTAGGTGCTCCCGGACCAGCGTACACAGTTCTTCATACGATTTGGTTGTTGGTTTCACCGGAGCTAGAAGATTCTTCATGAGGCCATAGGTTATTGCCCCACAGACGGTGAGGAGGATCGCCCTTTGTTTAGCAGCATTTTCGTCCCCTTCCAGCTCGTTGGCCACGAAGTATTGGTCGAGTCGCTCCACAAAGGCCTCCCAATCCTCCCCTTCTGATGATTTCTCTAGGATACCAACAGTTCTCTGCATTTTCGCGTGGTTGTTCGTTATCTCATCGCCAGTTGTTAAACTCATAATAAAGTAATGCAACTGAGTACTGTAGACAATGAGTAAGTGTGACCTTAGCTCCTTTAATTAAACTCCAGAGTGTTGGTACAGCATGGGAGGCCTGTTTATATACAGTGCTCCCAAAGGTTGCTGGGATCCCTTGGGACTCCAACAGGTATGCCCTCTGGTGGTGGTATGATACAGGTTGCCTAGTGTTGCATACATAACACAAAGTATGTAAAGTTACCTCTCAGCACAAATGTTCTGAACAAACCATTTCACACAAACAGGTAAGAAAGCAACTGTCTATACTGAGTACTTATTGGCATAGTTCCCTATCATAGCTTCAGCCCCCTCAACCTTGCTTTCACTGGTGAGTTCCAGGAAGCCCGGGAAACCATTGGAGCCAAAGTTAAACTTGCAAACCCACATCAATGTCGCTCTAATTGAATGACTAACATATTGAAATTGACAACCACTGAGGGGGTTACACGCACACAGCCTAACGCGCTGGAGTGAAATGAGGAAGTCAGCGGGATGCAGCAGGCTTCCTGATGCGCTCGCATTATTCCTGAATTTAACCCCTCACTCACACCCAAACCCACACGCTCACCCATGGTAAAATTCCCTCTGACCGCTCAAGTTCTGACTACAGGAACGTAATGGGGCATAAATCAGTGTGGTCATTTGGGCACTATGTGGAGCAACATCTTAATTTTGTATTGTCAGAAAATTTATAATCAAATTCAAAAAGAAAGATGATTGAGATTTTACTGGGAACAATGCCCAAATGAAAGTGGTAATATAATGACTTCATACTCCCAGCAGGGAGCCTTACCCATTGATAGCACCTATCAGAACTTCAGGCACACTCTGTATATGACCTTCCAGACATTTAAATGAATGGTTAGAAAATCATGCACTATGTATGTTCAAATTTCCGATATGGATTCCCGGCAGGCGAAGCTACTTGCCGTGAACACACAATTGTAAAATTGCTCCAAAGATCCTCATGAATATGTTGATGATGTCACTGCACATAGTAATGGGAACTATTCTTTCCCCAGTCTGTGGAAATAACCAGTCAAGGCTGAATAACACTAGATTGGAAGAGTTGTCTGATATCCTGGAGTTTCTTCGCTTGATTGCTTTTGGATCTGAGATCTGAGGGGGAATATCACAAAAGTTTAAAGAAAAACAATTATGGAGCTGACGACAGAACTCTAGTCTTATAATATTTAAAATAAAGTGGGTAAGACACCTTGTCAAGATTAGCAATCCACCTAGCAAAAACAAAGAAACAACATTTTCGAATATGTAGTTCTTCAAAATGTGATTTTATTTGTAGCAATGATATAATATCAATCAATAATAACCTATCCATAATAATGTTCCTTAACAATTCTCAAGCAGCTAAAAAACCTTCTCAGCTGGTATAGGTATCAATGTGGTCATTAATGCAGCTTTAGAATTCATAATTGTAGCGGAAAAAGGCTGAAAACCAGCAGATAAAGTCACATTTCACCAACCAGACCATGAAAGTCCTGGTAGCCTTTGTAAGGAAACATCTAACAAAAGAACCAAATGGGAGATGAAAAGAATTTTTTTTTACACAGCAAGTGACCTTATTGAAACGTATAAGATTCTGAGGGGGCTTGACAGGGTAGTTGCAGGGAGGATGTTTCCCCTTGTGGGGAAATCTAGAACTCGGGGGCATAGTTTCACAAAGGAAATGAGGAGGAATTTCTTCTCTAAGGGGGTCGTGAATCTTTGGAATTCTCTACCCCAGAGAGCTGTGGAGGCTGGATCATTGAATATATTTAAGGTGCACTGCTTGAAGAGGTGGTGCAAGCAGATTCAATAATAACTTTCAAAAGGGATAAATACTTGAAAGAGAAAAATTTGCAGGGTGATGGGGAAAAGGAGGGAGAGCGGGTCTAATTGGATAGCTCTTTCAAAGTGTCGGCAAAGACTGAATGGCTTTGTTCTGTGCTGCATATTTCTATAATCTGCATATAGAATCTGCAAAGGGATATAGATAGGCTAAGTGAGTGGGCACACATTTGGCAGATGGAATATAATGTGGGAAAATGTGAGGTTATCCACTTTAGTAGGAAAAATAAAAAAGCTAACTATTATTTAAATGGGGAGAGATTACAAAATGCTGCAATACAGAGGGATCTGGGGGTGCTACATGAAACACCAAAAAGTTAGCATGCAGGTACAGCAAGTAATTAGGAAGGCAAATGGAATGCTGGCCTTTATTGCAAGAGGGATCGAATATAAAAGTAGGAAAGTCCTACTACAACTGTACAGGACGTTGGTGAGACCACACCAGGAGTACTGCATACAGTTTTGGTCTCCTTACTTAAGGAGGGATATACTTGCATTGGAGGCAGTTCAGAGACGGTTCACTAGGTTGATTCCTGAAATGAAGGGATTGTCTTATGAAGATAGGTTGAGCAAGTTGGACTTCTACTCATTGGAGTTTAGAAGAATGAGAGGTGATCTTATTGAAACATATAAAATTCTGAGGGGGTTTGACAGGGTAGATGCAGAGAGGATGTTTCCTCTCGTGGGGAAATCTAGAACTAGGGGGCATAGTTTCAGAATAAGAGGTCGCCCATTCAAAAAGGAAATGAGGAGGAATTCAGAGGGTCGTGAATCTTTGGAATTCTCTATCCCAGAGAGCTGTGCAGGCTGGGTCATTGCATATATTTAAGGTGGAGATAGACAGATTTTTGAATGATAAGGGAGTCAAGAGTTATGGGGAGTGGGCAGGGAAGTGGACTTGAGGCCAAGATCAGATCAGCCATGATCTTATTAAATGACGGAGCAGGCTCGAGGGGCCAAACGGCTACTCCTGCTCCTTTCTTATGTTCTTTTTCTTATCAAGAACATCTTTTAAGTGGGGGAGGATCACCCCAAGTATGTGAAAAAAGAGACAAGAATGAGACTGCCAAGTTGGTGAAATCTATATGAATCACTAGAAGAGCTGGGTCGGAATGAGAAATAAGTTACAAAACTTGAAGAATCAGGATTTAATCCAATTCCCTTTTGAATGCTTCAGTTCCGCCAGCATCATTACATGATTTCATGCCAATTACTTCAGGCACAAAGGAATTATAAATTAGCAGTGTTGTAAGTGGTCAGTTTGTTATGCTGATTGTGGGAAAGGCACAGCTTCGGGCTTGCATCCCCCAACAAAGCCATAACATTCTGCTCACTGGCCTCCAACTAACAGTGACATTTCTGGTGATAGCACATTTGATGGGCTAGTCAGCTCTCTTAATTATGATAGAAAACATAGAAAACATAGAAAATAGAGGCATTAGTAAGCCATTTGGCCCTTTGAACCTGCACCGCCATTCAATATGATCAAAGCTGATCCTTTATCTCAACACCATATTCCCGCTTTCTCCCCATATCCCTTGATGTCTTTTGTGTCTAGAAATCTATCTATCTACCTCTTAAATATATTCAGTGACTTGGCCTCCACAGCCTTCTGTGGTAGCGAATTCCACAGGTTCACCACCCTCTAAGTAAAGAAATTTCTCCTCATCTCGGTCCTAAATTTCCTACCCCGTATTCTGAGACTGTGACCCATTGTTCTAGACTTCCCAGCCAGGGGAAACATCCTCCCCACATCCAGTCTGTCCAGCCCCAACAGAATTTTATATGTTTCAATAAGATCCCCTCTCATTCTTCTGAACTCTAGTGAATACAGCACTAGTCAACCCAATCTCTCCTCATACGACAGTTCTGCCATCTCAAGAATCAGTCTGGTGAACCTTCGTTGCACTCCCCCTATGGCAAGTATATCCTTTCTTAGGTAAGGAGACCAAAACTGCACACAAAGGGCTCAGTTTTGGCCAGGAGTTGCTCCGTTTTTTTTGGAGTAACTTGATTTTTCTGGCATATCTTAAAAATCCCCATTTTGCACATTCAATTTGCGCCAGTGTAAGTGGGTTCATTATGATTTCTTTAGTTTAGTTTAGTTTTTCTCAAAAGGGGGCATTACTAGCCACCTACACCAGTTTAGGCCATTTAGGCCACTTTGGACAACTAATAGTTACTCCAAATCTACTTAGGCCAGCGTATGTGGCCAATTCAGAAAACCCTTGTTGAGAGTTAAGAAATCAGCGCAGGTAGGTACATCGGAGGCCAAAAAGTAATAAGCATCCAAGAACAAATAAAAAATAGAACTAAGTCCTACCTTCATCTGAAAATTTGACCCGGGAAGACAGCGGGTCGGTCGGTGCAGGAGACCACTCGGCCTAGGATAGGGGCGGGAGCGATTGAACTGCCGACATCGGAGCACACACAAGCTGCAGGAAGCAAACTCACCGGACAGGCTGCAACAGGCTGCAGCAAGGGCAAAACACAAGCATCTACTTCAACAGCGGGCCGGCTGGTGCGGGAGGCCACTCGGCCAGGGATAGGTGCGGGATGACCGGGAGACCACTCGGCCAGGGATAGGGACGGGACGACCGGGAGACCACTCAGCCAGGGATAGGGCGGGACGACCGGGAGACCATTCGGCCAGGGATAGGGACAGGAACTGCCAACATTGGAGCACACACAGGCTGCAGGAAGCAAACTCACTGGACAGCAAAACACAAGCAGCTACGATTCCTTTTAAAAATGGCCGATTGCATGTGCGGACATCGCGACCCGACTCCAATGCGCATGTGCAGACGTCCCGGCATTGTTTTCAGCACAGGACAACGGCTCCACCCCGACTCGGCTGGCCATGCTGTGCGACGACCGAGGAGAGGCCGGACAGCGGCCAAAGTGCGGAGCGATTTTTTTGGCGCACTTATGAACGGAGAAAAGCGGCGCATCTCCGGTAAGTGTGCCGAAAAAAGGGGTGGGCCAAAATTGAGCCCAATATTCCAGGTGTGGTCTCATCAAGGCCCTGTATAACGATAGTAAGACATCCTTGCTCCTGCACTCAAATCCTCTTGCAATGAAGGCCAACATACCATTTGACTTCCTAACTGCTTGCTGCACCTGCATGTTTGCTTTCAATGACTGGTGTACAAGAACACCAAGGTCCCTCTGTACATCGACATTTCCCAAGCTATCACCATTTAAATAATACTTTGTCTTTATGTTTTTCCTACCAAAGTGGATAACTTCACATTTATCCACATTATACTGCATCTGCCATGGTGCTTGCCCACTCACTCAACTGATCTAAATTGACTTGCAGCGTCTTTGCATCCTCCTCACAACACACAATCCCACCTAGTTTTGTGTCATCAGTAAACTTGGAAATATTACATTTGGTTCCCTCATTCAAATCATTTATATATATTGTGAATAGCTGAGGCCCAAGCACTGATCCCAGTGGTACCACACTAGTCACTGCCCGCCACCCCGAAAAAGACTCGTTTATTCCTACTCTCTGTTTCCTGTCAGTTAACCAATTTTCAATCCATGCCAGTATTTAATCCTCAATCTAATGTGCTTTAATTTTGCACACTAACCTCTTATGAGGGACTTTATCAAAGGCCTTCTGAAAATCCAAATACACTACATCCACTGGATCTCCCATATATATTCTATCAGTTACATCCTCAAAAAACTCCAGTAAAAATCAGTAATGAAAAGGAAACATAGTTTATGCCTGAGTTCTTTCAATAAGACTACATTTCCAGGGGGCCGATTTTGATGAACTTACCGCCCACTGCCGCCGACTGCCGCCCACTGCCGCCAACATTCCTCTGCTCGAACCGCCCAGTGCCATTTTCTACGTGACCTGGAGTGGGTGGGAGGGGAGAGCCTCCAGGAAGCGCCCGCTGGCATCTGCGGACGGCCGATGCGCGTAAGTGGACTCCCGCCCACCGAGATGCCAGATTGGTGCAGGCGGGAGTCGGCTGGAGTCAGTGGCAGGATGGCGGCAGACCGCTGTGTGGAGGGTGCTCTGTCCTGAATGGTGAGTGTCAAGATCCTGTAAAAAAGTTAAGTGGAATGTTTTTAAATAATTTTTTTACAGGTACTTACCTGGATGAGGTCCCCTGAAGGTCCCCAGATGTGTTTTTTTGCTGGTGATGATTTTTATTTTTACCTCTTCCACCCTCCCTGGGCCTGACTCCATCCTCGGCGGCACTTGGGCGGCAAACGCCTCTGCCACTGAGAATGAGACCTCCCGCCCGCTGCCACCCAGATTGGCGGTGTACGTCGTTGATTTGCCCCCGGCCGATCTTCGAGGGACCTCGGCGATGAAAACCCCGCTGAAAGTACTGTCCGGTACCTCGATGGCCATCGACGGCACTTTGGGCGGCACTTGGGCGGGCGGAGACCTTGACCAAATTCGGCCCCCAGGTCGTTTTTTAAAATCTGCTATACCAGCTGCAGTATTAAAAGCGCAACTGGGCTGAATTTAATTTCAACCTTTCTTTAGGTTATAGGTTTTTCCCTCTCCTGGTATATCTATATTGCTACATTGTTTTTGCTACAAAATAAATGTCTAGATTCCTATTTATAACGCTATGGTCTAGAGATTAGGCTATGTAGTATATTCAAATAATGAGCTTAACGTCTGTTTGAGGCCCCCACTGCAAGATTGGTTGACTCTGAGGCAGCCGACGCCAGTGCCCCTTAAAGGGACCGCCTGTTAGGTCACAACCAACAAGGTCGGTTTTTAAAATAAAATTATGTAAATGTGGAGCTGAGAGGAGAGGAGTGCGCCTCCCGACCCCACGTTCAAAGGACATGGGCTGCCCTCTAACCCCCAACCACTGATCGCCCCCTCCCTGACCACCATTATGTCCTCTCCAGCCATCGCTACCACCTGACTGAAGCACCCACCCTTCCCTGTCCAGTCGCCCACCCATCCTTACTTACCTGAGGCCCCTGCAGTGCCAACCGTGGCCCAATCTTCAATTTCACTTCATTGGCAATTCTGTGCAGTTCATCGGCTCCATGGAAGTGAGGTCAGAGGCCTTATATCGCGGGAGCCTCGGGTCTCACCATTCAGGCACAGGGATTGCACCCTGCACCCTCCCATGCACTCAATACTGGGCATGCGCCAATTTCTAGGCCTATAACTTTATTAGTTCCCACGTTTCTTAAAAGTATTAATCAGTCCGTAATCAAAGATAAAAGAAAACTATGTTCTATGATACTGTTTGTTGTATAACTGCTTAGCTTTTGACTGTCAGTCATCATTTTATACCTGTTTGCATGACACTAGTCACCATTTCCCATAGAAAGTCAAATAATTGTTTCAAGAAACTAATGTACTGTGTTAAACAACAGAATGTTTGACTGCAGCGTCTAAACCTTGTCTGTAGTGTGCAATTGATTACTGAGAGCTGATGGTTGATTAAAGGTTTGTTAAATCGGTGATTGAGAAAACATGCGCGCGCTGTACACTGGAAGGGACAGATTATAACTTTTGGGCGGCAGACCAATGGAGAACATTGGCCATCCGCCCGTTGCCACAGTGAAGAGGCCGGAGAAATTTAAATAGAATCGGTGAGCTTCCCATCCCAAATATGCATCCCGATATAGCCCACTGGATTCAGGCTGGAGCAATATCGGGTGGCTTGGAGGCCGCCCAACCGACAGCAAGGTATGTCCTGGAGGGGGGAGGGAGGGGCGTCTGTGCACGCTAATATTTTCTCAAGAGTGAAGTTCCCCAGAAAGCTTTTGAGGCTAGGGCAATTGAAAATTTCAAAATTGAGGTTGATAAGACTTTTGTTGGGCAAGAGTTTTAAGGGTTACAGAAACCAGGCGGGTAAATGAGGTTAATGTACAGATCAGCCATGATCTACAACAAAAACAACAAGACATGCATTTATATAGCATTTTAATGTAGTGAAACATCCCAAGGCACTTGCCACATAAGGAGATAATAGGTCAGATGATCAAAAGCTTGGCCAAAGAAGTAAGTGTATTATATTTGAGTAGAACAAATGAGAGACAGCGACACGATGAGTTGTCGGTCCATGTGCTTGTTTATTAGGCTAGTGTAAACTGTGCATGCTCATACAACCACGTGATAATACATTACACTGCTTTCCCCCTTTAAAAAAGTGTTTGTAATCTTTTCTCAAATATAACAAAACTATGCTCTTATTTTTCTCAGTATGTCTGTTTTATCATATTGCATAATTTTGGATGTATATACACCTTAAAATAATATCAAGCAAATATCCAAGTATTCCAGAATTAATATGCCTTAATATATTTATTGGCTTTACTTATTCTCTTTTGGTTTTAAAGATATAATATAAAGTACATATATAAAGTAAATGGGGTTGAAATTCGGTTGCTACCACCAGCTGATTCCACCTGAGTGAGGCAGCAACAGGGCGTAAACGGCTGGGCTGTGGCATTAGGCGGGGACACCGCCTGATGGGAAATTTGGTTGTCCTTTTTGAAGGATGAAAGATTTGCGCCCCCCGCCGACTACCGCCATGGAAATCCTGATGTCAGTATTCGAGCAACGCCTCGTCGGCGCCGGTCTTGCCAAATTCATTTTTTCCGCCTCACTTACCGGCTTGCGGGGAACACGCACAAGTCGAAGTAAAGTTTCTGAGGCAGTATTTAAAGGAAGTTGCAGCCGAGCCACAGAGGCCGCGGTCAGTGCTGCATTCTCTCCTCGCAGATTGCGTAGGTGTTGGCGAGCTGCGACTATTCAGCTTCAGAACTAGCATTTTGCAAACAGTGGTGGCTTTCAGGTCACATACATTGGCAACTGGCACAACGCGGATACCTTCTGTAATTTAATGGGGGCATGATGGCACACCACGTGTTCCTGCGGTGAAGACTTGAAAGGCGCCGACTACATAGACGGCTTCAGGCCAATGTGGGTCCACGCCAGAGGAGAGGCCCAGACTTCGGGGCAGGAGGCCGTACAGACGCAGGATTTACCATGCACATTATTCTTACCGGATTTGTCTGACGAGCAGTGCATAAGAAGGCTGCGGTTCCGCAAGGAGGTGGTCACCAAGCTCTGCCACCTCCTGCACACAGACCTCGAAGCTGATATCGGCACCAGGACCTTACTGACAGTGCTAATGAAAGTGACAGTTGCCCTCAACTTCAATGCTACCGGCTCCTTCCAGTCTCCTGTAGGCAATATATGCAACATCTCGCAGTTTGCAGTACATTGCTGCATTCGCCAAGTGAACCATGCTCTCTACAGCCAACGAATGGACTACATCAAGTTCAGCATGTCCATGTAGAGCCAGGATGAGTGCTCCCGTGGCTTCGCCAGCATTGCGGGCTTCCCCATAGTTCAGGAGGCCATTGATTGTATGCATGTGGCATTGCGGGCCCCGCCACACCTGGTCAGCCTATTCACCTGGCCATCTGCTGAAGACATCGCACCCCACCCTCCAAGCCTCCGTGTACATAAATGGCAAGATAAAATTGTGATAAATTGAACACATTTTTATTTGCAACAAAAACCATAGTGCGCTGTAAAGAGGCATTAAAGGATGCCATCATCCACAGCAAACAATAATTGAAACCAGACCCCTTGAAACATTATCACCCACATCGACATGCCACTATTCACATTAGTTCATAATGGAACATGGATAGCGCCTCTGGGCAGCATCACACAATTCTTTAATAGCTCATACAAGTGCAACTATTGACATAAGTTCATATTCAAGCAAGGTCATCATTTCTGGCCACTAGCATACACATATTTAGCAGCTCTTTCTCAGTGCTTTCCCACCCCTTCCCTTCTCCCCCTCCCACGCCTACTGCTCCTGCTCAATGGGGTCTCAGTGCCTGCAGCAAAGCTGGTAGAAGGTCACTGTGTTGGCCCCGCTGCCATAGCTGATGGCCGAGCAGTACGTTCCGCACCAGCTCAGGTCCTGGAAGGCCCAGCTGCAGACTGGATCACCTCAGCATGGACAGCAGCACTCTGTGGTGGATTGGTTGCAGAGAGTGGTGGGGCAAGGGCTGAATGATGTCGTCCTGAGAGAGGACGTCACGTTCCAAAAGGCTCGACACACTGCTACTCTCCCAGGGCAGAGCATCAGCATCTGGAGCTATCTGGCTGAGCACAGATTGCTGCCGTGCTTTGCCAACGTTAGTTCCCCGTGCAACTGATGGGTCCCCAGACACGATGGCAGCAGTCAGTGCCTGTGTGGATTCTAGTTGCCTCAGCATCAGAGAAAATTGCAACTGCAGCACACCAGAGAGCTGATTGATGCCAACACGCACTGACGACATGAGAGTCTGCAGGTCTATCACAGCATAAGTCTGGTGTTCGATGGCTACTGCCATATCAGCCATAGCCCGTGCTACCATGTCTGAGACCTATGGTCACTTGAAGCATCCAATATCTGTTGGTATATTCCAAGGATAGGCTCGATGGATTGCTGAGAGACAAATGCAAAGGTTGAGGTGGCCTCCACTAGACTCAAAGCAAGTGCATCGACACTCTCGGACACCCTTGACAAAACACCCAGCAGATCGCTATGCATCTGCAATGACTGTCTTGCGAGATCTTCTCATTCGGGTTCATCATCAGAGTGCTGCTGAGCATCACTCAGGGATGTACTCAAACTCCGGGGAGCTGGCCCCCTGATCTCCATGGCTGCAGGCCACTGGGTCCCAGAGCATCATCCACCTCCATTTCCCCGACCACGCCTTCCGACAAAAACCTTCTGGCCTCGCTCTGTGAGGACGCTGGATCTTCTGTCACATCCAGAGAGGTGTCCTCCGCCTCCTCCTCCTCTCCACCATCACCCGCAGTGGAAGGTTGACATGCAGGCCCCTGGCCATCTGAGTCATCATCTAAAGCACAAAGCTAGAGAAGGATGATTACCTACAGGGAATAGGGCCAGGACAGGGAAAGGCGTTCACAAATGCCAGTCTCATGGAAAGTGTTATATATGTAAACCTGTAAATACCTTGTTTAACCACCAGAGGGCTCATTCCCTGGAGTCCCAAGGGATCCCACAATCCCTTGGCTGAAGAGACACTCTGGAGACCTGAATAAAGGACTACGGTCACACATTGCTTTGAGCTCACAGTATCTGGTCAGATTCTTTAGGCAAGACGTAACAACTGGTGATGAGATACAGATAATGAACCTCACCGCAACACTGCAGAGAACCGTGAGCATCCTGGAGACATTTTCGGAGGGAGATGATTACGAAACCTTCGTGGAGTGACTGGACCAATACTTCGTGGCCAACGAGCTGGAAGGAGAAGCAAACGCTGCCAAACGAAGGGTGATCCTCCTCACCATTTGCGGGGCACCAACATATGTCCTCATGAAAAATCGGCTCGCTCCAGCAAAACCCACAGAGAAGTCATAGGATGATTTGTGCACACTAGTCCGGGAGCATCTAAACCTGAAGGAAAGCGTTCTGATGGCAAGGTACCGGTTCTAGACGTATAAGAGATCTGAAGGCCAGGAAGTGGCGAGCTACATCGCTGAGCTAAGACGCCTTGCAGGACATTGCAAATTTGAAGGACACTTGGAGCACGTGCTCAGGGACTTCTTTGTATTGGCATTGGCCATGAAGTAATACTTCGCAAACTTTTGACTGTAGAGACCCCAACATTGAGTACAGCCATAGCGATAGCCCAGGCGTTTATCAACACCAGTGACAATACCAAACAAATCTCTCAGCACACGTGTGCTGTTGCAAGTACTGTGAACAAAGTAATGATGTTTTTGAATCGGAACGTACAGGACAGGACTCACATGCCTGCAGCTGCACGTCCGCAGATGTCTCAGAGTCCACCATCAAGGGTGGTGAATGCAAGGCCATTAACACCTTGTTGGTGCTGCGGAGTTGATCATCGCTTCCATTCATGCCACTTCAAAGGATACATTTGCAAGGGCTATGGAACAATGGGACACCTCCAACGTATGTGCAGGCGAGCTGCAAACCCTGCTAATCCTGCAAACCACCATGTTGCAGAGGAGGACAGATCCATGGGGGATCATGACGAACCAGAGCCTCAGACCGAGGAGGCAGAGGTATAATGGGGTGCCCACATTTACCAAAAAGTGTCCCCCGATAATGCGCGAGCCAATCCACAATGGACACGGGCGCGAGCCAGTCCATAATGAGCAAAAGACTTTCGATAAATTGTGGTGCAGCAAAGCCTCAAGGCCAGTCCTGACTCCCATTCATACTAAACTGAGAACATACACAAAGGAACTGATTTCTGTAATTGGCAGTGCTACCGTAAAGGTCTCCTATGATGGAGCGGTGTACAAATTAGCACTCTGGGTGGTACCGGGCTATGGCCCCATGCTGTTCGGCAGGAGCTGGCTGGGAAAGATACGCTGGAACTGGGATGATGTCCGAGCGCTCTCGTCCGTCGACGACACTTCATGTGCCCAGGTCTTAAACAAGTTCCCCTCGCTATTCGAACCGGGTATCGGAAGTTCCAAGGGGCAAAAATGCAAATCCATCTGATTTCAGGGGCGTGACCCATCCATCACAAGACGAGAGCGGCACCGTTCATGATGAGAGGGTGGAGATCAAGCTGGACCGGCTGCAACGAGAGGGCATCATTTCACCGATCGAATTGAACGAATGGTCCAGTCCAATTGTTCCAGTCCTCAAGGAAGACGGCACCATCAGAATCTGTGACTATCAAAGTAACTATCAATCGTTTCTCCCTGCACGATCAATACCCGCTACCAAAAGCAAATGACCTATTTGCGACGCTGGCGGGAGGAAAAACGTTCACGAAGCTGGACTTGACCTCGGCCTACATGATGCAGGAGCTGGAGGAATCATTGAAGGGCCTCACCTGCATCAACACGCCCAAAGGTCTCTTCATTTACAAAAGATGCCCGTTTGGGATTCGATCAGCCGCGGCGATATTCCAGAGAAACATGGGAAGCTTGCTGAAGTCGGTCCCGTGCACCGTGGTCTTTCAGGATGACATCTTGGTTACAGGTCGGGTCACCGTCAAGCACCTGCAGAACCTAGAGGAGGTTCTTAGGCAACTCAATCAGGTGGGGCTCAGGTTAAAACGCTCGAAATGTGTTTTCCTGGCACCTGAAGTAGAGTTCCTGGGGAGAAGAATCGCGGCAGATGGCATCAGGCCACCGATTCGAAGCCGGAGGCAATCAAGAACGCACCGAGACCACAGAACGTGACGGAGCTGCGGTCGTTTCTAGGACTGCTGAGCTACTTTGGTAACTTCTTACTGGGTCTTAGCACATTGTTAGAACCACTGCACTCTTTATTGCATAAAGGAGATGAATGGGTAACATAGAAAACATAGAAACATAGAAAATAGGTGCAGGAGTAGGCCATTCGTCCCTTCTAGCCTGCACCGCCATTCAATGAGTTCATGGCTGAACATGCAACTTCAGTACCCCATTCCTGCTTTCTCGCCATACCCCTTGATCCCCCTAGTGGTAAGGACTTCATCTAACTCTTTTTTGAATATATTTAGTGAATTGGCCTCAACAACTTTCTGTGGTAGAGAATTCCACAGGTTCACCACTCTCTGAGTGAAGAAGTTTCTCCTCATCTCGATCCTAAATGGCTTACCCCTTATCCTTAGACTGTGTCCCCTGGTTCTGGACTTCCCCAACATTGGGAACATTCTTCCTGCAGCTAACCTGTCTAAACCCATCAGAATTTTAAACGTTTCTGTGAGGTCCCCTCTCATTCTTCTGAACTCCAGTGAATACAAGCCCAGTTGATCCAGTCTTTCTTGATAGGTCAGTCCCGCCATCCCGGGAATCAGTCTGGTGAACCTTCGCTGCATTCCCTCAATAGCAAGAATGTCCTTCCTCAGGTTAGGAGACCAAAACTGTACACAATACTCCAGGTGTGGCCTCACCAAGGCCCTGTACAACTGTAGCAATACCTCACTGCCCCTGTACTCAAATCCCCTCACTATGAAGGCCAACATGCCATTTGCTTTCTTAACTGCCTGCTGTACCTGCATGCCAACCTTCAATGACTGATGTACCATGACACCCAGGTCTCGTTGCACCTCCCCTTTTCCTAATCCTAATGGAGTATGGAGTAAAAGCCAAGAAAATGCCTTTGAGAAAGCTAGAAAACTGTTATGCTCAAACAAATTGCTTGTGTTGTATGATCCATGTAAGCGTTTGATACTAGCATGTGATGCGTCATCATACGGTGTCGGGTGTGTATTGCTAATGAATTTTGGAAATTGCAACCAGTTGCTTATGCATCCAGAAGTCTGTCTAAGGCTGAGAGGGCTTCCAGCATGATCGAAAAAGAAGCGTTAGCGTGTGTTTATGGGGTAAAGAAAATGCATCAATATCTGTTTGGACTCAAATTTGAATTGGAAACCAACCATAAGCCACTTATATCCCTCTTTTCTGAAAGTAAGGGGATGAATAATAATGCATCGGCCCGCATCCAGAGATGGGCGCTCACGTTATCTATATACAACTACGCCATCCGCCACAGGCCAGGCACAGAAAACTGTGCCGATGCTCTCAGTAGGCTGCCATTGCCCACCACAGGGGTGGAGATGGCACAGCCCGCAGATCTAGTTATGGTAATGGAAGCATTCAAGAGTGAGCAATCACCTGTTACCGCCCGAAAGATTCGAACCTGGATGAGCCAGGACACCTTACTGTCCTTAGTAAAAAACTGTGTGCTCCAAGGGAATTGGTCTAGTGTTCTGTTACAGATGCAGGAAGAAATAAAGCCGTACCAGCGGCGCAGAGATGAAATGTCCATTCAGGCAGACTGCCTCCTATGGGGTAATCGGGTAGTGGTGCCAATAAAGGGCAGGGACACTTTCATTAGTGACCTCCACAGCACCCACCCAGGCATTGTAATGATGAAAGCGATAGCCAGATCCCACGTGTGGTGGCCCGGTATCGATGCGGACTTCGAGTCCTGCGTGCACAAATATAACACGTGTTCACAGTTAAGCAATACATCCAGGTAGGCGCCACTAAGTTTATGGTCCTGGCCCTCCAAACCGTGATCCAGGGGCCATGATGACTATGCAGGCTGTCGAAATCTCGACTCCCGATAAACGACTCAGACACCTTCAGCTCCGGCAGAAGTTTCTTTAATTTACTTGCAGCAAGGGGAAAGGTCTCACCCAGTCAAAGGCTACGACGAGATATTTATACAGTAAAACCCAAGTCATGGCTTCTCCCTGTGTATTGGCTCTGTCTCGCAGTCAGTGAATACAGATAAAGAGTTAATTACTACATCCTTGTCCTGACATGGTTTCCAGATATTTCCTTTTGTCAGGGTTATTAGTTGGCCAGCCGGCCATTACTCGATGAGAGTGTGGTAATGAGCTATTACCTGCATTGCATTGTGTCAGGAATGTCCAGTTTCCTGGTCAGTTATATTTTTGCATCAAACGGATGAGGTCTCTACAAGAGATAATGGCTGGTGGTTTGAGTACTTCGAAAAGGGTGGGTGGAGTGGAACTGGTGTTGTATAGACAATAGGAGAGCACTATGGGTGGTACTTGTCTCAGCAGGACTTGCCTCCTAGCTGTCTGGTGGCTATCAGCCATTTCAAGCCAGGTTTAGCTGTTTATGCAAACCGACTGCTTGTTGCAGAAATTTCTGGAAGGACCAGGACTCCATTTTGTTTTATATTAAAAAGGGCACAAAAATACAGTGTGGTACAGCTTAGGTAAAAATACATTTCCACATTCCTCCATTTTGTCGTTCACAAGGACCACTTAATCCATTCTGATCTTGTACAGTCTCTCTATTTCCATTTCCACACAAGAGCCTTCAGTAGTTGTTGCTACCATAACTCTAGCCGTGGTCTCGGTAGGTAACATGGTTTTTCCCAGCCTGGCACAGCAACACTTAACCAAGACAAATAAAAGATATAGGGCGAAGACTATCAGCAGGAATATGATCAAACCCTGTACCACAGATCTCCCTAGGGATCCCAACCATCCCGATGTCCAACCCCACAAGGTGATACCGTCCTGGCCAACTGTCTGTTTATACTCATTACCTTTTTCCTGATGTATTCAGCTAGACTGCCGATTTCTTCTGATTTATCTGGGATATACGTACAGCATTCTCCACCTATTAATGCGCATGTCCCTCCTTCCTTGGCTAGGAGATAATCTAAGGCCATACGATTATGGAGAGCCACTGTTCGAATAGCTACCATTTCATCATTCACCCCTTCAAAGGCTTGGGAAGTTACGTTGGCTACTGATTCGACTAAGTTAGCCAGTTCCCGTAACTGCCATTCGGTTGATGCTGTTCCATAGGGTGGCACCATTATCTTGAATATTGCATTTAGCCATGTCAAATCCCGTTTAAATCTATGACTTCCATAGGCAACCCTTAAGAGTCTTTATTGATCTGATAAAGGGTACCACATATCCTAAGTAACAGGACCCTGTCCAGTTGGCTGGTAACCATGGGTAGGCTTTATGGCCACAAATAAAGTAGGTGCAATTATAGGACGTCAGCTCCTGGTCCTTTCGTGCCATCCATACTCGAGTGATCTTACCTTCCCACTCTTCACCTGGGGCTTTGTTATGGACCATTGTCCAGCCAACGGTTGCTATCTTTCTCCTATCAGTGGGATTAGTTGTGGCTTGCCATTTAGTCATTTGGGAACACTTGCTGCGTCTCATTTCTGGTCCTTTAGTCTCATTACTCACCAGGCATATTATACCCTCAGGATTTCCTATTCTGGGAGTAATGCTTAGGAAGGGAGGCTGACGGTTATTATTATAATTGGGCTGGTACCATCCCTGGAAGGCTGTAAGTTTATACCCTGCTGACCTCCATTCTGTTTGCTCCTTCGTTTCTGACACCTTGGTTAGGTTTGTCCTATTTTGCACTATCAACCATTCTACCATTTCTGATTCATTAAAGGGGACAGATACCCCCTTCGGAGTGGACAGGTACATGGGAACATATCCAACAACTTGACAAGTTTCTTTCTTGAGCACACTTATGACTCAGTGCCATAAATACGTTGACTTGCAGTTCCCTTCAGTGGCGGGTCTGTGCCCCTGGTATAATCAATAATGCAAAGTAAAACCCTGTCAGGCCCAGCACCATCAGTCCCCATAGTCCGTACAGTTCCTTATTCAGTCTTCCTTTTTCTGTTCCTCTGGTTCCTTCTTCCCTTCCTCCTGGTCGGGTGCCCTTTTGCAATGGGACACATGGATCCATGTTGGTCTTTCCTTTACCTTGATTGCAGTATTAGTCACCAGCAAGACCTGATATGGTCCTTCAAATCTTGGCTGTAGACTGCTTTTTCTTTTAAAGATTTTGATGTAAATGAATTTCCCGGGCTCCAGTTTATGACACTTCCCTTCCGCTGGCTTGACTTGAGCTTCCTTTACCTGTGAATGAAAGTTGGAAATACATTTGGTTAGTGTAATACAATAATTCAACATATTTTCCTCCATTTTGTCGATGTCCATTGTTTTGCAGTAAATGGTGCTGTAACAGGTAGTCGTTGGGGACGTCCCATAACTATTTCATGCGGTGACAGGCCTGTTGTTCTGTTGGTTGCAGATCGCATTACCATCAAAGCTAAGGGCAGCAGTTCTGTCCATTTCAGTCCAGTGTCATTGCATAGTTTTGCCAGCTTATTTTTAAGTATTCCATTATATCTTTCAACAAGTCCAGCTGATTGTGGATGATAACTGCAATGAAAATGTTGATTAATCTGCAAAGCTTTACACATTTCTCTTATAACAGTTCCCGTGAAATGTGACCCGTTATCACTAGAAAGCTTAGCAGGGATTCCGAAGCGCGGTACAATTTCTTTTAACAAACATTTAGCAACAGTAGTGGCATCGACCTTTTTACATGGAAAGGCTTCAATCCATCTAGAGAACACATCTACAATAACTAATACATACTTGAATCCCATACACATAGGTAATTCAATAAAATCCATTTGTAAATGTACAAAAGGCCCCACTGGATTTGAGTGGGAGGCAGATTCTACTTTTTCCGTCTTACCCGGATTCATTGTCTGACAGGTAACACAATTTTCACAGATTTGTTTTGCAATTGCTGAAATACCTGGTGCATACCAAGTTGCCAAAATATAATCTCCCATACCCCCTTTGCCTGCACCTGTGAGTGTATGAACACATCGGGCAATCCATGGAAGTAAGGATCTGGGCGCCACCACGCAACCGTCGTGGAGAACCCATATTCCTTCTGGATTTTTATAATATTGATCCTTCGTCCAGGTCACTACCATACTGGCCTGTGTCTGAAAGGCCAGCACGTCATTAATAGTAGGTGGCGGGTCTGAGCAATTATTTTTCCTTAGTGGGAACAATGACACCTGCATCCCCCCTTTTGACAGAGCTGCTGACTTAGCTGCATTATCAGCTCTGGCGTTCCCAAGTGCCACCTCATTCGACTGGCCTGTATGTGCCTGGCATTTGATAATGGCAAGTTTCAAGGGGCATTGAATGGTTCGCAGGAGATTTTCCACTTGTTCTGCATTTTTGATAGTGGTTCCTGAAGAAGTCAGGTACCCGCGAATCTTCCAAATGTGTCCATAGTCATGTGATAGCCCAAAAGCATACCTGGAGTCAGTATAAATATTAACTGTTCATCCTTCAGCCAGAACACAGGCTCGAATTAACGCAAACAAATTGGCTTGTTGAGCTGTAAAGGAGTCTGGAAGAGAGGCTGTTTCGACAACATTAAACTGGGTTACAATTGCATAAGCTGCTGTTGGTTGGCCCCTATCATTTCGTAAGGCTGATCCGTCAACATAGTACACTAGATCAGGGTTACACATTGGTACATCTGTTAAATTAATACGTGGTTTAGTCACTAATTCGGTTACCATTTCACATGAATGGGGTTCGCCGTCTTCTTCCATGGGGAGCAGAGTGGCTGGATTTAAGGTAGTACATCTTTTGATGATAAGGTTCGGATTTGATAACAGTTCAACTTCATATTTAGTGGTTCTTGCGGAGGTTAGGTGTTGGGTGGCACATTTAGTAAGTAAAATCTCGACAGAGTGTGGGAAGTATAGACTGGTTTGATGATTTAGAGTTATTGTCTGAGCCTGTTGTATAGCATAATAAGCTGCTGCCAATGAAGGAAGACATCCTGGTAGTCCGCGTGCCACTGGGTCTAGTTGGGCACTGAAATACGCCACCGGTCGCTGCCTGTCCCCATGTAACTGAGTCAAAACAGATTGTGCAAAACCCGACTTGTGCTGAACAAATAAGTTGAATGGCTGAGTATAATCTGGTAATCCTGAAGTGATGCTGGTGCTGAAGTGAGGGACTGTTTAAGATTCTGGAAAGCATTCCGGGGCACCTCATTCCAAATCAACTTTTCTGGTAGTGAGGGCATGGACATGTCTAACAGTGGTCTAACGATCTCGGAATAACTCATAACCCATTGCCGGCAGTATCCTGACATGCCAAGGAGATGTTTCATTTCTCTCTTGGTTACTGGTAGTGGGGTAGAGCAGATTTTACTCGGTCTTGTGTCAATTGTCTCGTATCTCTGACCAATTCGTGTCCTAGATACCGAACCTTTTCTGAGACAAATTGTAACTTTGCCTTTGACACTTTGTGTCCTTTCGAGGCCAGGGCTTTTAATAACACAAGAGAGTCTGTTTCGCAGGCCAATTTGGAGGGTGAGGCGAGCAATAAGTCATCAACATACTGCATAAGTGTAGAACCAGCTGGTAAAATTACATCTTCCAGATCCCTCTTTAGGCATTGTGAGAATATAATAGGGCTTTCGGTAAATCCCTGCGGGAATCTTGTCCACGTATATTGGCTCCCTTATACGTGAAGGCAAACAGGAATTGAGACTCTGGGTGAATGGGTATTGAGAAAAATGCTGAACACAGATCAATCACTGTGTAATACGTTGAGGTTGCCAGAATACTGGCAAATATAATTGCCGGGTTGGGTACCACCGGATAAGTTGGGAATACAGAATGATTCACGGCTCATAGGTCTTGGACAAATCTTCATTTGTCACTATTGGGCTTCTGCACCGGAAAAATCGGTGTGTTACACGGACTTCTAGTTGGAACGATTATTCCCTGGGCCAGCAGAGACGTAATGACTGGCTCGATACCTTGTTCTGCGGCTGGAGACAAGGGGTATTGGGGCTTCTTAGGGAGTGGGGTGGTTGGATGGATTGCTACCTTATATGGTTGTGCAGTGAGCATCTTTCCTACTTCATTAGCGTGTGTAGACCATAGTTGCTCTGGAACCCTAACAAGAAGTTCTGCTGTGCTTTGTTGTAATGGGAAGCTAGTGACTGAAAGCATCCTTTCTTCTAAGACAGCATCGAAATATATTTTCCCATTCAACTTGACAGAATAGTCCCCCTCCCTTTCATGTTGCCCCAAAGTTCCATTAAGTGTGTGCCATTCCTCTTGTACTGGGGATCCTTGCATTCTTTTAACCATTTGTCCTAAATCCTGGGTTTATGTGTGCCTGCAACCGCAAGGGTGCAGTGTGGAACGCTCCCTTTAACCCTAAACAAGCTCTGACTGTGGGAGGATAATTCAACCCCTGCCGCTATCCCTTCAGGTCCGATAAAAATTTGTTCAATCACCAATTGATGTTTCTGGTGCAGGAATGGTTGATAAAAGATTTGTGCTGTAGTGTCTGATCCCGTGTTGTCACAATATGCTGTGCAGTGTAATGTTTCGTGCCAATTTCCCAAGGTTTGAGATTTGAGGTAAGCTGTGATTAACCTTGTCATACACCAATATGAAGCACCCAAATAGGATAGGGTTTTGCTTAGTGTGGGGTCCAAATTTTTCCAGGCATACAATATGGGTGTTGAAGTAGTGGATATGCACCACATTTATCTATAGGGACGCGAACTTCCATACCGGTTGGAGAACAGAGGATCGTGGCACTCATTTTACATAGTAGGTCACGTCCACACAGATTTACTGGAACTTCAGTAGACAGTAGGAAGGAATGACTATCTTCGTAATCTTCTAATTGTACATTGATAGGGTCTGAGAAAAACATTTGCTGCGCGTGTCCAGATAGTTCAATCACTGAAGTTTGGTTAGTGGAAGTGAGAATTTCCTTCGTATCCTCCCTTGAAAGGACCAAATAGGTGGCGCCAGTATCCACCAGGAATGGGATATCCTTTCCTTGTATTCGTATTTTTACTTCAGGTTCTCCTATGGCATTTAATGAAACGACAGGTAGCTGTTTGTTCGCAGCACTTGGGTCTGGGATTGGGCGTCATTGATCATTATACGGGCAATTTGGTCGTTGGCCGAATTGCTTTTGATTCTGTGGTCCAAATGAATTTTGAACAGAGAAATTAGTCTGAGGTCTAGCATGTACCTGGACTTGAGTCGCATACGGGTTAGGTCCTGGAGGGGGAGGAGGTGGTCTATTACCTGCCTGTTGAGTCCAATCATAATTTGGTTGTCGCTGTTTTGACGGGCAATTTCTCGCCCAGTGTCCAGTCTGACCACAATTGTAACAGGTATCATAGTGTTCCTGCCCTGCACCTCCTCTCCCTCTTCCCCTGAAATTTCCTCCTCTGCCTCGCCCTCTTCCTCTACCCTGGGGGGGGACAGTAGGACGGTGTCACTGGGGTGGGTGTTGTTGGAACTGCTTGTTCCACAAACACGGTGACCTTGCTTTTAGATTCTCTATTTCGCTCTTGTATGTCCTTCAACATAGATACACCTTGGATAGCGATTCCTGTCGCCATCCGAGACAAACTAGTTTAAAGGGATCTCTGAGTTCGGGTCGTAGCCCGTTTACCACGGCGCTGATCATGGGAGATTCTACCTCCTCTATTTTCATGCCTGAACATTGGTTCGTGATCTCTCGCACTCTTTCTACATAATCCTCAACATCCTCCTCCTTTCTTTGTGTCATTTCCATAATTTTGGACCAATTCGTTTTCCTTGGGAACACCTGGTGTAAGGCTTCCCAACATCTTTCCCAGAAAGCCTCTCCTGGCTTTGTGCTGGGATCTGCATTGGGAGCCTCTCGATGGGTTTTAAAATTTGTGAATTTTATCTCAAGTTCGGCAAATTTAGTGTCCTTTAACCATGCTTTCAGTAAGATTTGACCATCTAATATACTGGGTTCGTGGCACAAGATGATCACTTTTAACTGGTCTATGGCCTTTTCAATACTGGTTTTAGAGTCTGCCAATCCTTCCACAATTATTCTTAACTCACTTGGTGACCATGGTTGATAAATAGGAATCGGAGCCCCCTCAGGGAGTGGACTGGGGAAAAGTCTTCCTGGGAATGCGGATGATGATGGCTCCAGGGCACTGGGCCCTTGTCCACAGGTAAGACTTCACAGCAGTGCATTTGGAAAGAGGTGATATGATAGGTCCAAGTCAGCATGGATTTGTGAAAGGGAAATCATGCTTGACAAATCTTCTGGAATTTTTTGAGGATGTTTCCAGTAGAGTGGACAAGGGAGAACCAGTTGATGTGGTATATTTGGACTTTCAGAAGGCTTTCGACAAGGTCCCACACAAGAGATTAATGTGCAAAGTTAAAGCACATGGGATTGGGGGTAGTGTGCTGACATGGATTGAGAACTGGTTGTCAGACAGGAAGCAAAGAGTAGGACTTTTCAATGGGGACTTTTCAGAATGGCAGGCAATGACTAGTGGGGTACCGCAAGGTTCAGTGCTGGGGCCCCAGCTGTTTACATTGTACATTAATGATTTAGACGAGGGGATTAAATGTAGTATCTCCAAATTTGTGGATGACACTAAGTTGGGTGGCAGTGTGAGCTGCGAGGAGGATGCTATGAGGCTGCAGAGCGACTTGGATAGGTTAGGTGAGTGGGCAAATGCATGGCAGATGAAGTATAATGTGGATAAATGTGAGGTTATCCACTTTGGTGGTAAAAACAGAGAGACAGACTATTATCTGAATGGTGACAGATTAGGAAAAGGGGAGGTGCAAAGAGACCTGGGTGTCATGGTACATCAGTCATTGAAGATTGGCATGCAGGTACAGCAGGCGGTTAAGAAAGCAAACGGCATGTTGACCTTCATAGCGAGGGGATTTGAGTACAGGGGCAGGGAGGTTTTGCTACAGTTGTACAGGGCCTTGGTGAGGCCACACCTGGAGTATTGTGTACAGTTTTGGTCTCCTAATCTGAGGAAGGACATTCTTGCTATTGAGGGAGTGCAGCGAAGGTTCACCAGACTGATTCCCGGGATGGCGGGACTGACCTATCAAGAAAGACTGGATCAACTGGGCTTGTATTCACTGGAGTTCAGAAGAATGAGAGGGGACCTCATAGAAACGTTTAAAATTCTGACGGGGTTAGACAGGTTAGATGCAGAAAGAATGTTTCCAATGTTGGGGAAGTCCAGAACCAGGGGACACAGTCTAAGGATAAGGGGTATGCCATTTAGGACCGAAAAGAGGAGGAATTTCTTCACCCAGAGATGAACCTGTGGAATTCTCTACCACAGAAAGTTGTTGAGGCCAATTCACTAAATATATTCAAAAAGGAGTTAGATGAAGTCCTTACCACTAGGGGGATCAAGGGGTATGGTGAGAAAGCAGGAATGGGGTACTGAAGTTGCATGTTCAGCCATGAACTCATTGAATGGCGGTGCAGGCTAGAAGGGCCGAATGGCCTACTCCTGCACCTATTTTCCATGTTTCTATGTTTCTCTGTGCCGTCTGCAGGGCCGTCACAGTGTTGATTTCCTTGTGACAGATCTACTTCTCCTGCAGCCGTACCTGCATTGTTGGGAGTGGGTGTTACCCTGTTTCCCTGTGCTCCAGCCCGAGGATCGCCTCCTACCTGTTGGCCTGGAGTGCCCCCCGGGATGGAACATACGGTGGTGGTCAATGGCTGTAGGGAGTCCAATCCTCGTCCCAGTCCTCATCCTCATCTTTTTCCCAACCCTTAGGGGCACTTGGTGAGTGTGCCTTTGTCTCTTTAGCAACCATGACAGATGGATGTTTGCTATGTCTAGGGTGATTTACCTGTTCTATTCGTTCATCCACCTGCTTTCTCCCTCTAGTACACTGCTTGCTAACTCTTAGGCTCTTCTCGTGTCGTTCCTCAGCTTCCCTTTTCCAATCTCCAAACGCCAACCAATTCACTTTCTTTTTACCTCTTCTTCCTGGGTCTCTGTCTATAAGGCATTCTTCTAGACATGTTATTCTCTCTAAATTAAATGAACCATCGGGTGGAAATGGCCTGTTTTCACCCTTAGTCCACTTTACCTATTCTCTTAGGTGGTCAATTGAAGACTGACCACAATTCTGGAACATGAAATAGGCTGGTGTGCCTTTTGGTGGTGGTTTACTTGCTCCAGCACCCATTCTGGATGATTAAGATTTTCCACAGTTTCTGATCTCACAATCCTTTCGGCCAACCGAGTTCTCTATGCCCACTTCTCCTGGCCGTTACATGGCCTGAAAAGCCTCTTAATTCGGGCTCAGTCTGGGTGTGTGAGAGATATTACCACGAACCAACCGTAGTTGATCAATCAGTTAATGTTTCTTTTCTCAATCAATCCTTGTTTTTCCAAATCACAATTTTCCCTAATGACTCTTCCCGTTTCTCTAATTGCAATGTTGCACAAAGGTATTGCACACAACAGTATAACAAGGACAACTAGGACAAACAATATTCACGCGAGTATACAAATCATAGCCTTAAACTCTATCTAAATAAATAATCAATTCTCAGCCTGCGTTGTACGCCACTACAAACCGAGTCCTTAACTTATCCAAATAAAACTTATAAAACTTATGGTCCCATTACCTTAACTCTTATCACATAAGAACCTTCGATCGATTAGCGCTTTTTTCCCCCTAATCTTATCACATAAGAACCGTTTTCCTAATTCACTCTCATCACATAAGAACCTTCGATCGATTAGCGCTTTTTTTCCCTAATCTTATCACATAAGAACCTTTTCCCCTAATCTTATCACATAAGAACCTTCGATAGTGCTCTTTTTACCTTTTCCTACTGAAACCTTCCCCGGGCTGTTTCAAGATATTTCCAGAATCAGATCTCTTCTGCCTCCAAGCTGAGAAAGAAATGATCACAAAAAAATAACTTTAGCTTTTAAATGTCGAGTCTCGTAGATTGCAGTACCTCCCCTGTGGACAACAGATTACATATGCGATTCAACAGTGAAGAAACCTCTTGTGAGCAAAAGGCTCACATTGTTTTGGCCACTGAAGCCTTTCACTGGAGAGGCACTATGCCCACAGGGCAGAGAGTATGCATCTCGGTGGAACCTCCAAGAAGTAACTGTCGAAATCTCGACTCCCAATAAACGACTCAGACACCTTTAGCTCCGGCAGAAGTTTCTTTAATTTACTTGCAGCAAGGGGAAAGGTCTCACCCAGTCAAAGGCTATGTGGAGACCCCCCGAAATGATACAATTTCACGAGATATTTATACAGTAAGAACCCAAGTTATGGCCTCTCGCTGTGTATTGGCTCTGTCTCGCAGTCAGTGAATACAGATAAAGAGTTAATTACTACATCCTTGTCCTGACATGGTTTCCAGATATTTCTTTTTGTCAGGGTTATTAGTTGGCCAGCCGGCCATTACTTGATGAGAGTGTGGTAATGAGCTATTACCTGCATTGCATTGTGTCAGGAATGTCCAGTTTCCTGGTCAGTTATCTTTTTGCATCAAATGGATGAGGTCTCTACAAGAGATAATGGCTGGTGGTTTGAGTACTTCGAAAAGGGTGGGGTGGAGTGGAACTGGTGTCGTATAGACAATAGGAGAGCACTATGGGTGGTACTTGTCTCAGCAGGACTTATCTCCTAGCTGTCTGGTGGCTATCAGCCATTTCAAGGCAGGTTTAGCTGTTTATGCAAACCGACTGCTTGTTGCAGAAATTTCTGGAAGGACCAGGACTCCATTTTGTTTTATATTAAAAAGGGCACAAAAATACAGTGTGGTACAGCTTAGATAAAAATACATTTCCACAAGGCCCGTTCTTGGGAAAAATGTTCTTTGTGGTTATCGATGCATACTCCAAATAGATTGAATGTGAGATAATGTCGGCAAGCACGATCGCTGCCACCATTGAAAGCCTGCGGGCCATGTTTGCCACGCATGGCTTGCCCGATGTCCTTGTGAGTGACAATGGACCGTGCTTCACCAGTGCCGAGTTCAAAGAGTTCATGACCTGCAATGGAATCAAACATGTCACTTCTGTCCCGTTCAAACCAGCGTCCAATGGTCAGACAGAGTGAGTAGTGCAAACAATCAAGCAGAGCTTGAAGAGAGTAACTGAAGGCTCACTGTAGGCTCGCCTATCCCGAGTCCTGCTAGCTGCCGCACAAGGACCCACTCGCTCACTGGGGTCCCTCCTGCTGAACTGCTCATGAAAAGGGCACTTAAGACAAGGCACTCATTAATCCACCCTGATCTACACGAACAGGTAGAGAGCAGGCGGCTTCAACAGAATACATATCATGATCGCACAAATGTGTCACTCGAAATCGAGATTAATGATCCTGCATTTGTGTTAAACTATGGACAAGGTCCCAAGTGGCTTCCCGGCACTGTCATGGCCAAAGATGGAAGTAGGGTGTTTCAGGTCAAACTTTCAAATGACTCACCTACAGGAAACAGTTGGACCAAACCAAACTCAGATTCACGGACTATCCTGAACAACCCACCTTAGACTCTACCTTTTTCGACCCTCCAACACACACACAAGTGGCAACCGACCCAGCAGTTGACCACGAAGCAGAACTCATCACTCGCAACAGCCCAGCAGGACTCACCACACCCAGCAGCCCGGCAAGGCCAGCTGTGCAGCAGCCCAGCAAGGGCCCAACAAATGACTCACCAAAACCAGCATTTGCACCGAGACGATCAACCAGGGAAAGGAAGGCCCCAGATCAACTCACATTGTAAATAGTTACACTATTGACCTTGGGAGGGGGGGGGGGTAGTGTTGTTATATATGTAAACCTGTAAATACCTTGTTTAACCACCAGAGGGCTCATCCCCCAGAGTCCCAAGGGATCCCACAATCCCTTGGGAGCACCTGTACATAAGGATGCCTCACAGGCTGGAGAGACACTCTGGAGACCTGAATAAAGGACTACGGTCCCACGTTACTTTGAGCTCACAGTATCTGGTCAGATTCTTTATGCAAGACATAACAGAGAGTGGTGAAGGATTATGGTGTCAGGGCTAAGTGGCCTGCTAGAGGCTGCAAAGGAACTCAACATACCATCACTGTCCCAAGGGAGCTCGGCCTCACCCACTGCCACCATGCCCTCTTGTGCGCCTATCAGGGCCGATACGCATTGCTCCACGCCAGTTAGGGGTTGCACCTAAGAGTCCTCTCCTCCGCTGTAAATCTGGTGCACTCCGAACGGTGCAAGCTTGGCCTGCAAGATTAAAGAGAACATTAGAGTTAGTGGCCTTCTATCCGTCTGTCTGAGTGCCTTACATAGTTCAGAACATGTTCGTGTATGAGAGTCTTTAAAGGTCGATGTAACTTCTATTAGCTGCCGGTACTTGGTGTGGCAATGCTTGAATAAGCGGGTGAGGACCTAGCAGTTACAGTGAGGATCTTGTCTTCCAGACGCATATGAAGACTGAGGCGGTAACAAGATGAGGGGAGGGTGACCACAACGGAGTAGGAAGGTTAACAGCGCATGCAGGCCCTTGGATATGGTGAGGATGCAAATGCGAACCTTGCATCTGGCCTCACCCACGTAGGGCATGGGGTCAGTCACATTCACATTGAGGAGAGACTGCACATTGAGCTCAGAGCATGGCCTGGTCAGGTTAATGGAAAATGTACTAACCCTCAGCAACAGAGCAATGTCGTTCCATTTCCGCCGACATTGGGTTGCCGTCCTGGGCACCATGTCAGTCACTGACACTATTTCAGCGACTTCCCGCCAGAGCCTTCGAGATGTTTGGGCCTGTGGCCTTCTTCCAGCCTCCACCTTGAGAAATTCTCAACGCTTCTCCAGGGCATCAAGCAGTGCATCGAGATTGGCGTCGGAGAAGCGTTGAGCGCACTGGCGAGCCACTGCTGCATCTGCCATTTTCACCCTGTGAGTGAGTGTGCAGGAAGCGAATATACGCAAGAGGCGATGCCACGCCCAATCAATGACTCAATTGAATCATTGGTGGCGGCAGTATGTCTGTGGCGCAGTTACAAATGGTGATTGCCGCCTGGATGTTGCCACTTCACTTGCTGCCCCATTTACCGCCGTTTACTGCCTCCAGAGTAGAGTGCAACACCTGATTTAACGCTGCAATCCCCTTTTCAGGCGGCAAAACTGAATTTCGCAGTTGGAGGTGGCAACTTCCACCTGGCGGTAAAATCTCCATTCCGACGGCGACACCGCCTCAAAAACAGTGTCACCGAATTTTGACACCCAATATCTTTCATCAATAGAAGAATTCCTGTTTTTTTTCCTTTTAAATGAACTACAAATCCAGTTTAATAACAGATTTGCGGAGCCTTCCTAATCTCCTTGCTGTTGAACCAATTTTTGGACTGTTTTGTTTTGGATCGGAACTCAAAGATGATCCTGTTTCCATCTCGGACTTGTTTGAAACTGATATTTCAGTTACTAAGTCTGAACTGAGTTAAACTCATGTATGAATTCATGATCAAGTGGTTCCCGATCATGTCTTGGTTCATCTCTAGCAAAGTTCACTTGATCTACATGAACATTTCAGATGTTGTCACCAATTTCAACCAAATATCTCTTGGTTCCACCAAACCTCCTACTATGGTTCCTACATCCCACTGCCAGAGGTACTGTGAACATGAAAGCACTTGGTTTATTTAAAACGGCATTCCATCTGATTGATGTCATAATGGCGTTTCAGACTAAGCTATTTCTGTTCAACTCTTGAGGCCAAATTCGGTTGAACAAGACTCAAATGCTTCTTCCGAGTAGGGCCTTTTCGAGACCATAAAGGTAATCTGTGTGTGGAGGCGGAATGCGTTTTAATGAATAATTAGCATCTGTTTTCACAAAAGAGATGGCCAAGTTGACATTGTAATCAGGGAGGAGGAGTGTGAAATAGTAAATGTAATAACCATAGTGAGAGAGGAAGTATTCAGGGATTTAGCAGCTTTAAAAGTGGATAAATCCCCAGGCATGGATGAAATGTAGCCCAGGTTGCTAAGTGAAGCAAAAGAGGAAATAGCAGAGGCTCTGACCATCATTTTCCAATCCTCTCTGGTTACAGGTGTGTTGCCGGAGGACTGGAGGACTGCTAACATTGCACCTTTATTTAAAAAGGGAGAAAGGGATAGACCAAGTAATTACAGACCAGTCAGCCTAACCTCGGTGGTGAGAAAATTATCGGAAAAAATTCTGAGCGACAGGATAAATCTTCATTTAAAAAGACACAGATTAAACAAGAACAATCAGCATGGATGTGTTAAGGGAAGGTCGTGTCTGACTAACTTGATAGAATTTTTTGAGGAGGTAACAAAGAGGGTCGATGAGGGTAGTATGTTTGAAGTAGTGTATATGGATTTTAGCAAGGCTTTTTATAAGGTCCCACATGGCAGACTGGTCACGAAAGTAAAAGCCTATGGGATTCAAGGCAAAATGGCAAGTTGGAGCCAAAATTGGCTCAGAGGCAAGAAGCAAAGGGTAATGGTTGATGGGCGTTTTTATGACTGGAAGGCTGTTTCGAGTGGGGTCCTGCAGGGCTCAGTACTAGGTCCCTTGCTTTTTGTGGTATATATCAATGATTTAGACTTGAATGTAGGACGTATGATTAAGAAGTTTGCAGATGATACAAAAATTGGCTGTATGGTTGATAATGAAGAAGAAATCTGTAGACTGCAGGCAGACATCAATGAACTGGTCAGGTGGGCAGAAGACTGGCAAATGGAATTCAATCCAGTGAAGTGTGAGGTAATGCATTTGGGGAGGGAATGCACATTAAATGGTAGGACAATGAGAAGTGTCGAGGAACAAAGGGACCTTGGAGTGCATAAGAACATAAGAACATAAGAACATAAGAATTAGGAACAGGAGTAGGCCATCTAGCCCCTCGAGCCTGCTCCGCCATTCAACAAGATCATGGCTGATCTGGCCGTGGACTCAGCTCCACTTACCCGCCCACTCCCCGTAACCCTTAATTCCCTTATTGGTTAAAAATCTATCTATCTGTGACTTGAATACATTCGATGAGCTAGTCTCAACTGCTTCCTTGGGCAGAGAATTCCACAGATTCACAACCCTCCAGGAGAAGAAATTCCTTCTCAACTCAGTTTTAAATTGGCTCCCCCGTATTTTGAGGCTGTGCCCCCTAGTTCTAGTCTCCCCGACCAGTGGAAACAACCTCTCTGCCTCTATCTTGTCTATCCCTTTCATTATTTTAAATGTTTATATAAGATCACCCCTCATCCTTCTGAACTCCAATGAGTAAAGACCCAGTCTACTCAATCTATCAACATAAGGTAACCCTCTCATCTCCGGAATCAGCCTAGTGAATCGTCTCTGTACCCCCTCCAAAGCTAGTAGATCCTGCCTTAAGTAAGGTGACCAAAACTGCACGCAGTACTCCAGGTGCAGCCTCACCAATAGCCTATACAGTTGCAGCAGGACCTCCCTGCTTTTGTACTCCATCCCTCTCGCAATGAAGGCCAATATTCCATTCGCCTTCCTGATTACCTGCTGCACCTGTAAACTAACATTTTGGGATTCATGCACAAGGACCCCCAGGTCCCTCTGCACCGCAGCATGTTGTAATTTCTCCCCATTCAAATAATATTTCCTTTTACTGTTTTTTTTTCCAAGGTGGATGACCTCATATTTTCCGACATTGTATTCCATCTGCCAAATCTTAGCCCATTCGCTTAACCTATCTAAATCTCTTTGCAGCCTCTCTGTGTCCTCTACACAACCCGCTTTCCCACTAATCTTTGTGTCATCTGCAAATTTTGTTACACTACACTCTGTCCCCTCTTCCAGGTCATCTATGTATATTGTAAACAGTTGTGGTCCCAGCACCGATCCCTGTGGCACACCACTAACCACCGATTTCCAACCCGAAAAGGACACATTTATCCCGACTCTCTGCTTTCTGTTAGCCAGCCAATTCTCTATCCATGATAATACATTTCCTCTGACTCCGCGTACCTTTATCTTCTGCAGTAACCTTTTGTGTGGCACCTTATCAAATGCCTTTTGGAAATCTAAATACACCACATCCATCGGTACACCTCTATCCACCATGCTCGTTATATCCTCAAAGAATTCCAGTAAATTAGTTAAACATGATTTCCCCTTCATGAATCCATGTGCGTCTGCTTGATTGCACTATTCCTATCTAGATGTCCTGCTATTTCTTCCTTAATGATAGCTTCAAGCATTTTCCCCACTACAGATGTTAAACTAACCGGCCTATAGTTCCCTGCCTTTTGTCTGCCCTCTTTTTTAAACAGAGGCGTTACATTAGCTGCTTTCCAATCCGCTGGTACCTCCCCAGAGTCCAGAGAATTTTGGTAGATTATAACGAATGCATCTGCTATAACTTCCATCATCTCTTTTAATACCCTGGGATGCATTTCATCCGGACCAGGGGACTTGTCTACCTTGAGTCCCATTAGCCTATCCAGCACTACCCCCCTAGTGACAGTGATTATCTCAAGGTCCTCCCTTCCCACGTTCCCGTGACCAGCAATTTTTGACATGGTTTTTGTGTCTTCCACTGTGAAGACCGAAGCAAATTAATTGTTTAAGGTCTCAGCCATTTCCACATTTCCCATTATTAAATCCCCCTTCTCATTTGCTAAGGGACCAACATTTACTTTAGTCACTCTTTTCCGTTTTATATATCGGTAAAAGCTTTTACTATCTGTTTTTATGTTTTGCGCAAGCTTACTTTCATAATCTATCTTTCCTTTCTTTATTGCTTTCTTAGTCATTCTTTGCTGTCGTTTAACATTTTCCCAATCTTCTAGTTTCCCACTAACCTTGGCCACCTTATACGCATTGGTTTTTAATTTGATACTCTCCTTTATTTCCTTGGTTATCCATGGCTGGTTATCCCTTCTCTTACCGCCCTTCTTTTTCACTGGAATATATTTTTGTTGAGCACTATGAGAGAGCTCCTTAAAAGTCCTCCACTGTTCCTCAATTATACCACCATTTCGTCTGTGTTTCCAGTCTACTTTAGCCAACTCTGCCCTCATCCCGCTGTAGTCTCCTTTGTTTAAGCATAGTATGCTCGTTTGAGATACTATTTCCTCACCCTCAATCTGTATTACAAATTCAACCATACTGTGATCACTCATTCCGAGAGGATCTTTTACTAGGAGATCGTTTATTATTCCTGTCTCATTACACAGGACCAGATCTAAGATAGCTTGCTCCCTTGTAGGTTCTGTAACATACTGGTCTCAGAAACAATCCCGTTTGCATTCTATGAATTCCTCTTCAAGGCTACCCCATGCAATTTGATTTGACCAATCGATATGTAGGTTAAAATCCCCCATGATTGCTGCCGTTCCTTTTTCACATGCCTCCATTATTCCCTTGATTATTGCCCGCCCCCACCTGAAGTTATTATTTGGGGGCCTATAAACTACGCCCACCAGTGACTTTTTCCCCTTACTATCTCTAATCTCCACCCACAATGATTCAACATTTTGTTCATTCGAGCTAATATCGTCTCTCACAACTGCCCTGATATCATCCTTTATTAACAGAGCTACCCCACCTCCTTTCCCTTCTTGTCTATCTTTCTGAATTGTCAGATACCCCTGTATGTTTAATTCCCAGTCTTGGCCACCCTGCAACCACGTTTCTGTAATGGCCACCAAATCATACCCATTTGTAATGATTTGTGCCGTCAACTCATTTACTTTATTTCAAATGCTGCGTGCGTTTAGGTAGAGTGTTTTAATACTAGTTTTTAAAGCATGATTTTTAGTTTTGACCCCTCCTGCAGCCCCTTTATATTCATACATATTGTCCCTTCCTATCATCTTGTGGTTTACACTTACCCCAGTGCTACTCTGCTCTGTTGCCTCCTGCCTTTTGCATTCTTTCTTGGGATCCTGTTCATCTGAGCTCTCACCCACTCTAACTAGCTCAGAGCCCTCTCCTGGGTTCCGAATACTCCTTGCATTGAGGCACTGAGCTTTCATGCTTGCCTTTTTATTACACTTTGACCCTTTAGAATTTTGCTGTACAGTGGCCCTTTTTGTTTTTTGCCTTGGGTTTCTCTGCCCTCCACTTTTACTCATCTCCTTTCTGTCTTTTGCTTTTGTCTCCATTTTGTTTCCCTCTGTCTCCCTGCATTGGTTCCCATCCCCCTGCCATATTACTTTAACTCCTCCCCAACAGCACTAGCAAACACTCCCCCTAGGACATTGGTTCCGGTCCTGCCCAGGTCAGACCGTCCGGTTTGTACTGGTTCCACCTCCCCCAGAACAGGTTCCAATGCCCCAGGAATTTGAATCCCTCCCTGCTGCATCACTGCTCAAGCCACGTATTCACCTGAGCTATCCTGCGATTCCTACTCTGACTAGCTCGTGGCACTGGTAGCAATCCCGAGGTTACTACTTTTGAGGTCCTACGTTTTAATTTAGCTGCTAGCTCCTTAAATTCGTCTCGTAGGACCTCATCCCTTTTTTTACCTATATCGTTGGTACCAATGTGCACCACGACAACTGGCTGTTCACCCTCCCTTTTCAGAATGTCCTGCACCTGCTTCGAGACATCCTTGACCCTTGCACCAGAGAGGCAACATACCATCCTGCAGTCTCGGTTGCGGCCGCAGAAACGCCTATCTATTCCCCTTACCATTGAATCCCCTACAACTATCACTCTCCCACTCTTTTTCCTGCCCTCCTTTGCAGCAGAGCCAGCCACGGTGCCATGCACTTGGCTGCTGCTGCCCTCCCCTGATGAGTCATCCCCCTCAACAGTACTCAAAGCGGTGTATCTGTTTTGCAGGGGGATGACCGCAGGGGACCCCTGCACTACCTTCCTTGCACTGCTCTTCCTGCTGGTCTTCCATTCCCTAGCTAACTGTGGACCCTTCACCTGCGGTAAGACCAACTCGCTGCACATGCTACTCACGTCATTCTCAGCATCGTGGATGCTCCAGAGTAAATCCACCCTCAGCTCCAATTCCGCAACGCGGACCGTCAGGAGCTGGAGGCGGATACACTTCCCGCACACGTAGTCATCAGGGACACCGGAAGTGTCCCTGAGTTCCGACATGGTACAGGAGAAGCATATCACGTGACCGAGCTCTCCTGCCATGACTTATCCCTTAGATACACTTAAATTGGCAACAACATGTCCTCAGATCCCTGAAGGTAGCAGGCCAGGTAGATAAAGTGGTTAAGAAGGCATACGGAAGACTTGCCTTTATTAGCCGAGGCATAGAATACAAGAGCAGGGAGGTTATGCTTGAACTGTATAAAACACTAGTTAGGCCACAGCTAGAATACTGCGTGCAATTCTGGTCACCACATTACAAGAAAAATGTGATTGCACTAGAGAGGGTACAGAGGAGATTTACGAGAATGTTGCCTGAATTGGAGAACTTTAGCTATGAGGATTAATTGGATAGACTGGGGTTGGTTTCTTTGCAACAGAGGAGGCTGAGCGGAGACCTAATTGAGGTGTATAAAATTATGAGGGGCCTACATAGAGTGGATAGGAAGGACCTATTTCCCTTGGCAGAGGGGTCAACAACACAATGGGCCGAAATGGGCTCCTTCCGTGCTGTAAATTTCTATGATTCTATGATTCATCAAAAGTTCTGCTGAGGTATATCCAGTTGTAGTGTGCAGAATAGTTTTGTACTTCAGCAAGAAATTTGTCAAATGTTGCTTCATATTGAGTCCCGAACAATCCTGCGACACTTCTTTTTTGAGAGCTGCTTTTACTATTATGACGGACCTTTCGGATGCTCCGTTTGAAGCTGGATGATATGATGGAATGAGAGTGTGTTTGATCGTGTTTCGTTTCATTAATTCTTGGAACAGAGCAAAACGAAACTGAGGGCCATTGTCAGAAACAAGCTCTTCAGGTAAGCCATGACATGCAAAGATAGATCTGAATTCATCTATGGTACGTTCAGTTGTACCCATGTGTTTCACTTTGAGTGATTATCTATACTCAAAGTACCAGGAAATAATCGCCCAGAATGTGCGGTTGGAGGCTTCCTGCGGGCGGATGCCTCCAACCGCAAAAATTTCGACAAAAGTACCTGGTTGTCCGGAGGTGCGGGGACTTTTGGTCCTGGGCCTCTACGGAAAGGCCTTCGTAGAGGCCCACGTATCCCAGGAGTTTATGTGCTTCGTACGCATCACTGGGATCACGTGGACTGGCCCAATCTATCAAAGTAGGGGTATTCCCATTCATAATCACCATAAGTATGAATGGGAATAACCCGAAACACACCCAAACGCTGAATACATTTTTTAAAACATCACATATTTCAAATAATCAAAATGGAATTTAATTAATTACTTAAAACAAAAATGTAATTTACATATTTTAAAAGGTCTAAAAATAAATTTACCTTATAGGATTTTAAATGTTTAAATTATTGAAAAACATTTATTATTCTGTGCTTTAAAAGTCTTATGCTGATAAAAAACAGGCTTTTTGCCTGCTGTTATCAGTCATAAGATTTTGAAGGACATTCGCTGGGCAGGATTTGGACAAATAGCCCAACTTTCCACCCACGGAGGCCCATTAATTTCGGAGATGTGCGATCTGTCAAGAGAATTCTTAACAGATCGCAAGTTCCAGGTTTAGGCGCATGCGCTTCGCATGCCTAATCCCGGAACTTGCGGGGACTTGTACACGCCGGTGGGGAGCGCAAATTCTGGCCCAAACATTTGCTTTCTCACAGAAGTCTACATGTACTCTTTGAAAAGGTTTACTTGGCCATGACCAGGGATGTGGTGGAGTTTTCTGTGGTTTGTTTCTGCAATTATGGCAAATACTACATTTGCTGACAAGTGATTCAAGATCACTGTCCAATCCAGGTCAGTAAGCAAAGCTTCTTGCAATTGATATCATACTGACAATTCCTGGATGTTCAGAATGAAGTTCAGCCAGAATTCTATCTCTCACAGAAGTTGGTACTCTGTTTCCCCACTTCATACAACCTTGCTTACATAACAATTCAATATGACGGTTATGGAATGGTTTCAATTCTGTGTCCATGCGCTGATCAGTCCATCCATTCAAAGTGTTTACATACACTCTTTTCAGTATTGAGTCCTTTTGAAGCTCATCTGCAATCTCAGTTGCAGTCACAGGACAGTCTTCATTAACTGCACCTAGCATGAAGATCACACTTTCTTCCCAACACATAAGTCCTCATGTGGCATACTGGATAAGACAGCTGCAATTGCATTTTGCTTTGAAGTCCGATATTCAATCATTTATTCATACTATGACAACAGCACTGCCCAACGTTGCATTCTCGATGTGGCCAATGCAGGGATGGCAGATTTGGGCCGCAATATTGTTAGGAGTTGTGATTTATTATCGGGGTAAACTTTCTGTTGGTCAGGAACTGTTGGAATTTCTTGATTCCAAACATTATGGTGAGTGCTTCCTTTTCTATTTACACGTAACTTCTTTCCCTCTTTGTGAGGGTTCGAGATGCAAACGCGATTGGTTTCTCTTGGCCATCATCCAGTACATGTCTAATGACAGCTCCCAAACCATAGCTGAAAGGGGGTTGGGAAGGGGAAGATGGATGTGGGTGGAGAGTGATACAAAGAAGTGATCAGAGATGGCCTTTTCTGGCACAATAGGAATAGAGAGGCCATGTGAGATAGTAAGTTCGAGCACATAGCCTTGAATATGAGTTGGGGAGTTTATATGGGGGTAGAGATTAAGGGAGGATCGGAGGGCAGTGAACTCAGAGGAAAACGAGCATGATGAGTTGAGATGGGGATTGAAATCACCAAGTATGAGAAGTCACTCGGTGAAGAGGCTGATGAAGGAAAGCAGTGAAGATATCTCGGTGAGAAAGTTGGGGTGGTACTTGGGTGGGCGATAGAGAACCAGGATTTTAAATGAGAGGCAAGAGGTGTGGAACAAGGTGAGATGCTCAAAGGAGAAGAAAGTGCTAGAAAACTAGGGGTACAGACCAAGGTGTGATTTGGTGATAAGAGCCACACCGCTACCACAGCGAGGCAAGTGGCGGAAGGTATAGCCAGGAACGGAGGCTTCTTTTTGGGGGAACGTGTCATCACCCCTCAGCCAGGATTCCGTCAAGGTCATGATGTCGATGCAATAAGCTCATGGATGGCAAGGGCCTTGTCCACAAGTGAATGAACATCTGGAGAGAGATGTGGAAAGGGGTGGTGATAGCCAATACGTCAGCATTGGCAGGGTTGAGTAGGACGGGAAGGTGGTTATAATGTTTAGCCCCCAGCAAGCGCGCTGGGAGGGAAGATTGGCAAGGGAATAGAATGAGGCAGTCGGGCTTGCTGCTCGTAAGAAAGCAGCGATGAGTGCCTTGTTGGGCCTTTTGGAGGATGAAGAGAGAAGTATAGAGGAAAGCTGTAGGTTTATCTAAGAAGGAATCAAGCCTGGGATGGCAACAGGAGAGAAGGAAGGTCAAGGAGTACTAAAGGTTTGGGGTAGGGATTTGGAGGTATCCAAGATTGGAGAAATGATGACAGGATAGAGGAGTAAAGAGAAAAAAAGAGAAAAAGGGGGAGAAAAAAATGGAAACAGAAGTAATGGGCTCGGGTATGGAGCGGCAGCTAAAACACACATGCAAATGGACACAGGGAATCTAAATTACATAGGCCTGGCTACACAGCAAGATTATGATAGATATGTCCTATAGCAAATAGAGAGGAGACAATAGGAGGGAATTCAGAATTCAGTCTAATTGAATGGAAGAACAGACTTGAGGGGCTGAATGGCATACTGTTACTATGTTCCTAAAATTGTCAGCAGTAAATACATATGTGTTTAATGTGTTCATTATAATGGCCCTGAATTTGTGGCCCCTACGGGCATGTAGGAGGAGCGCACGTGCCTGTAGGGGCCCCGCAAGTTCCGGGTTTAGGCATGTGAAGCACATGCATCTAAACCCGGAATTTGCAATCTCTTGACAGATCACACACATCCGGAAGTAGAGTACTCCATGGGTGGAGAGTTGGTCTATTTGCCCAACTTCTGCCAAGCAAATGCACTTGAAATTCTTGTGACTGATAAAAGCAAGCATAAGGCCTGCTTTTATCAGCGTAAGACTTTTAAAGGACAGAAAGAGGCATTTTTCCAATAATTGAAACATTTAAAATCATGTTAAATAAGGTAAGTTTATTTTAAAATATGTAAATTTATTTTTCAAAATGTAAATTCCATTTTGATTCATTTTAAATATGTGATTTAAAATATATATATTAAGTGTTTATGTGTTTTGGGGCATATTCCCATTCATACTTATGGTGATTCCATATATACGGAACTCTGATCGGTTAGGCCGGCCCACATGATCCCAGGGACGCATGCGAAGCGCTTACGTCCCTGGAATATGTGGGCCTCTATGCAGGTCTTCATGTAGAGGCCCAAGGCCACAAGTCTCTGAACCTCCCATACCACCAGGTAAATTTATAGAAATGTTTCAGGTCGGAGGCATCCTCCCGCGGAAAGCCTCCGACTGCAATTTCTGGGCCATTATGTATTGCAGTAAGTGACAATATATGCATTTTAATATGTTACATGATTCAAGAGGATATGAGGTGAATATGAGATTCTTCGGCTGAGTATATCACTGAGGGGGGAAAAAAAAAGGCTAAGGGGAAGATTCATCATACATCTTCTTACTACGTTCCCTGAAATCTCTCAGCAAATGAGACCTTGTGGCATTTCCCCAAGTTCCTACACAGTCATTGCTGTTTTATTTTGGATTGTAAGATATGCTAGCTTTCTGCAAGGCTTCAGACAATATTACACTTGTTAAAAATCAAAACTTTGATGTAGTTCAGTAGGAAATGCAACAAAGTTATTGAAAATATTGCAAGTTTTCAATAGGTGGGCCTCATGGGATTGACATGAGGTTTTAAAAGGAAAATTAAAATAGAATCGTTCTAGCAAAGTCAGTAGGTAAATAAGCTGTACTTTATCTCAATTAGTGCCAAGTATGTAGTACGACACCGTCATTAGTGCTGCTGGCCAGTCTAATGGAAAGTGGTGCTCTGATCACAAATTTATGTTTCAGACCCAGCAAATGAATGATAGAGTGAATGAATGAATGAATGAGAGAGTGAACGAATGAGAGACTGAATGAATGAGAGTGTGAATGAATGAGAGTGAATGAATGAGAGAGTAAATGAATGAATGAATGAATTAATGAGAGAGTGAATGAGAGAGTGAATGAATGAGAGAGGCCGAAATTGGTGGTCCGGCCATTTCTCGGCGGTATGCCGGTAATATGTCGTTTCATACCGCCGGGTATCACTGGGGCGGAATGTACGCGATTTTCATCAGTTTTTTCTCGGCAGTATGCCAAGCAGAGTGCAGCTGGTGGTGCACGAGCAGTAAGTCCTTTTCACTTGGGAATCTTCGGGTCCCGAGTTCTGCGCACGCGCATGCTGCTGTGAAGCTTCGCCCCCCCCCGAGAGACACAGACCAGAATCGATAGAGACTGCTGGCCTGAGAGCAATGTGTAGGTATGTGGGGTTGGGGGGGTGGGGGGGTCACTTCTTGAAAGAGATTGCTATTTGGGGGAGATTGCATTGCTTCTTAGGGTGAGATCAGTCGTTGGGGGGAGATCGCTACTTGGGGAGGAAATTGCTTCTTGGGGTGAGACCGCTATTTGGGGGGGAGATGCTGTGGGCTGGGTCAACAGATTGCTGTGGGGGGAGGAAAGAGACTGGGGGGGGGGAGAGACTGGGCGGGGGTGACAAATAAAAAAATTCACAGGTGAAGATGCATACCGCCGACTGAAGATCGACTTAAAACCATCCTTTCCAGGGCAGTCTGCAGGGTCGGCGGTATGTCGGTGGTAAGTCATCAATTTCGTGATTTTGGGCAGCGTGTCAGCAGTGTGCAGGGGTGAACAGTATGCATACTGCCTGGCAGTATGTCGCTGATGAATTTTCCGCGGGCGGTATGTTGGTATTTTTCGATCAATTTTGCGATTTTGGGCGGTATGTTGGCGGTCCGCGGGCGGTATGCGACGGTATGTCCACCAATTTCGGCTCCCTGGAGTAAACACAGCGCCCGAGAAGCTGATCCCATTATAATCTCACAATACATATAGATACCAGTCTGTTTAACGACTGGCATAGATCCCACAGTCTCAAAGCAGTAGACTCATGTCAATGAGTTCATGGGCCAGAATTTTCATCAATATAACAGCAAAGCTAATGGCGCCCGCCTTTATTTCTGGGAAATGGTACAGCAGCTTTAGGCAAGGAGCAGGTATACGGTTAAATGTCAATATCCAAATATTGCTGTCCAAGCTGTGCCGCTCCCACGTTAGCTTTGTGAAAACGACACCTCGCCCTTAACCTCCCTTTGTTTAGGAACTTGCCCATTAATTGCCCATTAAACTCACCACAGAAAGTTAAGTCTTGTCACAACGTGATAAGTGTTAATGACTGTCAATCAACCTCTCTGGCACTGAAAATTAACTATTGCAAGTATGGAGTCCCATTCCCTCAGAGTTTTAATTTTTCAGGGATATTACATTTTTAATTTTGTTCTTATTTTTCCTTTCTGTCTCTCTCTTAATCCAATCTTTGTTTCCCTCTCCTCTCTCTGTACCTGATTTGACATTGAGTTATAACTATAACAAAGTATTCAATGAAAAGTTCCATGGAAATGTTGGCAAATGAAAAGGAGCATTTCCACTTGCTGAGACTGCTGTTCACAGATCACAATGAAACCTTTTCTGTGGACAACAGAAAAAAAGATTCAAACACTCGGGGCTGTTTTTTTTCAGAGCAAAGGAGATTACGGAGAGATTTGATAGAGGTGTTTAAAATGATATGTGGATGGGACAGTAGACAGAAGTTCCCTACCTTAGCACCACCTGCCAGCACGGAGTAATGTCACTCTCCTGCCAGCTGGTGGTAGGTCCCACGGCATTGTCCATTTTTGAAGTCCCCATAGCGCGCTGGTAATAGAAACGATTTGCAAAAAAAATGGTAGCATGGTGCACACTGACTTAACGTCACTGCAGCAAACTTCGATCCTAGCGCAGAGTTCAGCGCTGGGTCCTAAGCACCCCAGGCAAACCCAGCGTGCAAGCAGACTGACAAAGGTGCTGTCAGCTCCTCTTAAGGGGGAACACACATCTTTCAGGTAAGTTTCCATTTAAGCTTTTGGACTGTTTTTTTTATTTTATTGAAGTAGTGGCTTGCTGCAATACATGTTAAAAAGTTTTTTTAAGTGTGTAGGGATTGATGCTGGACACTTGCAAGGCCTAGGATGGTGAAGGAAAGCCTCTGAGAAGTCAGAAAATGCTGGTCAGCAGGTCAGGCAACATCTGTGGAAAGAGAAACAGAGTTCAGGTCTCAGGTTGAGATGCTGCCTGACTACTACATGGACAGGTTGAGTATTTCCGGCATTTTAGGCTGTCAGTTCAGATTTACAGCATCCACTGAGGATTGAGGAAGACACAGAAGGTGAAGAAGCCAAAGAAGAGGAAGCAGAAGGAAAGATACAACCCAGGCAACCCTTTTCTGGCCGGGATATCCAGGATGGAATCATCCACCTGCACTACCAGTGACCACAACCCCAATTCCCCTTTCAATGTTAGTCCCACACCTTAACGTCCCTCTGTTACTGACCATCACAGTGTCCTCTTGGTCACAATGCTGAACTAAAAGCCACCACAAAGCAAACTTTCCAACTTTATAAAGCTATCCATCCAAATGACATAAAGAAATCAACTCATCAGCCTTATGCATTTTCTTCTTCTTCTTCTTTTTCTCTTCCTCCTCCTCCTTCCTCCTTCTTCCTTCTTCCACTGCATGGACAGGCTGTGTTTCTTGGGGGTGTGAACTGAGGAAGGCACAAAGGTGGAGTTGTGGTGAGGGGAAAACAAGAGGTGCATGCAAGAAGGGGGGTAACATTAAGGATACCAGAATAAAGGGTATATGCAGTGTCTTTCACATGCGTGAAAACCCGGAACTTGCGATCTGTCAAGGTACACCTTGACAGATCTACCGAATCAACTGAGAAATCACTTTCATTGGAGGAAATTTGGGCTATTTGCCCAATTACTGCCCAGCAATTGCCCACAAAACTCTTGCGGCTGATAAAGCAGGCATAAGGTCTGCTTTCACCAGCATAAGGGTTAATGTAAATCTTAAATAAGAAATTTAGAAATAAAAAATGATACACAAACACTTAAAATGTGTTTATGCAAATATTTACCAGATTAAAATGTTAAAATAATTTTTCAAGAAATTAATATTTTATTGTATTTGGTGTAACTAAGGGACTTTCAATTACATTTAAAAATCAGAACATTTATATTTATTAGACTTGTCTAACTTGTTAAATTATTTTAGGATTCCATTGCATGTCATTAGGGGATTCCGTTCGAAAATGACTCCGATGGAATCCTCCTTTCTTATTCGAGGACTAGGCCCATGTGATCCCAGGCACGCTTCTGAACTGCCTGTGTCCCTGAGATCGTGGGCCTTTATTCAGGCATGTGCCTGAAGGCCCAAGACCTGAACTCTCCGTAGCTGTGGAGCCAGGAGGTAATTTCTGAAATAGTTTGCGGGTCGGAGGCATATTCCGGAGGTACACCTCTGACCGCAGATTCTGGGCCAATTGAATCCTTTCTGCCCCACAGCTGGCCAGGGGCTCAGCCATGCCCCTGCTCCGTCTCCTCCAAGGGGATGAAGTAAGGCTAGGAATGGGAGATGTGCCTTGTAATGTATTTCCTTCATGGGTTCTTGCCTAAGAATTCACAGCTACACATTGCTATTAAGAACTAGTTTGTTTATTAGCAAAAGGTTTAACAATCACACTACATATTACCAGTTCATCCACCAGGCTCACAACCACCTGCCTCATCATAGATTCCCTCGAACACAACTGGCTGGGGTTTTATTGAGTCTTGTGACCATCACATGACTGGCTATACCATTTCCAACGCAACAGCTCAACAAACATGTGAGCATATTCACAGGGGTATATAATACACTGATTTCCCTTTTATACAATATTTCAAAAGATTACTTATCATGATTACAATTTTACAAATTCGACTGCTAAGCCTGAGTATCTTGTTGTAAGCTTTTAACTTCATCCTGCTCCGACCTCCATTTCTTTGCACTTGCCTGGCTATGCCCATTTTCGATATTCTTATTTGACTCCAGAGACCGTCTTGTGGAATTTCTGTTTTCATGACATGTCCCCCTGGATTCCTGACCTCTATCTTCTTGTGGCCTCTTGAGTTTCCTTGGAACCCTTAGATCCGTCCTAGTCTTAGACTTCTTCCTTAGATCTTGATATTCCCAGTTATCAAGATCCTGTCTAATTGGTTTGCGTTTCTTCGTTGATCTTCTCAATTGATCCCCAACTCCACCTCCACCGCTCCACCCACGCCCCCTCTACATCCCCCCGCCCCGGACTGGAAGATACATATGGAGCCGAAATTCGGCCTCCCGATAAGGCCTTTGGCTGCCTGAAAGCAGCAGACACGGGGCGATGCAGAGTGGCTGCTGAATTGCGGCGGACTGACTGACGGTCGCGAAATTGACCTCAGGGCTTTTTGCCCTGCTGTGGTATGAGGATCCGTCCCATTCCCCCCAATTCCGCCCTGCTCCTGCAAGTGCATCCTTAATGAAGTCATCAGAGTGCGCACTGCACAACAGCTCTGCCCCAGAATGAATCAGGCCAAAAAGTCTTCCGGCTGCCTGTAGGTGACCCTGACAGTTCTTTGGGTTGGTGCACAGTGCCGGCTCATGATCGCCAGTGAACTCTAAAGGTGTGTTGCGTGCATCTCCATTGTTTTGGTTTGTCAACTGCTCTGTTCAGAGCGACATTGAGTGCAAGTGGGCTAGAGTCCTCAATCTGTACAACACAGAGGCTGCATTGTGGAGGTTCTGCTTCCGGAGGCAATGGGCTCAGTGCTGGTAGCGGAACACCTCCTGCACATTGTGCATGGCAGGGAGGCACACAGGAGAAGGTACTGCCATCTCCAATGGCTCCAGAGGCAGCGGGCAAGGGACACAGCAGACATGGCTGCCAAACATGCAGAAGGCCATGGAGATGGCGACAGACCTCAACCCAGGGAGGTGGCCCAGGAAGGACCAGCCGTCAGGAGGAGGGTGAGGTATGCTGAACCCCCTGCACCAGATAGTGGGCGAAATCGAGAGAAGGCAGGATGCACAGGAGGCAGATGCTTTCCAGCAGCAGGCTGCAGAGGGTGAGGAGCAGCAAGAGCATGAGAGAAAAGGCAATGAAGCAGCTGCCAGAGGAAGACAGGAGCATAGACATGGGGGGAGATGGCCCTATCGTGCAAGGGTCTGCAGACAGCAGTTTTCGTTCATGGACCTGACATACGACCAATGTCTCCACGGGCTTCGATTCCGGAAGGACATCATTGGGGAGCTGTGCAATCTCCTGCGGCCAGATCTGGAACCTCAGACAAGGCTGAGGACAGCTCTGAGCGTCACAACCATAGCACTCAATTTCTATGCTGCGAGCTCTTTCCAATCTGCTACAGCAGACATTTCCAACATCTCTTAGTTTTCCGCCCATCGCTCCATCCATCAAGTGACAGATGCTCTGTGTAAGAGGAGGAGCGAATACATTTCCTTCCCGATGAGCAGGGGGTAACAGTTGGAGCGGCAAACCGGATTTGTGCGCATTGCGGGCTTCCCCAGGGTTCAGAGTGCCATAGACTGCACCCAGGTCGCATTGAGGACGCCGCAAAACAATGCGGAGATGTTATTCAAACGAAAAGGATTCCGCTCCCTCAACATGCAGTTGGTGTGCGATGACCATCGCAAAATCATGGCAGTTGATGCCCGGTATCCTGGCAGCAGCCACGATGCTTTCATCCTGTGCCAGACCGGTGTGCCCGGCGTGTTTGCTGGCCCAAAGCAAGATTGTGGCTGGCTCCTTGGAGACAAGGGCTACCCAGTGTGGACTTGGCTGCTGACTCCCCTTCACAACCCCAGGACTGCTGCACAGCAAGCCTACAATGGCTCTCATTCAGCAACCAGGTGCTTAATTGAGCAGTGCATCGGGATCCTTAAACAGAGGTTCCATTGCCTGGATCGCTCTGTTGGAGTGCTGCAGTACTCGCCTGAGCGGGTCTCAATATTTGTGGTCGTCTGCTGCATGCTTCACAACCTGGCAATCATGAGGGCACAACCATTGGAGGAGGAGGCAGCAGTACCACGGGAGGAGGAGGCGCAGGAGCATGACGCGCAGGAAGGGGAGGACCAGGATGTGGGTCGCCGGCCACACAGGAGGCGGCATCGCCTTCCAAACCCTGCAAGGGGCATGCAAAACCGTGTCATTGCTGCTCGTTTCCGCTGAGTTCCTGCCCACTTCACCCTTTATCTGTGCATCTCCATGGCCATCTCAATGAGCCCTTTCACACATCATTCCCACAGTGAAAGAGAGACCTGCACAGATATTGAAACACAAGATAAAGATTTATTCCACAACAAAATAAATGTGCAAAAAACATACACATAATCATTTCTCACCCTTGTACATCTCCTTATAACCCCTCCTACGTAAGCCTGTTATCGAACTACACCGCTGTGGCTGCATTATGGCTCTGGGAAGGCTGCTGTGTTTCAGGTGTAGAAGCTACAGATGTCCTTCTAAGACGCCCTTGACCAGCTTTGGCCCTGCAAAGTGCAATGCCCTACCTCGCCCTCATCGGTGCGTCAGTCGGCCTTGGCTCGGGCGAGTTCATGCTTGTCAGCAATGGCGGAGAGACAGGTCTGGGGTCAGGACTGCTGTGATTCTGAGAGAGCACATCATCATCCTGGTCCGAGGAGCCTGCCCCACTCCCCGGGGGCAGCACCTCACCATCCCCACTAATCTGAGGGAGCACAGGTCGGTGGGGTGGCGCGACACCGCAAGCTCCCCCATGGACCGCGGTGGACTGAGCCACGATGGCAACAGTCAGATCTCGCGTGGCATCCAGCTGAGACTGCATGAGAGCAGACACAATCTCGATGCCACCGGAGACGACAGCAGTAGGACACTCCGTGGCCTGTTACCCAGAATGCATGAGAGCATTCTGAGCTTCCAGACCAGCGGCCATCCTTTCCAATACAGCACTCAGACGTTGGTCCCTTGCGTTTGTGCTGTAATGGCAGCTGCCACATCATCCACGACACACGTCATCACAGCTGGATCCGCACGATCACTCTGGAATTCCACCATTGTCGGCACACTGGCAATGATGGGCTCCATGCTGTGTGCAAAGCTGTCCACAATGCGGGAGGCAGACTTTTCCACGCTTTTGACCACTTGCGACAGGCTCTCGGGCACCCTTGTCATTACCCCCAACATCTGGGAATACATGGTATCCACCCTTCTTTCATACGCCCCAATGGGTTTGTCGGAGTGTCCTCGTCTGCAGAACTCACGTGCGAACTGGCCCCCCGGAGAGATGGAACCTGAGGTTGCCTTTGCCCTCCACCATGCTGCAGCCCACTAGACCCCGGTGCATCACCCAGTACAGACCCCTCTGCTAAGTCTAACATTCCCGACCGTGTACTCCCAGTATCTGAGCTGGCACGTGTGAGTGTAGGAAGCAGTGACGCTGTGCTGGCAGCAGTGTCCCCCTCTTCCTCGGCCTCATCGGACATGGCACCAATAAATGGAAAGGCCTCTAGGGTGTCATCATGTCCATGGCTGAATCATAGAATCATAGAAGTTTACAGCACGGAAGGAGGCCATTTCGGCCCATCGTGTCCACGCCAGCCAACAAGAGGCTATCCAGCCTAATCCCACTTTCCAGCACTAAGTCCATAACCCTGCAGGTTACAGCACTTCAAGTGTACATCCAAGTACTGTTTATGGGCTCAATTTTCCCCAGTGAAGTGCGCCATTTTTTTGGGGTTTTCCCCAATTTAGAAGTTTTATTCTTGGTCTAACCTTGTCCTTTTCCATAACTACCTTAAATGTAACTGAATCATGGTCACTAGCACCTAAATGCTTTCTCACTGATACCCCTTCCACCTGCCCAGCTTCATTCCTGAAAACTAAATCCAGAACCGACCCCTCCCGTGTTGGGCATGATACATGCCGGCTAAAAAAGTTCTCTTGAATGCAGTTTAAGAATTCCGCACTCTCTATACCCTTCACACTAATGTTGTCCCAGTTAGTATTAGGATAGTTTCTCAGAAATTTGCCGACATATTTTCTCTTCTATCTCCCTCTCACTGTTTGGGGGTCTATAGTATATGCCCAGTGCCCTCAAGGCTCTCGTCCTGGTTTTGCCTCCCATTCGCATCAGTGCTCTGTCCCTGGCCTTTGCTGACACTCAGGCTTTCATCTGCAATCATAAATGGCACAAGGGCTTCTGCGAGGGCGAGGTAGGGCATTGCACCGCAACTTGCACACTATCATAGCAAACACACGGTAGGCGCTAGCATTTTCAGGGAGAGATGGCATTAAAGGAAGGCCTTCACTTATTGATGCTGCCCCCAGCGGGATCTGCACGACCGGCGGCCACAGGGAAGGCAACATGCGGCCCAGTAGCCTCTGAACCCTTTCTTCGAGGTGAGTGAGCTGCTGGATATCTGGCTCTCCACCACCAGCCCTCTATTGCTCAACACGGTTGTGAGAAACCTCCGCCTGCAAAACAAATAAGGCTTGCTGAGTAGTAGTGTCATGAGGCCTCTGCAATGAGTGCAAGTGTGGGCCCATTACATCCAGGTATAACTCTGACATGAAAGGGAGCCTCCATTGTGAGAACGCAAACATATATATATATATAGGCCTCAACAATCAAATGCGGTTTCAATGACTATATAGTGAAGGTTGGAAATAAGAGAAGGTGAAGGAGAGGAGTTGGGGGAACATGTACTCACTTTCATCAAGTGAATTATGTCGTTGAGCCTTTTGCGGCATTGGGTGGCGGTGCGGTCATGAATGGAGGTCCCCGAGACCTCCACAACGATCTCTCTCCAGGCATTAACGAACACAGTGTGAGTTGGTCTACCTGTGTCGGGGTAAACAATGCTCCTCCTTCCCTCCACAGCCTCGATCAGGGTCTCCAGTTCCACATCATAAAATCTGCTGGCTCTCCTTGCACCTCCTGGATTCACCATGCCTTCGTATCAAACTGATTCCCTGCTCAGGGCCCAGCTGCAAACCCTGCCCTCGAAGGCCAGGAGCAACTGGCTCGTTAGCAATAAATCGGCACCAGCTGAATTTCGCGGCCCTAGCGGCCACTCCGCACCCATCATCAGCATAGGCAGTCCCTAAGACTTGCTTCCACTCTTAACATGAATTCTTAGGTGGCTGAACAGTCCAATATGAGAACCACAGTCCCTGTCACAGGTGGGACAGATAGAGAGTCATTGAGAGAAGGGGTGGATGGGACTGGTTTGCTGCATGCTCTTTCCGCTGCCTGCGCTTGATTTCTGCATGCTCTCGGCAATGAGACTTGAGGTGCTCAGCACCCTCCTGGATGCACTTCCTCCACTTAGGGCGGTCTTTGGCCAGGGGCTCCCAGATGTCATTGGGGATGTCGCACTTTATCAGGGAGGCTTTCAGGGTGTCCTTGTAACGTTTCCACTGCCCAACTTTGGCTCGTTTGCCGTGAAGGAGTTCCGAGTAGAGCACTTGCTTTGGGCGTCTCGTGTCTGGCATGCGAACTATGTGGCCTGCCCAGAGGAGCTGATCAAGTGTGGTCAGTGCTTCAATGCTGGGGATGTTGGCCTGGTCAAGGACGCTAACGTTGGTGCATCTGTCCTCGCAGGGGATTTGTAGGATCTTGTGGAGACATCGTTGGTGGTATTTCTCCAGTGACTTGAGGTGTCTACTGTACATGGTCCATGTTTCTGAGCCATACAGGAGGGCGGGTATTACTATAGCCCTGTAGACCATGAGCTTGGTGGCAATTTTGAGGATATGGTCTTCAAACACTCTTTTCCTCAGGCTGCTGCAAACAGCTCATTCCCACCACCAATACTGCTCCGCTCCTTTTTTTCAGCAAAAATGCAGAATTTTGCTGTAATGGCCGCCACATCCATTGCGGCACAACTGACCGGCAAAAAGTGGTAGGTGCGCCTCATTTCGGGCGGTGGTAAATTTCTACCCCAGAGTCTCTGCACAATTGTCCCATACCCACAGAACTGCCTTCAGTCGGCTGCATCTGAGTTGGTGGCAATATGGATGTTATGACCATTGTGTCCGTTGAAGTACTTGGACCTGCCAACTGTCTCTGATCATCGTCCAAGTCAAGCTCATAATTATCTATTCGTGGTACCGAAGGTGCGTCACTCACGAGAAATATTTGATCCAATGACTCTTCCTGGTATATTCACCAGTTTTGACTAAGTACTGCTTGGTGCGACATACCCGAACAATTGTACCAATTTCCCA